>NC_133618.1:441812080-442467080 GCF_048593235.1 Sminthopsis crassicaudata | reverse complement strand
CTTGAGGTCTGGTTTATCTATAATCACTTTTGCAAGGTGCTGGCTTAACCACATCACAAAAGCCCAGCACATATAACACAAGTAACACTAAAAAACAAAACAAAAAAACAAACAAACAAAAAAAAAAAATACATTGGCGTTAAATCATTAGCTCAGAAGGAAATTCCTTCTCCTGAGTTACCCCAATACTTCATCCTGACTCAGATTTGTATCATGCTTTGATGTTTGCAAAGTACTTTCCACAACCACCCTATCAGGCAGAGAGTGTAAGTATTATGATTCTATTTGCAAATTAGCAAAGTAAAGCTTTAGTGAGAAAAAGTCTTTTCCTAAGGCCAAATAATAGTACAATTATTGTTCCTATTTTATAGTTAAATAAAGTAAAGCACAAAGAAGTTATTCCATTTTTCTATGGTCACTGATATGTGAAATTCATATTCTGAACCTAATTCTCTTCTAGAAAACAGTCTAATGTGAGTTTCATCTTTGTGTCTGGATAACCTGTTAGGTTTCATTACTCTGAGCATGAAATGGGTCAAACAGCATCCATATAATGAGATTTATTTGGAATTTTGCAGAAAATACATAAGTTAATGATACATAAGTTCAGGCAACAGATGGCAAGATACATTCCTAAAATAGGGCCATAGATGTTGGGGAAGTCCCTTATGTGTGCTTCCCAGAGAGTTTGTCCTACAGGAACAAACAGGAGATAATCCAACTTAGTGACTAACATATTAGTATGAACAAAGCAGTATGAGTCCAGCCAAGAAGGTGAGAGGGCAGAGTTTCCTGTGGCAGAA
This sequence comes from Sminthopsis crassicaudata, assembly GCF_048593235.1. NCBI lineage: Eukaryota > Metazoa > Chordata > Mammalia > Dasyuromorphia > Dasyuridae > Sminthopsis > Sminthopsis crassicaudata. The sequence goes on along the minus strand of NC_133618.1, from coordinate 442,466,277 downwards.
TGGGAGGTTTGTTGCCTATTCAGCCAAGGACCACCACAGGGCAATTGAAACAAATTGCTCTGTATTAGCTTTCAACTAGGTTATCTGGGTGGCATAGCAGATAAGGGTATCGGGCCAGCACTCAGAAAAATTTCTTTTTCTCAATAGCATTTTATTTTTCCAAATATATGTTAAAATAGTTTTCAATGTTCATTTTTGTAAGATTTTGTGTTGCAAATTTTTTCTCTCTCCTTCTCTTACCTTCTCCTCCCCCAAACAATAAACAATCTGATAAAAGTTAGACGTGTAAAATTGTAAAGGACTAGAACTGAGCAAATGCACTTGGATAATGGAGCACGTGAGACTAATTGCCAATTGGACAATTCTCTATTAACATTTGGAAAACGACCCTCCCCAACTATTCTGTGCTGGCTCAATGGGTAGGACAAAGAAGGGGAAGTGACTTGTATGGGTGGAGTAGGAGGAGGAAATTGAAGCATTCTCCTGGCGGTGGAGAGAGAAGAAGGAGGTGTGGAGATTGCTAGATCTAACCCCCTGATGGCGACCCCAAAAGACCAAGAATAAAGATTTTTGGTGTTCCTGACTCCAGCTGATTTCTGGGAAGACAGAGTTCCAGCATAAAATCCTTTTAGATTTCCATATTTGTCATGTTGTGCAAGAAAAAAATTAGATCAAGGGGGGAAAACACAAGAAAGAAAAAGGAAACAAACATACAGCAAAAATGGTGAAAATATTATGCTTCAATTTATATTCAGTCTCCATAGTTCTTTCTTTGGATGCAGATGGCTCTCTCCATCACAAGCCTGAATCACCTCATTGTTTAAAACAGCCATGTCCATTACAGTTGATCATCACATAATCTTGTTATTGCTGTGTACAATGTTCCCTTAGTTCTACTCACTTGATTTAGTATCAATTCATGTAAGTCTCTCCAGGCCTCTCTGAAATCATCCTGCTGATCATTTCTTACAGAACTATAATATTCCATAACATTCAGATATCATAATTTATTCAGCCATTCTCCAACTGATGGGCATCCACTTAGTTTCCACTTCTTTGCCACTACTAAAAGGGTGAATACAAACATTTTTGCACATGGGATGCTTTTCATTCTTTTATGATCTTTTTGGGATACTGACCTAGCAGTGAGACTGCACTCAGAAGATGTGAATTTAAATCTGCTGTATGAACTTATTAGCTCGGTGACTTTGGGCAAATCATTTAATCCATTTTGTCTCAGTTTCCTCATCTGAACAACTGAATAGCAACTGAACAATAGCTTTCAATTGGGGATGATTTTGGAGATTCTAGGAAATTAGGCATCCTTTGGGAAGGACTTCTGAATATTGAAAACATAGTGAGCAATGTCAGTGAGAGAGCAGGTATGTACTCCTATATCAGAGTTCTATTGCTTTCTCCTCCTTTCTCATAATGAAATCTGGGTTCTCTTTAAGAAAATAGAGCCAGCATTATCCTTAAGATGTAGTAAAAACTTTAGCTCAAAAAGCCCAAGGTCTCCACTGTATTTGGGGCTATCTCCAGTCATCCTGATTTATGTTTTTATCTCTGGATCCAGATATCTCCAGAGGAGAAAGTAAGGCAGGTGATCTTCCCCAGTCCTCCTTCACTTAAATTCAATTCACTTGCATGTCAGGGCATCTGCTTCCTGATCTCAAGTGCTTCTTCCAGAATGAAGGACAAAACAACAGAAAGGGCAGGCTTTTTTTCAGCATCATTCCAGCATCCCATTCACTCCCTTGTAAATGACCATAGCCGATTTTAAACTTAATGTGTACTTCACAAAGTAATTAGAAATTATGTAGTTTTCCCAATGACCCAGAACTCTACACTTCTTTACAGGGTGATGGCTTGCTGTAGTTGAAAAATAAAACTTTTGACTTGAAGTCAGAAGGCCAATATTCAAGTCCTGGCTCAGACATTCCATCTAGCTGACCTCAGTATAAATTTCTGTAATCTATTCTATAACATGGAGATGATAATAGTTAGAATCTTTACATTTTTAAATTGCTGTGAAGGTATATGAACTTTAATATTATAAATCAGCAAGCTCATTATTGTTATTTGCTGTAACCAAGAACCAGGTTTAACCTTGCAAAACATCCCTTGACTAAATTCACCTCAAGCTAGAATTCCAAGTATCCCTTTGCTTTGAATTCATTCTAAACAAAGTTGGGGGGAAAAGGACAAAAAAGCCTAAGATTAGATCTGTGGCAATAAATTAACCTTTGGAGTGATATTAGTTAAGAGCAAGGCTTTTTTTTGGAAAAATGGATGAGAGAATGGACACAACTAAGTCCAGATCCCCTCTCTCACCTCAAAACAAAAGCAAATGAGCCAACTAAAGTTTTATTTTTTTTAGCATAAAAGAAAAATATTCTTACAGGATGAAGATCTAAAGGAAAAAAAATTAGTGAAAAAATAATAAGTAAAAAAAAAAAATCTCATTCCAAAAAATAAATATAATTCCTTAAGGGAAAATGAGACAAGTTCTCCAGAAAGTGGGAGGGGGAAAGAATGTAAAAACAAGTAACATGCCCAAAATATCTGTTGGTTTAACTTCAAGAATCTTCAAGCCAATCAATAAATTAAATAAACAAGAAAGTATCACTTTAAAGATGGATGTAAAGCTGACAAAAGAAGAAAAACACAAGAATTAATAGCTTAGAATAATCCATAAAAAATATTAGTAAATTGGTAGGTACATGGAGAGAAAATGATACAGAGAGAAAAAAATGTGGATATGGTAGAATAAAATAAAAATGTTCAACAGTTCAATTGGGGGAATTATGAGCTCTAGAAATGAGAAAATAAATCAAACAGATCTATAGAAAAAGAAAAAAAACTAGAATGGATTAGAATAAAGAGCCCAACCATAAATTTATTGCCTATAAGATACACTTAAAACAAAGGAATACAAACAGATTTTAAATGAGAGGTTGAGATAATTGTTGATGAAAAAAGAAAAAGAAAAAGACAATCATGACTTTATAAAAGTCCCAATATAACACAAATTGCGCTCAATCCAATCCAATAAACATTTAATTAAGCACTTATAAACAAGCACTGCAAAGTACTAGCAATATATTAAAAAAAAAAAAAAAAAAAAAAAAAAAAATTCCTGCCCTCAAGGAGTTTACAATTTAATAGGGAAAGATAACACAAGATAATCCCAGGGAGAAACTTTGTATCCACTCTCCAGGTGAGAGAAAGCTGAGAGAAGTAATAAGTCAGTTAAGATTTCAGTTTGCTGTATACTGATGCATTTTGTGATGAGCTTTTAACCTGAGAAGGACATCTTGCTCCTCAGAATTGAAAGTAGGCAGAGCAACAAATTCAAGTGCTGGATGAATTGTTCATGGTTATAATCAGATTTAATGATTACATACTATGTTATATTTTGTCACTGCCTTTTTCGTTGAAATTATGTGAAATAATAATATAGCATTAATAAAGTATTTTAAAGATTATAAAGTACATTACAATCATCAGAATCTAAGAAAGGTAATGTCAGTCAAGGCTTGAGGTGGCAGCCTGGTGACGAGACTGGAGATAATGAGCTTAACCTAGGAAGAACATCATGTTCCTTGGAGTTGAAACCACTGGATTTAGTCATGTCCCAAAACCTTTACTTTGAAAGATCACATCTGCCCCTGAACTCACACCTCTGATAAGATAGTGGAGAATTCCTCCAAGAACTTCCACTTAAGAAAACACCCAAGCTACCTATCTCTTCATTCCCCCCCCCCCAACTGTGCTCCTTGGAACTACATATTATCGGTTACTTTCTTTCCTGTATTCCTTTTTCAGCTTGCTTTTGTGTGTTGTCTTTCCCACATTAGATTATAGGATTCTTTCTTTTCTTTTTTTTCTTTCTTTCTTTCTTATTTTTTTTTTAACAAGGCAATTGGGGTTAGGTTACTTGCCCAGGGTTACAAAGCTAGGAAGTTGTTAAGTATCTGAAGTCAGATTTTAACTCAGGTTCTTGTGGCTTCGGGGCTGGTGCTCTATGAACTGCACCATCTAAGTGCCCCAAATTGTAAGATTTTTGAGGGCAGTAACTGCTTGTATTTCCAGTGTTTGGCATAGTATCTGGCACATGGTAGACATTTACTTAATATTTACTGACAGATTTAATAGCAAGGATTACTTAAATTCTGGCTTTGTATATCCAGTCCCGAAAGTATCTGGAGCATTTTGTTATTCTTCAATTAATTCAGTCATATCTGATTCTTCATTACTACTTTTGGGGGGTTTTTGGCAAAGGTACTGGAGAGGTTTGTTTATTTTATAGATAAGGAAACTGAGGCAGAGTTAAATGACTCGCCCAGGGTCATGCAACTTTTAAGTGTCTGAGGCCAGATTTGAACTCATAAAGATGAATCTTCTTGACTCCAACACAAGTGTTATCCCCACTGTAACACCTGGTTGCCCATTTGGTACACAGTAAGTATTTAATAAATGCTTGTTAAATTGAATTAAAGTCAAAGTAAAGAATAGAAATAATATTCAAGAGATAATATTCACAAAACAGCAAACAAAAATATAGCAACACTGAATGTAATAGCAATTAATGAGTATTGCAACCAAGTATTTAAAGGAAAAGGAAAGTAAAATGCAAAAAAAAGATCTGTACAATAAAATATTAGTAGATGATTTTATTGTTGCTTTACCAAAACTTGAAAAATCTAACAAAGTTATAAAAGAAAGACAGTACATATTTCAGGGCAATAAAATTCAAGAACTAGACAAATGTACAACTGAATTCTATCAAATATTTAAAGAACAAAGGATTCCAAGACTATGCTCAGACTGTTTTCAAAAATAGAGAAAGAAGTCATTCTAAAAAACTTGCGATGTGAAAAATATGGTACTGATTGCTAGACAAATGAATGATAAAGCAGAGCAAGAAAACAATAGAACGAAATCAGTTTAAATGTTGCACATGTCAGCCACAACTGATATATTGGTTAGTCTTGCTGAACATTTTTTTTTGTCTCTTTCCTTTTTTATCTTTGTCACAATGGATGGCTCACTGAGTAGGGAAGAAGGAGGACTATTCAGAAAAGAATATGATATAAAAGCAAATAGTACTGATGAGGTCTAGATTTGGGGTACCCAAATGAAATTAGGGTTTAATTGAGGTCTAGTGGCAGGTTCGGGGTACAGGGAGTCAAAATAGAGCTCTACTGCAACTCCTTTGGATTCTGTGTAAGGATAGGGAGTTAAATGAGGTCTAGTAGCTGTTAGGATTCTTATAAGGTGCTAAGTCACCAGAATGGATATAATTAACTATTTTAGCATGGTGCTTTACAATTCTCTAGTTCAGTAATATATTTACTAGAATTCCATGAGATTCATACCTTTAAAAGAGCATACTTTTAAGGAGCTCCCACAAGCCCAGGGAGTACCCACAAGCCCACTCTCTAGGAGGAAGAGTCTACCTTCATGCTGGCTGGAGACAAGGGAGGAGGCTGGAGGCTGCAGACAAGGGGGGAGGCTGGAGGGTGAAGGACTAACTTTTGGATTTAGAGACATTCTGACAAGAGCTCATCGGAGAACCAAGGAGAGAGATAGGCCTCTATTAAAGCTAGCTGGACCCTAGGAAAAGATTCAAGACTTTGAAAGACATAATAAAGGATCCGGACTTCTGGCTGCATTTTAGTGATTATTAGAACTGAACTGAAACTAAGTCTGCTCCCAGAAGCTCCCCAAGAAACCTGCTCACAGTGTATGATTACAATTTAGAGAAACAGAATACTACAAGTAGAGGCACAAGAGTCCCCTATAAAGGAATTTACAGACCCGAAAACCTAGATTGATTTAAAAAAAAAAAGGTTTATTTTGGGGTTTGGAAGTAAGGTTAAAGTCTAGTTAGTAAAAGGTGTTAGGTTAAGAGAAGAGAGCACTGGAAATATTATTCTAGTGGGCAGAGACCCTTGGCATGCCAGGTGTAAGGCTAGCATGTTCAGAACCTCTGCAAAGAGAGGACTACACCTTGACTCTTTTATAATGAGAGATTTAGCTAAAGGGCCTGTGGGTGGAGTCCCAAGTTGGCTCAGATCCCATGGGGGCTGGGAGAGCCTGGATCTCCTATTGGAATTCAAAGGGGTGCTTTTGACCAGGATTTGTGAATCAAAGGTCTTAGCTTCTTGAATTGATAATGCATCAGCTAGGAGGGGCTGGGAATCAGAAAGGAATAAATCAATCTGAAAGGACTAGTTTCTTAAAGGGACCACAACCTGCATCATTACCCACTCAAGCAGTTAAAACTTAAATGCATTTAAGAAAAAAAAAAAAAAAAAAAAAGGACTTGGGGCAGAATCTCTTATTGAAGCAGAATTGAAAATTTTCTCTTTCAAGGATTTTCTGAGTTCCAGGGTCCCCTCTTCAGTACCATGAAAATTAGAATACTTTTTATAGAATACTGATGCAAAACCATTAAATAAAATAAATAGCAAACAGGCTACAAGTATTAATACATCAAGTAATATTTATTATAACCAAACTGGATATACCCAGAATGTAAAAATGATGCAACATTAAAAATCATTATAACCAATAATATTAATAAAATTATAAAACACAGAAATTATGGTATCTTATAACACACCAGCATTCAGTATTCCTGGGGAAATGTTAATATCAAAAACGTGGATCTTTCTATTAAGGAGAAATTTAGGATCACTAAGGACAGTATGCAATTTGCCAAATAAAACCCAGGCCATCATCTTCCTCTCATTCAATTCTGTTCATAATCCTTCTGCAGTATCTTCTAAGATATAGTAACTATTGGATCAGCCTAATGGATTGTCCAACCATCTACCACTGTCTACATAACAGCCATTTTTCATCTTACTTTGTTTTTCCTCTAAGGATTGCTATTCTGAATTACTTTGAATGACTGTAGTTAAACTAATCTAAGAGACTCTATAATGTTCCAGAAATACATGTAATCAACCTGATGTCATAAACAAGCAAGAACATCTGGAGGCCATCACTATCTATGTGAAACTATCTTTCCATTTGGATTTTATACTGAATTCTTTCAAAAATCTGGAGGGAGCATATAGAACTATATCATAACATTATCTGAATATCAAAATAAACATACATAAACATTTTATAATGATAAACTGAAAACCATAGATTATTGAAGAAAAAATTCATTCATTATTCAAAAAGAAAGATTAGAAAAAATGGCTAAAAATCTAATGGAAGATTAAATTTAGATCACTATTAGATACCTTATTCCACAATAAATTCTAAATAAACAAACCAAATAAAAAAGTCACACTGTGACCAAAAAAAAAAAAAAAAAAAGCAATTGGAAGATTGTATCTTTCACAATTACACAATTAGAGGTACAATTCTTGATAAACCATGCTATAGAGGAAATTATAAGAGGAAAAATATGTGTATGATTATATACAAATGAATAATTTTCTCCCATATTACAACCACACATCAAAAACAATAAGAGAATATATGAGCTAGGGAAAAATATATGTTAATTAGTTATCTCTGATAAGAATCTGACATCCCAAACTGAGACAAAGCCATAAGAGTTAGTCATTTCCTAAAAGAGAAATGAAAAAAGAACATTTGAGGGAGATGGGGCTGCAGGTATGAGAAAAGAGAGGGAAGAGGGATAATGACTATCAATAGCATTTAGAAAAATATTTAAAATTATTAATGATGAAAGCAATGCAAACTGCAATGGTTTTAAGGTAATACCTTACACCTATCAGATTAGTAAAGATTAAAAAAATGAAAAATTGATGTGGTTATAGGAAAAGAGGCACAATAATTCACTGCTTTAAAAAAAATGTTCATTGTCCAACCATTTTCAAAAACATTACAGAATTATTTAAAGAAAGTTACAGAACTACAATCTCACTGCCAAGTTTATATCCCAAGGAATCAGCAGGAAAAGACTCACGTGTAGAAAATATATTCATAATAGCACCATAGGAAAAAGTAGGAAACAAACTACGTGCCCAATGGCAAAAGAATAAATGAATAAATCATGGCATATGAATATAATAGAATATGATTACAACATAAGGAACAGCATATATGAAGAATTTAAAGGCATAGTGAAAATTTATATTAAATTATACAGAACAAAAAAAGTAGATTCAAAAGTATTATCTGAATATGCGTATATATAAGTATATATATATATATGTATATATATGTGTGAATGAAAATATGTAAATGAAGACAACATGAAAAGGGTAAAAAAAAAAATTAACTCAGGTTAATACAATGGATGACATAGATATGACCCTACTAAAGATAAAGCACTTCTCATTTAGAAAAAAAAAGAAATTATAAAAGCTTATGATATCACAATGATTCTTTTGTGTTGTTTTGTTCAACTATTTTAGGGACTATAGATCATTTTTCTTTTTAAAAAAATATTTGTCTTCAGTGTTGAAACAAAATTTATCACAAGATAAATGAGAATCAAACTTTTCTGTTAACCTATTAGTTTATATATTTTTGTGTAATGTTTTTTGTTCTTCCTTAGTTTCTAAATAAATATTTACTTTAAAAATTACAGCCTTTTCTTCAAAAAAAAAAAAAAAGAAAGAAAAATGGATTTATTTATGTTTAAATCAGAATAGAGTGTGCTTACTGTGCCTTTACTGTACTTGTGTGAAGAGAACAGTGCATTTAGAATAGCTCAGAACTTAAGAAGAGGCAGAGAAAATAGGGGCACAAATCAGGCATGTGGCTATTAGTTCCTTCCTACTTGGAATTTCTCTTCAACAGTCTGCTGACTCAGGATTATAGAACACCTTAAAACTTGAAAGGGTCCTGAGATATCATCTGATATAATTCATATCTGAGCAGAAATAGCCTTCAATCCATTCCTGATAATTAGTCATTCAGGTTCTCCCTGATAAAATGCCCACTCAGAAGTCAGCACAACTCTGGGTCATCCCTAACCTTCTTGTGAGAAAGCTGAGTAACTAGGGGTGAGGCTCCTACCTACCCCTGTCTCACTGAAAAGTTACTTCTATACCATTTTTGAGCTCAGAAAAGCTATGTTCTCTGCTGGTTCCATTTTATACCATCCTGTCCTTATGAACTACCTCAGGGCACAGTGACCAAAAAAAAAAATTCTTAATTAAAATACAGCAATATATAAAACCTAATTAACAGTTGTAATAAGACACATGACAGCTGTATGTTGTTTTTGTTTGTCCCTTTGTTCTCAAAGAAACCCATGACATCAGGAAGATGATGTCCTGACTTGAATTGGATTTAAGTGAGGGAGGACTGTGCAAGATCTCCTGCTTTACTTTCTCCTCTAGAACCATCTAAGTCTACAGGCAAGATATAGACCAGGAGTATTAGAGATGGCCCTGGATGTAGTGGGAGACCTTGGCCTTTTTAAGTCAAAGTCTTTCTCAGGTCTTAGTTTAATAGAGTGATTCAGTGATTAGGTTAAATAAAAATCTAAAATAGCCTCTTTTACCTAGTCCAAAAATAAAAAGTCAAAACGTGTGTGTGTGTGTGTGTGTGTGTGTGTGTGTGTGTGTGTGTGTATGTGTAAATATATCTATATGTGTATGTGTGTTAGTATGGGAGGGGAAGATCCTTAGAATTTCTGGCCAAAACAAAATAATTATTGTTTATATTCACTCTGAGACAATTAGGGCATAAATAATGACCAAGTGGAGGTTGGCCTGAGACCCATTGTTGATCAATCAGATTCAGAGTGATTTGTACTTAAGGCATGGTCCTTAAGAAAGAAATCTAGCCCATGAACCCCAAAACAGTGAAAGACCAATGTGAGGGGTAGACTTGAAGAAATAAGCAAAAAAAGAGGGAAAAAAAAAAGTCTTAAGAGTTCTATCCAGGAAATTTGTAGAAACATTGCTGAATGCACTGCCCAAGGACAATTAAGAACAAGGGGGACAATACAAAAAGCATAGATTCAATTCAGTTCACCTCAATTCAATTCAATCTAGCCTAATCTAATTTTAGGAACAAGATAGATCATGTAGCATATACTATTTAATTCCAAAGTCCCAAGTACATTAAATAGGATCCTGATATTTGCTAAATGAGATGGAGGACTTTTCTCATCCACCCTTTAGGAAATGCTCTCCTGCTGGGGTCCTTCCTACACAAAATGCTATTAGTGTGTCCTCTGTGGAAGCAATATATTCAATATTGTAGTGCAGCCATGTATGTGTACATGTCCACTTACAGTCTGGTTATAGAGCTCAGTAAGGTTGATCAGAGTCCAAAATAACACCTCACATTTTTGTGACACTTAGAATAAAAGTTTGTAATCTTTTATTTTATTGTAATTTTGGGGTTTTTTGTCAAGCAGGTTAAGTGACAGTGGGTGGAATGCTGGGACTGGAACCAAAAGGCCTGAATCCAAATCTAGCCTGAGAATAGCTGTGTGATCCTGAACAAGTCACCTAAATTTCTGTTTCCTCGATTATAAAATGGGGATTATAACAGCATCTGACTCATAGGATTGTTGAAAAGATCAAACAAGATGATATTTAGAAAGCCTATGTCTGGAAGGTGTGTTATGGTTCAATCTTTCAATTGTGTGAGACTCTATGATTCTATGGATCATATTTGCATTAGGTTTTCTTGGCAAAGACATTAGAGAGGTTTGCCATTTTCTTCTCCAGTACATTAAGACAAAGAGAGGACCACACAATAATTAAACAACTGAGACTGGATTAGGTCTTCCGATTCCAGGTGTAACACTCTATCTTGTCCTACCAAGAACAAGATAGTAGGTGTTATATAAATTCTTTTAAACACCTTTGGTCTGATACAGCCTATAAATTCTATCTAATAATAATGTTTTTAAATGTGTAAAATGTAGTATATGCTTACAAAGGACCAAAAATATTGAAGCACTTACCAAAAAAAAAAAATTTAAATTGAATCTCTGTTCTGTTTCTCAGAATTTCAAAGTTGGGGGGTTTAAAGTAATTTCCCAACAAAGGTAGTAATTATCACAAATGTGATTTGAATCCAGGCCTTCATAAAAGGGAATCTTCTGTGCTCTTACAACCATATTCAGGTAAGCTACAACCCAGTTTTTTAGTGCTCTTCCTCAGCAGCAGTCTTATAGTATTACAGGGTCTCTGAACCCTTCATAGGGTAAGTTTTGTGAAGCTGGATTAATTAATGAGAAGGCATTTGCTAAGTATTTAATAGTTCAAAGTACTGAATTAAGTACTTCTTAGATGTATAAAAAGTGTTAATTACAATAATGGGTACATTTTACCTTCTTATTAGGTATAAAGATTGATCTATAATTTAGGAGGTTAAATAAAGGATAAATCTGGCACCTTCCAGCCAGAACCTGGACTAAAAATCCCAAGTGTCCAGAAATTCCATATAATATAATGGAATATAATTCTTCTCTGAAGAATTTTGAAATTTGAAATTTGAAATTAAGTCTTGTCACTTGGACAATGACTTTCGACAAGTCATTTTTTTTCTCTATATATCCCAATATCCTTATTTGTAAAATGGAGATAGGAATATTTCGTTGCCAACCTCACTAGTTAAGAGTTTTTTGCCAGGCTCAAAAGAGAAAATTTGTATGCTTTGAATTTACAAATCACAATAAAAATATGAGATGACATCTTTATTGTTGTTATTATGATTATTTTAATAACTGATTCCCATTCAGAAGAGGAAGTAGCTATTTGAACGCAGGTTTTTTTTCTTGCTATGCTGCCACAGTCTTCTCTATTTAAAAAATGATTTTTATGAATGCAGCTGCTCCCACAAATATGCTACTAAAAGGCAGATGAAAAGGCTTGCAGTACCTAAGTTAAATTCAATCTACATGAGTCCAGGCTGGGAAAAGCAAGTTACATTCTACTTGTGAAAAACTGTCAACCCCTACAGATCTGCTGGAAATGGAATTCTGCCATTCAATAGCATTTTGGCTACAAGAGGCCACAGGTAGGATGTGGATGAAGAGGAACTGCATTGTATATTACATATCATATAGTAACCTTGTGTGCAGGCAAAGGCACCACTTAAATGCATTTTCAGCAAAATATAAGGAAGCCTCCATTCCATCCCTGCCAGCTATATGCTATTTCCATTGCAAGCTGAGCCAGCACAGACAGAAAGAAGCAACTTCAGAGTGCAAAATGATGAAATGCTTTTTTGTTGAAAGAAGCTCTGAGATTTGCATTGACTCTACCTGTCCACCAAAAAATAACAACAAAAATAAAGTCATTGGGGCACATTCTGATATAAATGTGGTTACCTATGCACTTAATCCCAGGCACCAGAGTTAAGAGAAAGGTTAAAATCTTTATGACCAAGAAAAAATATCTCTATGACAGTTTCCTTCTGCTCTTTCTGTTTAATAATGAGCTTCTTTCCTGGCCATAACTTTTTTTTTTCTTTTTAATTGACTCGGGATGTCTCTGGTCTAGGGTACTTCCACTGAGGAAATTCTTGCACCCAAAGATTAATAACTTATAATCTTAGGGAGCTGCCCTGGGCAATAAAACAGCTACATTTACATAGTACTTCAAATTTTTCAGTCATAGTCATAGAATACAGTTCTGCATATGTAACCTCATTTGATCCACAGATATTTGCAGTTATCTCCTTTTAACAGATAGGCAGCTAGGTGGGTGCAGTAGATACAGCACATGCTCTGGAGTCAGGAATTCAAATCCAGCCTTAGACTCTGGCAAGTCACTTAATTGTCTTTGCCTCAGTTCCCTCATTTGTAAAATTAGCTGGAGAAAGAATTGCAAACTTAAATCTTTGCCAAGAAAACCTCAAATGGGATGACACAGAATCCTATACAACTGAAACAACTGGCAGCAACAATAACAACAGATGAGAAAAGGAAAAATAAACAGCAACTAAGTAGAACTAACAACTTTAAAGTGTTTGAGACAAACTTCAAACCCAAACTTCCTAACCTCAAGACCAACATACTACCCACTATTCTGTGCTATCTCTCTTCTCCCATGTACATGGCCTACATAAGTAGAGTCTGTCCAAGTAACTTTGTTTAGCAACTGATTTTGGGAAGAAATGAGTATCCTGTTTCATATGTTAGCTGTAACTCTGAATCCTGAACTAGATTAGAAAGAACTCAGCATCAAGTATAATTAGAATCATACCATATCTGAATGTTTCAAAAAAAAAAAGTATCCCTGACTTATACATTCAAATAAAAATAAAGGAAATTTCAAAAATCTTAGTGCAGTTTTAAGCCAATAAAACAAAAAATTGCACTATCTTTTGGGACAACCAGTATATATGATTTTAAAGACTCTGCCCAAGCAAATCCTACCCTATCTTCTGCACCCACCCACCCAGAAAAAGATTTAAATAGTATGGATAAAAGGGGAACAAGACACAGAGTACAGCATGACACAAAATGTAATTTCCTTTAAAAATAAAACAAAAAGAATCAATATGATGAAAGTGTAGTCTCTTGTGGATGAAGTAAAAATGAAGCAATTAGAAGAAACTCATGTGCCCAAGGAAAGGCAGGGTCAAGATGGCAGAGTAAAGGCTTCTCTAAAATTCCCCTCCAAACAATGTTAAATTCACACCTCAAAAAGAATTCTAAAGAAGCAGAACCAACAAAGGGATGAAAGGAAAAAATTTTCCAGCCCAAGATAACTTAGAAGTTCAGTCAGAAAGATCTGTCTCCTTGGGGTGAGAGTAGAGTTCAATCTAGTCAGCATTAGACCAGGGAAGAAGCAGGGACACTGGCCATAATTACAGGGCAGAAAAATGTGCTAGCAGTTAGGTTTTAGGCCAGAGGAACAGTGCCCAAACCTCTCAACTTATTGGCTCCCAGAACTAGCTCTGAAAACAGCAATAGATATTGCTCTGTAAGAAATGAGCCAGCAGGATGAATTCAGAAAGGCTTGGAGAGATCTTACATCAACTGATGCTGAGTGAAACTAGAGCAGAACCAGAAGAATCACTATACACTTCAACAACAATACTGTATGAGGATGGTATTCTGATGGAAGTAGATATCTTCAACATAAAGAAGATCCAATCTCACTTCCAGCTGATCAATGATGGACATAAACAACTATACCAATCATCTCTTAAAAGAGATCTGATGATGAAAACTCCAAGAAAAAGATAGTCAAATTCCAAAGCTCCCAGGTCAAGGAGAAAATGCTATAAATAGCCAGAAAGAAGCAATTCAAATATTTTGAATCCTTACTTGGGATAACACAAGAATTTGAAGCTTTTATATTAAAAGAGTACAGGTCTTGGGATATGATATTTCTGGAGGGCAAAAAAATCTAGGATTACAACCAAGAACCCCTTACTCAGCAAAAGTGAGTATAATCAGAGAAAATGGTTATATAATTACACAGAAGACTTTCAAGCATTCCTGGTGAAATCACCAGAGCTGAAAAGAAAATCTGACTTTAAAATACAAATCTCAAGAGAAGCATAAAAATGTAAACAGGAAAGAGAGATCATGAAAGACTAAATAAGTAAACTGTTTACATTCCTACCTGGGAAGATGATACTTGTAATTTATTTTTTTTAAAAAGTTTATCGATATTAGAACAGTGACAAGGAGTATACATAGAGAGTACAGGTATGGAGTGACCATAATGGGATGATATGCAAAAAAAAAAAAAAAAAAAAATTAAGGGGTGAGAAAGAAAAATGCACTGGTAGAAGAAAGAAATAGAATGAAGTAAATTATCTCACACAAAAAAGAGATGGGAAAGGGTTGTTTTTTTTGTTTTGTTTTGTTTTTTGTTTTCTTTTTAAACAGTGAAAAGGAAAATAGAGCACAACAATTTCAGGCAATTCGTGAGCCTATTTTCATCAGAATTGGCTCAAAGAGGGAATAACATACACACTTCAGTATAAAAATCTATACTGAAGTAGGGAAGTAGGAGAGGAATGGAATAAGGAAAGGGGCAAAGCTGACAGCAAGGAAGGCAGATTGGGAGAGGCAGTAATCAAAAATAAAACACTTTTGAGGGGAGACAGGATGAAAGGAAAGAGAGAAAATGATAAACAAAGGAAAAATAGAATGGAGGGAAATACATAGTTTATAATCATAACTGTGAATGTGAATGGCATGAACTCACCCATAAAATAGAAGAAAATAGCAGAGTAGATTAAAACTCCCAGATCCTAAAAGATATAGTTCATAAGAAATACATTTTAAGCAGAGAAATTCACACAGAATAAAAGCAATGGCCTGGAAAAGTACAAGTTATGCTTTAGCTAAAATAAAAAATAAAATAAAATAAAAAGCAGGGGTAGCCATCATGATCTCAGACAAAGCAAAAGCAAAAAGATACCTTATTAAAAGAGATATGCTGGGAAATTACATTTTGCTAAAAGGTATCATAGACAATGAAGCAATATTATATATGTACCAAATGGTATTGCATCTAGACTATATGTGTTAATATAATATGCACCAAATGGTAAAGCATCCAAATTACATTAAATTAAAATGTATTCTTTTGTGTAACCCAATCTCTTTATTATTAAGAAAGGTTCTATTGGAGAGGAAGAGTCACTGTAATCACCATGGAATGTTAATGCCAGGACTATGCTCCGAGAAAGTATTTGAATGTTTTCCCTATCTAGCTATAGCTAACTCTAACATATCCTCACATAAAAAGCAAAAACTATATACTAAATTAAAGTCCAATAAATTCCAAGTTTCCCAAGGTGGAGAAGCATATCCATTCAATAAAGTCTAATATTTCACTTGTACTTTGGACAAACTAATTTCAGTTTCCCCTTTCTTAAAATCAGTGTCTTGGACTTAGAGATCTTCAAGGTCCCTTCCTGCTTTACCATTCAATGAATTATTTCCTTCAGTTCTACCAGTAATACACCTTTGATGGAACTGTATATAGAGCACAAATTCTGAAACTCCTGTGAATTCATATCATACAATCTTATCCTTTACATATTGAATTTCTACCTATTCTTTATAGTTCAATGCAAATGCCACTTCCTCTTGAATCTTCCCCTGACTCCTCAGTAATAATAATCTTCTGCAGCTTTGCTCTACTATGCTTTCAATCTGTTCATTCAAAGAGAATTAAGTACCTACTATGCACCGAGCACTTTACTAAATTCGGGAAATTTGAAGGCAAAAATAAAAACTTCCTTCTTTCACTTTTTCTGTCAATTTGATGTATTTTTTCTTTATCCAGTAGGCTTTAGATTTAAGCTAGGATATTTTGGGGTATTTTCAGCTTTGTTTTCAAAAAACAAAACAAAACAAATACCTAACAGAATTATTTTGCTATTTTCACTGTTTTCTGCATCTGATCAATATTTTTAGTGATTTTTAAAAATTGTTCTTTTCTTTTAGAGTATGCATTCCAATGTTTAAACACTAATATTTAAAATCACTCTCCTTGTCTTGTTTTCTAAGTTGGTAATCACTATGAGATCCCTCAGCTTCTGGTAACTGGTTAAATTCTAGTAATTTTGGCTTAAATAATTGCCTATACACTCAAAAGTTAAATTATTCCCAATTAAATTTATTCCAGATATGAGAACTCTGGTCTGCTTAAACTCTAGAAAGAAATATGCATGGATATGTATATGACAAAATGGATTCCAAAATTCTGACCAAAATGTAGTTTATTGCTTTTATATATATATATATATATATATATATATATATATATATATATATATGTGTGTGTGTGTGTGTGTGTGTGTGTGTGTGTGTGTGTGTGTGTGTGTGTGTGTTTATGTATGGTATATACTGAAATATTCTAATGAGTTTTGCAATCCTCTAAGACTTTCTCATATATATAAAAAGCACATGCCTCTATTACTCTCTTTCTTCCTAGAAAGTAATATTTGGTGTTTAGTATAAGGTGCTTTCACCAACTAGTGAATAAACAGCTGAAGCTAGTTTTAAAGTTTTATCAGTCCAAAATTGGAGGGGAAAATTTTTTTTGCAGCTTTTAAATCTTATCTTGTGCCTAAGAACTATGTTATTAATTTTACTATCTTTAAAAGAGCAAAGCTTGTTTAGATCAGGAAGAAAATAATCTAAAATAAGTAAAATTTAATTTTAAAAGAAAAATTTCACTAATGTGCTTTTTCTATGAATGATTATGTAAAATTTAATTACCTAGGTAAATTAGAAGCAAAGTCACCTAAAAGGAAATAGGAAAGATTCAACATTTCTTTTCAAGGTCTTAAAAAAATTAGAAATTGTTTGGGTTTGGGTTTTTTTAGAATAAAAAACTACCTGTAAATTTTGAAGCTTCACTTTTAGTCAAGGTAAATGCTTGCCTGAAAATCTAACAATATATTCATGGAAACTAGTTCTGCCACATTCCCAACCCAAAATCTTGAGGTTATCTTTAGAATCCTGAGTGGCAACATATGGACAAGATACAGGGATGCAAGTCACGAGTCAAATTAGGAATTTATATATGTTTCATAAGGAGATAAAAGTAAATAAGCAAAAACATTAGAACTCATGCAAGAATTCTAATGCAAGCATCAGACTGAAACCACTGTTCTTACAAGAGCAGTATAATAAGAATTCTGACTCTATATGCACCCAAATCACTAGAAAGCAATGTACCCTTGAATTTTCAAATGCCACGTCTCTAAACACACACACACACACACACACACACACACACACACACACACATACACTCCATGTCAGTGTATGTAAAGAGGAACATCTTGTGTTCTCTCCAAACCAAGGCTTTCAGACAAGGTTGCTGAGTTTTCCTTCATTTATAAGGTCACCTACAGTGCTCTAAAATGCAAAGATAATAGTTCTGTTACAAATGCAAATTAAATCTAAGCTACACACTCCCTTTCCCCTTTTTATAGGTGAAGGAAATACAAGCAATGCTGGGGTGCTTATTAATGCATTTAATGGAACACCTTGCATTGACCGCCACTGGCACTCCAAGTACTGTTCAACAAAATATATGAAACAAGCTAGATCAGAACCAGATTTATACATGACCTTCAGACTCAGTAATGCATATGTTCCCCAAATACAGGGACTGAGGAATTATCAAAAGGAGTGAGGGTGGGTAGATGTGTTGTATCCTCTTAAAGAAATCCAAATTGTCCCATATATTTGCCCCTAAACTATTTTCTTTGTCTTCCCAGAACTAATCGGGGTCTTAAATACAAACTTAATCCTGGCTTGGACTCCCTACAGTTCACAGATAGCCATACTTGGGGCTCTAGGTGGAAAATGTCCCTCCTTATAATCAGCCAGTTTGTTCTAAGCTTCACTCTGGAAAAAACACCTGTCAAAGGCAAGGCTAGTCCACTGTGAGTAACTAATATATAAAGCTGTTGTTTGGAGGCAGCATCCTTCAATATAAAGTACTTAGAATAAAGAAGGTCTGGGCTCAAATTCTGCCTCTGATAACTGGGTAACTCTGGGAAAACTATATAACATTAGTGAACCTCAATTTCTGTATCTATAAAATGAAGACAATAATACCTTTCATACCTTTCTCATCTTTCTTACTTTACTGTGATGGTGTTATTATAATATTGGAGAAGGAGCAGTTCTTGGACTGCAAGTCTGGAGACTTGGGTCCCAGTTTCAACTCTGACACTATTACCTAGAATCAAGTTTTTACCACTGTGATCCTCAATATAAGGTTCCTTTTGCATCTATTAATAGTATTCCTGTGAGGCTGCATTAATCTACCACATATTGTAGTACTTTATAAAACATCATATAAATGTAACCTTTAGGTCAATCAGTTAATAAGCATTTATTAAGTGTATACTACATGCCAGGCACTGTGCTAAGCATTAGGGACACAAAGAAAGGTAAAAGGCAGGCCTTACTCTCAAGAGCTTAGTCTAAAAAGAGAGACAACAATATGTTCAAATAAATTACATACAGAGTAACTTTTATTAATATGAGGACCCAAGCATTATGTTACCAGGCGACATTATTCTCATGTGCCTGGCACATTATATGAGCTTAATAAGCATTGGCCTAAGTACTAGCAAGTCCTCCCAAACCTGAAAGGTTTTAACCATGTTTTTACCCTCATTCCAGTAAGTAACAAGTATTTATTTATTAAATTCCTACTCTGTCCTAGCCACAGTGCTAGTTGCTAAGGATACCAAAACAATTATATCCTAATATGAGAGCAAGACTTGGGATGCAAAGGAAGACTAAAAGCCAGGTACTGGTCTGGAAATGGCAGCAGGGAGACAAAAGGATGCTGACTACTCCCCCTCGTCCTGGAAACTATCCAGGTCACCAAAGATTTCTGGTGTGGCCTCAATCACATTTGGAAACTATAATCAACTCATCCTCTGGAAGCCTTCTGTAAAAGTCAGTAATGGGAGAAAACCTGCACCATTGTAGGGTTACAAGGGAGAACAGAGGACCTTGTAGAAAGTGGAATAAAAGTGACTGAAGGTTAAAGAGGAATCCAGGCTCATGTGATTTTTAGGAGCAATGTTCTGAAGAGAGTGGAGAGGTAATTATTTCTCTTTCACGGTAAACGAGGATCAGAACAGTTCACATTTATATTGTACTCTGCAAAGTACTTTCCTCATATGAGGCAGGTCAAACCAGTATTATTATTCCCATTTTACAGATGGCAAATCAGAGGCCTAGGGATGCTCTGGGATGTGGTCAAGGTCATCTAGTCAGTAACTTGCAAAGTCAAACCTCAAACTCTCCTTACTTTAGTTAAGATTGCACTATTTCAGAATAACCTACTGCGATTACATAGGTTTTCAGAAGGCAAAATGAGACACAATAAGGTCAATTCTAAAGATCTATTAATATAATCTATATTTTATAATCAATAACCAATATTAATATAAAAATGTATTATTATTATTATTATTGTTATTATGTGGCTGAGAATTAGGGGCTCAAATCTAGCTACCTTCTCTCAACACACCTTAATTAGTAATCATGAAACCTTAATCAACTTATAAGCATTTATTTATTTACACTTAATTTATATATTTACATTATATTACAATGTTTACACTGGCCTAGGTCATATAGCCAGTAACTGGCAAAGTCAAACCTCAAACTCTCCTTACTCCAGTGAAAGTTGTACCAAGAGTATTTCAGAATAACTCATTACCATCACATAGGTTTTCAGAAGGTAGAATGAGAAACAGTAAGATTAATTCTAAAGATCTATTATTATAATCTATAACTAATAGTAAAATAATTATTGTTATTATATGGCTGAGAATTAGGGGTTCAGAAACAGTAAGATTAATTCTAAAGATCTATTATTATAATCTATAACTAATATTAATATCATTATTGTTATATGGCTGAGAATTAGGGGTTCAGAAACAGATTAATTCTAAAGATCTATTATTATAATCTATAACTAATATTAATATAATTATTGTTATTATATGGCTGAGAATTAGGGGTTCAAATCCAGCCTCCTTCACTGCTATCACATAGGTTTTCAGAAGGCATAGGAACTTGTCCTGTGATTTCCTTGCTATAGGAACTACCAGATGAGAAAACTTCCTGCCTTCACTGTAACAACAGTCAGTGAATGGCACAGAATTAAGTGACTTGTAGAGGGTCACAGAGACAATATGTTTCAGAGACAGGGCTTGAATTCAGGCTAATTCTCTGTCCACTTTGCCATGCTATCTCTCACTAAAAACAGGAATAAAAATTTCTTCCTTGCCTACCACATGTGGCTGTTGTTTGATATCAAATGATAAATTATACATGAAAGTATTTTGAAAAGTCTAACATATCATAGAAATGTGAAAGATTGTTAGTATTATTAGGAAGGACATTCTTTTGCCGCAGCCAAAGCAGAATTCATGATTACTCTTTCTAGGCACTAAATGCCATGTATCAGAAGGGAAGGGGTTGAAACGCCCTGGCAATCATTCTTTAACAAATGGATGACTGAATGAAAAAGCATTTAATAAGCATTGACCATGTGCTAAGCACTGGCGACACAAAAAAAGAAATGGGGAACTACAAGGGCTCCATATAAAGACCATTCAATATCCTCTCATACTTCAACTAGCCAGAACAGTGGACCTGATCTGACCCTGCTGAGAAAACCCCTGGCCCTGTCATCAGGAAACCTCATAGTTATTCAGAGCTTACAACCCACGGAAATGCTTGTTGGTTTGGAAACAGCCACTAATTAATACAATCAGGAGCCAAAGTTCTGAAGGCTCCAAACCCTGCTCATTAGCATATACCTTGGAGAGATCTGATAAAGTTCAAAGCTTATCTTGTTGCTGCTTTTTACCAGGCCTGCCCAAAGCAGCAGCTGCCCAAGTTATCTTGTCTTTTACAAAAAGGAAAATTAAATTAAATTAGATTATTCCCACCTCACCTCACCACCACCAATACCCTAGCCCTTGAATTAAGATCTTGAAATGGAAAGGGGGAAAAAGCAAACTGTTTTTGGAAAACCAAATTCAACTACTTGGATAAAGGACAGGAGGTTTCTGTAACATTTTCACAATATTGCAGTTTCTCTTGAGTCCTGAAACCCTGCTCCCCTTCACGAATTTTCTGCTCCAGCCAATCTATTTACAATTGGATCTGATTTAGAATACAACCAACAGATTGGGACATCTGGAAATCTGTCCTTAAGTGTTGAAAAATAAAGTGATGGAAGCACCCAAACCAGATGATTATTCAAGTATGACTTTTCACTTGCATGCAGGGCTATCTCCAGTCATTCTGATCAATATCTGGCTACTGGACCCAAATAGTTCCAGAGGAGAAAGAGAGGTTTGTGACTTTGCACAACCTTCCCTAGCTCAAATCCAACTCATTTACATGTGTCGTGGTATCACCTCCCTGTTGTCATGGTCTACTTTGAGAATGAAGGACAGACAGCCTGCATTTTTGATTTCCTTCACAGGCTAATTGTACACTATTTCAAAATCCGATTCTTTTTGTACAGCAAAACAACTATTTGGTCATGTATACATGTATTGTATTTAATTTATACTCTAACATATTTAACATGTATTGGTCAACGTGCCATCTGGGGAGGAGGAGGGAAGGAGGGGAAAAATTGGAACAAAAGGTTTGGCAATTGTCAATGATGTAAAATTACCCATGCATATATCTGGTAAATAAAAACTATATTAATAAAAAAAGAAAGAGAATGAAGGACAAATAAATATTATAATAAAGATATGTGCCTCCCTATATACATATATGTTGACTAGTTAGAGACCCTCACTCAGCCTTCATAATGTTACATTTCAGGATTCTCTACTATTTGCATTATTAAGCCAAATAAAGGTTCCTCATCGAATCAAACTACTATTTTTCAAACTATAATTATATGTGACTTTAATGTCTACCCTTAGAGAGTGACACAGATAGTGTCAGAGGCCAGATTTGAACTTAGGAAAATGAATTTTCCTGATTCCAGGCCCAACACTCTATTCACTGTGTCACTTTGCTGCCCTAATTTAGACTTTCCTTTGGTCTTCAATGATCAATGCATCATATATTTAGATGTAGAAAGTATCTTAGAATTAATTGAACCTAACCTTAGAATTCATCATGCGCCTGAAGAAACTGAGATCCAGAGAAGCTAAGTCATTTAATCAATTTCAAATAAGTATCAAACGGAAGAGCCAGTATTTACAACCAGATATTCTGATTTCAGATCTAATGCTCTTTCTATACATTGTAATCAAATTAATTCCAAGTTCACAGTTAACCTACATGTAATATGGGATAATATAATTCAATAAACAAAGCAGGGTAACAGTGTAGAGTCCTAATTTGGAATCCTCACATGAACCCTTTATGGGCTACTTGACCTTGGCTAAGTCATTCAACTAAAAATTAAGGGAAGAAGGGTATAGATTGAAGTTCCAGCTCTGCAATGAAGTAGATAAGTGACTTCCTAATCCTATGACCTAAACTGTAAAAATAACAACATCAATAATAACTGTATAATTTACCTTACAGGAAAGTTTTAAGAAAAGTATTTATAATGGTAAAAACACTAAAATAATGGGAATTATAAAGTTTTATGTCATTCTTCTCAGTTTATAGCTGATAAATTTCAGATAAAATGGTTCAGAATCAGGTCAATATTCTTCTACTATTCCCCCATGTTTAATATTTGGTAGACTATTACCCAGATGGGCAAAATGATTGCTTTTTGTAATTGAATAAAAGTTCTGAGATATATATATTAAGACATATTATAGACATAATAAAAGCATCTTTAGAAAAACTCCAGTAGCAAACAAAAAATGATGTGGATGATTTGGACTTCTGTTTCCACATGGTTTTATTTCTTTCACTAGTATTCTCTATTGTAAGACTGTTATTATTATCAAACATATCATTAATCCATACACAATTATCATCATCATCATTATTATTAGACATATTATTAATCCATACAAATTCAATAGATGTTGCCATATTGAAGACTCATAATCTTCAAATTGCAAGGGATAAAATTATTATAGTTATTATTATTTCAGAAAAATCATTCTTATCTTATTCAATATGAAATTGAAATAGAAACCATCTTGGGACAAGCCTATGCAATTGGAGTCCTTTTGTATTGAATGTTCTGTAGACTTATGCACAGAGGAATGAAGTAACTACTTTTGGTAGCTGAATACTTTCCCCTTTTGGGGATGCAAAACGGAATTCTTTCTTATATATACCAGGTACAGTGAAGATATCTTCTGTTTTCTATTGGCTATGAGCACTCTCTTAATTGACTGCTAAGTCAGAACTCTTTGGATATACACTCAAGGGACAGCCCTTGCTCCTTAAGCATGGAGGAGGCTTGAATGTTAAATACCTTTGGAAAAGGGGTTGTGCCAAGGTTGTGAATCAACTCTGATTGGTTAATAATTAATGAGAAAATTAATATTGTAATGAGAGAAGAGCTTTTTCTTATTGTTTATTCTTTGTTCTCAAAGAAGACCGTAACATCAGGGAAATGATGTCATGACATGCAGGTGAATTGGATTTAAGTGAGGGAGAGCTGTCCAAGGTCACTGGTCAGCTACACTTTCTCCCCTGGTGCCATTTGAATCCAGTGACAAGATATAGATAAGAATGACGGGAGATGGACCTGGATGCAGCAAGAGACCGAGGTCTTTTTAAGCTAAGGTTAGGTCTCAGTTTGACTGAGGTAATACCCAATTAGTAATTGGGTAAGATGGCCTCCTTTTGCTAGCCACAAAAAAGAAAAAAATGCAATCTTGAAGGCCATTTCTCCTCCTCAGGATTTTTGGCCAAAACATAAACAAATGCTATTTACATACACTCTGAACCAATCAGGGCCCAAACGATGATCAAGGGGGACAGATAGGTGATTTAGTGGGTAGAATACTGGACTTGGAGTGAGGAAGACCTGAGTTTAAATATAGCCTTAGTAATTGTGTGACTCTGGGCAAGTCACTTAATACAGTTTGAGCTGCTTCTAGTTAGGGACTAGAAGATGTGATCCAGATCATGTCCAGAACTCTCCAAGCATTATTTCTCCAACACTTTATACAAAGGAATCCATCTCCTCCCAGTTCTACCAGAGTTGGATAATAGATGAGATACAAGGAAGAATTCTACCTAGATAAAATGGTCTGGTGGGGTGAATTCTTAGGCCAAGGTCAGAAATTTCCTTTAGAGACCAGGGTTTGAATATTTAAGAAAAAAAAAAGAGTATCTTTGTCTATATAGAAAATTGATTATTAACATAATAAAATAATCATTTTTCTCATGGAAAAACACTAGGGAAGATCACCAGTTACTGTGGCCTCCATCCAATTGGCTCCTGGATAACCTCTGGGCTATGCAAGGATAATCCTAAATTCATCTTTTGTAGACATCCTTAAAGCATCTTGAGCATAAATTTAGTAACAGACAAGGTGATAAAGGCAATGTGTGCTTCATCTACCTCCCATATGACATTTATTCTGTTCTACTAGGTTTCTATATAAAGATTTTCCTTCCATGAAGCTGGCGGTGATTAGTATTTGGTACAGTAATATCTATTTAGAAGGTTGTTTTTATGGATCTGTGTCATAGCTCAGCAATGGGACTGAACAATACAATCATACTAATTCTAGTAGAGTTTACTTTTTATTGTTATTTGGGTTCTTTTTAAAATTGTTTTCCAGGATGTTTTGAGGTCTACATTGGTCATTTGTCAGTCAATGACAAACTAGCTTCTCAAGAATAATTATATAACTTAGGTCCTATTTTCTTTCTTGGTTAGTCATTTATTCAGTTGTGTCCAACTCTCCATTGACAGAAATACTGTAGTGATTTGCCATTTCCTTCTCCAGCTCATTCTATAGATGAAGAAACTGAGGCAAATAGTGTTAAGTGACTCCCAGCATCACACAGACATTAAGTGCCTGAGATCAGATTTGAAGTCCGAAAGATATCTTACTGGCTCTAGGTCCAGGACCCTATCATCTAGCAAGTTTTCCTAGGTAGATATAAAAGTGTTTCTAGCATGTGATTGCACAGTTTCTTCAATCCATTGAGTAATCTACCTTAATCATTGAATATGAACTCTTAGGATAAACTTTAATAATTTGTAGTGTCAGTGAATGACACATTTATGCCACACATAAATCTTTCAATTTCCCACAAATCTGTAAGATTAAGCCTTTATCCAATGCTCCTTTGTCAATAATTATTGTTTGACAATGTAAACATGATTCATGGAAAGTATTTTAAGTTCCCTTTCATCTTATTCATTTCACAGGTATCACCTGGAGGTAAACCAAGTTCAGTTACATTTGACATTTCAATGAGTTACACCTATCATCATCTTTTATTGCTGACTGTTGAAGTGATATAAACCTGTCCAAAATATGATGATGATGATGATGATGATGATGATGATAAATCTCATTTTCATATTTATGGGTAAAGCTCAGACAGAATTTATTCTGGGACAAGCTACTTAATGTTCTGTGGACTATTACACAGATGGATAAAATAATTGCTTTTTGTAATTGAATAAAAGTATTAGGATGTATTTCAGACTCTGCCAGTTTAACAAAAGCATTTTCAGTACAATGAATAAAATGAAATGAAAAAATATATGCCAAGTGCTTACCATATATGCACCACTATGTACTGACACACACACATACATATACACACACACACATATATATATACATATATATATATATATACATACATCTGTGCATATACAACATACATATACAGGTATACATAAAGGCAATCCCTGCGTTGAAAAAAGCTTACATTATCATGGAGAAAGTAAACATATTTGAGAAATAGGGGAACCAGTAAACCCCTGAGAAGATGGAGAAGAGTTAGAGAAATTATAAAATGATAAGAACACAAGATGAAGTAACCTCGGATGATGGTTAAATGGGATATGAGGCTGAAACATGATGTGGCATCTAAGGTCAGCCAGTAGACATTATGAGCTGACTGGACTATTTTGCAAATACTAACTTCAGTAGCAGACAGGATGATAAGGATGAGATGTACTTCATCACATCTATACATGATTTTAATTTCTTCTATTAGAACTCTGTTTTTTTTTGGGGGGGGAAAGTTATCCCATATAGTGGGAGACTGAGTGTTTGGTATGGCAACATCTATTTTAAATATTCTTGAATTTTTATCAAGCAATATTTACTCCAGAAAATTGTGGTCAATATTTGTAATGATGACCTGGTTCTATATAATTTACTTTTTGAATTCTTAAGAATATTTTTGGTTGGGGTCTATATTCACAGTATGAAAATATGCTTCTTTTAGCGTATAAAAGATAATACATATTGTGTATAAATTGGCTATTATGTCATGTCTTGGTAGATAAATGACATGTTAAAATTTTGCAGCATAGTTTCTTTCATTTCTTTCCATAATCTTCACTGATCAATAAATTATGGATTCTTAAGGATAGTCTATCTATAATTTCTGGTAATGATGATTTGACCCTGAATTGTCATATTCAGTCTCCTTTGTTTTTATAAACAAGGCCAAAGTACTCAACCGATTTGTTCAACATTTTTATTGAACAAATGGATAAATCCTGTGGATTTGTTTCAATTCAAGTCTTTGTTGTGTGATGTCAACTGTGGAGGGCCTATTGGTTCCACTCTTGGATATTAGCTATTTCATAAGCTCCATCTAGAGATGCTTTAAATTTCACTTGACAATTCCAGTCCACATATCCTTTTGTCAGCTTAAACATTGAAGTCTGTTCCCAAAATGTTTCTGTATATTTTAACTTGTGTGTCATGTACTCTGATAATATCCACCAATTCTTTTCATCCTTTCTGGCAAGGAAGTGTTCATTCTTCTATTGCTATGTGGGGTGAAAAGCCCTAGGTTTCATTAATATTGTTCACATTGTTTGGACACCTTCTACATCAGAGTTTCTTAAACTTTTCCCACTTATAACCCATTTTTACCCTAGAAAGTTTACATGTCCCCAGATATAAAGATATATAAAATAGAGAGACAAATCAAACTTTTTCTGATAATAAATCATAATTTTGTGATCCCTACATTCAATTACAAGACCCCAGATGGGGTCACAAATCATAGTTTAAGAAGCTGAGTTTTAGATTCATTGTTATTCAGTGGGTTGGCTAAAAGTACATATTAAGACTAGTATTTCAAAGGTGTTAATTGCTCTAAAAGTGTTATTGATTTCAAGATAGTAAGCAAGTTCTTAACATAGAGTCCATGGTCTCAGCTTTTTTCCTTAATAGTGTTAAACTTCATGTGCCTTGTTTGGAGAAAACAAAGGTAACTTTTAAGAATGACTTTCATCCACTAATTGAATTTAACTTTCAGATTTAAGCTCAAAACTCCTTGTTTTTTTTTCCCTAGCACATATTAATAAGTTTATGCTTATAAAGTTGAAATAACATTTTCAATATATGAATGGGGAAAGTTCCAACAGGATACAGTAACTGTTTAACATGTTTTTTCTGTGGAACCATATAATTTTATAGTTTTCACATAGATCAGGTGAAGAATACAATGTATTTTAGTGTAATTTTCCCTTTTACTTGAAAGTTATACTCTTCTATTCATCAGAAATAATGATACTTGATTTAAAATTAAGAAGAACTAGAGTAGAATAAAATTATTCTCTTAGAAGGTGCTGAGTTTTATATCAGTTATTCTTGATATTACTGTACTGATGACATGTTTTAAGTAAAAATAGTTTTGCACATACACATTTAAAAAATCAAGCATTCTTACCATGCTTGGATATTATAATTTTTCTTCATCTTTCTGAATCTTAATTTCTTTCTCAGTATTTTAGAAATATCAGTTCCCTGAAAGATTTATCACTAGAATCAAATGTAGTACCATGTATGAAAGTTATCAAGTTAAAAAGCACTTATTATGTTCCAGGTACTATGTTAAATGCTAGGGATTACAAGAAAGTCAAAAGATCGTTCCTGTTCTCAAAGAACTTGAAGTTTTGTGACTATACAGACCCACAAAAAGATGGTTTGTAATGATAATCATGACTGCAAATATTCTTTGAATATTTAAATACAAGTATTTGTATACAAGAAGTATCTACTTTGTGAAGGGTCTTGAATTCAATTCAATGGGCATTATGACACACCAGCTATGCCTTTGTGGAGATAACTAGTCATTGCCCTTGATTCTATCATGAATCTATCATAAAACATATAAACACATAAAAAATTCATAATAGAGATCAAGAGAACCTTGAGGGGAAGTAACACCTGAGATAAGAAGGGTATATGAAGATGAATGTCAGCACTTTCCTTACAAAATAGTTCTGTGAAGCAGAAAGTATAAAAGTTACGACTATTTCACAGATGGAAGAATTGAGTCAGGAAAGTGTCTTGCCATAGTCACATTATCAATACCTTGGTACAGACAAGATTCAAACTCAGGTCTTCTGAATTCAAGTATAATGTTCTTTTTCCTGCATGAGAGTAAGAGCTCAGGTTTAGATAGCTCTCTGCTTCAAGATCTGTGGGGCATTTTCCACATATCAGCTTATTTTATCCTCACAACAATCCTGTGAGGTATTGCAATTTTTATAGATGAAGAAACTGAGAATCATAGAAATAAATGACTAGCACAGGGTCACACAGCAGATAAGGATCTGAGGCAGGATTAGAGCTATCACAATGAATCACAGATTTAAAGTTAAAAGAAGCAGTCTACAACCCTTTGACTCAAGCCTTCCTAGCTCTAACTACAACATTCTCTCCACTATTCTGTTGTCTGAGTTGTATACACATAGAATAAAACAGTCTGCCCAGTAATGAGAAGTAGCAAGATCTATGTTTTACACCACTGTGCTATGTGAGACTCTAAGTTTTATGGCATCCAGAGGTTTACAAATTTATTTTTAATTCTTCTAATTCTTTTTATCTAAGCCAAATTGAATGAATTGTATTATTCGCAACTGAGCCTGTGTTTTGAAAAGTGAAATTACATTTGATAAATAAAGGTATGAAAAAACATGATCAAAGGTTTGATTGAAATGCAAACACAGAAGCTTGACTGGGCTCTGTTCTGCTTTTGATTTGTGGTTTCATTGAGAAAGTTGATCTAAATTTCCTAGTGGGACTGGTTTTCAATAATCCCCTTCCTGCTGGTTGTGGGTGATTCCCGGGTCGGCTCTGTGTTTGTAGATTTCCTGCCAACAGTTATTCCTTTATTAGGTAATTGCTTAAATTAGATTTATGGGGCAATAATTTCTGGGATCATTGCTCTACTTTTTTCTCAGATTGCACCATTTACTGCAGTCTTTGGAAGGCTTCCCAAAGCCTATGTTGGGGGTGTGTGTGTTTCCTAAATGCTTTAAGTATTCTTTTAATCCATCCAACAAATTAACTAACAACAATAATAGCAGCTCATATGTATATACTGCTTCATTATTTATTAGGAACATTATTATTACTAATAATAATTACAGCAGTGCTCATTTCCATAGTTCTTAGAGGTTTTCAAAGTGTTTTCTTCACAACAGCCCTGAGACATAGTTTAAATAATGTTTCCTTTCCAATCCATGTTTCATAGGATCTACTGGGGTTCAACTTTTTAAATTGTGGTTTGCAACCCCATGTAGCATCTAATAACTGAATGCAGGGGTTGCAAAATTATGACTTGTTATTGGTAAAATTTTGATTTGTAAACCTATTTTCTGTACTTATATACTCAGGGTCATGTAAAAATTTCTTGGGTGAAAAGGGGTCATGAGTAGAAAAAGTTTAAGAAGCCTTATATTAGAGGACCTGGAAGCTTACTGAAGTAACTAGAAAGTGAGCACAAAAGATCTCAAAAAGGCTCTTATAAAAGCACAAAGAATTTAGAGGCGGAAGAAATTAGCAATCACTTACTTCCAAACCCCTTATTTTACAAATAGGGAAACTGAGGCTCATAGGTAGATCAGCAGAGTCAGGATATGAATTCAAACCTTCTGATTAGTTCTAGCATTCTTCCTTGTGCCCCAAGAAGAATAAGCTATGGTTCAAAGAGCAGAGAGTGATTTACCTAGCATAATAGAGCTAGAACAGTATTAAGCTGAGACTTGAACACTGGACTCTTTCCCCTATATCATATGACTTCTAATAGACAACTGTTAAATATATACTACATGCAAGATCCTGTGTGGGTGCTAACAGAGGTACAATGAGAAATAAGGTAGGTTGAGACACAAAAATGCAAAAAGTCCTAACATAAAACAGAATACAAGTGCACAGAAAGTACTAAAACAAAGAGAGAGAGAGAGAGAGAGAGAGAGAGAGAGAGAGAGAGAGAGAGAGAGAGAGAGAGAGAAGAGAGAGAGAGAGAGAGAGAAAGAGAGAGAGAGAGAGAGAGAAAGAGAGAGAGAGAGAGAAAGAGAGAGAGAGAGAGAGAGAGAGAGAGAGAGAGAGAGAGAGAGAGAGAGAGAGCGAGCACACTAACTTTCTTCTCATTAGGAGTATCAGGAAAAGCCTCATGCAAGAGACAGTATTTGAGAGAGTTCTCAATAAAACTTTCAAATCCATTGGGTCTAGATTTACTGCATCATGAACATTCATGTGTCCCTGATTTCTAATCTCACATCATGCCTTACTTGCCTGCAGTTTGCTCTCAGAGTAGATGACCAGAATTAAGGGTAAATGGAAGGAAATCAGTCAAGACTCCTAACTTTCTAAGGTCTCAAGAACTCAGTTGATACATTGCCATGATTATCTACAATTTTTTTTGTGTGCAGGCTCTGTTTGTCTTCAGATGTATTTTGTATTTTGTTTTACCCTTTTTCCAAGCATCATCTCCCCTGGCCTGTTCATTACCCTTCTCTTCTCACAAGCTCTTACTGATGTGCCAGAAATATTCAGCGACTCTGAGTTTCTGTATTAAGAAAATATGTGGTCTTTGTAAATTGCTCTTAGGACAGGAATGGCTCTTTACATGATACATAATCAATGCAGAAATTAAAAATGTCTTTATTAAAAGTATATGATTATTTAATTATAAATATTTTATTAAATTTATAATTATACACACATAGATTGATAGATTTATGAACAAGAAATACCACTATGTCCTAATGAGTGCTTCAGACTTTATTTTTTGCCCCAATTTGAATGTCTCCTGATTGAGTCCTTCACAGAATCACAGAAATTAAGAGTTGGATGAAACTTGGGCAGTCATTTAGTTGAATCCCCATTATAACATACCTGGTAAATGGTTGTCTAGCTTCTGCTTGAAGACATCCATGGATGAGGAACTCACTACTGATCCAGGAGATCCGTTTCATTTTTGGGCAGCTCTAATTGTTTGGAAGATTTTTATTGTTGATGATGATGTTTTTCTATTTTAAATCTAAATTAACCTTTGTAGCTTCTACTCACTGCTCCTAGTGCTGCCTTCTGAGCCAAACAGAACAAGCTTAAATCTTTTTCCACAAAATTGTGCTTAGAACCAGAAAATGGCTAATATGGCCTTCTTTGAGCTGTCTCTTCTGCAAAAAAATGTTCTCAGTTACTGCAATCAATCTTCATATTCATATCACATGAGCATAAAGCCCTTCACCAACCTCACTGTTCTACTGTGAATATTTCATTTCTTCAATGTTCTTCTAAAATTCTGGTAACCATACTTAAATATAATACACCAGATGAGCTCTGACAAGAACAGAGCATAACTAAAGGAACACTTCCCTATTCCTATAGATTATGTGTCTACTAGTCCAACCCAATATTGTATTAGCTTTCTTGCTTGCCTCATTACAATGCTAACTCATATTAAACTTGCAATACACGAAGGTCTTCTGGTTTTTTTCAAAACTACAATTTTATACATCTTCATATGATATCTATGAAGCTAATTTTTTGTAGCCAAATGCAAGATTACATCTTCATCCCTACTGAATTTCACCTTCAATTTAGTCAAGTGCTCTATTTTTTGATCCATATTTAGTCATTCTCTGTTTGATCATCATTCTTAGCTTGCCAAATCTGATGACTTGCATGTAGTCTTTAGCCAAGCACAAGTCCCTGGGATAGTCCAGTGAAGACTTTCTGCCATACTAAGACTGAACCAATAATTCCTATTCATTAAGTCTGGTCATTCAACCAGTAACTCATCCATCTGATTGTATTACTATCTCTCTCTATGTTCTCCATTAGAGGAGCACAAGAAAATTTATCACAACTCTGATGAAATTTAGATAAACTGTATTCATAGTATTCTCTTGTTTACTAGCTTAGTTATCATTTCAAAAAAAGGTAATAGGAATATTCATACCAAATCTGTTCTTGATGAAGTCATGCTACTTTTTTGTAACCACTACTTCCCTTTCTAAATGTTCATCAATCAATCATCACTTGAATGATCTGTTTTAGAATTTTCCCAGGAATCAAAATCAAACTCACCAGCTTACAATTTGCAGATTGTGTTCACTACCTTGTTTTTGAAATTTGGGATGTCTCCTTTTCTAATCTTGCCTTGTTGTTGCTGTTGCTGTTGTTCATTTGTTTTACAGAAATATCTGAGTTTTCATGACTCCTTTTGGGGTTTTCTTGGCATAGAAACTAGAATGATTTGGCTTCTCCTTTTCCAGTTTATTTTTACAGATGAAGAAACTGAGGCAAATAGAATTAAGTGATTTGTCCAGTAAGATATTAGTCAGTGTATGAGGCTGGATTTGAATTCAGGAAGATGAGTATTCCTGACTTCAGGTCTCTCTATCCACTGGGCTACTTAGTTGCCCCAATCTTGTGATACTTCTACCATTTATCGTGATCTTTCATATACCTGTGTCATATATCTGACCTATGGGTCAGCAATCACAACTGTCATTTTTTTCAACACATGAAGATAAAACTTATTTGGACCAACTGCCTTGAATTCATCAAAGGTAGCTAGATTTATTCACTGAGAATATATGGAGGACTGGCAAAAAGAATGATGACTCAGAAGTGGTGCCAATAGCTCATTTCCTAACATTTTTGAGAGCCAGGCCTAAGAAACAAATGGTGGGTAAAGGAAACTAGAAAGGGCTTATTTCTTTAATTAGCTCTGGTAGCTTTTAAATCTTCAAATAGTAATTAAAACATTAAAAAAAACCTTCCAAATAAAATAAGAACAATAATTCAATTTCCATCTATTAAAGATTTTATAATTACTAAAGCTATATTTCAGTCTTTACCTATCAAAAATTTTTTGCATTATAAACTGCAATAGAGGCCCTAATATCTCAGTTCTAAAATGACCCAAAGGATTGCAATTTGTCATTTTGTTCCAAAATGACAAAATTTTATACTTGAGTACCTCAGTCTTTGGTATCTTCAGGACTCATACTCACAGAGAGGTAGATGTTGTTTTAGACAGGAGCTATCTGAAATTTTGGGGTCTGTTCTAAGCTGTTCACTTTATGAAGGACATTTACAAATTGGAATATAATTAGAGGAGCATGTCCAGAATGATGATGATGATGTTGCTGTTGTTTAGTTGTGTCTGGCTGTTACCCTATTTGCGACAGAGGCATCGGAGCGGTTTGTCATTTCCTTTTCCAGTTCATTTTACGGATGAGGAAATTGAGGAAAACAAGGTGAAGTTTCTTGCCCAGAGTCACACAACTAGTAAGGGTATGAGTCTGGGTTTGAATATAAGAAGATAAGTCTTCCTGATTCCAAGCCAAGGGTTCTATCCATTGCACCACCTAACTACCTCAAGAGAATGCCATAAGGAGAAGAGAAGGATGTGAAGGAGCTAGGGATGATTAACCTGGAAAAAAGAAGACTTGAACATGACCATAGTCTTCAGGTGTTCAAAGAGCTATCATGGGAAACCAATAACAATCAATCATTTAAAACCATTTTTCTGCTTTTTTTTTTAATTAAAGCTTTTTATTTACAAAACATATGCATGGGTAATTTTTTCAATATTGACCCTTA
The DNA here is from genome assembly GCF_048593235.1 of Sminthopsis crassicaudata. Taxonomy (NCBI): domain Eukaryota; kingdom Metazoa; phylum Chordata; class Mammalia; order Dasyuromorphia; family Dasyuridae; genus Sminthopsis; species Sminthopsis crassicaudata. The sequence continues at coordinate 442,431,831 of NC_133618.1, read as the reverse complement.
CAAAGCCTTTTGTTCCAATTTTCCCCTCCTTCTCCCCTCACCCTCTCCTAGCTAATCCAATACATGTTAAATATGTTAAAATACATGTTAAATCCAATATATGTATACATATTTATAGAGATATCTTGCTGCACAAGAAAAATCAGATCAAGAAGGAAGAAAAAGAAAAACTGAGAAAGAAAACAAAATGGCAGCAAAGAACAACAGAGAGAGTGAGAATGCTATGTTGTGGTCCACACTCTGTTCCCATGGTTCTCTCTCTGGGTGTAGATGGATCTCTTCATCACTGAACAAGCGGAACTGGTTTGAATTATCTCATTGTTGAAGAGAGCCACGTCCATCTGAATTGATCATCGTATAGTCTTGTAAAACCACTTTTAAAAGTACTTATTATATGTTGGATGCCAGCTAAGTGCTGGCATATAAGGTAAAATAAACAAAAACAGTTCTTGACCTCAAGGAGGTTATATTCAAAGATGTGGGGGGGGGGAGCATTAATACCTGGAGGGATCAGGTAAGATCTCCTATAGGAAGAAACTAGGACTCTGTACTTAGGAGACCAGGGATTCCAAGAGATAGGAAGAAGTGGGACATTCCAGGCCTGGCAAAAGCTTAGACAGAAGATGGAACAACCTGCAAAGGAAATGGCAGTGTATGTAATTAGAACTCAAGAGTGTGGGAGGGAGTACAAGAGGGATTAGGTATGTTCAATCTTGAACCCAACAGAAGAACAAAAGCAAAAGGTGGAAGTTATAGCCAGTTGGACTACTTCGTGTCAGAGATTTTTGTTAACCACTAGAGGTATGAAGACAAAAATGAAAGTTTCTGCCTAAAAGGAGTTTTCATCCTATTAATGGAAACAATATGTCTATATGTAAGTGAATACAAAATATGCAGAAAAAATTATACAAGGTAGTTCAAGGTAGGAGAATAACAACACCTACCTGGGAGGATCAGCAAAGACTTTGGGGCTCCAAGAAGAAGGAATAAGGAATAAGTGTATTCTAGGAATGGGGTGACAGCCAGCACAAAAGCAAAGAGTTGGGAGGAATGTCCTATAGTAGGAACAGCAAGAACAGTTGGCTTGGACTATAGAAGGGAAAGAGAAAGAATAAATAAGTCTAGAAAGATTACATCTAATTTTTAAAGTGCTCTAAATGCAAAAGAGTCTATCTTTGATTCTAGCACTACTGTTTGGCAATTTTTGAGGATGGTCAAAACTACATTTTGGGTAGATTACTGTGGCAGGTCTGGAGGGTAGGGCTTCTTAAACTTTTTCCACTCATATTCCCTTTTTACCTAGGAAATTTACAAGAGACTCTGAATGTGAAAGTATATAAAATAGATATCCAAGCAAACATTTGCTGATAATAAATCATAATTTAGCAACTCCCACATTCAGTTATAAGATTCCACGTGGGATCATGAAACACAGTTTAAAAAGCTGGGGTTTAGAGGACAGACTGGAATGGGGAAAATTTGAGACAGAGAGGCTGGATGGCCATATGTCAGGAATACTCTGGAGGAGATTGTTGCTCACAAAGACACATTAAATTCCATTTTAATTCTGAGATCTCAGGCTGTGGAATTCTGTGACCCACCCAGACCAATGGAATGATTGGGTAGACCGAGGTGAAGGATGGGACAATCTGGACAGTGATACAAAAATAGCAAAGAGAAATGATGTACATAAGTCAGAAGTAGTTCTCACATGGCAGAGTAGTTCTCGCAAGATTCAATCCCACTTCGCTGTAGCCCTCAGAACTGTACCAACAAATGGCCTACGCTAGTCTCTTGCAGGATTCTCCATCCTGTAGCTGCTGCCCAGTGACTTAGTACCTTTTCTATGCTCCCACAATCTGACAGAGCCTTGAGACCACCAATGCAAGAACACACTAGCTAACAGGGTCTAGATTTTAAATACTGTTTCTTGTCACATGGCCAGAGCGGCTTGCTCCAGCTGTTTGCTTATTTCCAAAAGATCACACCATGAAACACATGCTGCTTAGAGGGAGGGAGGGAGACTATTAGAATGCATTGTGCACAGTCTTTCATCTGAAAAGCCCCTCGAATGCATGGAATCCTGTTACTTTGCTTCATTTTTCAACATTCACGAGTGTAATTGCATTTATTTTCTAGTCAAGACTGCAAAACAAGTGATAATTTACTATATTACAACCCATCTATACCAGGCTTATAGCCACAACACAAACTGAGCAAGGGGGTGGGAAGATGAGAGGGGAGGACAAGAGGGGATGTACCAGGCTGTGAATGAGCATATGGTTTATTGGGAGGATGCACACTGGGGGGAGGCTGGTACAGGCTGGGGAGAGGAGGTACTGTATGTGAAGGCTATATACAAGCTAATAGTGTGCTACTTTGAGAGAATATTCCCATAGTCTGGAGGGAGGACATAGAGGATGGGGAAATAGGCACTAGGAGAAAATGATAAGGTAGGCAGGGATGGAGGAGATATATGGACTGTAAGGGAAGATGTATGTGACCATAGGGAAGATGTATGAGACTATGGGAGGCAGAAAGCAGGACATAAGAGGGGATATACAGTCTTTAAGAGAGATAAACATGCTATGAAAAAAGATAAATAATCAATGAACGGATATAGCTTTGCAGAAGAGGATTAGGTAGTGTAATGCAGGGGGAAAGCATTGGACCTAGAATCAGGAGAGCAATCTAGATCTAAATTTTGACTGCAATTTACTAGCTATGTGATAAACTCTTCTGAATCTCAGTTTCCTTTTCTGGGAAATAAGGAAGTTGAGATTTGACTATATTTCAGGGATATTTTTTTTTAATCTAGGGGCACAGAGTCCATGAACTTGGATGGGGTGTAATTTTCATTATACTCTGACTTTTAGCAATAATATCTTTTTTTTTCAAAAACAAAACCAAAATAAGCAAAAAATATCATCCTGAGAAATTGTGCCAAACAAAGGCTTCAGCAGACTGCCAAAGGAGTCTGTGACAAAGAAAAGGTTGGGGACCTGTGGGTTAAAGGATCTCTAAGGAGCTTCCCCATTTATTGAGGGCAGTCAGTGCCTTATTTATTTTTGTATTCCCTGCAAGAGGAGGAGGAGAGGCAAATTGGAGGGAAAGAGGGGAAAGTGGCAGAGTAGAGCAGGAACAAAAATACTAGATGTTTGTTTCATGAATGTATAATATATAGATGCAGTTCATATTTCCCTGAACAAGGATAGTGACTATTACTGACTCGCAATAATATATCAAGTAGCATCAAATAGATGAGAATAAGATACTACTACTTCTCATTTCTGGAGGATTTTAATGTTTCCAAAGAACATTCTTCACAATAACCCAGTGGAGTGAGCAGCTAATGCATTTTTATCCTCACTTCACAGAGGAGGAAGCAATCACAGGGACATGACACATCTTGACCTTGGACATACAGCTAAACTTTCTCACTGTAACAAGCACTCACACAGTTCCTCCCACCACACACCTGATGTCTTTGCTTTTCCCAGTTAAATATCTTCCTAATTCTCCAAGTAATCCTTATGTGACAAAGTTTCTAGATCTCTCATCATCTGGTTCATCCCCTCTAGATACATTCCAGTTTGTAGGCATCCAAAATAATTTCAACTAAAAAGTAAAATTAAAAATTAAAAAATCACCTGCTTGGGAATACCCTGGATGCTTGACTGCTCTAGATGATTAATAAGACATGAGATCTGAATTTACACCTGAAGAAGAAGAGAGAGGAAGTGAGGATAGGTTTGGTATGAGAAAATAGCATCTTCAAGAGAAAGATAATATCTTTTCCGAGAATAACAAAAATTATAGTCATTATGAAGTATTTTATAGGTTATTAAGTTCTTTCTTGAAAAGAACAGTCAACAAGCACTTATTAAGTACCTGCTGTGCATCAAGCACCATACTAAGCACCAAAGATACAAAAAATAGCAAAAACAAACAAAAAAAAACCCCACCCTTGCTCTCAAGAAAATCACAATATAATGGAAGACAAAATACAACAACTATGTGCAAAAAAGATATACACAGGATAAACTAGAGAAAATATTAGGGGGGAAAGGACATTAGCATTAAAAGAATATCAGGAAAGACTTCTTGGAGAAGGTGAGATTTCATCTGGGACCTAAAAAAATCCAGAGAGACCAAGTGATTGAGAGAAAGAGAGACAGAATTCAAGGTATGAATGGCAGCCAGTAAAACAGGATGTCATCTTGTATAAGGAACAGAAATGGAGCCTTAGAAAGAAATAATGGCCGAGGACCCCACAACTAGTAAGCATCAGAGCCAAGACTTAAATTCAGATCTGCTGATACCACATCTTAACAATATTTCCATAGCAGCACAGGCACTAGTTTGGCTATTGTTACTTTTGCTGTTGTTGCTGCTGCTGTGGTGGGTAACTGTTGTTTTTAAAACTCAGACAATTCTGAAAATATAGCAGGAGCAGAAGCAACTAGTTGGTGTAGTAGATAGAGTACCAGCCCTGAAGTCAGGAGGACCTGAGTTCAAATATAATCTCAGACACTTAAAACTTCCTAACTGTGTGACCCTGGGCAAGTCACTTAACCCCAATTGCCTCAGCAAAATAACTAAATAAAGAAGTGAATAACTGAACGAATGAATAGATAGATAGATGGATGGATAGATAGATAGATAGATGGAGATGGATAGATAGATAGATAGATAGATAGATAGATAGATAGATAGATAGAAAGAAAGAAAGAAAGAAAGAAAGAAAGAAAGAAAGAAAGAAAGAAAGAAAGAAAGAAAGAAAGAAAGAAAGAAAGAAAGAAAGAAAGAAAGAAAGAAAGAAAGAAAGAAAGAAAGAAGCAGAAGGTCCAGCCTGAGGAGCAAAGTAAGAATCCTCAGAAAGACAACAATGGAATAGGAATTCAAGAAAGAAGCTAGCATGAGGATCATAGACCATGGAAAGGGCAAATAAGTTGTTCCAACTTTACATCTCTTGGCTCTGGCTACTTTCTTTGTCTTCCATGCCTGGAATTCTCTTCCTTCTCCATTCTGACTAACTAACCTTCCTGGCTTCCTTTAAATATAACTAAAACTTCACTTTCTACCGGAAGCCTTCCTCAAGTCTTCTTAATGCCAATGCCTTCTCTTTGTCAATTATTTCTCATTTATTTGATATATAGCTTGCTTTGTTTACATGTTGTCTCCCCTTTTAGATTATAAGCTCCTTGGGAAAAGGACCCGCATGTGCCCAAATGTTCGTGGCAGCCCTTTTTGTAGTGGCAAGAAACTGGAAACTGAGTGGACACTCATCAATTGGAGAATGGCTAAATCAGTGATAGTATATGATTGTCATGGAATATTATTATTCTGCAAGAAATGATCAGCAGGATGATTTTAGAAAAGCCTGGAGAGACTTATATGAATTGATACTATGTAAAATCAGCAGAACCAAGAAATCATTATACACAGCAACAAGAAGATCATAAGATGATCAATTCTGATGGACGTGATTCTCTTCAACAATGAAATGATTCAGACCAGTTCTAACTGTTCAGTGATGAAGAGAGAGATATACACCCAAAGAGAGAACTGTGGGAACTGAGTGTGGTTCACAACATAACATTTTCACTCTTTTTGTTGTTGTCTGCTACATTTTGTTTTGCTTCTCTTTTTTTCTTGTGTGGCACAAAAATTGTATAAATATGTGTGCATATATTGGCTTTAACATATATTTCTACTATGTTTAACATATATTGGACTACTTCCCATCTAGGGGAGGGCGTGAGAGAAGGGGGAAAATTGGAACACAAGGTTTTACAAGGGCTAATGTTGAAGAATTGTCCATACATATGTTTTGAAGGCTAAAAAGCTTTAATTTTAAAAAAAATAAATAAAAAGGGGGGGGAAGATTATAACCTCCATGAAAACAGGGACGATCTTTTGCCACTTTTTGTAATGTCAGCATTTAGCACAGTGCCTGACATATATGTGCCTAATAAATGTTTATTGATCGGCTACCTGCATTATCATCTTTTAGGTGGAAAAGCATAGTTCATACATCACACAGCTGTTGAACAACTGCTGCTCATGTGTCTTGGACCACCTTTTAAATAACTAGAACAAAGAGAACTTTGCAAAGCACTTGACATACATGATCTCATTGTAGCTTTACAATCCTGTGAGGTACATATTATAATTATTACCATTTATCCCCACTTTACAGGTAAAGGAACTGAAGATGACACAACGATTAAGTGTCCCTAAGCAAGATCACATCTACAGTAAGCATCAGAGGTGGGAATGTGAATCTGAATGTTCCAGATCTCAAGCTTGGCCCACTATAGTGATGTCACACAGGACTAATGCATCATTTTTTTAACAAGTTTATTTGAAGACCTTGCCCTAGTGACCTGAAAGCCCACAAACAAATTCACTAAATGCCACCAGCATCTTTGCCAGCCTCAGCCTCTGTCACTTACTTGCTTCTCTGTTAAAGCAGGATGACAAACGTCCTCACTGGCTTCCTTCCCTCCTTATCTCACTTAGGAGACGGTGGGGAGTGAAGCTGGATTAGCTGTTGACTAGGAGGCACTTTGAAGTTGCAAAGCTGCATTAGGCCTAAGTCCCTTGTATTAATCCTTTAGAACAGCTTGGCATGCTATCACCTGTTTTGCATTTATTCCTAGCATATTTTGAAGGTGCTTCACTGACTACAAATAGAGCCTTACACACCAAAAGTATGGTATTCATTTCCTAATGAGGAATGAAACACTTATGAAAGAAATAAATTAAAAGCCTGCATTGGCCTGTATAGAGAAACATTAAAATAACATTTTTCTAAAATGGCTGTTATGTTTCTAGAGACAAAGTGATTTGGGGAGCACTGAGGATAGTGGCAAAGTTAAGTGGTCAAGGCAAAAAAAAACTGATTAGAGAGGGTCAAAATTTCTATTAATGCATGAATTCTTAATGATTAGCAATTATGGAAAATAAACAGAGAAAACATCGGGGGTGAGTTGTGGAGCTTTTGATAAAATATCAGTTTTGTAAGTTATTTTTATAAATCCTTTAAGGCACTTAAGTTTAAGATGGGTGAGATTTGTTTTAGAAAAAGAAATAAACCAGAGGCTGATTATTCCTCAAGTATCTTATCTTTAAGAGTCAGCAAAGATAAATTTATCAAAGAGACACAAGCAGCAGCAGGCCAGGCAAATAAACAGACAGACTGGTGACCTGGTCATTGAGACCCTTCATTTGTACATTCTGGTTTCTCAAATGACTACTTGTAAATCTGGAAGACTCAACAAAGCTGTCTGACAAAAGTCATTCTCTATAGGTGATGGCTATTGTGTCACAATCCTATAGAAATGTGCAAACATAATGGTGAGAAAATTGGAGACCATTCCATGAAGTTTGGTTAAATTAAGAATTGTTTAGCCTAGAAAAAAGTGGGGAGGGAGGATGGAGGACAGCATAAGGCTTATGTGACAACAAAAATTTTTAAAATATATTGTTTGATGCTGCTGTAGTACAAGTGACAAGACTCCAGTATGGAGTCACATAAGCTTTTGTACTTTTCCACTGTTTTGACTCAGTCTAATCTTATGTCAAATGATTGTGGCTCCTGATTCAATGAGACTTTCAGCTAATTGCAGTGGTTTTGTACCAATAATTATTTCCCTGATTATGGAATGAGAACTTTACCCAGTTTCTAGTCCCCATTAGGAAATTCCTACACCTGAGTCTGGTACCAATATGCAACATGGATAATTTCCCTACCACATCCAGCTCTGATTAGGAACATTATATCTGGCATGAATTACTTATTCTCAATCAACATTTTTAAAATACAAAACTTCCCTGATCAGATCGCACTCCAAATGTGTAACCCTAACCAAGATTTTATCACTGTATAGGTCTTCCTTTTGGGAGTGATGCTGATTCTGTGTGATCAAATCTCAGTCTGTATTTCCATGAATAGAAAGAAAGAGAAACAGAAACGGTAACAGACACAGAGAGAAACATAGACTGAGAGATAGAGAGAATGATAAAGAGACAGAGAAGACATAGAAAGAGGAAAAAATAGAAAGAAAGAGAGCAGGGGAGAAAGAGAGACAGAAACAGAGACAGAGAAAAAGAGATGGAGAAACAGAGACACAGAGAGAGAGAGAGGGAAGGAGAGAGACAAGAGACATAGACGGAGAGAGAGAGAGAGAGAGAGAGAGAGAGAGAGAGAGAGAGAGAGAGAGAGAGAGAGAGAGAGAGAGAGAGGTAGAGAGAGAGAGAGAGAGAGAGAGAGAGAGAGAGAGAGGTAGAGAGAGAGAGAGAGAGAGAGAGAGAGAGAGATTCTTCCATTTTTGTTTGCTTTGGGCACTGCAAAATAATCACATACTTCCAGCAGAGAAGTAGGCATCTAGGCAATACAGTAGAGAGAGCTCATACCTTGGAATCAGGAAGACCTAACTTCAAATCCAGTCGCAGATACTAGCTGTGTCAGTTAACCTCTCTTTGCTTCAGTTTATATATATATATATATATATATATATATATATATATATATATATATATATATATATATATATATATATATATATATATATATATATATATATATATATATATATATATATATATATATATATATATATATATATATATATGCATATATATACACATATATATGTATATATATATGTATATATGTGTATATATATATATATATATAAATAGGGATAATAATAGCACCTATTTCATACGGCTGTTGTGAGGTTCAAATGAGATAATTATAAAGCACTTAGCACAGTGCCTGGCACATAGTAAGCAGTATATAAATGTTAATTGAGTAGTAATGCATGTATTGCTATTATTATTATTATTATTACACCAATTTTCTATAAATCCTAGAATCCAGATCTCTTTGCTAACCAGAGTTGCAAGGCCAAATAACTTAGATCAGTTTGCAATGTACTTCACGGAATATATTTATTCCTTTGATTCTCACAACAATTCTGTGAGGTAGCTGCTATTATTATTCCCATTTTACAGATGAAGAAAATAAGGTACAGAGTTCACATCAATTCACTGGTAAGTGGATGGAGCAGGATTTGCATGCTAGCTAGCTGCCTCTAAGTGAAAAGAACTACTCCAATGCTCTCCGGTTTACTCTCTTTCCTATATCTAGATTTCTTTGGTTCTAGTTCCTAGCTTGAGTGTTCTGGATTTCTCTTAGCAGATTTTGATTTGTTTGCCTCCATACTGGTTGCCCTTCAGAAGATGATTCCCATCCTTGCTTGATTAGCTGGTACTGCCTCTGAACACAACCATGAACCCCTCCTTTTCAGTTGTGCCCCTTCCCCCCAAAAAAACAAGATCCTCATATATTCCATCTGCAGCAAGAAAGAGAAAAGACTACAGCAGCTGGAGCAGAAATATGAGCACACAGCTGTTTGGAGCCATTTGTATGTATGTAACATGTATGAATCAAAAGCTCGTAATTCAGAGATGACCCCATCATCAGCCAGAAAGAAGTGTGATAGGCTGTTGCACCTCCTTGAAATTCTTAACTTGTATATAAAAGCTTTCTCAATCTGCACAGTCCATTTTCTTTTTTCTAGACTTATAACCACAAATACATGCATGTGTACAGCAATATATGCATATACACAACTGTGACGTACTAAAATACAAGACAAACACCAGGTGCACAACTGTGCACCTATTTCCTCTTCCTTGATGGGAGGCTCACTCTTACCCAGGCAGATGAAATGATGAATAGAGCATTGGCCTTGGAAGATTAACCAATCTCAGATACTTTACCAGTGTGTGATTCCTCAGCAAACTGACTAATCTCTTTATGCTTCAGTTTCCTCAACTGTAAATCAAAGATAATAATAGCAAATAATGTTGTTTCAAGGATAATGCAAGTTGTTTAGTCATTTTCAGTCATCTCCAATTCTTCTTGATCCTATCTGGAGTTTTCTTTGTAAAGATAGATACTAGAGTGGTTTGCCATTTTTTTCTCCAACTCATTTTACAGATGAGGAAACTGAGATAGAGTTAAGGAATTTGCCCAGGGTCACACAGCTAGGAAGTACTTGAGGCTGAATTTGAACACAGGAAGACAAATCTTCCTGACTCTAAGCCCAGTGCTCCATTTATTCACTGTGACATCTAGCTGCCCCTAACAGAAAGTGCTATGAAAATCTTAAAATGTTATGTAAATACTGGCTATTATTATTACTGTCATTATTGTAAGTCATTAAGTGCAAATGTGTATTTGTATCCATATGTGTATTGTATCTATAACACTATGGGGTTACACACGATATGTCACAGAAAAGAGCATGTCACTGGGACAGTGAGAGCTACATTTATACAGTCATCGTGTACACACAGCTGGTAGATTGGTGGCTTGAAGAAATTACCCATTATAAGCCTTCAGAACGCGCTTGTTTTAGGTGCTTAAAATAATGTCCTAGTAGGAAAAGCCCCCCACGCCCTATCAGCTCTGGACTTAAAGCTTTTAAAGGGACTTTAATTACCACTGAAACTCTCACCAGCCCCCAGAATCCTGCTGGGCCAGGCTGCATCTCTGAAGTGTATAGGAATAATTTCATGAAGGAGCAGGGTTGGGTGGAGACTATTAGTGGCTGCAGTTACTAATTCCTGGGCAGGCAACTGGCCTGAAGGGAAACTGTTATACCTACCTTTCCTTTCCTCAGATGTATCAACAGCTCATTGTCTTTCACCACTGATGGCAGAATTCCAATGACCAACACCACTATTCTCACCTGTCAATCTTCTTGATGGTGTCACATAAATAAATATTCACAAAATCAAAACTACAAAATGCCAAAAATTGAAGGGCTATAATTGTAGTCAAGGGGCTCATAATCTTTTTTGTGTGTCCCAGAACCCTTTGGCAGACTGGTGAAGCCTATAGCTTCCTTCTCAGAAAAAATGTGTTTAAATGTATAAAATAAAATACAGAGGATTATAAAGAAAATGATTCAAATTAAAATAGTTATCCAAGACCACAGAGAGCCAGAAAGACAAAATTTTAGATATCAGGAGGAAGGGAGGAAGAACAGAGGGAAAAGAGGAAGTGAGAAAGGAAAGAAGGGTATAAGGGTGGAAGGAAGGAAGGAAGGAAGGAAGGAAGGAAGGAAGGAAGGAAGGAAGGAAGGAAGGAAGGAAGGAAGGAAGGAAGGAAGGAAGGAAGGAAGGAAGGAAGGAAGGAAGGAAGGAAAGAAGGAAGGAAGGGAGAGAGGGAGGGAGAGAGGGGAGGGAGAGAGAGAAGGAAGGAAGGAAGGAAGGAAGGAAGGAAGGAAGGAAGGAAGGAAGGAAGGAAGGAAGGAAGGAAGGAAGGAAGGGGAGGGAAGAAGGGGAGGGAGGAGAGAGGATAAGCTAGTCTTTTTACGAATTAGGAAATTAAACCTCAAGAGATGAAAATATTTGTCTAATTTGGTACATACATGTGATCTTTCAGAAGGAAAAAAAAAATGTGTGTTCTGCTGACTACTAAGTATTTAATTGCCTACTACATGCCAGGTCTTAGGTTACAAGCATATAATGCAAATGGTCCCTGGACTCAAGATGCTTACATTCAACTGGGGATACAATGTGTATAACTAGAAAAATACACAAATGAACACAAAATCAACACAATGTAGTAGAGAGCTTGCTTGGAACCAAAAGGACCTACCTTGAATTCCTGCCTTTGAAATATATTGACTGAGTGAGATCTTGGCTAACTTAAACTGTCAGAATTCTAGTCAGCTTTCCCCTACCATAAGTTACCGAGTAGGTGGTGACATGAATTGGCAGACACAATCTCCTCATCCAGGGAATTCCTCATGCCAGTGAAATCACAAGTCCATCCCTATCCTATATATAAAATGAGTAAAACGTATGGGGGAAGGGGAATGTGGAAATGTATCAGCAACAGGGAAGATGAGGAAAGATATGAGGAAATAATTGGCATTTTGACTAAACTGTGAAGATTTAGGGATCCCAACTAAATGGTTACAAATTATGTTAGCACCTCTCTGGAGAACCTGTGTAATGGCACAAGTCAAAAGGGACCACGGCCACTGTAGATTCTTTAAGGGTCAATTTGTATGGGTGGGCTATGTGCAGTCAGAGAATATACAGCTCTGAGGCATGATCAAAGTATATAAACAGAAGACTAGCATCCAGAGGCTCAATCCAGACAGAAAAGTTCAGCCAAAGTGTACCAGCCAGAATCAAGGTTTTGGGCTTATGGAAACAGGAATAGAGTTCAGACAAGACTATTACAATCTAAAGCCTCAACTTCCAAAGTAAATAGGGAAGAAAGGAAAGGAAGGAGAGAAAATGAATTTATCAAGCACTTACTACCGCAAAGTGATTTTACAAATGTTTTCTCATTGGATCCTCTCGATAATCCTGTGAGGGAGGTGCCATAACCCCCATGTTACAGTTGGGGAAACTGAGGCAGACAGAGATTAAGTCACTTACCCAGTTAGCAAGTCTCTGAAGTCACATTCCAATTCAGTTCTTCCTGACTTCAGGCCCAGCTATGCACTGTCTAGCTGCCTCTAGGGCAGGCTCTATGACACACACAGTCAGCATGTTATCCATTGCTTCTAGAACAGGAGCTGTCTTGTCTGCCTTCTGCCTTGTAATGAAGCACCTTTCTTGATATGAACAAAGAGATATGGCCTACTCCCAAAAGAAATGCAGAGCTCTGAGGCCCCAGAAGAGAATACAAGGTCTTGGGGAGTCTTCACAGTTGCGACAAGTAAAGGAAAAGAAACTCACATTCCTTTGTTTCTCAACAGGCTTTAGATAAGATGAAGGAATGAGTGATTCCTTAAGTCAAAAATCTTAGAGTTGGAAAAAGGCCTTGGATCCATATTCTGCCTTTGACCAACGATCACTGTGAGACCTTCCTAAGCCTCAATTTCCTCAACTGTAAAATAGGGATGTTAGGACTAACTGAACTCTAGAATGCCTTCACGCTCTAGGAAGTCATGATTCAATGAGCCCATCCTTAATGGTTGGAATTCTTCACCTTTCTATATACTTTATCCATCAGCAGTATGGAAAAGTCTACAAACTCCTTCTCAGCACAATGTTTGAAAATGCATAAAATAAACTATGTAAGATTACAAAAGAAAGAATTTTTGAAAAACAATTAGCAAAAATTTTTTGGAAAAACAATGAATGAAACAACTATGAATCCCAAATAGTCCTAAATTAGTTCATTATCTTTAATTTAACAGAAAACTGAAGCCCAGGGTAGAATGGTTCATTAGGAAAAATGTCAGATTAGTAATGAGGGAGCTAGAAGTTTGGAGTGTGGAATCCTAACTCTGCTTAGAACTTAACATAGACAAGCTAGAAGTGACTAACTCTTAGGCTTAGCAAGGGAACCAGATTACCATATAACTTGGAAATGTCCAAAAAATACATAAAATACAATACAATACGGGGCAGCTAGATGGCACAGTGGATAGAGCACCAGCCCTTAAGTCAGGAGGATCTGAGTTCAAATCTAGCCTCAGACTCTTAACACTTCTATCTGTGTGACCCTGGGCAAGTCACTTGATCCCAATTGACTCAGAAAAAAATAATACAATACAATATTGAGCTGTGGTTTTCTAATACATAATACACAGCCAGCAGGGATCTATTTCTATTTGAGTCTGACAGCACTGAGCTACCTCTAAGGCTCTCTCCATTTTTAAAAATCTAGGGTAAATTATTTGTCCAAAGTCAAACTGGTAATAAGAAGCAGGTTTGTGATGTGATTCAAGGGATCTATATTCAAATTGCTACATTTCCCCCCAAATATCTTGTTATTACATGGAGCAAATTCTCAAAAGAAGAACATGGTGTTTGTAGCATGGTTCAGAGATTAAAGAAATATAATTGTTGTCCCACTGGCATCCCAACAAGGCTGGAAGAACCACATTTATTAAGCATTAAATATTTGCAGGATCCCATGATGGTACTGTAGAAATAGATAAAAAAAAAAAAAAAGGCCCTGCATTTACCTTCATGGAGTTCACCTTCTAGTAGGAAGGCATAACAAATGATTTTATGTGATATATATTTGTGATTGTATATGATAAGTAAGAACCCTAGAAAAGGTAGAAACCAGTGCTCTGGGAGAGATCAGGTAAGACAAGGGAGAATCAAGAAAGATTTTATACAGGAAGTAGCATTTGACAGTGGACCTTAAAGGCTGAGTAGAACTTTAATAGTTGGAGATGGAATGGTGGCAAAAATTCTAAACATAGGGGAACAGTAGGAGATAAGACTCAGAAAAGGAAAAGAAAAGAAAGAATCGATGCCATGTATGGTATAAGTAGAATAGCTGTGTGACATGAGACTGGCTGCATGATAAAATGGTACCAATTTTCAGAGTGCTTTGAATACCAAAGTTAAGAAATCAATGTTATTTTTTAGAGAATAGGGAGTCATTAAAAATTTTGGAGCAAAGGAAGAAAATATACCAAGTAGAAGATTTAGTAGCATTCACCTGGCAGCATATGAAAAATTGCTTATCTCAAAAGAAAAAGTAGAGGTAGGAAGACTTCCAAGGGAGGCTTTTTAAAGGTCCAGGTATTTGATTATGGAAACAAAGTGGGCATGGATAGGGGAAAGAGATGCATGGTCACAGTTATTTTCTTAACTCCTGGCCTACTTTATTTCTACTATCTACTTTACTTCCAATTTTTTGCTATCACAAAAAGTGTTTCAATGAATAGTTTGGTGTATTCAGAGTCTTTTTGTGAAATCCTTGGTTATATACCCTCCGCCATTTTTTAAATTGATTAATTGAAAGTGTTTTCATATAGATTTCGAAGGTGCTTCAGAACATCCTCTTTAAAAACAAAACAAAGCTATTTATCCTCCAGTCTATAAAATTCTTCTAAAGAATGGTATATGGATGGGGCCCACTCTCAGGACCATAGTGCTTACCTTTTGATCTGGGTGTGAGTGTGGGTATGCGTACATGTGTCTGTCTGTCTCCCAATTTTTTCTTTATTGCTATTTCTCTCAATCTCTTCTTCCCTATCTATTTCCCCTTTCTTCCCTCTCTCTCCATCTCAGTGTCCCACATACAAATACACATAGAGCAACCTTTCTTTCTCTCTATTTTCCTCCCTTTCCATACACACACACACACACACACACACACACACACACACACACACACATATCAATATATCTAATAAAATGCAGATTGATGTGTAACAAAAGGAACTTTAAGGATATGTTTGCGATTTAGCTCAAAAAGGTAGCAGTGTCTCACACTTAGAATATTTTCTTCTTTCCAAGGGTTTCACATTAAACTCTTCATATTAACTTAATAAATATGCTTGATATTACTGAAGGCATTTTTCCTTGGTTCCTGAAGTGTAGGAAATGCAGACACCCAGAAGCTGTAGAGGTCTACAGAGCTTGGGGTAGAGAACCTTGAAGAGAAAGCACTCCATTGTATAAAAGAAGGGAAAGCCAGCCAAGGCTCAAATGAATTAGAGACAGCTAGGGAGATCCATTTAACTCAAGGCTAGTCTGGTTTTGATGCTTCACTGCCAGACCATAAATCAATTTGTTGAGTTGGAAAAGCATTTGTGTCTCCTAATGTCTTTCAAAATAGATATAAAAACACATGCACACACATATATACACAAACACATGTATGTACTGGCAGCTAAGTTGAAGGACCTTTGAAAATGGAAAAGCAGTCTCTAACTTAGAAGAGAACAAAAATCATGAATAAGCCCATGTAGTTAGAGTGATTTATTCCTCTAACAAGTTAGTTTGTGTATTTCCTTGTAAGCAGAAATATATGGAGATGTGAAAAGAAAAAAAGAAAATCCTGATAATTATATTCATTATAATACCTGTATGGATTAAATATCTTAAAATCATTCACCAATATTTCATCTGTTATGTGCCTTGCATATAGTATGCACTTAATTAATGCTTGTTGACTGACCACTGACTGGTATGGAGGGGACCTGGAGTCTTCAAAGATTAAATCAGGTAAATGCAAGCTCTCATGCCCTGGTCAGCTGAAAAGTCTTCAAGTACAGATGAGGGGACAATCTCTAAACACCAGTCTGACCAAAATTCAGGCCAAGTTGGAAGGAAAGTAATAAATTTTTCAACTAAAAGCTATTCTAAGGGACTATCTACTAATTACAGATGGGTTGGGATCCTTGAAATGTTAAAGTAAATATCCCATTATATCAGAGCATAAAAGAACAATGGAGGCCATCTAGTCCAACTTATTTCTGAAAAATAATTCCCCCTGCAACATGCCCAAGTTGTCACCCAATCTCTGAAGAACTCCAATGAGAGGGAATTCATGAAGCAACACACCCTCCTTCCAAAGAATTAATGATTTTTTTATATAAAGCTTAAGTTTGCCATACAACTTCACCTCTTAATTCTGAGAATAAAACTAATCCCTCTTTCACTATCTGAAGATGAATGAATGGGAAAAAAAAACAAAAAACCTTTAATTAAGGACTTATTAGATATCAAGCACTGTGCTAAGTAGTAGAGATTCAAAAACAAATGTAAAAGCAACCTTTTACATTCCATTATGGGAGTTTACATTCATTTACATTCCATTAATGGAGAAAACAAACTAATAGTGACCAGAGAGAGGCCAAGGAAAGGTATAGAGATAGTGAGTGGGTCAGTAGGGATATAGACTGGACAATGGCAGAGTTGACTTGATCATTATTTATTGTCCCAGGACTGCAGGAGGTAGAAAGGATGTGTGCATAAGAGCAAAGCAAAAGGCAAGACTGTGGAAGAGATATGGTTATACAGCCAGGAATGATGTGAACTATGATTGAATTTTTTCCTGAAATAGTAGTCTAATAGATGCACTCACCACAAAGGAGAGCTCATTCTGAGGCACAAGTTTCAGTCATGTCTTTCCAATTCTTTTCTCTAGATACTCTCATTTTTTTAAACTATTCCCAGTGGAATGAAGCTGAGGACACAACAATTGTTTACTTTTGGTTCTTTATTCTCAGTGACAAGAACCTTATGGGCTCTCAATAAATATTGGTTGAGTTGGATTCAGAACATGAACTTGAGACTCCTCTTCACCCTAACTACCCTCCTCTGGTCACTCTCTAATTAATAAACATTCTTCCTAAAATGTGGTACCAACAACTGAATACAATACTCAAGATATGGACTGGCCAAAATAGAGTATAGTGAAAATACTACTTCCTGAGTCCCAGACACAATGCAGCTTAAGATCTAATTATCTTAGTCGCTATATATAAAAAGAGAGACAGCCATAAACAGAGCACTCAGGAATACTTAAGTTCAAATCCAGCCTCAGATACTTACTATCTCTGTGACTCTGGACAAGTCACAACCTCTGTTTGCCTCCACATTCTTAATTGCAATGTGTGGATAATGAGAGTATCTCACAAAGTTGTTGTGGGGATCAAATGAGATAATATTTGTAAAAAGTGATTAGTGCCTGGCACATAGTAGTGTACTATATAAAGATGCATTCCCTTCTTTCCCCTATAATCCCTTAGATCATAATTAAGTTTACAATCCACTAAAACCCTCAGATCAGTTTTTAAACAAACTACTATCTAGCCATGCTCATCTTGTTGATTTTAATCCAAGTGTGATACTACATTTAGCTGTGTTAAATATCATCTTATATTCAGCCCAGGAAGAAAAAATATATACCTACACACACACACACACACACACACACACATATATATATGCATATATATATATATATATATATATATATATATACACACAGAGATGTGTATATATACATATATGCATACACTATAGAATATGTATTATATACATGTATGTGTATATATACATCTTTATATGTGTGTGTATGTGTATATAAATATATGCCCAAAAGTCTAAAATTTTTATCATTCCTCAGGTATTCATGTCAGTATTTCCCAGTTCTTTTTCCAACCATCATTAACTTATTTCCTTTTTCAGTTTTTCTTGTTATTATTATTGGGGTTTTTTGGAGGAGAGAGGAGTTCTTCATTTCTTCATCATCATCTTTATCTTCAAGATCTAATACCTAGTCTGGTTAATGCTGATTAATAGGGAACTGATGTTTATAGATGAGAAGAGAAGCAGCCAAAAATTGTAGACTTCAGTATTAAAAGAAATGGTTTAGAGTGTTGTGAGTCACAAAATAGACATACTTTGTATCTGTGGGTACAAACTCTCTACTCAACTACTTTAGCACTATATAAAAAAATAAATCTATTGAATGAATGGAAAAATACTATGTATATATATATATATATATATATATATATATATATATATATATATATATATATATATATATATATATATATATATATATATATCTCCTACTCATACACACATAACTACACACATATGTTGCAGGCACAATACCTACTTTATAATAACTCTGTGATCTATAGAACAGAGGAATATGAAGTATGGTAGACTGGAAAGACAATCCTGGATTTGAAGTCAAAAAATATATTCGCATGCTGGTCTTGCTGCTAAGTATCTAGGTGACCTAGGGTGAGAATTCAGTTTCCTCATCACTGAAGTGAGGACACTGGACTAGATCTCAAAGTTCCCTTCTAGTTATAAAACTATAATTTTATTCAAAATTAGTTTATTTTTCAAGTACATTGCTGTAAAAGGCAGGAACTTTGGAGAAATATACTTAAGGCTCAGTATGAGTGATTTAAACAAAGTGTTAAATTCTGGAGGGCCTCCAAAAAGCTAACCCAGTCCCAGGCCAGGAGACAGACTGTGAAGGAGACAATAAAGAATTTGGGCTTTATCCCTGGCTATTCTCATGGTGATTACTGTACTGAAAGGAAGGCTGGTCCCAAGACCTCCAGAAAGCTAACCAGAACATTACGCACTGCATTACAACAGACTCATCAATGTATGCTTATGGAAGTTGCTCTAATTGAGCTTCTATCATATTGGAGAGCAATGCCTAAGAGTCAGTTGAAGAGGAATAAATTTGCTGTAAATTCAAAACTTTGACAGTGATTTTTATTTTAAAACAGGTGTATTTAGCAATTTAAAAAACCTGAACAGGGAGAATACCAATTTGCCAAGCTGGGCAAAGACAGATACAATACTTACTTTAGATCTGAGTTTTATTTTCCTTAAAATGAGGTAGCTGAACATGTTGAACTCAAAGGCCTCTTCCAAGTTTGGCATTTTTGTGACTTAAAACGGTCTCCCTGACCTGACCTGTCACCACAACCTCCAATAACAGCTATGGCTCACTAGCTGCATCAGATGCTACGTTTCTCAAGTCATTTAAAAAAAATGTTATTGATATCTTGTTTTTACATCACCTACATTTTTCAATATATCTTCCCTTCTCCCCCCAGAGAGCTATTCCTCATTACAAAGAATGAAAAAAAGAAGCTAAGTAGTTCAACTCTTTAGCAAAAGTAACCAGCATGTCAGTCAAGTTTAACATTGTATATATTGTTACTCACCCATACAAGTCATTTTAAAAAATGTTATTGATATCTTATTTTTACATCACCTACATTTCTCAATATATCTTCCCTCCTCCCCCAGAGAGCTATACTTCATTACAAAAAATGAAAAAATAGAAGAGGGAAAAGTGGTTGAGCTGTTTAGCAAAAGTAACCAGCAATCAGCAATGGATACAATAACATGTATCCATTGTTCCTCATAGTAATCTGTCTTTGCAAAGAAAGAGGGGAAGTAGGTCCATTCTTCTGATTTATCTTTGTGACTATTCTTGGTCATTATAATAACATCAATTAGCTTCTTTTATAGTGTTGTTCTATTTACATGGTTACAGTCATTGTTTATATTACTTTCCTGCTTCTAATTACTTGACTTTGAATCAGTTAATAGGTCTTTCCATTTCTCCCTGTATTCTTCATCTTCCTCATTCCTTACAATAAAATTATATTCTACTGTGCTCCCTGCCCTGCAATTTATTTAGCCATTCCCCAATCAATGGGTATCTATTTTATTTCCAGTTTTATTACTACAAAAAAGATCGCTAGGTGGAGCCATAGTGCACAGAGCACTAGACCTGGAGTAAGGACTACTCATCTTCCTGAGTTTAAATGTGCCCTCAGACCCTAAGTGAGCCATCTTTGACCTCTTGGAGAATACGCCTAATATTGGTTATCTCTGGGTCCCAAGGCATGTGCACATTTCGTCATTTTCATTGAATAATTCCAGCTCCCAGTGTAGAAGTGGGATTCTGGCAGGAGAAACCCCAACTTGGAGTTGGTGGGCATTGTGCATGACTTCCTAGAGTCCTTCCAACACTGATGCTTTTTCAATGGTGAAAAGCATTAATCCATTTTGTTTGTTCATTTTTAAGTCATTTTTTCAATTAACAAGCATTTTTCTCTCCCACTTCTCGCTCTATGAGAAAAGAGAAAAGAAAAAACCAAACCTTTGTAATAAATATGCTTTTGTCATCTTTTATCATCTTTGTCAATGTACTGGGTGTGAAATGAAACCACAGAGTTGTTTTGATTTGCATTTCTCTAATTAATTAGGCATGATTCAGAGCAATCTTTCATAAGATTGTTGATAGTTTGCAATTCTTTTGAGAAGTCTGTTCATATTATTTGACCATTTATCCTTTTAGGGGATATAGTGCTATTTTCTAAAGGGTCTTATATCCTTTTAAAAGTGAATATTTTTTAATACTTAAAGGAACCTTGAAAAGACTTAAGCTGATTTCACTTGAGTGGAGCCAAAAAGCTTCTTCATATATTTTCACTTTCTCTCTCTCTCTCTCTCTCTCTCTCTCTCTCTCTCTCTCTCTCTCTCTCTCTCTCTCTCTCTCTCTCTCTCTCTCTCTCTCTCTCTCTCTCTCTCTCTCTCTCTCTCTCCCTCTCTCTCTCTCTCTCTCTCTCTCCCTCTCTCTCTCCCTCTCTCTCTGTCTCTCTCTGTCTCTCTGTCTCTCTCTCTCTCTCTCTCTCTCTCTCTCTCTCTCTCTCTCTCTCTCTCTCTCTCTCTCTCTCACACACACACACACACACACGCACACACACACACACACACACACACACAAATTCTGATAAGAACAAATGATTCAAATTACTTTGAATTAATTCTCTGATTTTTTTTTTCATAAACAGAATTCCCAGCTGCTATGATCCACAGGACAGACTAATTTAATGATCGTTATCAAATGTCTCCATTTAGCAAAAACTCAGAAGATCATATTAGTGCAAGCCACTATTTATGAAATGTCACTTTCATATAATAAAGGACTTAGATAATTAAGGCTAGAATCAAGAATTAATTCTCTCTGCAAGGGGTTATTATTAGTTAAGCCTACAGGAGAAAAAAAGATGGGTTCCTATAATTTTTGGTTCTTGTATTCTACCACTCTCCTTCCCAATCTTCCCATGCTGACTCCCTTGGCCTTGCCAAAACTCAGGAATCCTATCAGTCAAAGGAATTGGTTGAGGATTATAGTCTCAAAATCACTCTCCTGGGTCAGTCAGTATGATAAAGAAGTAATGAAGGCAAACTGGGCAAGGAAGCTTTATATCATGCTTGAATGAGGGACTAAGGGCCAGGAAAGATTCTTACTGTTAGAGTCACTTAAGAACATAATTATCCTTCCCTGTTAAACACCTTTCAATTTAAAGGACTCTTATTGACTTCCTGACAGTAACTTGGGAGCAACATGATAATAGTGGAAAGGTGCAATGGGATTAGAGTTGGAAAACCAGGATTAAAATTCTGATTCTGTCACTATCTGTGGAACTTTAGGCAAGTAGTTAAATCTCTCTGAATTTCATTTTTCTCATCTGCCAAATGAGGAACTAAGTTTCTAAGGTCCCTTCCAGATCTAAATCTATGACCTTCTTTGGACAGATGGAGGAGCCAGATAGGGTTTCAGGTCTCCATCCTTATAGCCTTTGCCATTCTCTGTGATTTAAACAGATGATTTAATCACAAGAATTCTGATAAAACCAGATTTGGGGATATGTACAAGAACATGAAGAAAGATGACTCCCATTCTTTGAACTCCTGATAATTACCATCACCTGTGTCCTTTCCAGGGCTCTTTACCTCATTGTGGCATTTTCCCTCCTGTTGTGAAAATTTCCTCAAGGAAAAGAGAAACATCCTATTATCACCTCCTGAGTAACTCACCAGGCCTCTTCTACTGCCTTCCCTCCTTCCACCTGATTTCCTCATCATATCCCTGATTAGTTCTACCTAAGAAACTCCTCTCTTATCTAGTTCCAACCCCTTCAAAAAAATTCCCCCTTGCATTGAGTTTCAGGCAAGGAATAGTTAGTAGTAGAATGCCAATACCAGGAAGAGAAAGAGATGGAAAATGCCAGAAAATGCCCTTCAGAATGTGGTATCATAAAGACCAACATAAACTAACTGGAATGGCATTGGTCTCTACAAAGGCTTAAAAATAATTCTGATGCCATAAAAAGCAGTGGAGGATATATAAGCTCCTCCAACAGGAAAGCCTTAATAGTACTTTGGAATAGGCTACAGGGGATGAAAACAGGGTAATTTGACGGGAGGCTTGGGGATATTTCAATGAGAGAGAAAGATCTGGGATGACTGCTCCCATAAGCTAAAGGAATAAAGATCAGCAAAGCATCTACCTCTGAAAGGATGACGTATATTGTCTTTTCTTTGCAATTTAATATGAGCATTTGAGTAATAAATCTCACGTAGTACTAAGCTTCTTTTCACTATCAATGAGAAGGCAGGATGACCATTTGACAAGGAGGACCATAGAGGGGAATTCATACTTCAGGAAGGAATTGTAACATATGATAAATAACATATATATAGTTTTGACCTCTTTTCCCTCTGTACTCATAGAATCATAGTACTTCGGGGATGGAAGAAACCATAGCAGTTATTTATTAGCAACTCCAATCTCATATAAAAATTTCCTTTAAAGCATCCCTGACAGTGTACCCTGCAGCTTTTACTTGAACTTCTCTAGGGAGGATAAATTTCCTTCTTTCTAAGGCAACTCTATTGTTGAACAGTTAGAAAATTATTTCTAAAATTAAGATATATTTTATCTGGAGCAGCTAGATGATGTAGTGGATGAGTACCAGCCTTGGAGTCAGGAGGGCTGAGTTTAAATCTGGCCTCCAACACTTAATGTTTGCTAGCTGAGTGTCTTTGGGCAAGTCATTTAACCCCAATGCCTCAAAAAAGTTTTTTGTTAAAAAAAAAAAAAAAAAAAAGATATATGTTGCCTTATTATAATGTCCACAACCAGGGATGGTCCTAGTATTATAATTGGAAACATTAGTTTCTATTTTATAAGTGAGGCCCACAGAGTGACTTGCCTATAGTGCAATTTATTGTTCTTGTTGACTCTTCATGATCCCATTTGGAGTTTTATTGGCAAAGATATTGGGGTAATTGGCCATTTCCTTCTCCAGTTCATTCTACAGATGAGGAAACTGAGGCAAACATGGTAAAATGGCAGAGTCACACATTGTCTGAGACTGAATTTGAATTCAGATTTTCCTGACTCCAAATCCAGCACTCTAACCACTGGATTGTATAAGGTGCTATTGATAGTACATCAGTGGCAAAGCTGAGATCTGAATCCAGATCCTAACTCCAAATCCAGAGCTCACTCAACAGTATAAATACTACTACAGCAATAACCTGTGGTTAAAAAAAAAAAAAAAAAAAAAAAAAAAAAAAAAACTCCTTTATTTGAATAAATGGCTATCCTCCAAGACTGTCATTAGTATTGTCTTAGCTACATTTGTTCAGTGAGCTGATCCAGAGGCACTCCACAATCTAGGCATACAGCCAGGCACACACCTGGGTCTCTAGCCTCAGAAGTTGAGCTCAGCATTTAAGAAGCCAGAACCAGGCAGTGTTCCTTTGGCCTTTCCACAATCAGGGTAGGGCTGGCATTCACCTTGGCTGGATCCTCCCAGTCAGAGTAATAAGCACTACAGAAGATATATGAACAGCATTACATGACCTCAGAAATCCTTTCTCTTCTCTATGGTTCTACTCTTACCAGAGCTCCTATATCCTGAAACCGTGTAGCACAGTCTATAGACACACCAAAATGAACAACTGATTTTGTCCCTTTGGTCACGCACATACCTGTGGGCACAGCAGGATCCAACATTGGCTTTTCCCAAGTATTAATTTGCTCCCAGGTAAATCCATTGGTCCCCAGAGCAACACTGTAGCCACAGCTGCTGTAGTGTTCATCAAATGAGCAACCACCTGAGGACAAAAGAAATATGAATAAATATATCGATGATTCTATTCATTACTTCTGGCTCTTTGTTACCTTATCTGTAGCAAGGTATCTTAAATTCTGTGAAAGGGAAAAAATGCAGGCAAATGAGGTTTTTATATTAGCTCTGGAAACACCTGAAAAGGAGCTGAAGTCGCCTTGTTTTAAATCTCTTATTTTTTTTAATAAAAACATTGTCATTAATAAGACAAGTTTCATTGATTTCAATCTTGGATCTTGGGAAGTTAAGCAGCAATCACTCATTCTAAGCATGAGCAATGAATGCAACTACGGACATTATAATTGCCTCTTGCAATATGGCCCTGGCGAAACAGATGCTTACAAAGGACTGTTTTCTGGGGGGAATTAAATTTAAAATGAATTTAAATGTCTTATAATCAACATGTAAGATAGTCTGTTCATTTCCCCCCTAAGTTTTAAGGCCTCTCCCATTAATAGCAGGAGGCATCAGGGCAAAGTGGATGCGGACCGCCTTAGAGTCAGGAAGCTTGGGTTCTAATTCTACCTCTCCCACATTCCAGGTACATAACCATAGGGACAAAGATCTTTGAGCCAGCTAACTGGCATAGTGGGGAGAAAGTCTTAGGGTCACAAGGATCTGAGTTCAGATTCTGCCTCAAGCCTTTACTAGTTGTATGATCCTGGGAAAGTCACTTAAGCACTCTCTGCCTCAATTCTATAGAATGAGGATAATAATAGCACTTTCCATACAAAGTTAAGTGAAATTTAAATGAGATACTATTTGTCAAGTATTTTATGGACTTTAAAGAATTTTACAAATATTACTGCTCCTATTGATACAGCTGCTGCTACTACCGCTATTGTTGGTAGTGATATTATTTTTATTTTGGCCTTCTGGGCAGCTCTCTAACACTGTAAGTAATATTCAGGATGCAGTATTTAAGATCTGCATTGGTGGAGATAGTTTTCATACCAAGAATTTCCTATACCCATGAAGTCACAGGTCTAGAATCTTTTATTGAATTCTAAATCCCTTAAAATTTATGCATTTGCAAAAATTTAATCATATTAATTCTGACAAGTTCTTATTAAGCATCTACCTTGCACCTAACAGTATGAAAGGCACCATGAAAAATACAAAGTATGTGTAACAACAACAACAATAATAATAGCTAATTTTATATAGTGCTTACTATGGGGCAGACACTGTGCTAAGCACTATACAATTATTATCTCATCTGAACTTCACAACAATCCTGGCAGGTAGGTATTGCTATTATCTTCATTTCACAGATGAGGAAATTTAGACAAAAATTAAGTGACCTACCCAGGATGAATTTAGACTCAGATCTTCCCAATTCTACCCTTCCTCTATTCAATGCATCAATTAATTATTAAAGGTTCAGATGGAATGGTTAAGAAAGAGTTCATGAAAAATTTTTATATCCAAAAGCTCTGATAAAGGCCTTACTTCTAAAATATATACAGAATTGACTCAAACTTATAAGAATACAAGTCATTTTCCAATTGATAAATGGCCAAAAAATATGAACAGAAAATTTTCAGATGAAAGAAATTAAAATCACTTTTATTCATATGAAAAAAATGCTCTAAATAACTATCAATTAGAGAAATTCAAATTAACTCTGAGGTACGACTATATACCTCTCAGATTGGCTAAGATGGCAAGAAAAGATAATGATAAATATTGGAAGGGATATGAGATAACTGGGACACTAATACATTGTTGGTGAAACTATGAATTAATCCAACCATTCTGGAGAGCAGTTTGAAACTATGCCCAAAAGGCTATCAAACTATGTATATCCTTTGGCCCAGCAGCATCTCTACTGGATTTATATTCCAAAGAGATCATAAAAAGGGGAAAAGGAGACACATATGTAAAAATGTTTATACCAGCCCTTTTTGTAATGTCAAGGTAATTGAGTGGATGCACATCAGTTGGGGAATGGCTGAATAAGTTATGGTATATAAATGTTATAGAATATTATTGCTCTATAAGAAACTATCAGCAGGATGATTTTGGAAAAACCATGAACTGATGCTAAGTGAAGTTAGTAGAACCAAGAGAACATTGTACATAGCAGCAACAAGATTATGTGATGATCAACTCTGATGTACTTGGCTCTTTTCAACAATGAGGTGATTCAGGCCAGTTCCAATAGACATGATCGAGAGAGCCATCTGCACCCAGATAAAAGGGACTGAATGTGGATCACAATATAGTAGTTTCACCTGTTTGTTGTTGTTTGCTTTTTTTCTTTCTCATTTTTTTTCCCTTTTTGATCTGACTTTTCTTATGTATCATGATAAATGTGTTAATATGGTTAGAAGAATTACACATGTTTAACCTGTATTGTATTATTTGCTGTCTAAGGGAGGGAAGTTGTAGGAAGGGAGAAAAATTTGGAACACAAGGTTTTGCAAGGGTGAATGTTGAAAACTATCTTTGTATATATTTTGGGGAAAAAAAGCTATAACAAAAAAAAGAAAAGAAAAGAAAAAAGAAAGTGTCCATGAAAGAAATGACATTTGAACCAAGGCTTGTAGTAAGCTAGGGATTCTCAGGTATGGAAGTAAGGAAGAAGTGCCTTCCAAGTATAGTAGAAAACCTGTGCAAAGTTTGAAAAGCATCTACTCAGGTAGCTCTTCTGGAACAAAGCATGGATAAAAGGGAGTTTGATGATTTTCTAGCTATTTGAGAAAGGCACTTCAGCTATAGGACATAGTGCAAAAAAAAATTCAGGCGGACCTATTTTCTTGGTCAATAAAAGTCAAATAGAAAAAAAAATTAATGAAGACACAATGATTCAATGTGTCAAGAGGATCTTGAGGAAATAATGGGTAAAGGGAGCTGAGAAAAGGGTAGATGGGAGGAAGTCTTGATGATCAAAAGATCTATTTAAAAAAAAAAAAAACTTTTCCATGATGATGGATGATGAATCACTCTAACCAAAAGTGAGATCAAAACTATAAACATATCAATTGAGCAAAAGCTCACATTAATGGTTTGTACAGATGAAACTTGAGAAAAAAGCAATCAAGCGAATGTGTTCTCTCTATACTCCTACAATAATCCAAAGCAGGAGCATCGTACAAAGATGACAGAACACTCTTGGGCTTTCCAGACTACAGAGAGGTTAGCTCTTCTGAAAATGGAAACAATACCATCACAAGTACAAATGACAAATTAACACAATGCTTCAGAAGCCACAGACTAAAGGCAATTGTCTGGATATGGCAGAGTAAGGACAGCATGGCTCTGGAGTCAGCACTTCAGACCTATGTGACCTTAAATAAATCATTGGACTTCCTTGTCCCTCATCTGAAAAATAAAAGAATTGCACTATCCGGCTTCTGAGGTCTCTATATGCTCTTGCTCTGGGACTGTATAATAAAAATGACCATAAAAGAGAAAGTGCAGAAATAGGCTGGGTTCTGGCTACTGCCTAAAAAACCTGTGTCTGGCAGGGGCTGAAGTCCAGAAACATGTGTGCCTAACAGCAAAGGATTTTTACTCTTTGGCCATTGAACCTGGAAGAATAGCTCATTGTCTGCGCTTGGCCATTTTTGGCACCTTCCCTAACTTCTCACCATACGTCCCAGGGAGAGACAGCTCCGTGCTCCTTGATTCAGAGAGAAAGAAGAGAGCCAAAAATGCAAGTCACTCCTTTTTAAAATTGGAGTGCAGGCATTTCCTTGTTCAATAGTGAATCTTCCCTGACAAGGTCTAGGGCACTGTCATGAAGTGGACATGTGAAAGCCAAAGGAACATTGAGGGTTTGCTGCATCATTCCAAAGTGCCAAATTTTGTCCCAGAAGGTCAGGAACTGAATTCTAAGGAAGGTGCCCCAGCTATAATAACATTTCACTGGAAGTTGACAGGGTCCAGGTCTACTGCCAAACATGCTCCAAGGGCTGGCCTCTACTACATTATGATTCCCTAAATAGATCTGTTCTGAAGTATAAGTCTAGCCCTGGAGGTACAAGAAGTGGAGAACAATGTCTGAATTCAAATATCATTAACTCGAATGTAACCAAAACAACCAATGATTCACTTTCTCCCTATTTTTATCTCCCTCAAGATCAACACTTTTAAACAAAGAAATAATCATCACAATGAGGATAATTGACATTTTTATAGTGCTTTAACATTTGCAAAGTAATTTGCATATTATCTCATTTGATTTTCATAACAAAAATATGAGGTATTTTTTAAATAAGAAAACTGAGGCCCAAGCAGAGTAACTTCTCCAAGGTCATATACACAGGTCACAAGTATCAGAGATAGGATTTAAATTCAGATCCCTCAACTCCAAACCTTGTACTCTTTGTATAGCAATACAGAGTTCTTTCTATTGTTCATTTCCCCCAAATAATGAGGTCTGATTAATGGGATCTGATATTAATGATCTTTTCAGCAGCCTTCTGCATCCTGACCTTTATTTAAGAGATGTAGTTAAAAACTTTGGAGCTGGGTGATGTGAGTTTGAATTCTGGTTTTATTACTTCCTGTTTATATAATTTGAGTGAGTCCATTTTTTCTGGGGCCATTGTTTTCTCATTTTCTAAAAGCAAGAAAGTTAGATCTCATGGTATCTAATGTTCTTTCCACCTGTAAATTCTACAGACCTGCAAAGGTAAACATTAATCTGCTCTTCAGAGTTGAGATCCTGGACTCTTTCAAATATCAATTTCTTTGCTCTAGTATGTTTACAGATTCCTTTCCTGACTATTTCAAGGTACCTCTGGTACCTGCTAACCTATTACCTATACCACTTTAAGGCAGACACAAGTAATTCCCTTAGGAAATTGTGACATTTTGCCCCAGTAGTTAGTTGCCTACAGGAGAAATGAATTTAAGAGTCTGCATTAACAAGTGAAAAAAATTCTGTTACAATTGGTAGAAATTGACTACATAAAAAAAAATTGATATTCCATAATTGTAATGATGAGATCTTGGAAAGGCTCATTCTATAAAGGGAATAAAGAAAGGTGGGACATCTGATTGGGAAAGAAAAAAGAATCTGAGGATATGGTTTGATAATCTGAGTAGGAAAAATGAAATCAGTCATTGAGTTCTGAGTAGATCACAAATATTTGTGCTCTGCAAGTGAATTGAGCATCATAAAGATGATGAGATATTCTCCCAAACCATACTCTTTTTACCTCCTCCCAGACAGCAGTTCTTTCTGATCATTATTTCTGCCAGAGGCACCACCCACCATTCCACTCTTTCTCCCATGTTCAAAGTCTTGCAGTTAATCTTGGCTCTGCTTTCTACATCACTTCTTAAATCTAATTAGTTACCAACTACCATTGATTCAGCCTCCAACAACATTTCTCACTCCCCTAATCCTCTTGTCTGGACTTCTATGAGAATTTCCTGAAAGATCTTTCCATTTTTACTTTTTTCTAGTTACAATCCAACTTTCATGCATATCAATGCCAATAATAATAATAATAATAATGATAATGATAATAATAATAATAACCTTTCCAAAATATCTGATCATGGTAATCCTCTGCTAAAAATTTTCAGTGGCTCCCTAGTATCCACTAAGGAAAATTCAAACTATTCTGTCTGGAATCCTAAAATCTTGCATGATTCTACCCTTCTTCCTTTATCTCATGTCACTGCCCTATGCAACGAGTGCCCTAAGCACTCTATGCTCCTGCTAAACATGTCTGCACTTTGTCTCTCAAATATGACACATACCAACTAACTTCTATATTTCTTTTCTGACTGTTGTTATAACTAGCAAATTCTGCCTGTTCCTGTTTACTTACTATTTTACTTATCTTTTACTTATTTTTTTAATCTATCTAATTAAACATGACTCAAATTCTATTACATTCTCCATGAAACAAGTCTTCCCTGGTTACTCCCACCTTATCCCCAAATTAATAATAACCTTTATCCTCAGACAAAAATAATAGAATTTCTGAGGGCAAGGGGAAGGGTGAAGGGAGAAGATAAGGGAGGGAGAGGCAGTGGGGTTTAAGTAAGAGGAAGGCAAGGTAGTGGGAGAAGTAATGAAGGGGAGTTAGGAAAGCCAGGAAATAAGAGATACACAAAAATATAAAATAATGATCAAAAATAGAATTTATTATGTAAAAAAGCAGGGGTAGTAATCATGATCTCAGACAAAGTTAAAGTTAAAATAGATTTAATCAAAAGAGAAAAATAAGGAACTACACTATATGTCAGCCATATTAATCAATACTGCTTTTAGACTATGTAAATAACTAGACAGTATAAGATTGAAATATTGCTGTGGTGTAGGAAATGATGAGTTGGTAAAATCAGAAAAACATGGAAAGATTTGGACATATGAAGGAAGATGTTATCTACCTTCAGAACAAACAAACATAGATGCATATGAATGTATATGTGTATGATTATAGATATCTATGCACATATGTGTATATATGTTTATGTGTACATAAACACATATATATAAGCATATATATGTGTATATATATACACACATATGTATATGTGTGTATATATATATACACATATATATATATGCTTAATTGCAGCCTTTATGGGGGAGGAGGAAGGAAAAAAAGAATAAAGTAAAAAGTGTGTTGCAGAAAACAAAAGAAAATCTAAAAGGAAGCAAAGGAAAAAAGAAAAAATAGACATCTCTGAATAAAATATGTAGTTTTTTTTTATTATAGGCTTTCTTGAAATGAAAATTTATTGCTTTATTTTTCAATTCTCTCATGTTCTGCTGTGCACATTGCAATTTTTTTTTTCTTTTCCCTTTTTTAAAAAAATAAATGAATGAAAATAATAGGACTGCAAAAGTAGAAGGATCTTAGTGGCCATTTTGTTCAAAATGAATGTCTTCCACACTATTTCTGATGATTTCTCTTCTACTTTGCTTGAGACTTGCCATGAAAAAGGAACCTAAGACCTCCTGAGCCAGACCATTCCACTATGGAGTGACTCTACATGTTTAAAAAGATTTTCTTTACATACGGTCTAAACATACTGACCATAATCATGAAATAAACTGAAAGGTAAAGTAATTACAATCTGCTCTAGAGGAGGGCTTGCCTAAAATGACCAAAACTTCAGAGGTTTCCTATTCCAGAATGAAATAGATAATTCTGCTTGACTTTTAAAGACCTTCACAACCTGGCTCCTTCCTACCTTTTTCATTTTTTATATTTCGCTTCACTTCCAAAAAAACTGTAGTCTAGAAACGCAGGCTATTCCTTCCTTATCTATAACACGCCATCTCTTGACTCCTTGGCTTTGCAGTGATGCTGTGGGAAGAACACTGGGCATGGAAGTCAGGAAGCTCTAAGTTCAAACCTGTCTTCAGACACTTCCCAGCTTTTTGATCCTGCAAATAACTTAACTTCTCTATGCCTCAGTTTCCTCATCTGTAAAATAAGGATAATGATAATACACAATAATATATACCTTCCAGGGTTGCTTTGAAGACAAAATGAAATAATATTTATAAAGTATTCTGCAAATGATACATAAAAGCTACTTTTTATTACTAATATTAAAAAGGTAACATACTGTAAGTGGAAAAGTCACTAGGATTGGAAATAGAAGATAATAATTGATCACATGTACATATATAAATTTATTACGTATTTGAAGTGCTTCAGCATATAGTAGATACTTAATAAATGCCTAATTATACATTTAAATGTTCAGCACATAGTTGATGCTTAATAAATGCTTGTTTCTTTCTTTTTCCCATCTTCAACCATTTATCCCCACTCCTCTCACATACTATCACTTGATACTCATCACAACCCTGTGAAATAGGTACCATCACCATTTTGTAGATTAAAAAAACAAGGAGGGGGGAAGGAGGATGGTGCAGTGAATAGAGCACCAATCCTGAAGTCAAAAGGACCTAAGTTCAAATCCAGCCTCAGATACTTATTATCTTTATGATCTTGGGCAAATCACTTAAACTTAGTTGGAAAAGAAATGAAAGAAGAGAAGAAAAAAGGAAGAGAAGGGGAGAAAAGGGAAGGTGAAGAGAAAGGGAAGGGAAAATTGAGTGAATTATACATATTCACATAGCTATTATGTGTCTGAGGCAGAATGTAAGTATGAATCTTCCTCAATCTACTCATGGCTCTAGGGCTGCCAAACTAGGTTATAACTCCCCCATAAAAGGTCCCAAAAAGCTTGTCAAAGGGGTGAAGGAAATAATTGATAAATAACTATATAATTTCACTGAAATATTCCAAAAGTATTAGTGCTAAGTGAAGAAAAAATATGGTTGGGATGAAAACAACTTTATCATGATAAAAAATGTTACATATATCAAATTAAGTTTTCTCCAAGAAAATTAATCTCTTTGTTTTATTTCTTACAGAGTTTGCATGTCTAGAATTCATTTTCTTTCAATAAATTACTGAAAGCAAAGTATAGGAGGATCAAAAAGAAGTGAGGATTCCATGTACTATAATATTGCTGCTCCAATACTTAGACCTAGTTCCTGGACAAGTATTTCTTCCTTTTCTGAGTCACCATTTCCTTCTCTGTAAAATGGGGATAATACTTACAAAATCTCTATTTCAAAGGCTTATTTGAGGAAAATACCATGTTTGCCTTAAAGCACTATAGAAATAGAAATTATTTTTACTTGAGCTTCAGGATAATTTCTATTACACAAATGTCTAAATTTGAAAAAGAAAATTATAGGGCCTTTCATAAGGTCAGGAAATTGCCTCTAGAAAAGCACTACTCAACTTGACCTTCAGACACTGTTCTCTGGAGACAATTTTCCCCAAGAGAAAATGATCACTTGGCTGGATGCCACAACAGTCAACTGGCTCATCAAAGCCACACTGTTTTTTGTCCAGAGGGAAGATTCTTCCAGGCATCCACACATACTGAGCTCTGCCAGGAGCCATTTATGATTCCATAGTCTCCTTTGCCTGGCCCAAGTGGGTCTGCAAGTCCCTGTTGCTGTCTGCATTTTAGGCACTGTTTCTATTCTATACCCTCCACAATCAGCCAGGTGAACATTTCTGCCATTGCTGGAAGGTGGGAATGGTAAAAGAGGATGTGGAAGGAATGCCCTAAGAATCAGAACTTTGAGTTCTGGATCAGAACCCTCCTTCAGTTCTCCTTCTCATGATGGAGATAGTCTTAGGAATTCAGCTATCCTGAAGAAGCTACATAGCATTGTGGATAGAGTCCTATAGATATAGCACTGGGAATGGAGTCAGAAAGACCTGAATTTCAAATGACCTCAAACATTTCCTACCTGAATTGACCTAGGACAAATAAGTTCTGTTTGTCTCAGTTTCCTCAACTGTAAAATAGACAAAATAATAACACTTTCTTATTGTGAGAACCTAATGAAAAAACATTTGTAAAGCATATTTTAGCCCATTGTAGATACTTAATAAATGCTTATTCTCTTTCTCCCTTCCCTCCAGAAATTGCTTCTTATGTCTTAATGTCCTGAGTCCCCCTTTTCTTTTATTCATTATGATACTATAGCTCATCTTTACATTTGTTTAGTGTTTGAAGTCAGCACATTCCTCACAATAGCCCCCGGCATGGGTAAAGCTAATGTTTTTATATGTTTAATATAATGACACTGAGGCTGGGGAAGGTTAAGAGATTCACAGGGACAAAATATTACTATTAGAGTACTCCAGCAACTATACCACATTTCCCTATCAAAGAGAGATCAGGATGGAACTTTATTGAAATAGAGAACTCCCAAAGGAGGAAACACTTCCTACACTCTTGCAGGCAAGATTCTTCAACTTATAATCTTGGTGAAGCAAGCACAGGTTATATGGTCAGGATACATCCAAATCAGGAATTGAACTCAGGTATTTGTGACTCCCACTTTTGTTCCTTTCCATCTCACCAAACATATTTTAAATGCTTACTCTGTACACAGCACTGTGTTAGGTGCTTAGGGAGCCACACAGACAACTAAAACTTTGTAGCGCCTGACTTCATAATCTAATACAAGGAACTAACCAAATAGTCTATATACTATAGATCACTGAGCTCTACTTTAATCACTTGGAAATCCTAGAATGGAACATTAAAGAGGTCTTTGTTATTTTTCAATTATATATGACTCTTGATGACTCCACTGAGGATTTTCTTGAGAAAGATACAGGAATGGTTTGTTATTTCATTCTTCAGCTCATTTTACAGATAAGGAAACTGAGGCAAATCGGGATAAGTGACTTGCCAAGGGTCATATAGCTAGTAAGTATCTGACGTCAGATTCAAATTTAAGCCTGACTCCAGGCCCAATGCTCTATGCACTATAGTGCCACCTAGTTTTCCAAGAACACATTAGTCTTTTTTGGTTGCTATAGCACTAAAAACTCCATATCTTTTTGTTTTTTAATAAATTTCTCTATGACCACATCTCTTCATTTTGTACTTTTTAAGTAGATTTTTAGAATGTCAATACCAGACTTGACTTTCATCCCTATTGAATTCCATCTTAATAGATTCAGTTCAGAGTTCTAGCCTGTAAAGATCTTTTGTGATCCTGACTCTAATATCCCATATGTTAGCTAACTTTCCAGGCTTTATGTAATCTGCAAATTTTATGAACATGTCATCTATGTCTTTATCCAAGTTATTAATAAAAATGTTTAACAGCCCAGGGCCAAACACAGATTCCTGAGGCATTCCACTGGAGACCTCCTGCCAAGCTGACAGAACTATCAATGACTGCTTTCAGTCCAGCCATTCAACCTGTTCCAAATTCATTTAATTCCTATTATGTGCTAGTCCACATTTCTCCAGCAAGAACAATATAAAATGTTTTATCAAATACCTTGCTAAAACCTACAAAAACTCTTACCTCTGGTATTCCCCCTGATCTTCCAGTTTAGTTACCCAGTCAAAAAATATAAATAAGACTCAGAGGGCCATGACATGTTCTTAATGAAGCCATGTTGATTCTTTGGAATCAATGCTTCTTTTTCCAGGTGTTCATTAACCACCTCTTTAATGTTCTATTCTAGAATTTCCAAGCAATTAAAGTAAAGCTCTATAGTGCACAGATTATTTGGTCAATTCCTTAATTTTTTTGCAAGTTGAGACAATATCTGCCACTCTCCAGTTCTATGTCATGCCACAATCCTTCAAAAATCAATGACAGAAATTAAAGTTTAAAAAAAAAATCTTAGTAAGGCTATCTGCATGTCTATCTAAGACATGGCAACCAAATCTGCCCTTTATCTTAGTATCTGAAGATATAGTCACTTCTTTAGGACCTGATGGCCTGCATTTATCCAAGGCAACTGGACACTCCTTATCCTATCCCCTTATCTATCTTGGTTACCAAATCCCCATCAGCCATTTTCATTTTATCATTTCAACTGCAAAGGTCATCCTCCTTGACAGAGGCAACAGAAGCAAAATATGAATTGAGCTGCTTCACCTTTTCTCTGTTGTCAATTATCATCCTGCCATTCTGCCAACCAGTCCAAATAGCAATTCTATCCTCTCTCTTTCTCTTTCTCTCAATGCAACTTGAAAAAAAAAAAAAAACATCTTTTTTATTGTCCTTATTTTCCCTCACCAGCCTCCACTTAGTCCAAGCTTTAACCCTCTTGACACTATTTTTACAGGACTCTGCCAGGCTTTTATATTCCTTCTCTGTTACCTGGCCCTTGCCTACCTCTTCTGGATATCTTTTTAAAATCTAAATTGATTGGTGAGGTCTCTAAGCACCTACATCAGTCTCTTCAGACAATTCCTGTTTTTTCTTCTTCAGTTCTTCTTCAATTCCTGTTTTCCTTTGTGTCTGAAGGTTTTTTGTTGTTTTTTTTTGTTTGTTTTTGTTTTTGTTTTTGTTTTATTCTAGAATATTTTCCTTTCCCTCTTCAAGTAACTTCCCCTGTGGAATTTTTATCCAAAATTAATAAGGTAGCAGTATGAGGACTGATTTGTAAGAGAAAGTGAGTCAATATGAGGGAGAGCTAATAGAAGGTTATTGCAATAGTCCAGGCAGGTGATGATTAAGGTCTGTCAGTGTAGGCAAGTAGGTGCCATAGTGGATGGAGTGCTAGGCCTAGAGTCAGGAAGGCAAATTCCTGAGTTTGAGTCTGACTTTAATTAGTTTCTAGCTGTGTGATTCTGGTAAAGTCACTGAAGCCTGTTTAAATTAGAAAAAGAGATGGCAAATTACTCTGTATCTTTGCCAAAAAAAAAAAAAAAAACTAAACTAAACTAAACAAAAAACCTAAGTGGGGACACAGAGTCAGAACAACTAGAACAACTGAATTCTTATATGGCAAATAGAATAGAGAAGAGGAAAGTTGAACTTTTGATCAAGTTTCTTTCTCAAAACAAGAGAAATTTCCACTTTAATAATTCTTGACACTATTTAGAGAAAAAAAATTGAATTTGGAGTGAGAAAATCTGGGTTTGAATTCTACCCTTTTCAAAGTTTATGTGTTTATATGTGTAAACCCAGGAATTTTTCTCCTGCATAATTTCCTGTGAAGTCACCAGGATCACTGAGTCAGATTGCCTTGGAGCAGGGAGAAACCCCCAGACTGTATGGCACAGTCACACACCACAATGGATAGAACCACAAAGTAGAAATCAGGAAACCAGAATATAACACCTGGTTCTATTATTTTTTTCCAATCGAGGTTCCTTCCCTTTTCTGGGAAAGAAGAAGGGGAATAAACTAAATGATCTCCAAAGTCTCTTCCAGCTCTGAGATTATACATGGTCAAGCCTGTCCCAGTTCTGATACTCTGTGTTTCAAAGTTCTTTTCCTTCCTTCCTATGTAAAATGAAGAAAGTGGGCTCCATGGTCTAAGGCCTTTTCCAACTATAATTCTTATGATCCTCTTCTTTCTTGCCCAGTTGGAACATGAACAGTGATGACCTCTTCCTCCCAAACTAAATGCAGCAAGGCATGGGGCCAACCCTATGGAGTTGCCATGGGTCATAGCCATATGGCTAATGGCTTATGGAGGAAGGATGAAATAACAATGCCCTGCTCATCGGAGTAAGGCTAATTAATTTTGATCATAGCCTATCATCATAGCATAGACTTGCCCCTGGATTAAATGTAAACCAGCCTTGCATAAATTGAATGACTTCTTTGAATATATAATTGAATTCGCAGAAGCGTGTGCCAGGGGGGGCGTTTAAATAAGTGCACAAATATGATAAAAAGGACTTCACGCCATTATAGCTAACTCAGTAAGCAAAAATAATGGCAAGGCGCGTTCCAATTAGCGTTTGATTTATTTACTTTAACAAATCCAATTAGTAGGATGTTTTATAAAGTCATCCAATGTCAAATACTCCTGAACTCACTAGATAGGAACAATGTTTTTGATCAGCAAATAAAATTAAAAATAAAAGCGCTTCAAGCCAAGGGTAGTCCATAATAAATAAAGTCTTGGCTCAATGTCAACTCAGGCATTCCCTAAAGGCTAAAGAAAAGTGAGTCTAAGTATCTACTGCAACTCTTCCCTTTGGAGGGAAATATAATTCCAGTCCAATAGAATTCAAAAAGCATTTAAGTACCCATTGTAAAATCATGCCCTAGACATAAAAAATAAAAATAAAACTAGACCCTGCTTCAAGGACCTTAAATATTCTGGGGAAAGGATGGTAAGAGAGGATACAATGTGTAAACAGATAAATATATTCAAAACTATTTGAGGAGGGAGAGAGTACCAACATTGGTCAGGAATAGGAAAGCCTTCCTATAGGAGGTAGCAATAAGATAATTCATTTCACCATTTGTGATTTTTAAAAATGAAAGTAAAGGTTGAAATGATGAGAATTATAGTCCAACAGAAAGATGAATACAGAGTAGTGATATTTTCTCAAATTGACTTTTTTTTAAAATATGTTTTGATTTGTTTAAAGACAGGAAAATATGGGGGTAGACTGAGAAAAGACCTACCCTGAAAGTCAAGAAATGTGTACCAGCTCTGCCAATAACTGGATGTGGGACTTTCAGCAGGTATTATTTTCTGTCTGTCTCTTGTCTCTGTGTCTGTCTTTCTCATTCTGTTTCTGTCTCTCTCTGTCTCTCTCTATCTTTGTCTCTATCTTTATCTCTGTTTCTCTGTCATTATCTGTCTCTTTGTTTTTTTTTCTGTTATTCTGTCTATGTCTTTCTGTATCTCTTCATATCTGTCTGCCTCTCTGTGACTATGTCTCTGTTTATCTATATCTCTCTGTGTGTCTCTGTCCTCTCTTTTTCTGTTTCTTTCTGTCTCTCTCTTTGTGTGTCTCTGTCTCTATTTCTCTTTATGTGTCTGTCGGTCTGTCTCTTTCTCCTCCTTCTCCTGCTCCTCTCTGTCTGTCTGTCTGTCTGTCTGTCTGTCTGTCTCTCTCTCTCTCTCTCTCTCTCTCTCACACACACACACACACACACACACATACATAACTTCAGTTTCCTTTCCTTCCTGAGAATACAAGGCTAAATGATCTCAGTAGTTCCTTTCAAGTTAATATTGTACTTTATTCATGACATCACTGACTCAAAAAGTCACCTCTACAACCTTAAGAAGAAATAACTGTGCTTTCAAACCACCAAGGGCAAAGAATTCATTGGAACTGTGGAAAGATAGAGATGTAAACATACTCTTTCACATCACCAGAATATGGCCCTGACACAAGGAGGTGGCTAAGATCCTAACAATATTAAAATCAAATCAAAATGACTCTGAGATTTTAGCCTATATCTTACAAATGGCTAAGATAACAAAAGGGGCAATGGTTCATGGAAAGACAGGAACATTGATGACATTCAACTATTCTGAAAAGCAATTTGGAATTCTTTAAATAAAGTTACCAAAAAAGCTCATAACTTTACCCAGAAGCATATATGACAAAAATATCAATAACATATTAAGGATCCATAAAGACTAAAATATATTTATAGCATTACT
Source organism: Sminthopsis crassicaudata (assembly GCF_048593235.1). Lineage (NCBI taxonomy): Eukaryota > Metazoa > Chordata > Mammalia > Dasyuromorphia > Dasyuridae > Sminthopsis > Sminthopsis crassicaudata. The sequence continues at coordinate 442,392,635 of NC_133618.1, read as the reverse complement.
TTTATGTCCCTGGTGTTTTGAACAGTGTCTGGCACATAGTAGGTGCTTAATAAATATTTGATTAATAGCTAGCAAGAAACTGGGAACAAAGTAGAGGTGCAGGATTGTGAAATATCTAAATTAATAGTGATATGTGAATGCCATATAATTATGCTAAGAAACTTGAATATGAATGTAAAAAGTAAGAAAAAATAAATTAACTAATTCCAGGGTGAAGTGTGCAATACCACTACAAGTGGTGCAAAAAATACCAAAAAATAATAAAAATAGAATATTATGAAATTATAATGATGAAGCTTGACCTCAAAGAAAAGAAAGAAGAATGTATCTCTTTCCCTTCTTTATAGAAATAAGGAACAATAAGTGTAGTATAGTTCTTATAATATTAGACTTCTCTTGTTAGATGTTCTGGCTGGATATTTGGTTTGTTTTGATTTTTTCTTTTACCTTTTGTAAAAAGGGATTTTTTGGCTTAGGGTGAGACATATTGGAATATTCAAAAATGAAGGTGACCTAGCTGTACCACTTTTAAAACTTATAAAGCAGTGGTCATAAAAACCATTTGGTACTAGCTAAGAAATAGAGTAGTTGGTGAGTGAAATAGGTTAAGCTCGCAGGACAAAATAGTCAATAAATATAGCAACCTCGTGTTTGACAAACTCAAAGATCCCAGATTTTGGTTCACTATTTGACAAACATAGGAAAATTGGAAACTAGTATGGCAGAAAGTAGGCATTGACCCACACCTAATACAATATACCAAGATAAGGTTGAAATAGGTTCATGATCCAGACATAAAGAATGATATTATAAACAAATTAGAAGAACATAAGATAATTAACCTCTCAGATCTGTGGAAGAGGAAGGAATTTGTGACCAAAGAAGAATTGGAGATCATTATTAATCACAAAATAGAGAATTTTGATTATATTAAGTTAAAGAGTTTTTGTACAAACAAAACCAATGAAGACAAAATTACAAGGGAAGCAATAAATTGGAAAAAAAATTACATTCAAGTATTTTGATAAAGGCCTCATTTCTAAAATATATAGAGAATTGACTCAAATTTTACAAGAATTCAAGCCATTCTCCAATTGACAAATGGTCAAAGAATATGAATAGGCAATTTTCAGATGAAGAAATTAAAACCATTTCTAATCATATGAAAAGGTGTTCTAAATCATTACTGATCAGACAATTCTGAGATATCACTATTTACCTGTCAGATTGGCTAAGATGACAGGAAAACACAATGATGAATGTTGGAAGGGCTGTGGGAAAACTGGAACACTGATGCATTGTTGGTGAAACTGTGAAGGAATTCAGCTATTCTGGAGAGCAATTTGGAACTATGCTCAAAAAGTTATCAAACTGTGCATACCCTTTGATCCAGCAATGTTTCTACTGGGATTATATCCCAAAGAGATCTTAAAGGAGGGAAAGAGATCCACATGTGCAAAAATATTTTGTGACAGCCCTCTTTGTAGTGGTAAAAAACTGGAAAATGAATGAATGCCCATCAGTTGGAGAATAGCTCCTTAAATTATGATATATGAATGTTATGGAATATTATTGTTCTATAAGAAACAATAAGTAAGATGATTTCAGAGAAAGAAGAGGCCTGGAGAGATTTACATGAGCTGATGCTGAGTGAAATGAACAGAACCAGGAGATCATTGTACATGGCAACAACACATCTGATGGATGTGACTCTCATCAACAATGAGATGATTGAAGCCAGTTCCAATGATCTTGTCATGATGAGAGTCATCTACCCCCAAAGAGAGGATCTTGGGAACTGAGTGTGATTCACAACATAGCATTTTCACTCTTTTTGTTGTTGTTTAGTCGCATTTTATTTTTTCTCATTTTTTTCTTGTTTAATTTGATTTTTCTTGTGTAGCAAGATAATTGTATATATGTATGCATATATTGGATTTAACATATATTTAACATATTTCTACCATGTTTAACATATATATTGGACTACTTGCCATTGAGGAGAGGGAGTGGAGAAGGGGGGAAAATTGGAATACAAGGTTTTACAAGGGTTAATGCTGAAGAATATCAATGCATATGTTTTGAAAAATAAAAAAGCTTTAATAAAGGGAAAAAAAAGAAATGAAGTAGCATAGATCAAGTTTGGCTTAAGAGAGCTCTCAGTGACAGACAGATTCCTATTTTTTCAATCCTGGTCACATTTTGGACCCACAAAAAATAAAGAAAAATCTGGCTTCTGTTAGAAAGAACATCTTCCATTCCAGTTTTAAATGACCCTGCCCTACATCTGTTTTTTTCTCTGGGACAGCCAGGGACCTTTTCCTGGCTCTCATGCAATAGTGCATTATTCTGTTCCATTCTCCAAATGGCAAGTGAACTCTTCAGAGCCTAGCTTCAGCTAGGCTTAGTGGCCAGACTCATTCCTTTCACATGGCACAGCATTCCCTATCCCAAGGCCAATCTAGAGGAGAGAGGAAGGGAAGAAGAGATCAGATTGCTGAGGAAAATGAGATTTCAGGCCAGAGGCAGATGCTATGGTTCACTTTGGCAAGCAGGGGAAGATGATGAAAGAGCTTGTCTGTGGGATCAGGAAAGAGCTCTTTCCTTGTCCAGCAGGGAGACACAAAACAACCTGGTTAATGAGGGGAGGGAGGTGATGTGGCAAGGAGACAGATTCACTTTTAGCTGAAGCCATCTAATAGCAGCTATAGCTAGAGGTAAACTGCCACTCTCTGTCCCCAACCTCCAGGACTGATGTGATCCATCACTACCTATAGCAGCCTTTCTCCACCCCCTTTAGACAACTAGGGAGAAAATGACATTCTAAAAGTGTATCTAATCAAGAAAATCCATGCTCTTCTCCTCCACTCCCTGTCCCTTCAGCCTCCTCTCATCTCCTGTTCTCTTACTCATGATAGAAGTAGGTGATAAAGTTGAGTTGTGGTTTTTTTTTGGTTTTTTTGTTTGTTTGTTTGTTTGTTTGTTTCAGGTTTGGTTTAGTTTGGGGACCAGATAGGGGATTTCATGAGTATACAGCAATGCTATGGAAGAAATTCTCTCTACTAATGTAAATGAAAGAGATGTGTGGGGCAATTAATAAGTTAAGTGATTTGTCCAAGATCATACATTTAGTAAGTTTCAAAGACAGCATTTAAATTCAGGTTTTTCCAGACTGAGTTCAGTCAGTTCTCTATCTAAATGCCAAAGGGTTTATTAATGGTTAACGTTCAAATTCCTGTTTTGTATTTAAAGCTCTTTATGATCTGGCTCCAACCAATCCTTCCTGGATGATAAATAAATTATTCCTCTTTGTACATTCTATTTTCAAGACAAACTGGCCTATATTCTTCATACATGATACTTCATCTCCCATCCTGAGTCTTCCTTCCTTCCTTCCTTCCTTCCTTCCTTCCTTCCTTCCTTCCTTCCTTCCTTCCTTCCTTCCTTCCTTCTTCCTTCCTTCCTTCCTTCCTTCCTTCCTTCCTTCCTATCTCACTTCCACTTTTCAGAACCCTTAACTGATTTCAAGATACAGCTCAAGTACAACTTTCTACAAGAGTCTCTTCCTGATTCCTCAGTTGTTAAGCACTCCTCTCCATACACAGAATGCATGTGTTTTGCATTTCTTTATATGTGCATATATTACTCCCATCCCCAGTAGATAAGTAGCACAGTGGACAGAGTGCTAGATTTAGAATTAGGAAGACCTGAGTTCAAATTTGTCCTCAACACTGGACAAATCATTTAAGGAAGAGAGGAAGGGAGGGAAGGAAGGAGGGGGAGGGAGGAAAAGGAAAAAAAGACAAAAGAAAGAAAGAAAGAAATTTCAGAAAATAAGGAAAGGCTCAGAGTCTTTGTCCTCCCACTAGGTGATTGGCTCAAAGCAATTTGAAATGAAAATTTCACTCCCAGGATTCCAGAATTGCTATGAGTTGTCCAGGGCACATAACACTGAAAGTGTCAGACTAATTTGCCATAGACACAATCTACTTGTATTTAAATGAGGCATTTGAAAAATCACATTCTATCTATCCTTGTGGATGAGAGGAAGAGATGGGAACTAGTTAGTATGGTTCAATTACTTCACAGTTATTTGGATGGCCAGACACAAAGAAGAATCACCGATAGATCAATATCAGTCTGGAAGGAAGTATGATCTGGAGTCTGAATTGTCCAACATGTTAAATCAGTACCTGAGATGAGAGGCAGTGTGATGTCTCAATGTGTCCTTGAAGTCAGAAAGATGAGGGTTTAAATGCTATTTTTGACACAAGTTAGCTGTATGACCCTTGGCAAGTCAATTACCATCTCAACTTTAGGTAATTTAAGACTATAAGATGCAGAATAAATAACTGCATTAGTAGAGGGAATTTCCTAACCCAGGGATTCCCCGTGCTAATGAAATCCTATATAGATCCAGTCCCTATTTTTAGCATATATAAATGCATTTTGCAATTTGACAAATTTGCAAGATGACAAAAAAGTAAAAGAGAAGGCTAATTTATTGAATAACAGATTTGGAATCTAAAATATTTTTATACTTAAAAATACTGGACAAATCTAATAAGATGTAAGGAGAGTGTTGTCACACACTTGAATTTTAAAAATTCTGCTTCAAAAATTTGAAATGGGGGACATATGGTTAATATTTTGACTGAAAATGATTTTAGGGCTTTAATGGGCTACAAGATCAATAGAAATTGAACACAGCCAAAAAAGTGAATGTAATCTTGAACTTCATTAATTTTATTCATTAATTCATTAATTTACTTAATTCATTAATTAATTAAGTACAATAAAAGTACAAGAGTGTCCAGATTGAGAGTTGACATTCCTGTTATACACTGCCATATTTAGATTATATGCATTCTAGAAACCACATTTTAGGAAAAATACTGAAAAGCTAAAGTGTCCCCAGAGTAACAAAAATGGTGAAGGAACTCAAAAAGTCATGCAGTATGAAGGCCATTTGAAGGATCTAAAAACTTTTAGCCTGGAGAAAGGAAGGTGGGGATTAAGAGAGCAGGTGCTGAAATTATTTCAAGGACTGCCCTAGTTATTCCCAAAGAGCTAAACTAGAAAGCAAAAGGTGAAATGTATAGAAAGGAAAATTCTAAATTGATAAGAGAAAACTTCCTAATAATCAAAGCTATCATAAAGAGAAATTGATGTCCTGGATCATGAATAAGTAGGTTCTTCACCACAGAAGATCTTCAAATAGAGATAAAATGACCACCTGTTGGGAATGTTGCTCAGATACGGATTAGGAGGAGATAGGATTTTTACCTATAAAAATGACAAATATTCCTACTAATACTAAGAGTAGGTCACCAAGTTTCTAAAACAGACCAGTAACTATGGAGTAGTGCTAGATGGCAAAGGAAGGAGAAATATTATTTCAATAAGCTCTAGAGTAACAAAAAAGGGCACACAGGGAGAGAACATTGTCTTAGAACTTATTAGGGCAATAAGGCATAGTGGCTAAAGTGCTGGACTTGAGTCAGAAAAACTTGGCTTCAAGTCATAACAATAACACTTACCAGCTGTATGATCATATTAAGAGCCTCTAACTTTTCCTAGCCTCAGTATTCCCATCTCTAAAATAGGACTAAAAGAGGTCATAAAAAAGGGAAAAGGACCTACATCTTCTTGTAGTAGTAAGGAACTTGAAATTGAGTGGATGCCCACTGAGGAATAGCTGAATAAGTTATGGTATATGAACATAATGGAATATTATTGTTCTGTAAGAAGCAATCCACAGAATGATTTCAGAAAGACCTGGAGAGACTTATATGAATTGATGCTAAGTGAAGAGAGTAGAAGTAAGAGAACATTGTACATAGCTACAAGATTGTTATGATCAACTGTGATGGATTTGGTTCATTTCAACAAGATGATTCAGGACAATCCCAATAGACTTGCATCTGGAGAGAGAACTATGGGGACTGAATGTGGATCATGACATAGTATTTTCAACTTTTTTGTTGTTTTTTGCCTGCTTGCTTTTTCTTTCTCATTTTTTTCCTTTTTGATCTGATTTTTCTTATGCAGTATGATAAATATGGAAATATATTTAGAAGAATTGCCCATGAGAGGGAGAGGGAGAAAAATTTGGAACAAAAGGTTTTGCAGATGCATAAAACTATCTTTGCATGTATTTTGAAAAATGAAAAGCTATTATTATTTTAATTTTAAAAAATAAAGTAGTGCTAATACGCCCTATAATACCTGTGAGAACAGGACTGTTATATCACTTAAATGAGATCGGAAGTAGTCCTGCATTTTTACTGGTATAGGGAATTCCCAGGTGAGGAAATTCCTTCTACCAAAGTAAATTGGTACCTTCTCTGCAACTTAAAGTCTTTGAAAGTTGCCTATAGCACTTAAAAAATTTTGAGTTTCCCACGGTCTTACAACCAGGACTGGAAGGAAAGCTGTTGTTAGCAGTAGGATGACCTGGGTTCAAATGTCATCTTTGATATATATGGTCATTTCTGTTCCCAGGAAAATCACTTAAGCTGTTGGGAGTCTAGGCAACTTTCGAAAACTACCCAAAAAAGTTGAAAAAAAAAAAAACCTCATAATATTTGAGAAATGCAATCAATTTGGATCTGAATTTAAGCCTTGGCTCTTATTCAAACTCCCTGGGCATACATGAGCAAGTCACTGAAGTTCTATGGGCCTCAGAATTATAAAACTGATGAGATGGAAGAAGCCATCCATTATACTTAACTGTAAAATGGGAATAATAGTGCTCATTGCCTATAGTTCACAGGATGGTTGTGCAGAGAGGGCTTTAGAAACCTGAAATTGTTACATAGTTGGCTAATATAGAAAGTAATACTTTTATTATCCAAGAAAGTCCATGGAAGCTAAAGTATTCTGAATTGTCTGGACTAGGAAGAAGAAAAGGGTTGAAGAGAAAACCAGAATTTAACAAGTAGGAAAGTTTATGAGGTACACTTTACTCAAGAAAATTCTAAGGCAAATACCGATTCTAGGAATAACTTTAGGCCTGACTAACAAAGCACAGAGGCTATCAGAGGTGATCAAAATATCTTCCTTTCTCTGTAATACTTAGGCATTTTTTAAGACACTTACTGAGACTAAATTATTGCATGGGACAAAGAGAGAATCACACAAGCTAATTGTAAGCCCTTGACAGCTTGCCTTCAAGAGCAGAACAAAGATGGTATCCTTAGTGAGAACACAGGTTATTTTTAGGTGGCTTGGGGCTGGCACTTTTAGAAACAACAAGCTTTTATAAAACAGTTTCTCAAAGGAGAAAAACTCATAGAAATTTGGGTCTGAATTTTGAAGTGCAAAGCTGCAGAAACTTACCCAGCGACCAAAAGAACTCTAAAGAGGAATGCATCCCTTTATATGCAATTCTTCTTTTCCCTTTTTTATGATCTCTTTAGGAAAAAAACCCAGTAGAGATACTGCTGGATCAAAGGATATACACAGTTTGATAGCCTTTTGGGCATAGTTCCAAATTGCTCTCCAGAGTGGTTGGATCAGTTCACAACTCCACCAACAATATATTAGTGTTCCAGTTATCCTCACATCCCCTCCCCAAATTTATCATTATCTTTTGCTGTCATTCCTTTATACATATTATTCTGATGAAGGTTTCCAATTTGAGAGTATCTCTGATGGACTCTCAATTAACCATATTAAAACCTTAAAAAAATTAACCATATTAAAACCTTAAAAAAAACCATATTAAAAATGACTCATTTATACAATATTTTCTGATTATGAAACATTTCACATACAAAACTGTATTTGAATCTTCCTATAAGTTAGACAAGACAAGCATTATTTTTATTTTTCAGTGAGGAAACTAATGCTAAAAACAAATAAATTGTACAAGATCACAAAGCTTTAAATGAACAAGGGCCTAAACTCAAACTTAGTTTTGTGTTTTTTTTTTAAATATATTCCTACCTTATTTTCACATCACTTTTATTTTTTAATGTATCTTTTCCTCTTCTTTCCACCAGAGAATCATCCTTGTAATAAATATTTTAAAATGGGATAGAGAGGGAGCTGTTTGCAAAATTCCACACTCAACTGGCAAGTATTTATTAAGTACATACCATATCCTAGCATTGCATTAAGCCCTGAAGATACAAATAGAAATAAAAAAAATGGTTTCCACCTTCAAGGTAGAAGCTTACATTTAATGGGAGACAACCACATATAAATAATTAGGCACATACAAAGTAGGTATAGATATACAAGGAGATAATCTAACTAACAGTGGTAGAGGAAAAGCCTTTACACAACGTGAACAGTTTCCCAGGAAGGGAAACAAAAATATAGGCAAAATAAATCAGAGATATACTCGGAGGACAGGCATTGATGGGAACCTAGAAAAGCTTCCTGTAGAAAAATGGATATTTAGCTGAAACTTGAAGGAAGCCAGGGAAACCAAAAGGAGAAAGAAAGCACTAAGCACAAAGAAGATAGTCAGTGAAAACTCCCAGTTGGAATATAATATTCTATGAGAGGAGTAACAAGGATCATAGAGTACACGGAGCAGAATAAAGAATAAGATTAGAACTGGAGGAAGGAATTAGGTATTGAAGACATTTAAAAAACCAACAGAAATGGACCATCTCCTAAGGTAATCATCACCCATCACTAGAGGTCTTCCAAGGTGAGACTAAATGAGAACCTTGTTCATTTACAGGTCAGGATAGAGTTCTCTGAAGTGCTTTCCACCTATGAGATTCTGTGATTCTATAAATATGGAAACCAAAGAAATTCTTAATACTAACTAATATTGACATACACAATTTCTATTAGTAAATTAACTTCTAATTACATACAATAAAGACTACGATTCAGTAATATCCTATTAAATTTCATAGCACCAGCACCACTGGTTTCCATAAATACCAAGTAGCAATTGTTCGTGTAAGATATTTATTGACTTTTTATCTTATCATAACTACAGTCTGTAATGGGTAACCATTATAAAGTGGTTAAGCTTTGGTAAATATGCCTTTAATTGTCAGCTGGCAGCTCTGAACAGAGGCCTTCTCAATGTACATTAACTAGGGAGTTCAGGGTATTTAAGGACAGACAATAAAAAGAAAGACAGCTAAAGCTGTTTAGTCTGAATGCTAACTCTAAGTTGATCTTGAAAGAATGACAGATTTCTCCCCGGGGCTTTTGTGTGCATAGGGTTTCAAGAATGACAGTGGTGAGACTGGGTCATTGTGATTAGAGAGAAAAAAAATTCAGCTCCATTAAACCATCAAGCCCCTTAATACTTTGGTGGGCAGAAAAAGGGCCAATCAATCGATTTCTGCTCACATTCAGAGTTGAACATGCAATCTCTGGAAGAGATAAAAGGTTCAACTGTAGAAGACATATACAAATGGACCAAGTTCTTATGGCACTAAGAGAAGTCCTTCTGATGGGTACATCAAAGGATAATCCAAGGGATGTTGTCAGGGTTACTAAGCTTTTCCACCAAGTCTTACCACCTCAATGGCTGTCTCCTTTAGTAGCACTTAGGTGATAAGTATTCACATCTAAGACTTGCATTCATTCATTTATCCTTCTGGAAACTCAACCAGCGGTCCTACAACAAGCACACTGTTTATTAGAAACATTTGTAATTTTAATAACCACACCATCTTTCCAGATGAATTCTCTTTTCCACAGGCTAAACTCTTTGGAAAAGTAATGAGCCCCTAGCAGACTCTTCATTTACTTAAATGCTGCTAACTCCAGTTATAACTGACCAAGGACAGATGGGAATAGGTTATAGATCATTAGACACTAAGTTTTTTGAAGGCCACGATTATATTTATTATAACCTTACTAATAGAACCTCAGTAACAACCATTGAAGGCCAGATAGGAAAGTTGATACAAAAAGCACTGCTTTTACAGTAAGACCTGAGGTTGAGCCTATGTTTCTTCATTTTAAAATGGCACAATGATAAACAACAACAATAATAATCATTGAAATATCTATTTCATGAGATTATTGTGAAGAAAGAATTTTGTGAAGCAATGAAAAAAGGTCCAGTTTTGGAATAAAAGGACCTGGGTCTAAATTTTGTTATTTTCTTTAATAGCAGTGTGCCTATTTACAAGGTAATCTCTCTTTCAATTCCCTCCTCTAGAAAGTCAGTAATTGGACCAGATCACCTTATATCTTCTTTCAATTTGATCTTATAATTATGTGAGCTCTTTCTATTGTACCTGAAGTCAACAATCCACATTTGATCTTGGAAAAGTCACATAACCTCCCTAGGTCTCATCTTTCTTCTCTGTAAAATGAGAAATAACATTGGACTAGACCAGGGGTTCTCAAACTGCTTATGTTTATGCGGTCTGCCAGGTTATGGCAAATGGGCTGAGGGGCGGAGACAGAGTGTGAGCTTTTGTTTTTACTATAGTCCAGCCCTCCTACAGTCTGAGGGACAGTGAACTGGCCCCCTCATTAAAAAGTTTGAGGACCACTGGACTAGACTGATTTAGTAATACCCTATTAAATTTCACAGCACGAGCACCTCTGGTTTCCATAAATACCAAGTGGCAAGTTATTCACGTAAGATATTTATTGACTTGGATATTTATTGACCTCTAGCTCTTAATGTACAAAGCTACCATCCTATGTATATTCCTCCATGAGAGATAATCTTATCTATCCAATGAGATGGGAAGGTCTTAGAGGGCAGAGATCTTGCCTCAGACTTTCATTGTATACCATACCCAGCTTCCTGTAAAGCACATAGTAAGTAACCAGTGCCTATTTAGAATCATATATACTGTTATAAACTTAGAGAAATCTCATAATTCAACACCTGCAAGTTCCTGGAGTTCAAACATAGAAATGGAAAAAAATTTAAAAGCTTTAGGTTTATTTCCAGCTATTAAACTAATTTTCTATCTTCTATCTCACATCCAGCAGTCCAGACTCCCTCTGAAAAGAGTTAGTTCTCCAAAGAGAAAGATTGAGTGGCTACATATTAGATTTTCAGAAAAAATATGCATTAGATTTGATTAATTTCATAAGTCTGTTCCATTCACAAGAGTCTATGATCTTAGGAACACAAACATTATAGGCTCACATATAGAAAGGAATCGTGTGACCCAATGCCTTCATTGTATGGAGAAAGAAACAGAAGCCTAGCTAGATGATGTTATACCTGCCCCAAGTCACACCCATAAGAGGTAAACAACAGAGCAAGAATTTAAACCCAGGACACCTTTTTTCTAAATCTGATGCTCTTTCCATTGTACTTTTTCAGCCTTTGAATCCCATTTCTAGGATTGCAGTAGGAAGATATTACTAAAAGGAACAACAACAAAAAAAAAAAACTATGCAGAAACATTAATAGGCTTTATTAATAATAACTTTTAAAAAACCCTAAAAACAACCTACCTAGACTATCTAACTATTGGGTAATGGCCAAAAACATCATGACACATATTGTATACATTATTACACCATGTAAAATGACAAATATGAAGAATACAAAGAAATATGCAAAGGTTCACACAAAATAATCCAGAGTGAGAGCAATAACACACAAAGACTACAACTCTGTAAAAACATAAGAAAGGCAAAATAATTATTCAAATACACAGAAGATAAAGCTCATAAAGGGACAAAAAAAGTGAAAAACATGCAATTGCTTTTTTGTGGTTACAACTTATATATACTTGTGGGTTTTTAAAGCAAACTGTAAATAGTTTGGGGGTTATGGGTTCCTATAGGAATTTATTTTTAATTTTGTTTCTATATTTGATTTTTTTATTGAGGGTTAGTAAGTCTAAAACCAAAATTAACATTTTTAAGAGGCTCAAAGCTCCCAAGTATGAGCTCTCACATTTTCATAGAATCACAGAATGTGATAGTTAGAGCTATCTTGCCCAACATATATACAAAAGGGATCCCCAATATAATATGCCCAACAAATATGACTTCTGTCCCTTTAGCCCAAAAGACCTATCTGTGCTCAGTGGGGGACAGTACAAAGCAGGAAAATATAAGTTTAGTGCAAAGGGGTCTTACTGTACAATTAGGACTTTAAATCCCAACTCCACCTCTTACTACCACTATGACAAGTTTATTCCCTCTCTGGGCCTCAGTCTACTGGTGAGAAACATTGTTAGAATAGAACTAGGTGACCTCTAAAGTTTCTCTCAGCTCTGAAATTCTGATAAGTTCAAGGGAGGAGATGGATAGTTTTAAGCAAAAAAAAATTTAATCCATTTAATCCATTGCTGCATTCTGGATGCTTTTCTCATTAACAAATCAACTTTGGCAAGGTAAAGAACTTTTAACAAATGGTCCAGCTTTATCTTCCTTTAACCAAAAAAATTTGCACACCAAATGTCCACAATGATATTCCCCACAGGTAAGCATTTTATTTTGTTTTGAGATGTAATACCAAACATGAAACAATAATAATCATTGATAAAATGCCCTGAGATCTCAAGGAAAGAATTTGAGAGCCCATATAGAGGAATAAACAAAATTTTAAACCATCTGGGCACAATGCCTAGAAAAGCAGCCAAGTACCAAACACTGGGCTAAAATAATAATGAAGAGAATAATAATGTGCACATTTAAATGATTCTCCCTAGACTTCAAAATGCATACCCTAAAGACTTCAAGCATTTGTAGGAAAAAAATCATACCTTGAGCCTTTGTCTGAAAATCATTTTTGGAACTGGAGAATCTGCTAACGGAGCAGTCACTCAGTGGGCACTGAGAAATTCACTTCATATCAGTTTCACAAGCATTTTCCAAGAGCCTACCATGTGCCATAGAATCAAAGAGAAACTTTTCTTAAACTTAAAAGTTTAGATTTGAAAGGAAACTACAGTTCTGAATAATACACCTGATGTCCTTTCCTTCAAAACTCATTGAATCACAGATGTTAAGAGCTGAAAAAAGAAATCCCACATAATTTCTCCCATTCTCTCCACTCCCACTCTACCAGGTCCTCCATGAACTGGGCCTTGGTCATCTGTCTTTTTCATGGATTTAAAGCTAGAAGGGACTTTTGAGATTATCTAGGTCATCTCCCTTATAAACTAAGAAAGGTTAAGTGAGTAGTTCAATCAGGATCATACAGTGAGGAAGCATCAGAGCCAGGAACTGAATTCTGGTTCTAAATGTTCTTTTCATCACATCACAAGTTCTAGTAAAAGACTAGATAGCAATTCCATCCTTTTAAAAGCTAATCTTCCAGTCCCTCCCCCCCACTTTTTCTTAAAAATTGAGACAAGAACTCTGGAATCAGATATAGGGCTCTTAAAAGGTCCTAAGAGATTAAGTTCAACCTACATTTGATTGCAAAGTTGTAGGTTATAGAGATGGAGAAATGTAAAATTGTAGGTTGGAGAAATATAACATCTAATTTGAGAGCAGTAACAGGATATGTTCATAAGAAAGCTCAGTTGGTTACTGAGACACTGAGGATTAAATGATGTCCTTCTGCTGAGTGTGAAAGGGTAAGGGAATCAAGGAAAGTTTCAGGAGGAGCTAAAGTGGATCTTGAAGAAAGGGAAGGATTTCAATAGATGAAGATGTTACAACAAATGCTTAGAGAAGACAAGCCAGAGTGAAACAGAGAAACCAAGAAGTCATGGAAGAAAAGGCAACCAAGTCAGAAGGGCAAGAATAAAAGTCTATATAATATTAAGTATAGCCTCAGGTATCTATTTCCTGGTGATGCTGTATCATTCCACACAGATACTTCCCTTTTCTTTCTTCCTTTCTTCTTCAATTCTCTCACTCTTTTTCCTGATTTCCCATCTACCTCATCTTCCCCTTCTGCTGAGTCTTCACACCACAGAAATGCTTACTGTTATCTTAAGCCAGACTCACCACCAGACTCTCCTTAGTGCTGTCTCAATATTTGAGGAAGAGCTCCTGGCTCCATCCCACTCTTGCTCAGACTAGAAGAATTCAGAGTGTGTTTGGTGCCAGGGAACTAGAACTGGACCAGTCTTCTGGAGACCAAAGGTTAACACCTGACTCTAATTCTAATAAGCCAAGTAATCCTAGACTCCCTTTGGATGGGCCTCAGTTTCATCATCTATCAAATAAGGTTGCTTCCAGCTTGAACATTCCGTGAGTATGACTACAAAAGAAAAAAACTATTTTTTCCCCTCCAGACTTTCTCTTTCACATCTGTTTCTGGGGAAAACAAGCACACATTAGATGCTATATCTCAGATAAGGGCACTAATCACTACAGAGCACCAGCCAGGGTAACTCTTAAGATCAAGAGTGATTAATTAAAGTGAGTAATCATTAAACTGGATTTGAGTGAGCCTGTGTTTTCAAAACAACAAAAATATTTACAGACATTTCCTCCTATTCCCTGGTTAGCTTCAGACTAAGCAGGAAATCTCGGGTTTGGGAGACCAGATTAAACACTGTGCTAATGAGATCATGCCTTTTTAATGATCAAGTTTCCCAGCAGAATTTGCATAATACAAAACTGGCAAAGGGGGTAGGAAAGGGGGCAGGGAGAAGGGGGGCTAGAAGGGGAGATCTGGAAAGCAGGAATTAATTCCCTCTACAACATATTCAAGTGTTCATCCAGCTTCTGCCAGAATGTACTCAATAATGGGGGAGTCATTTGCCCTTGCTGTTCTACTGCCTTTGGAAGGAAGGGAAGAAAGGTGGAGGAAAAGAAGTAAAGAAAGGGAGGGGAAGGATGAGAATGGGATGAAGGGAGAAAGGATTGGAGAAAGGGAGGAAAAAAGGAGGGGAAAAGGAAGTGAGGGAAGAAGGAAGGAAGGAAGGAAGGAAGGAAGGGAGGAAGGGAGGAAGGGAGGGAGGGAGGGAAGGAGGGAAGGACGGAGGAAAAATAGTGAATAGTCCCGCCCTCAAAAAGCTCACATTTGAATGGGGGAGATCACATTTTTAAGTGAATAATAGCAAGGAGGGATGATATAGACTAAGAAGTCAAGGTTAGTGAAGAGAACCATAGGGAAGTTGATTGGCAAATCCAGTCAACCCTGATAGGGTTGATCTGATTACTGTTCCTAGATTTAGAGCTGAGTAGGATTTTGGGGGTTCTGTGGATACTGGCCTGGCATGAAAGCTCAAAGAATCTGACTCAGGCTTATTATGATGAAAACTTATCAATCCAAACCAAGTAGGGCTTGAAAGCATAAGGGGGAGGAGGATTTACCTATGGTTAAGTTTTCAACTAGAGAAAGGACTACTTATCAAGGATGAAATAGGGGCTTTCTGCTTGCTTATAAAGGTTGTATTAGTACCCTTTAATATCAAATCTACCCCTCTACAGCTTCTAACTTTGCCTTCCAAGGCTCAGCAAAACTGTTTTAATTAAAATCAGGAAAATATAGGAGAGATGCTTTAGTCCAAATCTTTAATTTTTAGTTTAAAAACCTGAGGCTATTATAAACAAAGTAACTTTCCAAAAGTCACTTAGGGAACAGACTGATTAGAAGTCTGACTTCAAATCCAATCTTCTTTCTACTATGTCATCTGTCACCTTTTACTATTCCAAATTGGGCCCCTACCGGATCATGGATAAGGTGAGAGAGTGTCATAGATCCACTGAGGCTTCAAAGTACTGCAAAAGTGCTGGGTCTAAAAGATCATTAGCAATAACATTAACTACACTCACAATGAGACAAGGGAGAGGATGGGGGCAAAGGAAAGATGGGGAAAGAAACAAGAAAGCATAATACTAGTGATAACTATGGAAAGCAGATTTGGGTTACTAACTGTACAGCCAGGACTTGAGAAAGAGAGACCAAAAACCTGCCAGACATCTTTTGGTCTCCCTTCTGCTTATGATGAGGGTTATGTGCTATCAGAGCAAGTTTGGTGCCAAGTGTACTGTAGCTTCCTTCCCATGCTTCACATGCTCCCTTTCCTGCCTTTCTTAGCTGAGATGAAGCCAAGAAAGAACAGGATACAAAATCCAGTCTGTACAGTCCTAATTCTTTACCTGCCAACAGGAAGAAAAATATGACACCAGAGCTGGGAAGCCAGCTCCAAGAATCCAGAACTCCAATGAGTCCCATTGTGTGTATTGTTTGTGAAAATAAACACACACACATTCTAGTCATCCCCCACAGGATTCCAAGAACACTGACTTCTGCATGAACAAGGACCCTATAATCCCAACTAATGATCAGGGATGGGGGAGGAGGACAAAAATATCACATTAACAATCTTTGAAATGATGAAAAAGCAAACGTATTTCAACTTTAGCCCCAAAATAGTTAAATCAGAACCCCAAAGAGTCCATTTTATTCATTTGAAATTCAATTCAAGCAGTATTTTTAGAGTGTTCTATATGTTCTGTGCAGTGCCAAGTATTGTAAGAAAATACAAAATGGATGGGGAAAGAGATTCAGACATATCTATATCTTTAGATAGATGAATAGATAAATATAGATATACATATACATACATATCTCTACATTTAGAAAGTTTTTGGAATAGAAGTAGGGCTAATGCATGGGCACTGATGATTACAAGAATATATGTATCTATGAAGGATGAAAATAAAATACTATAAAGTTCTCAATGCTGACTGAACAGAATTTAATTGGAAAGGAGTATTATTCTGTGAAGATGTCTATACCTTTATATTCCTGACAAAAGAAGGTCAAACAGACATATCACAAAAACACAGATTTAAAATTCAAAAAAATCTTGGAAACCCTGAAGGAAACAACAACAAAATCCTATTGTAACTTTCCCAAGATCATATAGCTAGTAAGTGATAGAGCCAGGAATCAAACTGAGATGTTTTGATTCCAAAATCCAGGGTTCTTTATTCTGGATGATTATTGACTCCTTTATACAAACAAATCCCCCTTATCAATATAATGTAATAGAAAACACACAAGAGTATAAGTCCTAGTCCTGGTTCACTTAGAAAATTCATCTTCCTCATTTCAACACCATAGCCTTCAATTTCCCTACGTGCAAAATTAGGGGACTATATTAAATGGTATTCCAGGCCTCTTCTAGCTCTTGTTCTTTTACCTGATTCTTTGGGTGATATTTATCTAATGATAACAAGAGTCAACCATTTCTGGGACAGCATGATATTAGGAACCCAAACACAGAATGGATAATGGCATTAACAATGTGTGGTCTACCCAAAAAGAAATTGATTCTTCCCTAGATGGTCATATTGTAGATTATGAAACAATCAATCAACATTTATTAAGCACCTATTATGTGGTAGGCACGGTTCCAAGATCTAAGGTTATAAAAAGAAGCAAAGGACAGTCCTGGACCTCAAGGAACTTGAGAGGAAATAACATGCAAACAAATATAGAGAGAGCAAGTTATATACAAGACAAACAGGAAATAATTTTAAAGGGAATGCACTAGAATTAAGAAGGGTTATAGAATGTGTTCTAGAAAAGGTAAGATTTTAGTTGGGACTTAAAAAGAAAACAGGGAGGTCAGTAGTCAGAGTGGAGGAGAGGGAGAGCATTTCAGATATGGCAGCAGACTGAGAAAATGTTTGAAATCAAGAGATGGGGTGTCTTGTTGGTCAAATAGCCAAGAGTCCAGAATCACTGGAGTAAAGTGTATGCATTTGGGAATGCAGTATAATAAGAAAGTAAAAGTATGGTGAAGGTGGTAAAGAGCTTAGAATGGCAAGCAGAGCATTCTGGATTTGCTCTTGAAGACAGTAGGATGCTACTGGAGTTTATGAAGTAGGGGGGATGACATGATCTGGTCCACATTTTAAGATAATCACTTTAATGGCTGGAGGAAGAGACATGAGGCAGGCTGATCCAGCAGCAGGCTATTGAGGTGATGGAGGCCTGTACCAGAGTAACAGCAGTGTCAGAGAGGAGAAGGGAGCATATTCAAGAAATATTCCAAAGGTGAAATTGAAAGGCCTGTGGCAACAGCTTGGACACGGGGAATAGAGAGAGAATGAGGAATACAGGATGATTCCTAAGTTGTAAGTCTGAGAGACTGGGAGGATGATGTTGCCTTTTACAGAAATAAGGAAGTGGGGAGAAGAAAGGGATTTAGGAAGAAAGATAATGAGTTCTGTTTTGGACACATGGAATTTCAAAGTATCTATTGGACATCCAGTTTGAGACGTCTGAAAGGGAGTTGGAGATGTGAGATTGGAGGCCAGCAGAGAGGCTGGGCCAGGTTAGGTAGATTGGAGAATCATCTTCGTGATAAAGGTAATTAAATGCATGGGAGCTGGTTGAGATCACCAAGTGAAGTAGTATAGAGGGGGAAGTGAGCCCTCAGGGACACCTACAATTCTGAAAGAGGATCTAGTAAAACAGGCAGAGAAGGAGCTGTCAGAGAGATAGGACAAGAACCAGGAGAGAGTATGTCCCAAAAACCTAGACAGGGTAATCCACAATGCCAACAGATGCAGAGAAAAGTCCACGGGATTTGACAACTAAGAGATTACTAATAACTTCATAGAGAACAGTTGATGAAATGATGGTAAGAGGATGTAAGAAGAGAAGAAAAGGAAGTAGAGTATCTATTGTAGATAACCTTCTCGAGGAGTTTAGACACAAAGGGCAGGAAAGATATAGGATGATAGCTAGCAAGATGGAAGGATCAAGTAAGATTTTGGTTTTGTATTGTTGTTTTTCAGAATGGAGGAGATATGAACATGTTTGTAGATAGGAGAAAATTAATTCATAGAGAGGGAGAAATTGAAAATAAATGAAAGAGTGGAATGACAAAAAATTTTTAAAAATCTGTTGGAGAAATCAGGATAAAATAGGATCACCTGAATAAGTAGAGGGGTTGGTCTTGATAAGGAGTAAGATCACTTCATCATGTGAAATGGGGTAAAGAAGGAAAAAATGGTAGAAGGCACCTAAATGATAGGAAAGAAGAAAGAAGGAAGAAGAAGCTTGATGAATGTCCTCGATTTTTTCTGGAAAATATAAAACAAAGTCCTCATATGAAAGTGAGGGACAGAAAAGTCATAGGAGCTTTGAGGAAGGATGAAAAGGTTTGTTTTTTTTTTTTTTTTTTTTTTTAAGAGCTGCTATAGAGTGAAATAGTGACTTAATAAGAAATATAAAGTAGGATTACTTAGCAGCAGTGAGGGCCCAATTGAGGTTATGTAACATAAATTTGTGGCAAACCCAATCAGAAGAGCTGTTCAGCAATAACTATGTAGGCATAAAGATAAAAAATCTTTAGGAATTGAAGAATGATCCAAAAATGCGGCTTGGCTGGAGGTAATCAATAACTTCATAAGGGGATTCAGGATAGATAGAGGAAGACAGTACAGAATTGAATTGCTTCATCAAGAAATTAAGAAAGGAAGGAAAAGACAGTAGCAAGTAAACTAGAGATGACCAGAGAAAGAATTGAAGTGTCAAAAGACACTTCAATGTGGAGGGTAAGATTATGTAAGAGAAGGCAGGAGGAAGAAATAAATACCATGGATTTTGGAATTCACAACTGAAGGCCCAGGCAGATTAAAAATAGCCATTCCCTCATAGTCCTAGTCCAGTTGACAGTGAAGTCCCAAGTGGTCTGGTCTTCACACTGGATCATCTAGATGGGTTAGAGTCTAATCTTTGTTCTAATGGTCACCTAATACTGATGGGATGCATGACCTTAAGAGTGCTATTGTTCTAACAATCTCTCTGTCAATGATTCTAAAGTCTCCTGGCCCTAGGAATATTATAGAATAGTCCTACAAACATTGATGATTATCAGATAAACAATCTGTTAGTCAGCAATAACCAAGTTTCTAAGACAATAATGAGTAGACCACTCCTCATATCTACCTGTAAGCCATAAAATTACCAAAAAAGTAACATGAAGTTCTGGTCTCTCTAATTTTTGTCCTATAAATTCATCTTCTTGCTTCTGGTTCTCTACTAAATCCTTTTTAAAACTTAGCCAGCTTCAATTGGTATTACAATTATAATAAACTTTGCCCCTTGACTTGGAGATGGGTTCAAGCCTACAGATCCTTTTGAGATACCTCACAATACTATTCTTCAACCCCAACCTTTTGGGGTCTCTTTTGAACCTCAACATTACTATGCCAAAGGCATTGGTGGTCCCACTGGATTACCAAGCCGGAGAGAAACTAAACTTTGCTTTAATGTTTACATTCTACTACATGAACATAATGAAGCACTAAAAGTCCTGGAATTCCCACTGGATGTTCCATCCAGGAAGAAAACAATCTTTGCTCTAACAGTCACATGAACATAGAATAGCAATCAGCATTGTGGTGTTTGTCCTGCCAGGTAGGAATTAATTGTTCTCCTAATGGTCACATGCTAGATACACATAGTATAGTATCAAGTGGCCTGGTATTCCCACTAGATGGCTCAGCAAGGTAGAAATTAATTCTTCCCTTAACAGTCACATTTCCAGACACATAAAGTGTGAAGTGAGTTGGCATTCATACCAGATGGTCTACCCAGCAGAAATTAATCTCTTCCCCTAATGGTCATGCCTTCGATAGAACTGTGGAGCAGGGTACATGGGTACAATTTCAGGGCAAAGGAAGGGACTAACAGGCAGGGTGATGATGGTGGCAGAAATTGCATATATATTACCTGAAATTCTTTATCCAGGAGCAGATCCTACAGAGATCCATATCTCTGTAATGAAGCTAAAAAGGATACTAGAAAAAACTGTCAAAAACTATCAAACATTCAACATGGCATCCCTGACAAAGGCCACAAGCTGCAGATTAATATTAGCCACCACTTCATGATGCAGTGCACTGGGTCATCTCCAGGCAGGTTTTTGCTGTTTAGCCTCCCAGCGAGAATAGAGCTTTCTGCCTGGCTGTGGGAACTTTTGATATTCAAGACTTAAAGGAACTGGGGGAAGAGAGGGCAGCTCTAACTCCTATCCCCAATTCCCTGGATCCCATTTCACAGGAGCCTCTGGAAGCCGTATGCTGCAAAGGATATTACACTTCTCAGGTGGTTAGAGTTAATAACCAGCCTCCATTCCCAAATGAAATGGAGCAGGGATGGAAAAGCAGAATGAGAACATATGGTTTTAAAACTATTCACAACTCTGGGCAGAAGAGAATTTGATAACCTCATACCAACTCAAAACCCTGGCACCAGCTCTCTGATTTCTCCACATGCGCTCGCACAGTTTTTCTGGGCAGAAAATAACCTCCCCATGAATCATTTCTCTTTACATATGGAAAAGACAATATGACAAGCCTAGCACCGTGAGGCCCCGTTGGATAAGCTCCTTATAGAGCTCCAGGGGATGCTGCATATCTCCAAATTAGCATACAGAAAGGCCTAAATGGGGATTCACGTGAACCAAAGCCCAACAAGGGATGAATTGTGTAATGTTTTTTATAAGGAAAAATTAACCTCATTTAGGTTTCCTGGAATTCACCATAAAAATTCCCCTTAGAAAATGGTAAGTTCGAAGCCCCCACTGTGCCTCCTTAGCCACAAGGGGTACTTAGACAATGTGTGTAAAGGGAAGGAAAAGGAACTTTAAATCACATTTCTGACAACCAATAGAACTGAGCTTTTACTGCTGCTACTAAGTAATTACAATAAATAACTAAAACATATATAGTGCGTTAAGATTTGCAAAGAACTTCACCTATATTATCACATTATTTTCCTCACAGTAACCCTGTATTGTGGCTCCTAACAGCATTCCCATTTTACAAATGAGTAAACTGAGGCAGACAGAGGAAACTTGCATGGGGTCATCCCATTATTATTATTATTAATAATAACTCCTATTTTTACCTTAACAATTTAACTTTAAAGTTTGAAGGAAATTAGAGTTTCAAAAAAAGCATAACTTTTAGAAGTACATGGCAGGTCTGGATTCAGATTCCAATTTCTGGATTCTGGGACCAGCACTCTTTCTTCTGCAGTAAGATGACCTTCAATCAAGACTTTGCAGCTCAATTTTAGTATAAAAAAAATCTTTTCACACACATACACACACACACACACACACACACACACACACACACACATCTATAGAACATTTCTATTTATAATATATTTATAACATATACATTTACTACATATATTTAGATGTATATATAGCATCTCCTATAAAACATCAACTTTTTGAGACAGACATCTCTTTATTTTTCTCCCTTTAAAATGCCTTGTATTTAACACATAACTAGTAGTTAATAAAGGCCCAATGACTATTTGTTTTTCCCCTATATGCTTACCCCATGAGCACTAGAGCCAAAGAAAAAAGATTCCAAAACCCTAGATACACTATTATGAGATATCATTATGGGAGACGGGAGGCAATGGATTGAGGATCAGGGGAGGGAGCTAGAATCATAGCTTTGAGGTATGGGATACTAAATGAGACATGTTTTTCCTCACAATCTCAGTTTCCCCATCAACATAATGGGGAGACTACTACTTTAACTGCTCAACTCACTGTGTGGTTAATAATGTCAAGTCACATTTCTATCACACTTTAAGGCTTAAAAATTACTTTCTTCATAATTTTGCAAGTTAACTCCTATTGATATTATCATTTCCATTTTGTTGTTCATTCATATCCAACTTCTTCGTTTAGGGTTTCTTGGACTAGTTTGTCATTTCCTTCTTGAGCTCATTTTACAAATGAGGAAACTGAGGCAAATAGACTTAAGTGACTTGGCTAGGGTCACATGGCTATTAAGTGTCTGAAGCTAGATTTGAATTCAGGTCTTCCTGACTCCAAGCATTGCATCCACTTCACCATCTAGCTGCCCTCATCCTCCCTCCTTTTACAAATGAAAAAGATTGGATGACATACAACTAGCAAGTTATCAGAGCTAGGATCAGTGAAATCAAATAAGATAAGGCATATAAAGCATTTGTAATACAAGTTTATTGATAAATGTGAGCAGACAGTTCCAATGGTCTTGTGATGGAGAAAGCCATTTGCATCCAGAGAGAGAACTATGAGGACTGAATGCAGTTCACACCATAGTATTTTCGCTTCTTTTTGTTGTTGTTTTCTTGTATTTTGTTTTTTCTCATTTTTTTCCTTTTTTGATCTTATTTTTCTTGTGCAACCTGATAATTGTGGAAATATGTATAGAACAAGTACATATGTTTAATATATATTGAATTACTTGCTGTCTAAGGGAGGGAGATAGAGAGGGAGAAAAAAAATTTGGAACACAAAGTTTTGCAAGGATGAATGCTGAAAACTATGCATATGTTTTGAAAATAAAAAGCTTTACTAAATACAAATTGAAGTAAACTTTTTTTTTACTTTATTTTTCTCAAGAATTTGTTGTTGGGAACTTTTTGTTTGTTTATGTTTTCACAACATAACTATTAAGAAAATGTTTTGCATGAGTAAACATGTATAACCTATGTCAAATTGTTTTTCTTCTCAATGAGGATGATGGGAAGGAAGGAAGAGAATTTTGAACTTTGAATTTTAAAGATGAATGTTAAAAATCATTTTTACATGCAATTGGGGGAAAATCAAATACTAAGTAAATGAATATATATATATATGTATAAAGAAAATAAAAAGCTTTAAAAATAAAAATAAATAAATGTGAGCTGAATTTTTGATTATGCAACTGTCGAATATTTAAC
The DNA here is from genome assembly GCF_048593235.1 of Sminthopsis crassicaudata. Taxonomy (NCBI): domain Eukaryota; kingdom Metazoa; phylum Chordata; class Mammalia; order Dasyuromorphia; family Dasyuridae; genus Sminthopsis; species Sminthopsis crassicaudata. The sequence continues at coordinate 442,369,057 of NC_133618.1, read as the reverse complement.
AACCTAAGTCTTCTTTCTAGATCTTGAGGATTGCCTACATCATCTAACAACTCATGCCAGCATGCACCATGTCAGGCTTCATTCCATGAAGGCTCTGAGAGCTTTAGGACACAGATCTTTAGGACACTGAATCATGTCAAGTGGGGATCTATTTGTTCATCTATTTGTTTTTGGAATATGTTACCTGCAAGAGAATTCTATTAACTTCATTTTTATTTCAGTCTCTTCTATCTTCTACTCTGTTAAATGACTGTGTATGCTAGAAGTCCTGAGATTAAAGTACTGAAGAGATCTGAGAGGGATATAATATTTGCATAGAAGATAGCCTTATATTTCGGTGATGAATGCTTCCATATGCCAGACAAGCTCATTGGACCAAGATTAATAGACATGAAGGTATTTGTCTTCCTCTTCTGGCCACCCCTGAGAACCTCTAGAAAAATTATTGTTTTATTTCTAAAAATAATCTCTCACTCTGAAAGCACTTACGGGGAACAGAGTTAATCATTTTTTAAAATCTACTCTTTTCCCCTTTTAACCAATAATGATTTGCAAATTTTGCTTTTGATCTAATAGCATAATAGTGTATTAGGCATTAGGAATCACTAAACAAAAATCAGATATATAGGAGCTTATATCTTGTTCAAGTAGGCAACTCTCTTACCTCCTTGGGGCAGAGATGTCACCCTTCATTCACAAATTTAGAATTAAGAGGATTTTATAGATCCCATCCAATTCAATTCCCTTCATTTTACAGATGACAAAACTAAGGCCTAGAGAAATTATGTGCTTTGCCCAGGATCAGCAGGGTTAGATAAGTGACTGAAGAAGATTAGAAGGTAGGTCTTTACCAGCTCCAAGTGCAGAGCCCTCTCTATCCATTAGAGGATACTATTATTCATTCTAAAAATGAAACTGAGACTTTTGCAAAAATGAAGCAATTTTCCCAAGATCACAAAAGTAGTAAGAATCAGGCCTGATACTCAAACCTAAGTTTTTGACTCAAGACCAAGTCAAGTTTAAAATCATTCACAATGATGGACAGAAATAACTACACCTAGAGAAGGAACACTGGGAAGTAAATTTAAACTGTTAGCACTACTGTCTATCTACCTAGGTTACTTACACCTTCGGAATCCAATACTTAACATGCAACAAGAAAATGGTATTTACACACATATATTGTATCTAGATTATATTGTAACACATGTAAAATGTATGGGATTGCCTGTCATCAAGGGGAGGGAGTAAAGGGAGGGAGGGGATAATTTGGAAAAATGAATACAAGGGATAATGTTATAAAAAAAAATTACTCATGCATATATAATGTCAAAAACAATTTATAAATAAAAAATAATAAAATTTTTTAAAAAGTTTAAAATCATTCATTAAGCACCTATTACTTATCAGGCACTAAGAAAAGTGCTAGAGGTACAAAGAAATACAAAAAAAAAAAAAAAAAAATTGCTCCCTCAAGGAACTTACAATCTATCAAGATCAGAGAGATCCTAGAGGAGGTAAGATACAAACAATTGGTTTGAATAAGAAACACACACAGGATAAATCTGAGATAATCATAGAAACAAAGCACTAACATTAAGGGGGACCAGAAAAGACTTCTGGTAGAAAGTAATAATGATAATAAGTAGCATTCATATAGTATTTGAAGATTTACAAAGTGTTTATAAATATTATCTCAATTTCCTCACAATAACCCTTGGAAGGTTGGTGCTATAATTATCCCCATTTTACAGATGAAAAGACTGAAGCAAACAGAGGTGACTTATTTAGGTTAACATAGCTAGTAAGTATATGAGATCATATTGATACTCAGGTCTTCTTGATGCTACATAAATCACCTTATCCATTGTACTACACTGATGCCTGTAAGATAAGAACTTAACTAAGTCTTGAAAGAAGCTAGGGAAGTCAAGAAGTAGAGAAGTAGAGAAAAGCCTGGAGAGAATTCAAAAAATAGAGGCTAACCAGTGAAAGCCATGGTGTAGAGAAATGAAATATCTTGAGTAAGGAACAGCAGACCAGTACCATTGAGATGTAGAGTATATAGAGTGGATAAAGTATAACAAGAATGGAAAAAATAGGAAGAGAGCAGGTTATAAACGCTTTAAAAGTCAGACAAGATTATATATTAAATCCTAAAGGTAAGGGAGAGCCTTTAGAATTTATTGGGTAAGGAAAAGGGTGGAAATGGGGAAGAAGGGGACAGAAAAAGGACATGGTAAGACCTATATCTTTAGAATATCACTTTGATAACTCATGGAGAATTAATTGGAATAGGGAGAAACAGGAGGCAGGAAGGCCAAAAGGCTATTTCAATAGTCAAGTCATGAAGTGATGAGGAGCTACACCAAAATCGTGATATCAGAAAACAGAAATAAACAAGAAATATAGTGAAGGTAGAAAGATAGGCTGCCACTGATTAGATATGAGGGATGAATCAGAGTAAATAAAAGATAACACCTGAGAAGGAAACCTGGGTGATGAGGAGTATGGTTCTGTCATTCACAATAATAGAGAAGTTAAGAGAGGTAAGCTTGGAGCCGGGTGCAAGTTAGGAAGATGACAAATAATGATTTCTGTTTGGAGTATGTTGAGCTCCAGGTACCTACAGAACATCCAATTCACTGTCAAAAAGATAATTTGGTAATGCAAGAATGACTGGAGTTAATGAGAGAAATTAAAACTGAATAAAGAGATCTGAAAATCATTTTTACAGAGATGATAATTGAATTCATCAGAGCTGACAATCACCAAGTGAAATAGTATTGAAGGAGGAAAGGGCCTGGACAGAGTCTTAAGAGATACCCATAGTTAACAGGCAGGGAATGGATAAAAATTCAGCAAATGAAACATAAAGGAGTTGTCAGACAGGTAAAAAATGTACAAGGACAGAACAATGCCCAAAAAAATCTCCAGAAAAAAGGATAACAAGAAGAAGAGGATTGCCAATAGTGTTAAAGACTGTAGAGAGGTCAAGAAGAATAAGGATTGAGAAAAGGATAATAGATTTGACAATTAAGAAATTATTGGTCCAAGACAATTTCAAAGGATCCATGATAAAGAATGCCATTCATCTCTAGAGAAATAATTGTTAAAATCTGAGTACAGATTGAAACACATTTCTTTCATTTTCTTTGGCTTTTTCTGGTGGTGGTGGTGGTGGTGGTGGTGGTGGTGTGTGTGTGTGTGTGTGTGTGTGTGTGTGTGTGTGTATTTTCCATCATGGAAATCTGTTTTACATGAGTTCATATGTATAATCAATGTCATATTGCTTGCCTCAAGGAGTGGAGGAAGGGCAGAAGAGAGGAAAAGAATTTGAAACTAATGTTAAAAAGTTTAAGTGTATTGGGGAAATATTTTAAAAAGTAAATTAAAGGAAATTATTGTGACTTTAAAGACAGACACTTCATTTGAATGATGAGACTTCAGAGAGTTAAAAAAAAGAATGGTAGATAGTCTTCTCAAGGAGGTTAGCCACAAAAGAGAGGCATAATAAAGGATAAAAGCTACCAGGGATCAACAGATCTAGTGAGAGGCTTGTCTTGAGGATAGGGGAAACATGAATATGTTAGTAAGCAGGAGAGAAGCAATTAGTAGACAGGGAGAAACTGAAGGCCAGTAATCATTACAAAACATCCAGCTGCCATATTGCAAAAGCACATTCTCCGGTCCTCCACCATGTTGGTTCAAAAGTCTAAAACAAACTTAAAAGAATACAGACCCTGAATAAATTTAAAAAACCCTAATAAGGGTCCCAGAAAACAGATAATGAAACCTGCCTCCTCTCTTCTAGAGAAGAGAACTACAAGGAACTACAAGGACAAAATGTAATATAAGTTTTCAAAATTAATCATGATACCAGGTGATTATGCTAAATAGTTTGCTACAAAGGTAGAGGTTCAAAGAAGTGATTAAAGAAAGTATTTAAGGAAAGGACTCCAAAAGCAGTCACAAAGATTCGGACCTAACTGAAACAAAAGTGATAACAAAAGACCTTAGAAAGGATCCTAGTCCAGAGATCAATAGCTGTGACCTAATGGCCAAATCTGACCTGTTTATTGTTTTTGTAGGGCTTCCAAGAAAGAAAATGCAATTTTATTTTAAAATTTTAACTTTCATTTTTATGTTTGGATTTTAATTCACAGCTGGATTTGCTGTGGGTCATAATTTACTGATTCCTGATCTAGCTTAATCCCCTCATTTTATATAAAAGGAAATTTGATGCCAAGAAAAAAGAATTAATGTGCCCAAGGCTACCTGGATTAGTGTCAAAGCTTGGATGCAAATCCAGGTATCCAGACTACCAGTCTCACACCAGCAATACTTGATATTTATTAGGTTATCTGCATAATCTTATTTAAGCCACTCCCTCTATCTGAGCCTTGAACAGGATGACCTTTAAAATCCTTTTCAGCCCTTAATCTACAATCCTGTGCCAGATTTCGATGAAAACCAGCTGTGCTGGTTCTGATTTATTCTACTTTACCAGTCATGGTGATGGCAGCTGTTTTCAGCTATTCATAGAGATAGCAAGGGGAATTTAGCCTTCCTAAACTTGGCTACTGATGATAATACTAGAATCAACAAATGGGTAGAAGTTTCAAGGAGACTTCAGGCAAACCCTGAGAGCTGTCCAATAGTAGAATCTATTGCATAGAAGTTAATGAGTCCCCCCTTATTAGAAGCAAAGGATGGATGATCAAGTCCTTGTCAGGTATGTCCTTGTCAGGTAGGTCAGGTATCTGGCCTAGGTACAGGCTGGACTAGATCCACTTCCAAGTCTGAGCTTCTGCAATTCAGGTGAAAATTTTATACAGTATATATTAAATATGTGTAAGATATTATTTTTGAAATCAGTTAACCATATTGGCATTTCTTGCTTAATTTTTTTTTTATATGGAACTTGCATAGCTAAACAAATAAAAAATGCTGTATTGGAAAGAACACAAATCTATGTCATCGTGGGAGGATTTATAAAATGAGACATTTGAACTTATTATCTTCAAGGTCTCTTTGGAGCTAAAATATGATTTATACAAATTATCAACAAAAAATGAAAAAAAAAATGCATATCAGCATTTGGACTTGGGGTATTAGAAACAGCCCCCGTCTGAGAGCCAGAAGATAGTGGATTAATGTTATCTCTTGAGCACTTTACTAGCAGAATAACTTTAAGCTAATGCCTTCCTCCTCCTCACCTTCAGTTAGTCTTCAAAATGCAGATAAGGCTTAATGCTACCTTAGCATTGGAGTAGATTCAGATTGGGAACCATTAAAAGAATTTTCCATCTTTTTTGGAGCCATGAATGCCTTTAGCAGTATGGAGAAACCTCTGGACTCCTTAGAATAATGTTTTTAAGTGAAACAAAACAAAGTATGTAAAATTTGTATAGGTATAAAATACAGTTTTTATATATTATATATTTCATAATGTTTTTATGAACTTCCCAATGACAATAATAAACTTCTTTTTATCAGTCTAGCTTTTCGGGTTTGTAAATTCATTTATGAAGGATCTCTGCACTGCCGCTGTGGATTCCCACAACTCCCTACTTTGAGCCAATCCTAAAGGGGATTTAGGGGAGCCAAATCTCTTCATTTGGTTGCCTGAACCTGAACTCAAACCTGCCACTGACCTCATCATTTAACCTTCAGTTCAATACTCTTTCCTCACAAATTTTTTTGACTCTGAATATGGTTGCCTATAGGTATATGGTTGATATCTAATCCTCTGATGGAATAAACGCTTTGCAAAGTAAATATCAATTGTGCCCAAATGAATTTGAGCTGAACTACCCATTCAGTTAAAAAAAAAACAAAAAACAAAAAAAAAACTACCATTTCTCTCCAAAGTGGTCCATAAACTCTAACAGAAATCCTAGTCTCTGTAGAGCAGACATTTGCCAAACAATAACATCCCTAAGTTCCAAAATCAAGAGGTACAGTGAGCCAGGAAAGAACAAATATAATTCTTTAGTATCATCTAAAGATTGCTAACTTTGCTTTATCTACCTTTATCTGGCAATTAATCATTTGCCAGCAGATTAATAGCATATATGCTCCATTCTCTCAGTCCACAAGAATCTTTGGAAGCTAGGACCAAAATACTTGATGACAGGGCAGTATAAGAATCATAAGATTGTAGGAATATAGTGTACTGGCTTTTTCATGGGATCATAAGACCAGAGATTTTAGAGTAGAAGTGATCTCAGAGATCATAAAGTCAAATTCTCATCCTACAAATGACCCAGATGGGTTAAGTTCCAGTGATGAGATTAGATTCAGGGAACCAAAATGATGAGATTAAGATTCCTTGTGGTTAGGGAGTTAAATGATGAGGTCAGTGGCAGGTTGGGTTTCAGGCAACCAAATGAAAAGATTTGGCTCCCCTAAATCCCCTTTAGGATTGACTCAAGAGCAAGGTAGGGAATTGTGGGAATCCACTTCTGGCAGTGCAGAGATCCTTCATAAACAAATTTATGAACCCAAAATGCTAAACTGATAAAAAGAAGTTTATTATTGGCATTGGGAAGTCAGCCTTTGCTATGCATGAATAGAGAAGCTGAATTCCTTAGTGGCAAGGTCCCTATAGGGGAGTAAAGTAGTGGAGGAGTTCTAGCAGAGAAGTAAAGTTTCTAGTAGAGAGATCCTGACAGAGAGGTATAAAGTCTCATTAGGGAAATAGGTGAGAAAGATAAAGAGAGGGTAGCACTGGAAGAGAAGATCATCCCAACGGGCAGAGTTTGCTGCTATGGAAGGGAGAGAGATTTCGTGGCATATTAGGTCCTCTGCAAGGAGTGAGTTTAAAATCGCTGTTTTTATAAGGAAATCTGAGACAGAAGTTTCAATTGAATGAGATTCCCTCAATGGTTTCACTATCCCCAATGATGAGAGCACTTGGTTTTGAGCCAACAATAGAATTAGAAAATCTTGGAATTGAATACTTCAAGATAAACCACTTTATCTTGGTTCCTTGGGGTGGGTCTCACAGAGGCAGGATTCGAGGATAATTTCTCCTTAAAGGAGTTTCTCAAGTGCTTTATCTCATGTCTCATTCCCAAAATCAGATAGAGAGAGAGAGAGATACAGAGAGAAAGAGAGAGAGAGAAAGAGTTTGGGGGCTCCTCCCCCCCACCAGCAGCAAATTCCTGAGGCAAGACTCAAACACAGCTTTTCCTGACTCTACTTTTCTATTTACCATGCCATATTCCATGGAATACCACAATACAATATATAAATCTATCATTTCCCTCTCCTTTTCTCCTGAAGCCACTTGGGATGAAGCAGTTCTCCAAATGCTGGGATGGATGGGGCTGAAACTCCAGGAAAGGGGAAAAAAAAAAACCCACCTGAAACTGCAGGATGAGGGCTCTCTTGACCCAGAAGCAACTAGGGAGCTGGCCAAGGAAATTTGTTCATTCACAAGCTGATGAAGCATCTGAAGTAGACCAGTTTGATCTTAACATTAGTTCATTTCATAAGGGCTTCTGTTCCCTAGGTCCACTCCCCCGCCAATCCACCCCAATTTAACATCTGCTACTGAAATTTATTGTAACTTGACTTTCTGAAGATCTTGGAGTTTTAATTATCAAAAACCTGATAAAAATTTGAACCAGCATCTGCCATCCCTAAGCAGTTCCCCATCCCCAGAAGCCCAGTGTGCGGCAGCAGGAAAAAGAAAAAGAAATCAAGATTCATGTAGTTGCCTGCAGGGGAACAATTTTTGTCTTCTACTCTGAATCCTGACTCTCTTATTAAGAATGAAAAATAAAGGAAAGGTAAGAAGGAAAAAGTCAAGACCTTGACAGCAAGAACCTAGTCTTCTTTAAAGTATGTATGTCCCCCAGCTTAAGCACAGTGCTCTGCATATAATGCATTTCTATTGAATAAGGAGTGAATGAATGAATGTTTCCTTCCTCTAGTCTAGTGTTTCTTTCTCAATAAATGTCTTTGATATGTACAAATAAAATAGCTCATACAGGATTCTCCTGACCTCTGGTCTTACCTTTACAACTCTCCTACATGTTACAAAAGTCACCTTAGAATCAAAGTATTTAGAGGCAAAAAAATAGCTTAGGAATTCTATCGTCCAATGATCTATTTTTCATGTGAGTAAACTGAGGTCTGAAGAGGTCAAGAGACTCAGTCAAGAAAAACCATTTAGGAAGTAGAAGTAGGAGTTAAAGCCAGGTCTTACTCTGTGACTAAGCACTTTATTTCACTGAAGAAAAGAAAAAAGTCTTCCTGGAGTATAACTTTGATCACACCTATCTCCTGCTATTTCAGTCCTCTCAATGAGTCTTTAGGAATTCTAAACTTCCAAGTCTGGCTTGAAACTACCCCTAGCAGAGGTGAAATGTAAGGTAAGCACCCAAGTAACCACCTAGGATGCAACATGAAAAAGACTACAAAAGAGGACACTTTTTGAATAGAGCTTCTAAATAAGAACATATTTTTAATGCCAGATAATCCTATTCTTTATGGCCAAGAGGATTTCTCCTTCCAAGAAATCTGCAATTCAATGACACTGGCCTCCAAGATGTTCCTTATACAACATTCCACTTTGTGAATTCAGGCATTTTCATTGGTTGTCCCTGATTTCTTTTTTTTTTTTTTTTTTTTTTTTTTTTAATTTTTTTTTATTATATATATATATATATTTTATAATATTATCCCTTGTATTCATTTTTCCAAATTACCCCCCCTCCCTTATTCCCTCCCCCCGACGACAGGCAATACCATACATTTTACATGTGTTACAATATAGTCTAGGTACAATACATGTGTGCGAATATCACTTTCTTGTTGCACAATAAACATTAGAATCCGAAGGTACATGCAACCTGGGCAGACAGATATTAGTGCTAACAATTTTCATTCCCCTCCCAGTGTTTCTTCTCTGGGTGCAGCTACCTCTGTCCATCATTGATCAACTGGAAGTGAGTTGGATCTTCTTTATGTTGAAGATTTCCACTTCCATCAGAATACATCCTCATACAGCATTGTTGTTGAAGTGTACAGTGATCTTCTGGTTCTGCTCATTTCACTCAGCATCAGTTGATTTAAGTCTCTCCAGGCCTCTCTATATTCCTCCTGCTGGTCATTTCTTACCGAGCAATAATATTCCATAACCTTCATATACCACAATTTACCCAACCATTCTCCAACTGATGGACATCCATTCATCCTCCAGTTTCTAGCTACAACAAAAAGAGCTGCCACAAACATTTTGGCACATATATGTCTCTTTCCGCTCTTTAGTATTTCTTTGGGATATAATCCCAGTAGTAGCGCTGCTGGGTCAAAGGGTATGCACAGTTTGATAACTTTTTGGGCATAATTCCAGATTGCTCTCCAGAATGGCTGGATTCTTTCACAACTCCACCAGCAATGTATTAGTGTCCCAGTTTCCCCACATCCCCTCCAACATTTGTCATTATTTGTTCCTGTCATCTTAGCCAATCTGACAGGTGTGTAGTGGTATCTCAGAGTGGTCTTAATTTGCATTTCTCTGATCAGTAGTGATTTGGAACACTCTTTCATGTGAGTGGATATAGTTTCAATTTCTTCCTCTGAGAATTGTCTGTTCATATCCTTTGACCATTTATCAATTGGAGAATGGTTTGGTTTCTTATAAATTATGGTCAGTTCTCTATATATTTTGGAAATGAGACCTTTGTCAGAACCTTTGTTTTTAAAAATATTTTCCCAATTTGTTACTTCCCTTCTAATCTTGTTTGCATTAGTATTATTTGTACAGAAACTTTTTAGTTTGATGTAATCAAAATCTTCTATTTTGTGATCAATAATGATCTCTAGTTCTCCTCTGGTCATAAATTCCTTCCTCCTCCACAAGTCTGAGAGGTAGATTATCCTCTGTTCCTCTAATCTATTTATTATCTCCCTCTTTATGCCTAAATCATGGACCCATTTTGATCTTATCTTGGTATATGGTGTTAAGTGTGGATCCATATCTAATTTCTGCCATACTAATTTCCAGTTTTCCCAACAGTTTTTTCCGAATAATGAATTTTTATCCCTAATGTTGGAATCTTTGGGTTTGTCAAAGATTAGATTGCTATAGATGTACCCTTTTTTGTCCTTTGTATCTAATCTGTTCCACTGATCTACCGGTCTATTTCTTAGCCAATACCAAATGGTTTTGGTGACTGCTGCTATATAATATAGCTTTAGATCAGGTACACTTAGACCACCTTCCTCTGAGTTTTTTTTCATTAGTTCCCTTGCAATTCTTGACCTTTTATTCTTCCATATGAATTTTGTTGTTATTTTTTCTAGGTCATTAAAATAGTTTCTTGGGAGTCTAATTGGTATAGCACTAAATAAATAGATTAGTTTGGGGTGTATTGTCATCTTTATTATATTCGCTCGGCCTATCCAAGAGCACTGAATGTCTTTCCAATTATTTAAATCTGATTTTATTTTTGTGGCAAGTGTTTTGTAATTTTTCTCATATAATTCCTGACTTTTCTTTGGTAGATGGATTCCCAAATATTTTATACTATCAACATTTGTTTGGAATGGAATTTCTCTTTGTATCTCTTGCTGTTGCATTTTGTTAGTGATATATAAAAATGCCGAGGATTTATGTGGATTTATTTTGTATCCTGCCACTTTGCTGAAATTTTGAATTATTTCTAGTAGCTTTTTAGCAGAGTCTTTGGGGTTCTCTAAGTATACCATCATGTCATCTGCAAAAAGTGATAGTTTAATTTCCTCATTTCCTACTCTAATTCCTTGAATCTCTTTCTCGGCTCTTATTGCCGAGGCTAGCGTTTCTAGTACTATATTGAATAGTAATGGTGATAGTGGGCAACCTTGTTTCACTCCTGATCTTACTGGGAAAGGTTGCAGTTTATTTCTATTGCATATTATGCTTACTGACGGTCTTAAATATATACTCCTGATTATTCTAAGGAATAATCCATTTATTCCTATACTCTCAAGAGTTTTTAGTAGGAATGGATGTTGGATTTTGTCAAATGCTTTTTCTGCATCTATTGAGATGATCATATGGTTCTTATTAATTTGATTATTAATATGGTCAATTATATTAATAGTTTTCCTAATATTAAACCAGCCCTACATTCCTGGAATAAATCCTACTTGATCATAGTGTATTATCTTGGAGATGATTTTCTGAAGTCTTTTTGCTAATATCTTATTTAAGATTTTAGCATCAATATTCATTAAGGAGATTGGTCTATAATTTTCTTTCTCAGTTTTCGATCTACCAGGTTTAGGTATCAGTACCATGTCTGTGTCATAAAAGGAATTTGGTAGGACTCCTTCATCCCCTATTTTTTCAAATAATTTATATAACATTGGGGCTAATTGTTCTTTAAATGTTTGGTAGAATTCACATGTGAATCCATCTGGCCCTGGGGATTTTTTCCTGGGGAGTTGATTAATAGCTTGTTCTATTTCTTTTTCTGAAATGGGACTATTTAAGCAATTTATCTCCTCCTCTGTTAATCTAGGGAGCCTATATTTTTGGAGGAAGTCATCCATTTCACTTAAGTTATCAAATTTATTGGCATAAAGTTGGGCAAAGTAACTCCTTATTATTTCTCTAATTTCCTCTTCATTGGTGGAAAGATCCCCCTTTTCATTTGTAAGACTATCAATTTGATTTTCCTCTTTCTTTTTTTTGATCAAATTTACCAAAGGTTTATCTATTTTATTGGCTTTTTCATAAAACCAACTCTTGGTTTTATTTATTAATTCAATAGTTTTTTTACTTTCAATTTTATTGATTTCTCCTTTTAATTTTTGTATTTCGAGTTTAATTTTTGGTTGGGGGTTTATAATTTGGTCTTTTTCTAGCCTTTTAAGTTGTAAGCCCAATTCGTTAATCTTCTCTTTCTCAATTTTCTTCAAATAAGCTTCTAAAGATATAAAATTTCCCCTTATTACCGCTTTAGCTGCATCCCAAAGATTTTGATATGATGTCTCATCATTATCATTATCTTGGGTGAAATTGTTAATTGTTTCTATAATTTGCTCTTTCACCCAGTCATTCTTTAAGATGAGGTTATTCAGTTTCCAATTACTTTTTGGTCTATTTACCCCTAACTTTTTACTGAATGTAGCTTTTATTGCATTGTGATCTGAGAAGAAGGCATTTATTATTTCTGCCTTCCTACATTTAATTTTGAGATCTTTATGTCCTAGTATATGGTCAATTTTTGTATAGGATCCATGAACTGCTGAGAAGAAAGTATATTCCTTCCTATTGCCATTCAGTTTTCTCCAAAGGTCTATCATACCTAGTTTTTCTAATGTTCTATTTACTTTTTTAATTTCTTTCTTGTTTGTTTTGTGGTTTGATTTGTCTAAATCTGAGAGTGCAAGGTTGAGATCTCCCACTATTATAGTTTTACTGTCTATTTCTTCTTGCAGTTCTCTTAACTTTTCCTTTAGAAAGTTAGATGCTATACCACTTGGTGCATATATGTTTAGTATTGATATGGCTTCATTATTTATGCTACCTTTCAGCAGGATATAGTTTCCTTCCTTATCTTTTTTAAGGAGATCTACTTCTGCTTTTGCTTGATCTGAGATAAGGATAGCTACCCCTGCTTTTTTGGCTTTACCTGAAGCATAATAGGCTCTGTTCCAACCTTTTACCTTTACTCTGTATGTATCTCCCTGCTTTAAGTGTGTTTCCTGTAGGCAACATATTGTAGGGTTCTGCTTTTTGATCCAATCTACTATCCGTCTCCGTTTGATGGGATCGTTCATCCCATTTACATTTACAGTTAAAATTACTAATTCTGTATTTCCTGCCATCGTATTATCCCCAGATTATGCTTTTTTCCCTTGACCCCCCTGATCCCCCTCCCCGATATTTAATTTACAGACCCCCCTTGTGACGCGCAACCCTCCCTCTTTTTTTTTTTTTTTTTTTTTTAGGATCCCTCCCCCCTCCCTCCAAGTCCCTTCACTTATTCCCCTTTTCCTTTTCCCTTTTCCTCTCCCCCCTTTTAATGAGGTGAGAGAAAATTCTCTGAAAAACAAATATGTTAATTATTTACTCTTTGAGCCTCTTCTGATGAGAGTAAGATTCACACAATGATTCTCCCCCTCACTAAGTTCCCTCAGATATGGTGTATTTTCTATGTCTCTTCCTGGGATGTAGTTTCCCTCTTTTTATCACTCCTTCCCCTTTTTCTGAACCGACCTCCTTCCCTTTACTACACCCCCCTTTTTTTCTTTTATATCAGTAAAATCAAATTATCCTTGAGTATTTTTTATATACCCACAACAGAGTTACAGTTCTCAAGGGTTCTGTGTACCTTTTTCTGTTTCTCTTCAGTCTTGTGGATGTAGATCAAATTTTTTGTTTAAGTCTGGTTTTTTTCTTAGAAACATATAGAATTCCTCTGTTTCATTGAATGACCATCTTCTTCCGTGGAAAAAGATGCTAAACTTAGCTGGGTAGTTCATTCTTGGTTGCAGTCCTTGATCTTTTGCCTTACGGAATATCAGGTTCCAGGCCCTTCTATCTTTTAATGTGGAGGCAGCCAGATCTTGGGTGACCCTTATTGTGGCACCTTGGTATTTAAATTGTTTTTTTCTAGCTGCTTGCAGGATTTTCTCCTTTGTGTGGTAATTCTGCAGCTTAGCCACAATATTCCGTGGTGTTCTTTTTTTAGGGTCTATTTCAGAAGGAGTTTGATGAATTCTTTCCACATCTACTTTCCCTTCTGTTTCTATTATCTCTGGACAGTTCTCTTTGATAATTTCCTGTAAAATAGAATCTAGGCTCTTTTTTTGGTCATAGTTTTCTGGAAGTCCAATAATCCGCAGATTATCTCTCCTAGATCTATTTTCCAGGTCTATAGATTTTCCCAGTAAGTATTTGACGTTGTTCTCCAGCTTCTCATTTTTTTTGTTTTGTTTGACTGATTCTTGAGTTCTCTGTGAATCATTCATTTCTATTTGTTCCATCCTGACTTTTAAGGAGTTATTTTCTTCTTTCACAGTTTTTAGTTCTTTTTGTAAATGCCCAATTTCATTTTTAAATGAATTATTTTGCTCTATTGAATTTTTTTCCATTTCCCTAATTTTTTTTTTTTGAGAATTATTTTCTTTTTCCAATTCAGAAATTCTATTTTCTTGAGACTTTTTTATCTTTTCCAATTCAGAAATCCTACTTTCCTGTGTTTTTTTAACCTTTTCTAATTCACTAATTTTGTTTCCCTGCATCTCCTGTGAATTCTTTATTTTTTCCAACTCCAATTTCAGGACGTTGTTATTCTCTATCATAACTTCCCTTTCCTTGCCCCATTTTTCTTCGATCTCCCTCAATTTCTTAAGAGCTTCTTCTAGGAGAGAGTTATGTGATGGGGGGCAGGAATCGTTCCCCTTTAGGTTGTTATCTTCTGAATCTTTGCTGTTAACTTCCTCGGGGTTGGGTACCCGCTCTTTCTCTGTATAGAAGGAATCTATAGTTTTTCTAGCTTTTTTGCTCATACTTAAAAAATGTTTTGGGGTCTGTCCCTGGGGTAGGAAATTATTTACTTCTTTACCAGCTTCCTCCCAGACCGGATGGATGCAGCGGCCCCTGCGCCCGCGCTAAGAGAGAGCTCTGGGAGAGAGTTCCCCACCCCCTCCCTGGAAGCGCCTCAGAGGTGATTAGCACTGCTGTGCTTTGAGGGCGTAGAATAGTGAAGACAGCAAGAAGCTCAGCCTATGTGTCCGGGTGGGGAGTGGATGTCTGCAGCAGGTGATGTGAGAAGCCCCTGCGCTCAAACTGGATGTGTCTGCCAGAAACCGCGGTCCCTAGTTCAAAGGTTCCGCTTCTCTGGGACTTCCTGGAGCTGAGTTCCACTCCCTCCAGCTAAGCTAGGCTGTGTGTGTTGCCTTGGGCCGTTTCCACCCACTTGTCAGTCTCTTAACTATTCTCAGGAGGTAGCTGAGGCCACACCCCCTGGTGCCTAGTCTGCAGAGTCACCCCCAGGGTGGGGGGGGGGGGGGGGAAATCTAATCTGAGTTTTAAAATATTTTGGCTTTCTCTTCTGAACTGCTAAATAATTAGCAGAGAAGAGCTAACAGCCTGTGCCAGATTCCTTTACCTCAGTGGCTTCTCTGATCCCAGAGCCCCTCCCAGCGCAATGGGCGCAGTGTGCCCCTACCCCACCGTCTGTGCTGGTCTTTCTTATTCCTCCCCTGAGAACTGACCTTTCCTGTTGAAACTCCAGATTCTCTTCAGCTGGTAAGTCGTGCTTCCAGTCCTTGTGGTATCTATCAGTCCTGAGCTAATTTTGAGACTTAATTTATCTAATTGGTTGTGAGGGAGTGAGGACGTTCACTGAGTAGTGTGTTTCCTCTCCGCCATCTTGGCTCCGCCCCCCTTGTCCCTGATTTCTAAAACTCTCCTTCCTTATTTTCCACCTTCTGTGTTCCCTCAAGTCTCATCTAAAATCCCATCTTCTGCAGGAAGCCTTTCTCAGTCCTCTTTAAAGTTAGTGAAATCACCTCCAACTTATTATATATATATATATATACATATATATATATATATATATATATATATATATATATATATATATATATATATATATATATATATATCCTATATAGTTGTCTCCCTCATTAGAATGTGAGCTTCTTGAAAGCAAGGATTCATTTTTTGCCTTTCTTTGTATCTCCAGTGCTTGGCTCAAATGTTTCTTGATTTACTTATCCCAAAGTTTTCAAGGCAATGCAATATACAGTAGATAGATTACAGTTTTATTTTATTTTTTTTAAAAGAAAAAAGAAAGATTCAATAAAATCGATCAATATATCCCCCCCAAAAAAAATCTGATCCTATGTAATATTCCACATTCATGGACCCTACATCTCTTCAAAGAAGCACTATAAGAAATTTTCTCACATCTCTTCTTTTATGACCAAGTTTGTTCTTTATACTTTTTGACGTTCACTTTAGTTTTGTGCTTGTTGTTCTTTCCATTCACATTGTGAGGATCATTGTATATATTTTTCCCTTGGCTCCATTTGCCTACTTTGTATCAATTCTTGCAAATCTTTGCAGATTTTTCTGTAGCCATCATGCTCAACATTTTTTGCAGCACAATAATATTTCTTTTTTTTTTTTTTTCCCTGAGGCTGGGGTTAAGTGACTTGCCCAGGGTCACCCAGCTAGGAAGTATTAAGTGTCTGAGACCACATTTGAACTCAGGTCCTTCTGAATTCAAGGCTGGTGTTCTAACCACTGCGCCACCTAGCTGCCCCCAGCACAATAATATTTCATAACTTTCATGTACCACCATTTCCTAGGCCATTCCTCAAATCAATGGACCTCCTTGGGTTATATGTCTTGTAGTGAAATTTATGGATTAAAGAGTATGGATATCTTAGTCTCGTTGTAAACATGTTTCCAAATTGTTTTCCAAAATGGTTGTGACAATTCATAGCTCTGTCAACAATATATTAGTATATCTGTTTTCTACAATCCTCTCCAACTTTAATTACTCCCATCTTTTGTCATTTTGCTAATTTGCTGAAAGTAAGGTGAAACCTGGGAATTGTTTTGATTTGCATTTCTCTTTTTATCAGTGACTTGAACATTCTTTCATGTGATCATTAAAGGTTTGCAATTTTTATTAAATTTATTTTTAGCATTGTTGTTTTTCTTAATTTGCAGTTCCAAATGCTCTTCCCCTTTTCATCTTCCCCCCAACCTATAGCAAACAATATATCTATTATACATGTAAAATCATGCAAAACATTTTTATATATTAGCCATGTCACAAAAAAGCAAGAAAAATAAAGTGAAAAAAAATATTTCAATTTGTACTCAAAGTTCATTGGTTCTTTCTGGAAGTAAATAGCATTTTTCATCATGAGTCCTGAATTGTCTTGAGTCATTGTATTGATCAGAGCAGCTAAGTCTTTTTATAGCTGATCATCACTACAACATTCTTGTTACTGTGTAAAATGATCTCCCGATTCTGCTTGCTTTACTTTGAATGAATTAAAATAGGTCTTCCTAGGTTTTTCTGAAACCATTCCCTATGTAATTTCTTATAGCACAATAGTATATAATATAATTATATATAATAATCTCAATCATATACTACAACTTCTTCAACCATTCCCCATCAATAAGGGTCCTTCAATTTTAAATTCCTTGCCACCAGAAAAAGGGACGCAATAAATTTATATCATGTTCCTTTTTCTCTGCTGTCTTTGAGATACAGAGCTAACAGTGGTATTGTTCAATCAAAAGGGATGCACAGTTTTATAGCTTTTGTGTTCTTCAGGATTCTTGGACCAGCTCACAACTCTACCAACATTTGTCATTTTTGATAGCTGTGAGGTAATATTGATGAAGCACTTGTTTTTAAGAGAGTAGTTCAGAATATGAAAAACTTACAAAGGAATCCTTTATTTCATGAAAGGACACACTTGCAAATCAAGTTGATCTAGCTGTAGTTTTGAATGAAGACTCACTATGTTCATGTCAGCAATTACACAATAGGAATACAGGAAGAGGGATGTTAATATAGAACCATAAAGATGCTTTCCTCATTTGTAGGGTAAGATTATGCTCCAGTGGGCCTGCTTAGTAGGACGGTCCCTTATTTGTAAGGGACACATTGGGCAAACCTTGGTCATGCTGAGAAGATAACAGGCCCAAGACTATGGCCTCCCTTTGTGTGGAGTAAGGTTAACAATGGGAACAGGATGGGTTGTACAACATCAGAACCTCAGAGTTATTTTAATTTGCATTTCTCTAATCAATACTGATTTAAATATTTTTTTTTCTGTGACTATTATAGCTTTAATTTCTTTTTCTGAAAAGTGTACATTCATATCCTTTGACCACTTCTCTGATAGTTTGGGTTTATATATTTCTGTTAGTTGTCAATATATCTTGGATGCTAGATCTTTATCAGAGCTATCATACAAAACTTATTCAAGCATTTGCTTTATCTTAAGTGTGTTAATCTTGTCTGTACAAAAGCCTTACAATTTCAGGTAGTTAAAATTATCCATTTTGTCTTTTTTTTATTTGCTCTTTCTTTTTGTTTGGTTAAAAATTCACCTCATAGTTGTGAATGATCTTTTTCTCCTCTTTTATCATGTATCATCTTTACTATTCAGATCATGTACTCGTTTTAAATTTATTGCAAATTATGGTTTAGGATGATGTTGGTTTAAACCTAATTTCTGCCATGCTGCCTACCAATTTTCCTAGTAGTTCTTTTTTTTCCAACAATAATGAAGAAGCATACATCTTTATTTTAATGATTGAAGAGGATGTTAATGACATTTCAGATATAGATACTTACATGTATTTGAAATAAAGTAGCAAAATTCATACTAAATCTATCCTCTCACATTACTCTTTAAAGGCCCAGTCCCCTATAAAGAGAAGCCGAAAGAAAGCTATACACACAGAATTCACAGTTCCATATAGTTTTTCTTAGCTGTTTTAACAAACAGGGAGTTCTTTTCCTACATAATTTATATTTTCAGGTTAATCAAACACTAGGTTGATTACTGAGTTCAATTATTTCTAATCCTTCCTTGTCTGGTTCAATACATTGATTTACTTTTCAGTTTTTTAACCAGTAACAGAATGGTTTTGAATATTGCCATTTAAAAATATAGCTTGAGGTCCAGAAATACTATTTCCCCTTAATTCATGTTTTTCCCCATTCTTTCCCTTCATATTCTAGAGCTGTTCTTTCAAATGAATTTTGTTATTATCTTATCTAGTTTTTTCCTCTTCTCTTTGGCATTTTGGACAACATTAAATCTTTAAATTAATGTTGGCAACAAAAAAACATAATGTTTTATCATATTGGGCATGACTAAAACCATTTTCAATCTTTGCTGAGGACTCACAAACTAAAACAAACTGATAAGAGACCTACTACATGCAGTATATAGTATCAAGTATTGAAGAATGAAAACACCAAAAGATGAAATTTGGTACCTTAAAGAGTTAATGTTCTATTAAGTAGGAAATGACACAAACACAGATAAATATATAATAAAAATGTATTTGAGGCAGAGGTCTGATCTGAATATTTAAAGAAGAAAACAATACTTTTTGCAAAAAGACTTTAATGGTAACTGAGATGAGACTAGAAGGAAGAGAAGGATTTTAATTGACAAGGATGAGGATGGAATGTATTTCACATATGAGAGGCAGCCTACAGAAACAAGAAGCAACAGGTCAATATGAAAAAGAGCCAGTAGCATTTTTTACCTGGGACATGGAAAGTATAAACAGGAATAATGTGATATAAAGATAGAAAGGTATATTAGAACCAGAAGGACTTAAATGCCAGGCTGAATTTATATCTTATCCTAAAAGAAACAGAGTACCCCTGAATGTTTTTGAGCAGGGAAATGGCATAGTCAGACTTCTAAAGTATAAAATGAATTTCTACACCAGAAGAAGAAAAAGAAAAGAAAGGAATGACTGAAGATTGGGAAATCAATTACAAGACTATTACAGACTCCAGAGGAAAAAAATATTAACACAGCCTTGTATATCCTATTTTCAAACATTTTGAATGTATTGATCAGTTTGACTGATTCTCTTCTTTTACTTTTAAAAACTATTATTATGTGGAATGCTTTCTGAGAGGATGTAGGAGAAGGGATATTAGGATAATTTTGGTTAACATAAATAACAATATTGGGGTAATTTTGGTTAACATAAATAAGAAAGCATCAATATTTTTTTTTCAAAAAGGAAGACCATTAAAAATAATTCAAGTGCAAAGTAATGAGAAGCTGAAAAGAAGTGGTATCACTGTGAGTAGAAAGGAGAAGACTGATGCAATATACATACATACTGATAAGTCTTGTCAGCTGGGATGGATGCTAGAGATAAAGAAGGAAAAGCAAAAGATGCTAAATCTTAAAGGAGGAAAATAAAACTGAATTTTAAAATATCAACAGGGAAGTTGGAGGAAGAGGCACATTTAAGGGAGAAATTGTAAAGTTCAGTTTAGAATATGATCAATAAAAGTGAAGCTCAAGGAAGATTGAAGACAAATAATACAAATTAGAGAGTCACCTGCATAAAGGTGATAAATGAACCCAAAGGAACAGATGAGTCAAGAGAGAGTTTAGAGAGAGAAGAAGGAAGCCAAGAAAAACCTATGCACACCTGTAAATACTAATAACCAGTAAAAGGATCTCAAAAGCAATGGTAAGAAAGGAAGGAGAAAGAAAAGAAAAGAAACTTTATCATAAGGCAAAGATTAACAATATCAAATGTTGCACAAAGGTCAGAGCACTAAGAAAAAAAGCACTGAATTTGGCAATAAAGATATTATTGATGACCTTTGAGACAGCTTTTTTAGTAGAATATTAGGGGTTAGATGCCAGATTGCCAGGAGGTAAAGAACTAATAAATGGTGAAAAAGCAAGCATTGGGTATTTTTTCCTACAAATTAAGCAATGAACAGAAGGAAAGAAATAAAATGACAGCTTGAAGAGATGGGAGAATCAAGAGAAGGATTTTAAGGATAACAGAGCCCTGAGCATGTTCACAGGCTTTGAGCAAGGAGGTATATGTAAACAGGGTGAAAACTGTCTAATTTGATTCTGTCCTCCACAATATGATGCTAATATACTCAATGGCCCATCAAAAGGGATAAAATAAGAATGGAGACTGGATCTATGATTTTCATAGTATAGTATATTTCATCAGGTGAGGAGTCTTTCTCTATGAATGTAACAGATTGGCATTTTTTTTGCAACTCTTTCTTTTAGACATTTGTTAAGTCACAGATAGGTTAAGTATCAGGGTAACCAACTGGTATGTATCAGAGGCAAGAATAGAATCCACATTTCCTGATTCTGAGGCCTAATCTTTATCAATTATGCCATAATACCACAAGCAGGATAATGCCACATTCTCTGAGTAACACCCATATAGTCCTATTTCTAACTCTTTGCTTATCTTGGTTGCTTTGTTTTGCTTGAATCCTGAATCCATATCTCTACCAATTAAATAAATTTCTAATTGAAACTAAATTTCAATGACAATTCTACCACTTCTTCAAAATGTAGTTTAAATTTTATTTCTTGGAAATAAGGAGAACCAGAAAAACAATATACATAATAACCATAAAAAGGGCTTCAGAACTCTGATCCTTGAATACTCATTAAAGGACTGACAAAACCTGTTTCCATTCTGAAAAGAGATGATAATGGCCAATATATACTGAGTGAGGCATACATTTTCATACATGGGCATTCACTTTTCTTTTGTTTTATACTTAAGAGTTAAAGATTCTATGAAGAGGGGGGAAAGTCATCAGAAAATGAAAATAATATAAAAAATGGAAACAATAAAACATTTAAAAAAGAAAACAGATTACTTCCTCCAGGAAGTTTTCCTTACTTTCCCAGCAAGAAAGTATTTTTTCTTCCCTCAAACCTCATATAGTACTTTGTATCTCCATTACATACTGATCACACTTTGTTTGGTTAAAAAAAAAAAAAAAGTATCTGTTTTCAAATTTTATCTTTCCCACAAGAGTTTAAGTCTGGGTCTTGAATCCTAAATTGGTCAAAATATATAAATAATAAGATAGAGTCTTGGCAAGCTAAATAAATGGGGCAAAGACAAAAGTCTGGGCATACATTGAGTATTAAGATCTATGAATACCAAACCAGGCAGAGACACTGCTTTTAGAACACATGCTCTCAGAAAATCACAAAGCTGAAATATCTTAAATGACATAATTACTTATCAGAGCCTCAGAGTATTAGTAGCAGGTTTTCACAGATGAAGCATCCATGTATATAATAGATACACACATACAAACACGTGTATATGTATATATATGTACACATGCCCATATATTCACACTGCACATACAAATATATCCATATCCATATGCAAACTACATGGTATAGTGCAGTGGTATCATATTCAAATAGAAACAAATCCCTATAGACTACATGTTGTCTTAAGAATCCACAAATTAATATTATCTGTGCATTTATATGTTTGTATTTATATTTGTTAAACATATTCCAATGACATTTTAATCTGGTTCAGCCTTATTTCGGAGTTTTGTGGTCTCTTTCAGCCTAGTAGCCTAGTAGTTCCACTGTAGTGGGAAAAAAAATTGCCTTAAACTTGAGCTGGAATCCTATCTCTTATAATTTCTATCTAAGCAAATTATTTAAATGTTGTCTGCCTCAGTATTCTGGACTGTAAAAAGAGGTTAATAACAGCATCCACTTTCCGGAGTGGTGGTGAGGAGAAAATTAAATTATATATGTAAAGTACTTTGAAAATCTTAAAACATTATATATAAATGTTAGTTATTGTTATTATGACACCTATGAGCCATTTCATAGCCATGCATGTTCATAATTTTACATTTATTCCTTTCTTCCCCTCTCTCGCCCTTTTTCTCCTATGTCAGCAGCTAATCGAATAAGAGCAATAAGGAACTCCAAGGATTAGGCTCCTGGCACTAAGGAGGCCCAGAGAGAAAGGTGATCACAGCCTTTGGTTGACTTTCAAGGCACTATTTACTGGGACCCTGAGGCCAGTTGTAGTGATTCTTTGTCATGTTTCTAGATGAAGTTATAACTTGCCTGTATCTCTGATGCTAAACAGGGTTTGCAACTCAGACACAATGAAACAAACCCCTTGGGACTGGTATGCTGGACGTAGTTTTAAGAGCAGTAAAAAGAAGCCCTTTACAATTATGTCCACTCTAGACAGCTGTCACTGCACTAAATCACTAATTCATTCATTCACTTTAGCAAGGATTTATTGAGACTTATGTTAAGGGTACTATGCTAGGTACGAAGGACTACTTTCTATTGAATTGTACAAGATTGGTATATTCCTCCCTCCTAATCTTTCCAAACTCATTCCACCTTCTTCCCACCTCTTGAGGGTATTGTTTCATGCCTACAATACTGAATAACAGAACCTAATTAGAGTCTAATGTAGAGCCCCAGATATTGTTGAATCCAAACTCTTCTCAAGAATCTATTCTACATTATGGTATATAAATGTTATAAATGTTATGGAATATTATTGTTCTGTAAGAAATTGTCAGCAGGGTGATTTCAGAAAGGCCTGGAGAGACTTACATAAACTGATAACTGAGAGAAGTGAGAAGAACAAAGAGAACAAGATTATGTAATGGTCAACTGTGATGGATGTGGCTCTTTTCAACAATGAGGTAATTCAGGTAAATTCCTATAGACTTGTGATGGAGAGAGTCATCTGCATTCAAAAAGAAGGATATGGGGACTAAATATGAAGTAGTTTATTTAAAAACATAACATTTAAGAAGCACATACTATGTGTCCAGCTCTTCCCATAATCTATCTCCAATCTTACCTTTTCAGCCTTATTTCACATTGCTCACCTGATGTGTTATGATCCATGGGGTCACAAAGAGTCAGACATGACTGAATAAATGGACAACAACTAAAGAAAATAGCAGAACTCTTCATGATGTCATAGACCATATAGCACGCCTCTGTCCTCCAGTATCTCTTGATGTCATTCCAAGCTCATGTTCATTGTTTCCATGATATTATTTATTCATATCATTCTTTGCCATCCCCTTTTTCTTTTGCCTTCAATCTTTTCCAACACTAGTCTTTCCAATGAATTCCATCTTTTCATTATGTGGTCAAACTATACTTAAATTTCAGCTTTAATAGATCAATAAGAAGACCTTCCAGTGAATAGTAGAGATTTCTTTTTTCTCAATAATTTATTTTTTCTGTAATATATTTCATTTTATTTTTTCAAGAGTATTATTTTCAAATCCATGTAAAGATAGATAGCAACATTCATTTTTGTAAGACTTTGTGTTCCAAATTTTTCTCCCACCCTCCCTTACCTTCCCCCTCCCCAAGATACCAGGCTTTCTGATATGGGTTAAATATGTGCAGTTCTTTTAAACATATTTCCATATTGTCATATTGTGCAAGAAAAATAAGACCAAAAGGGAAAAATTGAGAAAAAAAGGAAACAAATAAATTAAAAAAAAAAGGTTAAAATACTATGCTTTGATTCAGCCTCCATAGTTCTCTCTCTGGATGCATGCAGATAGTTGCTTCCATCCCAAGTCTATTGGAATTGCTTTGAATCACTGCACTGCTGAGAAGAGCCAAATCCATCAGAGTTGATCCTCACATAATCTTGTTGTTACTGTGTGCAATATTCTCTTAGTTCTGCTCACTTCACTCAGCATCCATTCGTGTGAATTTTTGATATCAGTCTGCTCATCATTTCTTATAGAATAATATTCCATTACGTTCATATACTATAACCGATTTAGCCATTCCCTAACTGATGAGCATCCATTCAATTTCCAGTTTCTTGCCATTATAAAAAGAGCTGCTATGTATATTTTTTTTTGCACATGTGGGTCCTTTTCCCTCTCAGACCCAGTAGAGACACTGCTGGATCAAAAGGTATGCCTAATTGGGAAGTCCTTTGGGCATAGTTCCAAATTGCTCTCCAGAATGGTTGGATCAATCAGTTCAAAGCTCCATCAACAGTGTATTAGCATCTCAGTTTTCCCATATCCCCTCCAACATTTCTCATTATCTTTTCCTATCATCTTAGCCAATCTGAAAGGTATGAAGTGGTACCTCAGAATTGTCTTATTTTGCATTTCTCTAATCAATAGCATTTTTCATAAGATTAGAATTGGCTTTAATTTCTTCATCTGAATATTGTATTTCCATATCCTTTGACCATTTATCAACTGAAGAATGATTTGTATTCTTACAAATTTGAATCAGTTCTATATATTTTACAAATGAGGTTTTTATAAGAAACACTGGCAGTAAAAATTATTTCTCAGCTTTCTGCTTTCCTTCTAATCTTAACTGCATTGGTTTTGTCTGTGCAAAAAATTTTCAATTAAATGTAATCAAAATTATTCATTTTGTATTTCATAATGTTCTCTAGTTTTTCTTTGGCAATAAATTCTTCTCTTCTCCAAAAATATGACAAGCTAACTATCCCCTTGCTCTCCTAATTTGTTTATAGTATCACTCTTTATGTCTAAATCATGAATTCACTTTGCCTTTATCTTGCTACGGGAGTTTAGATGTTGGTCTATACCATATTGGTCAGTTTCTGCCATATTATTTTCCAATTTTCCCAGAAATTTTTGTTAAATAAGGAGTTCTTATCCCAGAAGCTGGAATCTTTGGATTTGTTGAACACTAGATTTGAGTCTTGTATACCTAACTTATTCCATTGATCCACTACTCTATTTCTTAGACAGTACCAAATAATTTTGATAAGTACCCCCTTTATAATACAGTTTTAAGTCTGGTATGGCTAGGTATTTTTTTCATTTATCAGTGTTAATTTCTTTAAGTCTTGACTGATTTGATATCTTCTTAAAAGTCTTCTGCCCTGCTATTTCCTACCTCATACATTCTTAGGATCATCCCTAGGAATGAATATACTGCCTCATCTTAACTTGTTAGGATCCTGATCTTTCTTCAAGGACCAACTCAGATTATCACCTTCTCCATGAAACCCCTTGCATTCTGCCTCACCCCAAGCACAAAGTGTTCTCTCCTTCCTAAAATTTTCCTACATCTGTTCTCTTTGGCTCTTATCATATCATACTTCATATTGTTATTAACTGTGTGTATGTCATTTCTCATTTAGGAGAATAAAAGTTACTTGAAGGGAAGGTCTGCATTCTGTTTCAAGTTTCTTATCTTCAATTCTTAGCATTAGGCTAACTTATACATATAGTCACTTTTAAAAAGCTTGTTTTTAAATTGAAATGAATTTAGCTTCTTTGGAGCTCCAAACCTTGATCAAAGAATAGCATCAGGCTAAAACACTGGGATTTTTTTTTCTCACATTAATTCCGCAGAATAACATTTAGACGCTGTCATTTGTTCTAATAGAAATGGTGGCAAGCTTCCCCTACCTCATCTTGTTCATCTGCACTGCAGGGGCTTTGGAAAGATTCTCAAGGAACCAGCCCTGAAGGAAACTAAGAGATGCTGTTGCTATGGAAACGTGTTAGCAAACAATTTGTTAAATACTTGAAATTTCCCCCACAATATTGATTATTAAATTGATATCGACAATGCACAGCATAACTCATCACCCCTGGATTCTGCGTTTCTATCGGTGTGCTTGTTCTGGCTGTAAATGATCGCTCAGTAATAAATTCCTGCTGCAGGCTGGCATCCGGAACTGGGCCAAAGAGCTCATGTTGGAATGCTTGCTGACTGTCCAAGAATAAATTCATTTTGGAAAAGTTTGAGCAAAATTTCCCCCTTTGTATTTTTTTCCAATAGAATTAGGGGTGGGGAGCAGACAATGCATGGGGTTTGTTTGTTAATAGTGAGGCTGCTTTGGCTCAAATACTGCTCAGAAAATGGTTCCATTCAAGAATGGAAACTTTCCGGTACCTCATCTTTGCCAAAGGAGAAGCAGCTTTGATCATCATCATTGTCACCTTCAATAAACAACTTCTGGTAGAATAGGACTGGGAGTCAGGGAATCTGGGCTCTTACCCGAGTTCTACCATTAACTATCTGAATGACTTTGGCCCAATACCTTCCATTCTTCAAGTCTCAATTTTCTCATCTTTTAAACTGAGAATGACTGGACTAGATAATCTATAAGGACCTTTATTAGTTCTAGATTCAATGAACTTACTCCATTTACTAACCTGTGTTAGTCCCTCTTTAACCAAAGCCAACTATCTTTCTAGCCCTGATAGTTTACTTAACTCAAACCAGAGTGCTTACTAGGTGTTAGGCACCAAATATATTAAGACTCTATTTTTCCTATCAGTTTAATATGGGAGACAAACTATACATAAAATTACATTTTGCTATTGCTAACATTTATATATTACCTTCTATGTACAAAGCACTGTTAAGTGCTTTATAATTATTATGTCATTTAATCCTCACCACAACCATAGGAGACAAAAAAAATTTATCCCCATATTATAGACTAGGAAATTGAAGCAAACAGTAACTACCTGATTTGCCCAGAGTCAAACAGTTACTACATGAGACTAGAAGACATCAGCTCTATCCACAAAGTAGGTAGCAAAAGAGATGCATATAATGAATGTTTTAGGGGCACAAAAAATAGAATTCCAAGGAATGGGACAACCACCAGAAGCTTTATGAAAGAACTGAAAATAATATCAATAGAAATAGTGGATTTTTTTCTTAAATTAAAAAAAAAAATGAAATTGTTCTTTGTAGGCCTTCCAAATGACTACATCAAAATTACTCAACAATAAGCTCTTAGAAAGCAGGGACTACACACACACACACACACACACACACACACACACACAGAGAGAGAGAGAGAGAGAGAGAGAGAGAGAGAGAGAGAGAGAGCTTGTTTATTGTCATATCAACTTATAACTCAACACAACTCATACATAAAGTAAATAGTACAAAGAGGCTATAATCCTGAAGAAAGACGAAAACTATGAAACAGGGATTGTTTTTCCTCTCCTCAAGGAATCTAAAATGAGAAAAACCTTCTGAGGTCCTATCATGTCTAATCTACCTGAATAAGAATTCTTTCTACAACATTGTAGACAAGTAACTATCTAGTCTCTTCTTGAAAAACCGCTGAGAGAAAACCCAACAGTCTTTAGATAACCCAGTCTACTTTGGAATAACTCTAACTGTGAGGAAGTTTCTTCTTTATAGCAAACCAATATCTTCCAGTCTATAACTTCTACCCATTATTTTATTATTATTTTGCCCTTTGGAGTCAAAACCTATAAATATTAACCCTTTTGCCACATGACAGCTCTTTAACTCCTTGCTATGTTGAAAGCATTTTCTAGTCCACTTGGAAAGAACAAGGGATTTTAGTCAAGAAACTAAAGTTCAAAATACATCTACTACAACTATGTGTACCTGGGTGAATAAATTCCCCTCTCTGGTTCTCAGTTTCTTCATCTGTGAAATAAGGAAAAAGATATTTTAATTCCCTGCTTTACAGGGTTATTGTGAAGAAAATGCTTTGTAGACTTTAAAGTATTCTAGAAACATGAATTGTGAATTGCCTGGGCCCCAGACAGATGGCCCATTACAGAATTGAACAGCAATGACCCAAAGGATACATCAGGACAGCTAGTCAAGAAAGGAATAACAGGGACAAGACACAACAGAAAGAAGACCCTACTTAAAAGTCAGGAGACCTGAGTTCAAATGTTATTCTTATTACTGCCATGTTCTGATACCTTAGGAAAATCACATGATCATAAGACCACAGAATTAGTGCTGAAAAGGATTACAAAAGTCATCTAGCCTAAAAAAGCCTTAATTTTACAAATGAGGAAACTAAGGCCCAAGGTCATACAGATAAGAGATAGCAAACTGAAAACTTGAACCCATGTCCTTCGGCTTAAAAGTGAGAGCTTTTTCTATCACTTCTTGCTACTTTCCACAATTTCTCTCAGGGCCACAGGTTCTCTGCAAAATGAAGATAACAGCACTTATCTTATTGATATCAGTTTTGCGAAGATCAAATGAAAAATGTACCAGCAGTGCTATGTAAATTGAAAGTGTTCCATAAATATAAGCTGAAAAAGAACAAAATAATACACTCCTGGTGGAGCTGTGAATTAGTCTAGCAATTTGGAAAAGCAATTTGGAAATAGACTCCAAAAGTTATTAAATTGTGCATACCTTTTTATTCCAGCAATGCCATTGTTAGGCCTATACTCCATAGCTTTCAGACAGAAAAAAAATGAACCCATATGCACAAAAACAGCTTTAGCAACCCTTTTGTAATAGCAAAAGAATTGGGAAATTAAAGAGATGTCCATCAATTGGAGAAGGACAAAACAAATTATAAGATGTGAATAGCATAGAATACTATTGCGCCATAAAAAATGATGAAAGGAATACTTTCAAAGAAACCTAGGAAGATTTTTGTGAACTGATTAAACAAAGTGAGCAAAACCAGCAGAACAATTTATATAACAACAATGTTGTAAAACTATGAAAGCCAAAAACATCCTGACCATTGCAATGACTCTGATTGCCCTCTCCCATTATCTTCTAACACAGAGAAGACAGACTGAGGGAGAAGGAGATATATATACATATAGAGATAGAATAATGCAGGATGACGGTATTTCTTAGATTTTATTTTGTTTTGTTGTTAATTAAAAGAGGAGGGGGAGAGAGAAAAAAAGTCTAGTTTTATTAAATGAAAAAAATTAAACTGAAAAAATAAATGTAACCTTGTATTATTTTGTGGATTAAATATAAGGAAAAGAGATGGCCCTGTTGATGGGGGTTGGAGAGGAGATATGCTAGATTACAGAGAGGGCATGTGGGGTGGGATGGGGAAGGCTAGCAGCCGCGGGGCTTTTAGAATGAGAGCCTAGTACGGCTGGGCAGGGCTGCCTCCAAATGCCGGACAGGGAGCCTGAGATCCATTACGGAGCTGTCACTTTCAGCTTCTTAAGCGGTTTTCCCCCATGCAACACAACAACTCTGTTCCCTGTATTTGGAGAGGGGATGACAGCAAGATACACAAGCTGCTGCTATATGATAAGCTCAAGTGGTGCAACTGTATGGAGGCTGGGCAGAAGGGATATTTTTCTAACATAATGAAGAACAGCTTCAGAGGAAGCCACAGACCTAAACTGCGGGGAATGAACCATACGCAGCAGCTGGAGGAATTGGCGGCCGGCGGCGGCGGCGGGAGCGCCCACAGAAGCTGGGCCGGGGCTGCAAAGACCGACAAACAGCCCTGCAGCATTTGGACTCACTGACTGACTGTCGGGCGTCCCAGATCCCCAGGAGCCTTCCCTTACCTATGCCGTGCACAGGCAGGTATTAGTTGTTCAGACCGCACGGGGGTAGGGGTGGCGAGGTCAGGGACTTTCCGCAGCATTTGGTAGCTCGAAGAGTTTGCTTTTTTCCTCCTCTCCATTCCGGGAAAGTGGAAATTAAAGGTGTCAGGTGCTTTCTTTTGCTCAAGGAGGACCTGAGCTGCAATAGAGGAACGGGCTTCTTCAGAGTCAAACAGCAAAAAAAAAAAAACTTGGGGCTAAAACTGATAGCTCTCCACTTCTTAATAGAAATTAATAGAGCTAATTCTTGGCAGACTCTAAAAGGTGAAGTCATCCCTGCTCTGAGGGCCTATATAGAGCAGGTCGCCTCCTCCTCTGAATCTCAAAATGATCCACTTTTTGCAACGTTATCCTTGTTTTTTACTTGTTTTTCCATGTAGAGGCGATGGTTTGGCCTGAGCCATTCACATGTATAAAATAAATAAATGCTTCTATCAGTGAGGGGCAGCACAAGTGTGGCTGGCCAGCCAGTCTAAGAGCCAGAATGACCTTGGGTTCAAATTCTTACTCTAATAAAAATTGGCTATATCATCTTGGGCAAGATGTTCCACCTCTGGGGATACCCAAGTTAGTTTTGGAAGGCTCAAGTTGCAGAAGCAGGTATTGATTTATGATGGTAAAGAACATTTCATAACTGGGAATTCTTCAATTAAAAACAAACACAAGTCATCTACTAATATTTTTCTTTACATTTTTTTATGAAGCTCTATTTAAGTGGTTCAGTAAATAGAACACTGGGCCTCCAGTCAGGAAGATCTGAATTAAAATTCAGCCTCACTAAACACTAGCTGTGTGACTTTGGGCAAGTCAATCAACCTGTTTGCCTTAATCCACTTGAGAAGAAAATGGCAAACCACTCCAATATCTTTGCCAAGAAAACAACAAAAGGGATCATGAAGAGTCAAGCTTGACTAATTAACAACAATCTCTACAACAATCTCTACCCCATGAAGTAGATAGTGTAAGAGTCACATCCCACTTTACAAAATGAGGACGGAGGTAGTGGTCAAAGTTGTGAACTTGGCTGAAATCACATTATTATTCAGTTCAATCTCAGAAAGTAATGGAACCCATGTAAGTTTCAATTCCTTTTCTGATGGCTTACATTAAATACATAATTTGTCCTAAGTACCTAAAGATGACATTCCTTCTCTACATATATCCTTAAAAAAATTTAAAAAACCAAGTGGCATTGTTGGTTTGCCCTGAACCTTGCACAATCTCACCAAGTCAATCTGAACAAAGGGCATCCATATCATTAATAATAATAACTCATTTACAAAGTGCCTTAAGGTTTATAAATTGCTTTCTTCACAATATCCCTATGAATTAGGTAGTACAAATATTATTAACCCCAATTTATGAAGCTTCAGTGATTTCCTTTTGCCTTTAGGATACAATATAAATCCCCAATGTTTTGGCATTTAAAACCCTTCACAAATGCAAATCAAAATGACCCTGAGATTTTACTTCATACTGGGAAAATTGAAAAAGGCAACAAAAGGTGGGAATAGTCAATATTGAAGGGAGTATTGAAGGGGAAAGGGATATATACTGCTTCACTCTTGGTAGAGCAGAGCTCTGAATCAGTACAACCATATTGGAATACAATTTGGAATTATGAAAGTTTCTTCTAACCATATATTAAGTGGAGGTCACTGGCAAAAAGAAAGGCTCCATGAACTCCAAAAATATTTATAATAGCTCTCTGGATGTTAACAAAGAATTTGGGGGGGAGGGGAATAGATACACATTGGAAAATGGCTAAGCACACTGTGGTACCCAAATGCAATAAAATGTAGCTGTGCTTTAAGGAACAACAAATATAATGATTGTAGAAAAGCATGGAAAGATTTAGATGAATTGATAAGAAGTGAAGTAAGCAGGATCAGGAAAACAATATAGTTAGTGAGCCCATTAGCAAGGAACACTAAGGTCTAGGAAAATCAGTAAGATCTCTTAAATAGGTGGCACACAGGCAGAGCTTTGTAAGTACCAAGAGAACCAAGAGGCATAGTAAGGAGAAAGTATCTGAATATAGGCCCTGAGCCAGATATGGAGTCATATCTGGGAAAGAGTAAATAGGCCAATTCACCTGGAGCATACTGTATATTAGAAGTAATGTCTCAGCCTGGAAGTTTAAACTAGATTGTGAGGATTTTTAAAAATTTTATTAATATCTGCTGTTTCTACATGATCTAAATTTCTCCATGTATCTATCTCCCTCCCTCTCAGAGAGCATTTCCATACAACAAAGGATATTTTTAAAGAAAAAAAGATACAGAGGAAGAGAAAAGTTATTTTGATATTATAAATACCCAAGTCAACTATAAAGGACATATGAAAAAAGAAGCTAT
The DNA here is from genome assembly GCF_048593235.1 of Sminthopsis crassicaudata. Classification (NCBI taxonomy): domain Eukaryota; kingdom Metazoa; phylum Chordata; class Mammalia; order Dasyuromorphia; family Dasyuridae; genus Sminthopsis; species Sminthopsis crassicaudata. Next base: position 442,336,797 of record NC_133618.1, on the reverse strand, counting down.
TTGCATACAGAGAAAGAAGTGATAAATATTAGTACATATAGAATAATTTTACATACATATGGATATGATGGATGTATATGGGATTCATATGCATGGATATAGATATATACCCACTTGTTTTTAATAGTGGCCATCTCTAGGGTGGGAAGAAGGAAGAAAAAATTTACATAATAACTTGGTTGTATATTTAAAAGGAATAGCAAGTTGTACATAGTAAATTTGCAGTTTTATGTGTAATCATCTTTTTACTATGCTATTATGGAAATGCTTGTTTTATTCCATAAATTAAGAATAAAATATTTTTTGAAAATCTAAATAAAAACAATATTTTTACTTTCATGGAACTCCCATTTCTCAAAGTAGAAGACAGATTTCTTCTCATATCACTACAGCATAACAACAAGAAGCCATCTAGTTTTTCTTAAAAAGCTCAATGTAGGGAGCTTCTCGAGATGTCCCTTTCTACTATTGGACAGCTTTGTAAGGTAGTTTTCCTAATATCAAGTTTCAATTTGCCTTTTTACAACTTCTACCCTTTGCTTATAGGGTCAAATCAGATAAGCCCACTTCCTCTTCCATATATCAGGTCTCCAAAGATTTGAAAAGTTATAATAACCCTACCCAAATCTTCTCTTCATAATGGTTAACATCCCTAGTTCTTTCAAACATGAACTTAAATCCCTTCTGAAAATTCTCCTTTGCAACAACCTTCCTCAAATATATCTACACCTGAATCCAACCCTCCAAAAGTAATCTCAGAGCAAATCAAAGCAAGAATATCTGTATTTTCATCTCTCCAGACCTGGATACCATAATTTAAGATTACGAGTTTTCTTGACTGCCTTGTTACCATTATCTCAAGTTAACCTTAAGGTCCTCTGAAAACCTCAAATCATTTTCAGAAGAAAAGTCGTGTCTGTGCCTCCCAATCTTCAGTTTATGAAAATGATTTTTACTGAGTCTCAAAATCAGGCATTATATTTATCCCCATTAAATTTCACCTCACTCCATTCAGCCCCAATGTTCCATTTTGTCAAAATCTTTTTGAATCTCAATTCTCTCATCTAACATATTAGCTCTATCTTCTAGGTATATGTTCTTTAGAAATTTGATAAGCATGACTCCATCCACGTTAGTAATAATAGTTTCAAGAAAAACAGCTACAAGCACAGATTCTTAGGGCACTCCACTGAAGGCTTCCTTGTAAAGTGATTTCAACCAATAATGACTATTCATTAATCAATTTGAAATTCACTGAATTACTTATATTGGTGCTTGCTGTCTATGGGAGGAAGAAAAATCTGGAACACAAGGTTTTGCAAAGGTGAATGTTGAAAACAGTCTTTGCATGTATTTGGAAAAATAAAAAGCTACTTTAAAAAAGAAAGCAATTCACTGAATTGAATCTAGTCCACATCTCCCCTCTCCATTTTTTTCTACAGGAATAGCATGATATACTTTGTCAAATGCCTTTCTAACATCTAATTTTCCCCATAAGAAGGGTTTTCAACATGACCAATGACCACATACATGCATTAGTATAGAATTTTGCTACACAGTGCTTAGAAGAAAAAGGTGGGACCATTTTGAGCCAAACAACAGGAAGCTTAACTAGTCAAATGCTGGTTCTGCTTACAAAGTAGTCCACAATTTGTAATCCAATAAATCGCAATATGCATAAATATATTCCTTATGGCAGAATTTATTTAATTCAACAAACATTTACCGAAGCCCTTTCCAGAGTAGCAGCACAAGGAAGGAGATAGTGCATTGTACCTGAAAAAATACAATTCACAATCAGAAGTCAATTACATCCGATGATTTGTATTTAGTTATAAATGGGGAAGAGGAGGTTCAGAGAGTGATGTATTTCCTGTCTAATAAAGCCTTCCTTGAAGATGCTCAGCCTGCTTTCCAATTATCATACACTATCAGAAGTCCTCCTGAAAGTCCCTCAGAAGCTGTGAGCTACCTGAGTTTGATCAAAAGTATACAGAGCACTGAATGAAAAAATGTAGCTTACTTTGTCCAAATAGCTCAGCACAAGAAACTAAGAAAAAAATATAAGATCATATATAGTGGTGCCTATTGGGTAGAAATCCAGCTGAAGCTTTGGATTTTCCCTAAAGACCTAGAACTGGAAGTTGACCTGGATTCTTCTTTACTGCCAAACAGCATACAAAGGAACTGAAGACTAGCCTTAGAAAGCCAGTAAACCTAGTCTGGAGTATACTGCAGAGGATGCAGAGTCAACATTAGATAATATTCCTTAACCAATTTGCCGATAGGTAAATATAACACCTCTACCCACACTATTGGGCACATTTTTTCTAAGGAGCAGCCCTGAGGCTCTGAATTAATATTAGGAGGGAGATATTATTCCTGACTGACTGAAAGATCACCAAACCTCAATAGAGAGATTATTGGAGAAGACTTCAGAGAAAGTATTCACAAAAAGGATGAATTAAGGAAGAACTATGATCTTGTGAATAATTGGCTACAGGTTCTGTAACAAGGAGTCACAGAAATAAAGGAAAAGTTTCCCCTGACTTCTAATCCCTACAGCCTTTGAGATGACTAAAGGAGTATTTTTCTCCTGGTGATATTGTTACCACTTCTGGTTTTAATTAAGAACTTGCTCTCAGGTGAAGAGTTTACTTACTTTTATATTTCCTTTCATCTATTCTAATCTGAATACTTTTTCAATTTCTTTTTACTTCTTCTTTTGGCAAAAGGATTACTAGTAAATATATTTTGATTTCCTATATTTGGTGATATATATAGCTTAACTATAAGCTTAAATTTCATAGATCTGGGACTTTGATGGCTATCAGGTAAAATTCCCTTATTTCACAAATGAGAAAAATGAGGCAGAAAGAGATTACATGACTTGTTCAAGATCATATACCTGGTAAGACCTGAAGCAGTGTTTGAAGTCCAGACAAAGAATCCTTTAGATCCCTGGGGAACATAAGGCCTGTTCCAAAAGGGCAACAATGTAAACTTTATCCAAGCAACTCACCAAGACTATTCTGAAACTTCACTCCCTGGAACCCTGCCTGGACCTACCAGCTCCCTGACTGGTTTCCCAAACTGGACCCACTTTGTTTCTTTCCTATGAATACAACTGAGACCAACCTTGTCTTTAGATTCATGGGCCAGTAGCTGCAAGTGTTGCACTAAAAGCTTCCCTCAAGGTCTCCAGAGGGGATGACCTTATTTAACCCTTGGAAATAGCCCTGTCAGCTTTTTGGCTCCCAACAGGTTTTTCCCCCAGGCTGAAGGACTCAATTCTCTAGGTTTCTCTGAGTTAGAAACTTTATTCCCAGGGATGGGGACTTTATCCCTAGTCTTTCCCTACTCTCCCAGAAATATATTATGTCAAGGAGAATGCAAGCTTTCTGAGAGCAGTGTAAGTTTCAATTTTGTCTTTGTATTCCTCAGCAACTTACACACAGCAGGTTTTTAATTAAACTGATGTCTCCTCTCTCCTGATATTACCCCCTACTCACTGCCACAGTGAGTCACAATAAGTTCCCAGTTGCTCCTCAACAACCATTTCCCGAATTACCCCTACCTTAGGCTGCATTCAACTCCTTAGTTTTTTGAAAATGGGTGCTCAAATCTGACTGAGTACCTATAAAGAGACAACCTCTCTTTCTACTTCTATTTAGATCAGGAGAGAAAGAAGGAAGGGGTTGTTTGGCAAGTAACTCAAGCTCCTAATAAATGGGACCTAAAGAAAAGCCTCAGTTTCACATAAGTTCACAGATAGAGCCAGAAGGGATTGTAGAGGCAATCCAGTCCAAGTCCATACTTTACAAATAAATAAACTGCAGCCTGAGAAGGCTGAATAGCCTGACAAGAATCACAACAGTCGCAAGCATGAGATGTGGGATCTGAACCTGCGTGGTCCTTCTTTTAAAGCTGCTGACTGGTGCAATGGATAAAGTGTTGAAGTTGTGTGAAACTGAACATGTCACTTAACCTCTATATGCCTCAGTTTCTATATCTCTAAAATTGGGATAATGTTAGCATCCACCTCCCAGAAATTTGCAATGTGCTTCCTAAACTACATAAACTACAAAACGCTTCTTATTATTGTTGTTTTCATCCCCAGTCATGGGCTAAAATAGATGTCTCAATATTATATACGTAACAGGAAAGGAAATAAGGCAGAAAATTACCCTGGAAAGAAGGCTAACAGTAATACTTAACTCTATCTTGTGCCTAGAGTTCTTTTACAGTTTTTCCAGTCAAAAATTTTCCAATGGAAAATAGTGAAAGTGGTATAGTGTTGAGAGGGAACAGGAGGCAAAAGACCAGGGTGTTGTTTTCAGATGTCCAGAAATCACTGTGATTTTGAAGAAGTCACTTCAGTTTGATCCTTGTATAGCATGTTCCACAGTACCATTACCATTCTGGTTCTCTTCCCCCGATTGTGCACCAGCTTGTCAATAATCTTACTAAAATGTGAATCCCAAGTCCCTTCCTTGAAAATGGGATAGCAGAATTAAATTATTGTGAGGATCCTTTCCTCCCTGTGGTAATCTATGCTTCCTTGTAGTCCATTTCTCTTACTAACATAAGTTTTCTGAATTCAAACCAATTCAAAAAAAAAAAAACCATGTATTAAACACCTACTATACACTAAGCATTCATTCTGCTCTATTCTTTTCTGTCCCTTCTCAGTAGAAGCCCTTCCATTTTAGGAATTAAGATGGGAAGCATTGAAGGTTTTTGTGTTCTTGTGGTTAGGCAAATATTTTATGTTCTGTCAAAAGCCTCTTTGTTCTTCCTTTCAATAGTTTCTTCTGTCTAAAGAAATCACAAATTTGCATTTCTCCTATGTCATTAGGAATTTTTAAAGGAGCCAATTAAAATAAAGTTCCTCAGCTTAAAAACAGCATTTATAATAACTTCTCAGGTCTAACCTGCACTTATCTTCTATTTAAGCTGCCAGAAGTTTAAATAGAAGGTTCCTAAAGAGGTAAGCTCTGAAGAAGCCATTTAGCACTTGCTCTCTAGAGACCATTTTATCAACCCATTTGCCTCCTTAAACCATCACCTAGCTCTTATAATCTACTAAAAGAATAAAGGTTCAAAATTCATCCAGAGAATTTGCATGGGTCAGAATGCCTATTAAATAAGTTTTCCACAAATGGGGATTCATAATAAGCCCAGATGGCAAACATTTAAATATTTCATCAGTTTCAAAGGATGTCAATTTCTACTGTTGGCCAAGGGAGGTTTCCAAACTAATCTGGGTTTAGTGAAGGGAAACATCTGTAAGATGGACAGTGCTTCTGAATACAGGAGATATTCTTCTCAAGGGTTCCTCATTAATATGTGCATGTATGTATAGGTGTGTATGTATATAAACACATGTGTATGTGTTTATATGAAGGAATTGGAACAGATTTCTTTTTCATTCAAACCTAAATTAAATGTAATGCTAGGGAACCCAATCAACTCACATTCATTCATTTAACCAAAGTTTCCTGAGCACATTTCATGGAAGCATTGTATGTGGTTGAAAGGGGCAAAGGATTTGAGATAAAATCTGAGTTCCATTACTTAATTTTTGTGTGGCCCTGATGCAAATTATAACACTTCTTTACCCTTCAGTTTCCTCATAAGTAAAATTAGGATATTGAACTACTCAGAGGTTATCAACCTGGGGTAGTTAAACTTTTTAAATATATTGATAACTTTCAACTTAATTGGTTCCTTTTGTAATTCTTATGCATTTTATCTTATGTTTAAAAATATAATTCTGAGAAAGGCTTCACAGGCATCACCAGACTGCTAAAGGGGTCCATGACACAAATGAGATTAAAAATCCCTGGGTTAGATTATACTTAAGGTTTCCTTATCTCTGAAATATACTCTACATTACTTTTTATTTCCTTTTCTTTCTTTTTCACACTTTTAGATAATGTGACACAATGGGAAAAAAGGTGAATTTGGAGTCAAAAGATTGGGGCTCAGAGTTCTGTTTATTCTCTGGGTGACCCCAGACAATTAACTGAATCTCTCTGGGTCTCAATGTAACATTCATCTATAAAATGAGACACTTGGATAAGATAGTCTCTAAATCTGTGTGTGTGTGTGTGTGTGTGTGTGTGTGTGTGTGTGTGTGTGTGTGTGTGTGTGTGAGAGAGAGAGAGAGAGAGAGAGAGAGACAGAGACAGAGACAGAGACAGAGAGACAGACAGACAGACAGACAGACAGACAGACAATTGGGGTTTAGTAACTTGCCCACGGCCACACAGCTAATAAGTGTTAAGTATCTAAGATCCTATTTGAATTCAGGTCCTTCTGACTCCAGGGCCAATGCTCTTTATCCATTGCATCATCTAGTAGCCTCAATAGTATCTACACCTGTTATTCTTAACTTTCATTTTCACAGATAGAAGCAGCGGAAAGAGTGATAAACCGTAGAATGGCATAAAAGGGAAACTATTGAACTTGAAGTCAGAAAGAGAAGAGTTCAAATCCCATCTCTGTTACTTAATTTCTCTAAACCTTAGTTTCTTTATTTAAACACACATACACACACATATACACACACTCATTCTATATATACTTCTATTTTTCAATTCTTTCTCCAGATATAGATATTGCCTTTGCTCATATGTCCTTTATAATTAATTTGACTATAACAGTCAAAGTGACTTATTTGCTCAAAGTCATTCTTAAAACAATATTGCTGATACTGTATACAGTGTTCTCTTGGTTCTGCACATTTTGCTCTTCATTATTTCATGCAAATGTTTCCATATTTTTCTAAGATCATGGAGCTTATAATTTCTTATAGCACAGTAATATTCTGTCATAATCAAATATCACAACTTGTTCAATCATTCTTCAATTGATAAGTATTCCTGCAATTTCCAGTATTTTGCTACTGCAAAGAGAGCTGTTATAAACTTTTTACTCAATATTTTATCCAAATATATAGGTTCTTTGCTTGTTTCTCTAATCATCTTGGAAATAGATCTGATAGTGGTATGATAATTTTATTATATATTTAAAAGGAATGTAAGTTGTATATAACAGATTTGCAGTTTCATGGACAATCATCTTTTTATTATGTTATATTATAGAATTACTTATTTTATTCCATAAATTAAAAATAAAACAAATAAATGTGGTTGTCCATATCAAAATGTTGCATCATATTGACCTTGGAATCCACTAAAATCCCAGATCCTTTTCCCTCTGCCTTGTATTTATGCAACTGTTTTGTTTTTTAAATCCCAGGAAGTTTTATGTTTATTCCTATTAATTTTTCCTGTTAAATTTCCAATCACATTTCCCTATTAAATTTCACCTTGAGCAATTCAATTCAACATTATAGCTTACAGATCTGTTGTATTAGGAATTGCCCAGTTTTTCAACAATAAATTTGTTAAGTATGCTTGCTATATATTCACTTAAGTAATTTGTAAAGCTGACAGAATAAAGTAATAGTCCCCGGAGTAAAAAAGACTCATCTTTTTGAGTTCAAATCTAGCCTCAGACATTTACCAGCTAGCTGTGTGACACTAGGCAAATCACTTAAGCCTGTTTAACTCAGTTTCTTCTTCTGTAAAATGAGCTGAAGAAATAGCAAACCACTTTAATATCTTTCCCAAGAAAATACCAAATGGGATCACAAAGAGATAGATAGGACTAAAAGCAAATGAATTACAACAAATATTTGTAAATATACTTATTAGTTGTATGATCCTGAGTGAGTTATTTAACTTCTTATCGCACTCTCCCAAATCCAGGTTGGCTTCTCTGGGTGCAAGGGTACCCTAAGAGGTCTATGAAGTAGTTTCTTTCTCTATCACCATTGTTTTGAGGACCATTGACTATGTTCCCCTCCTACATTGTTAGGAGCAAGTAGCTAGCATTCCAGTTCCATGTAAACACAATATCAATTAGCAATGGAATATTTGTCTCAACTACATATCTAGATCAAACATATGAACTTTCTTCTTCCCTAACACACAGCAAAAGTAGGAACTGGGATATTCTCCCTTTGGTTTGTAGGGAAGCAGGTTCACAATTTAGTTCAAGTATTGGATAATATCAGTCCCACCAACATCATGCCCAAATGGGGTATCTCTGCCATATAAACCTTCATTGAAGCTTCTGACCAAAGGCTATCCCTTGCTCCTCAGGGTACCGATATTTAATTGGCTGTCATACATGGCATGTCATACATTTCTCATATTCCTGAACACCTATATCTCATTCTACCATCCTTTTGAAACTCCTAAGAAGCCATGTGCTAATGTCCCTGAGATTAACCAAGAACAAGTGAGGTAAAAGAGACTGTGACTTATGCTGTCAGGCTTCTCTGAATGCTTCCAAAGCCAGTCAAAGAGACTTCCATTTACCACAAATTGACCATTTGGGACAATTTACATACTCCACAATCTCTCTAAGGCACTTCCCTTACATGTCATCATAATTTTCTTCGAAATAAGTGTCCTAACATTCTCCATATGCATCAGCTGAACAAGCTGAGTAGGGCTGCTAATATATCAGATTTCCATTGAACAATGATAAAAAATTGATAGCAATGAACAATCTTATGGAGCTCCACTAAAAGCCTGTTAACCAGGTTGATATCAATACATTAACAAATTCTTTTTGGCCTTTAGTCCTTATCTGAAAAGGAGAGAGGCTACCATCGATATGACACAAGCTACTCTTTTATTTGATGTATGTAAGGTCCAAAAGTTGGATTCAGTCATTCATACATACCATCCCAGACCTAGAAGGAACCCAAAAGAACACCTAATATAATAATTTTCCTGATGTATTAATGTCAGAGCTGGGAAGAACCTCAAAAATGATTTAATAAAATTCATCTTATTGGTAAAACTGTCCCCTTTTTTGATACATATACAGGTCTGTCTTACATAAGGTCACGAGAACCCTACTGTCAAGTGAATTTCTTCAAAAAAGGAATTAATTCATAATTCATTTCTATTACTATTCTAATAGAACCATCTCCTGCATTTTTTAATTTTATTTCATCTAGCATCACACCTTCATAGATTCAATTATCTGCAACAATTTAGGTTTCCCTATACTTTCCCTCCGGAAAAACTCTGAGCTCTCAGATCAGAATTGTGAAGATGGAAGAAAAAAGCTCTTTCTGTGGATGTTTGGCCTTTTTTTCCTCCCCTTCGGTAGTTCTTTCCTACAACCCCACACAGCTCAGTGACTTAGGAAATAAAAGAAAAACAGGAAGGAAATTTTCTACTCAGGCTTTGGGTTTTTACTTCTCTGAGTCTTGAGCCCCTTCTTTTCCAGGGTCTTTTTTTTTTTATCATGACCAATAATTTTAAAATTATTTCTCTTGAATCTACTTTCTAGGTCATCTAGGTCTAGATGAATATTTCACTTTTTTATTTTTTCATTTTTTGTTTTGCTTTATTGTATCTTGATTTCTCACAAATCCATTAGCTTTCATTTGCTCAATTCTAGTTTTTAAGCAATTATTTTCCTCAGTGAGATTTTGTACTACCTTTCCCAATTAGCCAATTTTGATTTTTAAGGCATTCTTCTCCTCATTAGCTTTTTCCTTCTGCACCTTTCTCAATTTTTTCCTAATTTTTCCTCTATTTCTCTTACTTGTCAAAGTCCCTTTTGAACTCTTCCATGACCTCAGCCCAATTCTTATTTTTCTTGGAGACTGGATATAGGAGCTTTGACTTTGTTACCATCTTCTGATTGGGTGTTTTGATATTCCTTGTCACCATAACTTTTAATGGCCAGAACTTTTTTTTGCTTTCTGTTCATTTTCCTAGCCTCTGCTTTTAATTCTTTGTTAAAATAAGGGCAGTTTCCAGGGGGAGGATGCACTGTCCCAAGCTCCAGGGGTTTTGTGCAGCTGTTTTTAGAAATCCTTCTAGGAATCTGACCTTCCAGGAATCAGCTCTGGAGCTGTTAAGTGTGTCCTGGCCCTACTGTGACTGTAAGATGTAGTGTGCCGGCCACAGCTGGGGCCCTGCTAGGACTACACATCAGAATCCCATTCTGTTGCCATAGACCCTCTCCTTCGACCTTCTTAGTCCTCCCAGGTAACCCTGGGCTGAAAGGTCCTGAAACCTCCAGCACTAATGTTCATTCAGGGGTTCCCTCCTCGTTGACACTGGAGCCTGGGCTGGAGCTGGGATTGGAGCCCCTACTTTTCCTTCCCCTTTCATAAAGACTACAGTACTCACATAATATATGTGAACAAGTATTATATTTTTATAGACTCTAGGGACATGCTAATTCTATGGAATCATAAAACCTCAATTAGAAGGCATATAAGATATAACCTAATCCAGCTGCTCTTCTGACTCAAATCTTTACAAGTGGTCATTCGATCTCTGAACACATCCACTGCTAGGCAACTCATTACTTCAAAAAATAAATAAATAAATAAGTCATTCTAGTTTGGGACAGTTGTTTGCCAGTGACAGAACACAGTACAAGTGATTTGTTTAAATCTTTAGGTGTTTGCCCAAAGTCAAGTAAGCTACCAAATACCATTTGTTCCCAAGGAACAAATATGTGTTGGTTCACTATACTCAAACAGCCTCCTCTACACTTCATATTAACACATTTAAAAGAAACTAGCTGGCATAATGGCTAGAGTACTGGACCTGGAATCAGGAAGACCTAGCTCAAATATTGCTCTAGACACATGATAGCTGTGTGGCTTTGGACAAGTCATTTAACTTGTTTGACTCAGTTTTATCATCTCTAAAAATGAGGATAACAAATACTATCCCTTTCCAGTGTTCTCGTAAAGATATGATGGAATTATATAAGTATCTTATGAACTTTATTGTTCTCTATATAAATGTTAACTTGTTAATGTTCACATTTTATCCATCTGACCTGCAGCTGTGATTACATCCTCAGGAGAAGAAGTCATGCTTTGAGGAATTTCACCCTTTCAGTTCTGGAATTCCCACTGGGAAACCCATGATAGCTTGACAGGTGAATCACATGCTTTTCAGTGTCTGGTTGATTCAGACATGCTTATTATTCCACCTCAGTCACCTTTTTGCTAAGTGTCATGCTGTTGGACTAATACCTTTTTTCACTTCCCACCCCATCCAGATGTCCTGTTCTGAAACTACAATCAAATCAATCCTATCAGAAGGGGCCTGTCAGTCCAGGGCTCTATGGCTGCAATGACCAACCCTATGACTTTCCAAACTAAAATAACCTTTCCTGTTCACACACCCCTTTTATTGTGCAGTTTCAGGCTATTATAGGGTAAAACACTTAACATCAGGAATCCCTTACTTCTGTATTTATATTCCCCAGGGCTTGGCCCAGTACCAGAAATAGTCAATGTTGCATAAATGCTTTCTTGTTTTTTCATCCCAGAATGTCACAATGGGAAAAGACTTCTCAGGGAAGCCCAAGTTCATCAAATAGCTCTATAATCTACAGAAAGAAAAATGAAATAAATTGCTCATGATCATACAGGAGACACAAATCCAATGAAAAGATGACAAATTTGAATTTGGATATCTGGGTTTGAACAGCAAGTCTTTTTTTTATTAAAGTTTTTTATTTTCAAAACATAGGCATAATTTTCAACATTCATCCTTGCAAAATCTTGCGTTCCAATTTTTTTTCCTTCCCTTCCCTAGATGTCAGGTAATCCAATATATTAAATATGTGCAATTCTTCTATATATATTTCCACAATTATCATGGTGCACAAGAAAAATTGGATCAAAAAGGAAAAACTGAGAAAGAAAATAAAGTGCAAGCAAACAACAACAAAAGTGAAAATGTTATGTTGTGATCCATACTCAGTTCCCACTGACCTCTCTGTCTCTGGGTGCAGATGGCTCTCTCCGTCACAAGACCATTGGAAATGGCCTGAATCATCTTGCTGTTGAAAAGAGCCACATCCATCACAGTTGTCCATCGTATAATCTTGCTGTAGCTATGTACAATGTGAACACTAATTCTTAACAATTATGGGCCAATTAGCAATCTCAATCTATTTTGCTTTGGGAATAATAGCATTTGTACAATCTGCCTCAATGGGTCAATTTATTTATTTAATCCCATTTAATATCCATCCCACCATCCTTCACACCATCCCCATTGATCAAATTTTTAAAAAACACCAAAACAAACCCCCTCATTAGCCATGTCTGAAAATGTTTATCTTCCTCTGTATATTAGGTCTATTACCTCTCTGTCAGGAGATGTGTGACTTATTCCATCTTCTCTCTTTTGCACTCATGGTTATCAATGATGAGAGTTCTAAACCCTTCCAAAGTTGTAGGATTTTTTTTTAATCTAGAATGCTGTTGACATTACATAACTTGGTCTCATTCTGTTCACTTTACTCTACATCATTACATAAAGATCCTCCCAATTTCCTCTGAAATTGCCCATTTCATCATTTTTATGGCACAATAATTCCATTACATCCACATACCACAAATTTGTTTAGCTATTTCCCAACTGGAGGATACCCCATTTAGTTCCAATTTTTGGACATCGTGAAAAGATTAGATATAAATACTTTTGTACCTATAGGTTACCCTCCTCTTTCCTTTAATTCTTTGGGTCAAGAAGTAATGATGTAGCTGAGTCATGGGATATATAACTTTTTGGACATAGTTACAAATTACTTTCGTGAATGGCTAGACTAATTCATAACGTTAACAATGTATCTGTTTTTCCATAGTTGCTCCACTATTTATCATTTCACTCCAGTGGGTTAATTTTGAGAGAAGCATTTTGTACACTAGGGCAGTACAATGCAGAGAGCACTCAGATCTGGAGTCAGGAAATCTGAGTTCAAATCCAGGCTCATACATTTAGTTATTTGAACCTGGGCAAATCACTTAATCCTGTTTTCCTCAGTTTCCTCATCTGTTAAAAAAAAATGAGCTGGAGAAGGAAATGGCAAACTATTCCTATATCTTTTCCCCAAAAAACCCCAAATGGGATCACAAAGAGTTGAATACCACTGAATAGCCACAATTTTGTAGACTATAGAATAGTAGGCCAAAGTATAAGCTGTCATGATTCCTCTAAAGTCTTACATTGCTACCTCTTCAAGAGATCTAGAGGTGAGTCTGAGTTCCTATGCCAGAAACATTCAAGATAAGGAAGGTGTTGCAAAACTGGAAAAGTTTTGCCCATGGATCTGACAATGGTGTATGCATCTATTGCCCATGAACTTAATTTATCTAAGTTTAGAGAGGCCATCAAGAGATGATTTTTGGGGGGCTATGGCAATTCATGAAACTGTCTGCTAAGGCCTGGAAGGATAGCCATCTGTAGAGGTAAAGAGAAGATACACATTGAGGAAATCATGCATCTTTGAAGTAGTTATTATAATTAATGGCAGAGCTGGATAGAAGCCCAGGGGTCCTGACTGCTGCCCTACAACTCTTTCTTAGATTTATAATTAGTCACTTGTTTCTGAAATGGCTCTTTAATGTTTACAATGTACTTTATTCACAATGACCTTGTGTGTTCTGTAATATAAGAATTACCCCCCATTTAACCGAGAAGGTAACTGAGAATCAGAAAAGTTCACCCAGTTGCTCACAATCTCATGGCTACTAAGTGGCAAAGCCTTAAATCAAATCATAGGATTTTCTATTATATTTCTAAATCCAAAACCTTCTAGTTCTTCCCTTCCATTTTATAGATGAGAAAACTCAAATTATGTATCCCAAAGAGAATATAAAAAAGGCAAAAGGACGCACATATGGAAAAATGTTTCTTGCAGTCCTTCATGTAAAGTGGCAAAGAACTGGAAACTGAATGGATGCCCATCAGTTGGGAGATGGCTGAATAAGTTGTGATATATGAATATTATGGAATATTATTATTCTATAAGAAACAATCAGCAGGTTGATTTCAAAGAGGTCTGGGGAGAGTACATGAACTGATGATAAGTGAAGTGAATAGAACCAAGAACAATAACACGCAGCAACAAGATTATGTGATGATCAATTCTGACATATGGCTCTTTTCAACAATGAGGTGATTCAGGTCAGTTCCAGTGATTTTGTGATGAAGAGAGCCATCTGCACCCAGAGAGAGAACTGTGGGGACTGAGTGTGGATCACAACATGGTATTTTCACTTTTTGTTATTGTTTGCTAACATTTTATTTTCTTTCTCATTTTTTTCTGTTTTGATCTGATTTTTCTTATGTAGCATGGTAATTGTGAAAATATATATTGAAGAATTGCACATGTTTAACATATATTGGATTACTTGCCTCTATAGGAGGAGAGAGGGGAGAAAGAATGGAAAAAAATTACACAAGGTTTTGCAAGAGTGAATGTTGAAAATTATCTATGCCTATGTTTTAGAAATAAAAAGGTTTAATTAATAAAAACTTAGTTTATGGAGTGGGGAGGGAAGGAGAAAACTCAGGCCAATAAAGTCAAGTAAATCTCCCATGATCATACAAGTTATGAACATCAGAGATGGGATTTAAAATTCAGGTCCTTAGACTTCATAGCCAGTGTTCTGATGCCAAGTTCAATACTTTATTCATCATCTCACAATGTGATTTTTTAAGCCACTCTGTATATCTAGGGGCAGAAGAAAGATTCCTTCCTCCAACCATGGTCACTATTCTTTTCTCTATTGATCTGGAGGCTGCCTATGAAAAAAGATTTCAGTTTCTCTGCAAAAAATCTCCAGCCTCCTCCCCTAGAACTAATCTGGCACAGAACAGATGTACAGCATCATTTATCACTTCCAATGAAAGATCACAGAAAGAGATGTACACAGAAGCAGGTCTCTCCATTTCCAAAGTCCAACAAAGTGGCACTTCCATCACTCTGTGTAGACATTCTCTCTGGCTCAGGGGAAAATGACTTAACAGGACCACCTCCCTGCCATCCCCACCCCAGCCCTCACAGAAAGTGGAGGCTACTGCTGAGTGGCATTTGGAACAATGTATTCTGACTGTCCTGGCACCTTGTGCTGGCTTAGAGCAAGATGTGCTCCCTTCACTTGGACTCCACCCTGTCAGGGTTTTGACAACACATTGTTTAAGCATGTCAACACTGCCTGGGGGGGAGAGAGAGACAGATATGGAGTGACTGTGCTGACGCAATGTCTGGACACTGCCAGCTCCAATCCACTGGAGAAGAAGAAAATCAGATGTCTTCAAAAATCTTAACGTGGTAGAAAGAAACTTCTCAGGATCCAAAGGATACCTAGGAGAGGCAGTCATTTGCCTGTCCTTCTCACACTGGGAGCCAGCTTAGCCCAAGGCTTTCCAGGATCCTGACTCCTATGACATAATGATGAGGGATAATGTGGGAGGGAGGGGGCAGTATGAACTACTGCAAATTGTAATCGATGATTGAAACTCTGACAGAGGACTTCATATCTCTCACTGTGAACTCTAAATCCAATTCAATTTACTAAACATTTATTAAGCAGTTAGTGTATACAGAACACTCTATAGAAGAAGCCTTGGGATAAAGGGAAGGGTTACAAAGTTTAAATGAGATACATGGAAGGAAAAAAAAAAAAAAGATAAAAAGACTGCTAATTCAATGAAATACAAAACAAAGTATAATATGAAGTCTGAATCAGGGAAGGTTTCCTGGAGGAAGAGGCATATAATTTGGACTCTAAAGAATAGGTAAGAATTCAACAGGCAGAGGGGAATCAGGACATAGAAGACAGAGTAAAAGCATGGAGGAGAAAGAGCCTGCTGACAGAGCAGAGAGCTTTCCAGTTAAGTTGAAGTATAAACTTACATGAGGGGCAGTTAGATGTCAAAATGGACAGAGCACTGGGTTAGGAATCAGGAAATCTTATCTTCATGAGTTTGAACTCAGACACATACCAGCTAAGTAACCCTGGACAGGCTACTTAACCCTGTTTGGTTCAGTTTCCTCTTCTGTAAAATGGTTTGGAGAAGGAAATATCAAACCACTCCAATATCGTTGCCAAGAAAACCCCAAAGGTGTCAGGAAGATTCAGACACAACCAAACAATAACAACAACATAAACTACATGGATGTGAGTAAGATAAGGATAAGGAGGGAAAAAAAAAAAAAAAAAAAAAAAAAAAAAAAAAAAGATGGTGCCAGATTTTGAAGAAGCCTTGAATGCCAAATAAAATAATATGAATTTAATTCAGTAGGGAATAGCCATATTTGGAATTTTACTTCATACTATCCTTTTTTCTATACCCAAACATGGGCTTTTTATAGACTAATATTAGAGTTCTTCTTCTGAAGTTTTATCATGTCATGTCAAAATGAATAGGAGTCCTTCCAAGTGGAATCACTGGAGCAGAATCTTTGGCAAGTCACAGTTAGTGATAGATAATTTTTCCTGTTCTCTGAGAACCAACCTCACCAAGAGCATAGAGATTCACGCAAAGAAGGTTGCCCATCAGTGAATGAATGCTTCCCTTCATCCACACTCATTATAAGCTCCGCTAAAGGTACAGAAGGGCTGAATCAGCATTGGTGGAAGGAGCAGCCAGGAATATGAAATTATTAATTCTTAAAGAAATGAAGTAAATATACATGAGTAAAATGAGGCTAAAGGAGTCTAAATCACTTGCCTAAGGCACAAAGTTAAGAAGGAGAGTTGGGACTAGAACTTAGAGAAAATTACCCTTTAAAGAACTTTAATCAATCCAATTTAAATCAGATAAGAAGACAGTGTGGTACAGTGGGAAGAAAAATGGATTCAGGGTCAAAAGGTCTGGGTTCAATACCTCACTTTTGTCCTTTACTCTAGGCATAGCTATGGTTAAAATATGGCTTCATTTTTCTTATCTATAAAATAAGGATACTGGATTAGTCTGTAAAGTCCCAATCAGCTCTAAACCTATAATTCTATTTGTTGTTGTTCATTCATGTCAATCATGTCCAACTCTCTTGTGGCTCCATTTTTTAGTTTTCTTGGCAAAGATACTGGAGTGTTTGCCATTTTCTTCTCTAGCTCATTTTATAGATGAGGAAACTGAAACAAATAGTTTGGTTAAATGACCTGTCCAGGGTCACACAGCTATTAAATGTCTGAGTCACATTTGAATTCAGATCTTCCCAACTCCCAACTTCTACCCATAATTTCACCCTCATAATTCTAAAGTCTATGACACAAATATTTATTAAGTCCCTACTATCCACTAGTTTCTTAGGAGATAAGAATACAAGGAGAAAAGACAACATTTCTTGCCCTCAAGGGGCCTGCATTACATTGTCATTAATTTTCTGAATTACCTAGGAAGAGTCATAAAATCATTAGAAAACCATTCCCTCCCTACTTAAGAAAAAATCAGTGTACTCTCTAGGAAAATATTCATCAAATTCCAGAGCTCCCATATTTGGGGTTTTATGAACATCATTAATTGATCACAATCTCAGAGGCCATCTAGTCCACTGACTCATTGAATAAGAATCCACTGAGTCATGGAGCCTTCTTCTGGAAGACCTTGAGTGAGAGAGAAATCATGATCTCCTCTCCAGGGCTCTAATTGTTAGGAAATTTTTCCTTATATGTAACTCCCACCTATTCTTCATAGTTCTTGGGTCAAGGAGAACAGATAAAGTCCCCATTCTTCAGGAGAGCAATACTATTGTATCTTCTCCCTATCCCTGAAGGTAACAGCCTAGGATCCTGAATCCAAGACCTTTAGGACTAGTAATGCTTCTAGCCCATGGATGGAATTAACCCTATGTCCTTATTTTATAGCCAACTTCCTGGAAAGTAAACCCTGTGATGAGACAACTTGGCAATTGCTCTGAAGATGAAACATCTGCAATGAAGACCCAGGAAAGAAAGATCATGTTAACAAAGTCCTTGGCACTGTCCTATGGATCAACTTCAGAAACATATTATTTTGATGATGGAAATGACATTAGAGAAGAAGCATCATTATCTGCTTTACCACTTCTCATTATGGACCATGGACCTGTCCATCCAACTTGCAGCTGAAATCTTCCCTATGTGTTCTTTCTCTCAACAGAATGTGAACTCGAGAGAAGGAACTACCTTCCCTTTCTATTTGTATCCCCAGAATTTAACACAGTACTTTTGTACATTGTAAGCACTTAATAAATCCTTCATTTTATTTCAGTCAGTCATAGTAAGCACTTAATAAATCCTTTAGTCAGTCAGTAAACCACCCAGTCAGTCAGTTATTCTTCCCCCTCTAGGTGACCTTAATGATACCAATAACAGCTTAGATGTACAAAGAACTTCCAGTTGGAAAATGCTTTCACATACACTCTCCCATTTGATTCTCATACTATGGGTTAGGTAGTTCTGAATACTATTACCCCCATTCTAGAAATGTGAAACAAAGTCTCAGAGAAGAGGTGTGACTTATCTAACCTCACACAGCTAATAAGTAGGCTTTAGATTTGAACTCAAAACAAGATCTCCTAATTACCCTTCTACTGCTCCTTGAACCCTGTAGTTATTGCATCATGCTCTAGGGAACTTATTATCAAGCAATTAAGAAAATCCATTCCCTGGTTTGGGAGATCTGCACTTCCTGTCAAATCTAAACTCCCTTCCCCTTGTAGGAGAATGGATCTATCTATAAAACTGGTGGTTTCTATAGAAACAGAAGTGCTACAGTAAAGGGAAGGGAAATATTAAATTCTGCCAGCGTATCAAGATCAATCCTCCCTTTATATGGGGCCAAGCCTCTCTCCCGCTTTCTTCTTGCACATCTCAACTTCAATTCCCATTCCAGTCACCTCTTCTTGCATTTCTCAGGATGCTGCTCTGGGAATCTCCTTCTCTCCCACCTAACTGCCCTTGCCACTGAAACCACAATTGGACTCTATAGGAAAAGGATGGAATCCCTGGCGTCTCATCCTTACTATCTATCAGGCTCAAACTCTGACCTTAGAGATATGATTAGGATAAATGATTGTTTCTAAGGCAACACTAGGGGATGTAGTGTGGAATTCTCCTGGGCAGAAGTCTGAAGATTTGGGCTGTGGCTGTTACAAAGATCACAGTGTGAAAAAGCTTCCTTTGTTGTCTAAACAAATATACATTATTTGGTACAGGGCTGGAAATGGGAGCCAACAGAACCTTGGGTTTGAATTCCACCTTTGACAATTACTAGTTGTGTGAACAAGTTATATAATCTTTCTAGGCTTCAATTCTTCCCTTGTAAAATGGGGGAAAAAATTCTTTATTAATTACTTCTTGTGGGGATTAAATGATATAATGTCAACAAAGTGCTTTGCAAATCTTAAAACAGTTTAGAAATGCCAGTCATCACTATTGTTATTGTTCCTAATTTTTTAAATATTAATTTATCAATAATCTCTTCCCAATCAGTCAAGCTGATATTGTTGCTTCTTATAGTGCAATTTTTGTCCAAGTGAGTTGACGCTAGAACTTTTTTCTTGCCCTCATAGTTCATGCCGTTTCTGATCAGCTGTCAATTACAGAAAATGGATCAGGGCATTAATTATTTTGTCATCTGAATCACTAAGTTTTAGAAGTTGCAGGGACTTTAAGGTAAAAGGGAGCTTAAGAATCATTCTGTTCTATCTAATCCTCTCTTCTTTTAAAGGAAAAATGTGGGTCCTACAACTATATAGTGATTTGGTGATTCATGATTTAGAATCCAAGTTTTCCTGACTCTTGGTCCAGTATTTAGATTAAATCACCTAACCTAAGGGTCTATGATTCTATGTAAACTTTTCACTAAGTAACTACTAAGTGATTTGTCAAGGATGATACACAAATAATTCCTTATTCAGGTATGAGCTAGGCTATTAGATTATATTAGATATTATATTAGATTATAATCTGCTTAATAAATTTTCATTGATTAACTGATTGACTAATTGATGTTTTAGGTCATCTTTCAGCTAACAGTCTATGAGGTATATGTCTCCAACTCACCTTACTGTTTGAAATGATAATGGTAAGATATATAAATGGGAAAAGAAATAATATACTGCTATGTCTCATCAAAAAAGTACCTCCTTTCTTTGGAGTCTCAGTTTCCTCATCTACAAGATGGATGTATTTTATTATCCTCCTTTCCTTTCCTTTCCTTTATTTCATTATCTCTCTAGAAGTCTAATATAGATCAAGATAACAATGGGTGTGAAAGTACTCCAAATGAGAGGTAACACACACTCTTCCAGTAACATTTCTGAGTGCCAATGCAGCAGGGATCAGATTAAAATATAATTGGGAAATATTTAATAAAATAAATAAAAATATAATACAACACAGGTAACATTGCCTTCTAAAACTAAGCAAGGTGAAGCCAGCAAGTAACTCTCTATATATAGATTTATGGCCTCTGTTTCTATTTGAGTTTGATATAACTGTTTGAAATCATTAGACAGGTAAGCTACTTCTAATACTGTCCTCATTGTGAGGTGTCCCTTAAGAAATAAGTGTGCTGGAGCTGGAATGGCTCTGAATAAGGCTGGTTAGCAGGGGAAGTTGGGCCACCCTCCAGGTCATTTGAACTTTCACCTTTCTGTTGACACTGCCTGTACTGTAAAGAAAGATCTTGAATGGCACAGGCATTGACTTAATTTGCTGGGTTCAGTGTTGAGTTCAGCAATATGCACATAATGAGGCTGTTGTGGCCATTAATAGTAGGTGCTTAATAAATACTGGTTGATTTGAATTCAGTTTGACATCTGTTCATGGTTTTGACTTTTGAAAAGGAATGTAGAGGAATGTGAGAATGGTGGAATTTCAGAGCTGAAAAGGACCTTAGAACACAGAAAGACCAATTGTAAGGGGCTTCTCAGGAACATAAAATATTTGAGATGTAAACCATAATACATAGAATGTCAAAGAGAAAAAAGTCTTGAAAATATAGAATATTAATATTGAAAGGGACTTTAGAATATAGAATATGACTTCTGGTCTAGATGGTGAAAGAAGAAGTAAATCGTCATAGCTCCCCCATGTTCACCTCCAAACAATCATAAAGTGGTGCCTCAGGTCAAATACACGAATAATAAAAACAGCAGAAAAACAGGGTGAAACCCTGTTTGAGTCCAAGAAACTTGGAAGATTGACAAGAAAAGTCTGTCTTACTCAGGTAAAGAGGGAGTGAAGCTCAGGACAAGACCATCAGGGAGACCCTAAGTCCCTGTATGATAAAATAGACAGATGCCAAAACCAGACTTGCTCATGTGCCTCAACATAGCCAGGGGAATGGGCAGACTCTGGTGCTCTGAACTACCATATGCTTCAATGCATTCCTAGGCACTTTAAATCACTTTTGGTTAGAGAGATGTATATTAAAACAACTAAAATAAACTTTAAAAGACCATACCTTAACAGTGGCTAATATGACAAAAAAAAAAAAAAGGAAAATAAATGTTGGAGAGGATGTTGGAAAACTGGAGCAGCAATGCAATGTAATTAGACTTGTGAACTGATCCAATCATTTTGGAGAGCAATTTGAAAATAAGTCCAAAGGGCAATGAAACTATATATACCCTTTGATCCATCAATAGGTCTGTATCCCAAAGAGATCAAAAAAGGGAGAAATGACCTACATATTCAAAAATATTTATAGTCCTTTTCATGGTGGCAAAATATTGAAAATTGAGGGGGTACTTATCAATTCGGGAAGGGCTGAACAAGCTGTGGTATATGAAAGCAATGGAATACTCTTGTGCAATAAGAAATGATGAGCAGGCAGATTTCAGAAAAACTTGCAAAGACTTGTATGAATTAATGCAAAGTGAAATGAGCAGAACCACAAAAACATTGTACACAGTATCAGCAGTGTGATGAACAACTAGGAATGACTTGGCTCTTTTCAGCAATACAATGATTCAAGACAAGTACAAAGAACTCATGAAGGAAAATTCATATTATAATAAAACATAATAATAGACTCTGAATGCAAATCAATTCATATTTTCCCTTACTTTATTCTTTTGTGTGTGTGTTTTCTATTTGATTCTTTTTTTTCTTTCACAGCTGTGGCTAATGTGGAAATGTTTTACTTGATAGCACATGTATAACCTATATTAAATTGCCTACTATTTTTGTAAGAAGAGGGGGAAGAAGAAGGGAGAATAATTGGGAACTAAAATTTTGTAAAAAATGAATGCTAAAATTTTTCTTGATATGTAATTGGGAAAGATAAATTAAAAAAAAATACAGAATGTGAAAACTGAAAAGGATCTTTGGAAAACAGATCATAATATGTCCAAGTTAGAATGAACCTTATAGCATAAAGATTGGATACTTACAACTAGAAGGAGCCTTTGGACATAAAATGTTAGTAGGAACTTGAAGATCAAATTTCAAGTCCCCCACTTTACAGGTGGGGAAACTGAGGCCCAGAGGCAGTATATGACCTACACAAGCTATGGTAAATCAAAGAGTGGTTAGAGTGCTAGGTTTAAAGTTCAAATCCACTCAAAGATACTAACCGTGTGACTCTGGGCAAATCACTTAACCTCTGTTGGCTTTAATTTCCTCAGCTGAAATACAGGAAAAATAACAGCATCATAGGATCAAATGAGATAATTTAGTAAAGGGCCTAGCAATAGTAAATGCTATTTACTGTATATTCCCTCCTTTTTCCTTTTCTTCCCCTTTCACCTTTCCCTTCCAAGATCACATAGCAAGACTTACTTCTAGAAAATCCTTTCTGACTTCCTGCTCCAGTTTCAACTCTTTTCCCATCATACACTAAGATGAAGGTCCACAGAGAAGGCTCAGCCAAGCCAACAGAGAAATTAGTAATGAGGGGTCAATATACCAATTGGCTGGCCCCAGTGTAAGCTAATTGCCACCCAAGTAAATATAAAGCCATTTGTCCCCACAGGCAAGCAACATACTTGATCCTTATTGAAAATTAAACTGTTCAGTAAGAAGTTGGCCACAAACATTGACTCACAAGAACCAAGTTGTCCATGCCCCTTAGCCAAAGTTGCCCCTCTATAAGCAAAGAGGCTTTTTTGTGTGTTTCCAGGAACTGTTCCCAACAGCCAAACTTGCTTAAAACCACATAAGGGTTCATTTTTCTTTCCTAATGGGAAAGAGCTGTCTGTCTTCCAGAAATAATCCCATTGTGTCAAGTTGAAAAGATCCAATTCTGCAAAAAGGTCTCCCATTGAATGTGTCTAATAGTTCTAGTAACTTTTAAGTACTCTCACATTAATTAGAAAGTAGAGGAATGGCCTCTTTTCCAAACACTATTCTTGTCAGCAACACAGAGTAAAGGAATTCAAAACTCTCTACCACCAACTAAATCATATAATCATGGAAATGAAGCTGGAAGGGACCTTCTCATTATGGAAACCTAAATTGGAAAGAATTCATCCCTGAGACATAAATTCCTTCTCTATCAATTTTCACTAAGGGATGAAAGAGACTGGGCAAAATCTGTGATAAGACTTCAGGGAGTCTGTGACCTTGGAAGGAAAAAGAAATTACATCTTTGTTTTCACTATATTTTCTTTTGTAATGCTATGTATTTAATTATATGTATTTAAAATGGCATTGTTCAGAGAAGGGGTACACAGCTTCACTAAACTGCCAGAGAGGCTCAGAATGCATCAAAAAATAATTTTAAAACTATTGATCTATAGCATTTTTAGTAAAGGCAAAAAGAAAAGGAAGAAGTCATACAGGGAACTAGCTACATTTGCTGTCTATCTTTGAACAGTTTTACCTGTCAGCAAGCTTTTCTTAATGATAGACTACAATCTGCAGTCTTGAAACATCTACCCACTTGCAGTAGCTCTGCCTTCTGAGGCTAAGCAGTAGAAGTCCAATCCCTCTCCTATGGACATTCTCTTAAAAATTCAAAGAAGTAATCATATACCCTACCTCAATTTTTTTTTTCTTTTTGAATCTAAACCTTCCTGATTTTATTAGTCAAGATGATATAATATGAATCCAAGTCTTCCCTCCACACTGGCCATCCTTCTCTAAAGATGCATTAGCTTCATTTTTGAAAAGTCTAATTTTAAACACGGACAATACATTGCTTGTTTTGCTTGATTGTGCTTATTTGTGACAAGGCTACAAATTTAAGGGTGAGTGGGAAATAAGACAGCAAGGTGGCTCAATGGATACAATGACTGGCCTCCAGTCAGGAAGATCTGAGTTCAAATCTGACCTCAAACACTGGCTAATTACCTGGTTAAGTCACTTAACCTCTACCTTAATTCACCAGAGAAGGAAATGGCAAAACATGACAATAGTTTTGCAAGAAAAGCCCCATGTATAGTATTGATATGCTATGGCTAGGGTCATAAGAGTCAAATACAAATGAACAGCAATAAAGTTTGGGAAATGACAGTGAAATAGACAGGTATAGATTATCAATAACACATTTTTAAAAATATGAGTAAAATGTAGTGATCAAACTAATTGCCACTAGCCAAATGGGATCCAACCTAGGAAAAAGGCAGTGGGACTACAGAGTAATCCTTCAATACTCTGATATTTCAAAGAATCTGTGGTATCAACCATTTATATTCTGGCTTCATTCTTTTATTCTTCATACAACTTACTTCTCTGCAGGTACCCTATGATCCAAGAACACTTGCTATTCCTAGCACAAGACACTCCATCTCTACACTCAGTCCATTTTCAATGGCTATTCCTCACACCTGAAATTCTCTCCCTCCCTTCCAACTTCCTTCAAGCCTCAGTTAACACCAACTTTCTGTAAGAGACCTTTCCCCATCTTACTGAATGATAGTACCTTCCCTATAATATGATCTCCAATTTATCCTGTATCTATACTGCTTATATTATAATTGTTTGTATGTCATATCCCTACATTAGATTGTGAACTCCTTAAGGAGAGAGACTGTTTTTGCTGTCTGTAATTCCTACATTTAGAATGATGTCTTATATATAGAAAGCAATTAATAAAGGCTTGACAACAGTCAAGAATGTTGATTCAGTTCTTCTGAGTGCTTCCTAAGAAAATGCAAATCATAACCCATCCCTACTCATATTGTTCAATTTCCCATCATTTTAAAAATTGAAGAAATTGAAGGAAACTTCCAAAGGGAAGTAGGAAACCAGGAAGGGGGAAGAGTCTATAGATTAAATGAGGAAAGAAACACTGATTCCAAACTAAACTATCATTCTCCACAGTAATGATATTTTAGAGTACCAGCCTGCCAAACTCTGACAGGCCATTTTGAAGGCATACAGCATCATTATCCAAATGCAGTTATTAAGGGACTAATTATACATAGTGTTGAGCTCAATTGTAGAGCTATATTATTGTTTGCAGCAATTTAGACAAGACAGTATCCCACTTGTCCAAGGGCTTAGATCCTATGACGGATGACACTAATGTGGACAAACATGGAAGATGTACAATCAGAGTTAAAATCTTGAATAAATCCACAAAGGAACTGGGTATCATAGGTCATGTTTGGTGGGGAAAATATTGCTGTTTATTTTCAAAACCAAATGAGGATAGGATAAAGAATATGTTTGTTTCTCAGTTTAAATACATAGTCACGGTATTAACCAGTTAACCAGTTAATCTCCAGGCAAAAACTGCCTGGAATGAGATTACTCATGAAGGAAAGAAGGGAGGAAAGGAAGGAGGGAGAGAGGAAGGGAGGAAGAAATGGAGGAAGGAAGGAAGAAAGGGAGGGAGGAAGAAAGGAAGGAAGGAAGAAAGGGAATAAAGAAGGGAGGAAGGAAAGAAGGAAGGAAGGGAGAGAGAAAGAGAGAAAGGGAGGGAGTGTTTTACGATAAGGCATCTTACTTCTTTGAGCATGGTCAAATCTGACTAGATGAAACAACTATCTCATAGGGGTGCTGAAGGACCAAATGAGATAAAGAGAAATATTGTTGTTGATGATTGTGGTAGTACAGAGGAAGACAGCTGGAAACAAGGAAAAATCAAGTAATCAGAGATAGTAGAGGAAAATAATACTAATAAAAAGAGTCTTTTCTTCTTTTCCTTTTTTTTTTTTTTTAAAGTAGAGGGGTAGTTTGCTTTGGCTAGACCAAAGCTTCATAAGCTGTGGATTACAGCCCCAGTGGGGGGCTGTGAAAAATTTGGAAACAGTAAATATTCTGCCAAGATTTAATTCTTTATGTAAAAATAAACAAGCATATCCATCTCATTAGAATGCAAATTTGCTTTCATTTTTAATAAATAGTAAAATTATATGTATACCAAAGAACGCTTTTAAAATAAAATTCTTTATGATTTATTACCAATAAATGTTTGATTTGTATACCTATTTTATATATCTATATATACAGAGTGGCATAAAAATTGCTCAGGCAAAAAGAGGTCCTGAGTAGAAAAAGTTTAGAATCACTGGGTTAGAGCACAGAGTATTTGAAGGAGAGTAGTTTGAGATAAGGTGAAAAAAAGTATTACTGTTTGACAAGTCCCTTCTCTCAATTTCATCACATGTTAAGATGAAGTGGCTAGATTCAATGATCTTCACAATATCTGCAAGTTCTAAGTCTTATGAGTCTAAGAACAAGATTGTAATGGATCTTGAATGCCAGGGTAAGGAGCAAATATGTGAAATTACTGTGATGAATGAACAGACGTATCTGGTCAGTACTTTAAGAAAACTCATAAATGAAATTTTACAAAGCAGGTTAGGTGATCATTTGCATTACAAAAGAATTAATTCCTTTACCAAAAAAAAAAAAAAAAAATCATTGCAGGGTTGATTTGAATGGGCTTCTTCAAAATAGGATTTGATTGTTTAAAATGTGATTACTCAACCACTTTTCAGGAATACACACTAAAGCTTTCTCTCTAGCCTTCAGGCTATGAGGTCAAAGTTCCGAGGGGTACTGAGATTGCTTTCTTCTAGAGATTTTTCTTTTTAAATTACAGATCCATAAATGGCATATCAGAGTAAAGGATAGTGATGAGTAAACAATTACACTTAGGTTTCTTGCCTGAAAGGTCACAGACATGGCATGCTGAAATGGGCAAGCTGATGCCCACCTCTCTGATGAATGATCTAGGCAGAAAGCATCATTCTTCTGTAATTGCATCTTTTTCCAGATGAACACCGACACTGTTGCCTAATAAGAGAGAAAATGCGTGTTTTCTTACATCTCTAGCTCTGTCTGCCTTTCAGCCTGGCAGAATCATAAATCTAAGGCTAGGCAAATCTTCTGGCCTGGTGAAGGCAGCAATACCTCCAGAAGGCCCTCATCACTCTGAAGCAGGTGGTTTTGGTCTCCACTTGGTAACCATACTGGTAATCTGATAGAATGTGCAAATTAATAATAAATTAATGAGATGGTAGCCAGACATGAGTTGCCAAAGAGAATTAGTACATTTGGGACAATTTTTTTAACTAGATAAAAGGATAATAAAAGAATACTTTGCTTCATTTCTTATCAACCTTTAAAATTACTAATTAGGCATTGCCTCAATCAAACTGAGACCTGTTGACTTAAAAAGGCCAAAGTCTTACATTTCATCCAGAACTGTCTCCTGATCTATACCTGGCCACTGGACCTGGATAGCTCTGGAGGAGAAAGTGAGGCAGGTGATATTACCCAGGCCTCCTTCCCTTAAATACATCTCACTTGCATGTCAAGACATTGCTTCCCTGATATCATGGTCCTCTTCAAAGACAGAGGACAAAACGTAACAATGACCACTTCAGTCTAACATTTATATAGCACCTACCATATGTCAGACACTGAGATAAGCACATTTTATATATTATCTCTCATTTTATCCTCACAACCACCCTGAGAGATATTATTATATTAATTATATTATATTGTAATAACATGCTATTATTAACTCTATTTTACAGATGAGGAAACTGAAACAGAAGTTAAATGACTTGCCTAGGATCAACTAGCTGCAGGCTGAATTTAAATTCAGGTCTTCTTAATTCCAGGCACAGAGCTCTTTACGCTGTCATCTACCTGTCTTCATATAGCCTGCTACCACAGCCAGAAACAGAAATTTGGTTAAAGAGAGCAATGTGAATTTTTAAAAAATCAATCCATGAACATGTTTAAAGTGCTTACTATGTGTCAGGTACAGCGCTAAATACTGAGGAACCCACAAAAAAGAAAGAAGGGAGGGAGGGAGGGAAGAAGGGAGGGAAGAAAAAAAAGAAGGGAAGGAGGGAGGGAGGGGAAAAGGGAAGAAGGAAGAAAGACCAGACAAAGGAAAATAGCAATAAATTTATATTGGAAGATCTGGTTTTGAATCTTTTTTCTGGGTCTCAGTTTCCTCATCTGTCAAAGAGAGATTAAACTAGGTAATCACTAAGGTATTTTCCCAACTCTAAATCCTATAATTCTCCATCATATCATAAATTTACATTTAAAATAAATGGTAGAAGGGTAAGAAAACTCGTTGGGGTAAGGAAGAATGAAAGGAGAAAAGAAAGAAGGAAGATAAAGGGAAGAGAGAGAGAAAAAGAAAAACAAGGAAAATAATAAGAAAAGGCACCCTCTGCTTCTGGGGAGAGAGAATAAAAATAAATTTTATTATATATTTTCCTTAAATAGACACTGGAAAATCAACAAATCCATTACTTTAAACACTCTCTGTTACTGATATCTCACATGTCTTTCTAATTAAGAAAGAGTTTGGGCTTCCTGAATGAAGTCTAATCAGTGCAGGACATGATAGGATCAGTGTCTCGCTGAACCTGAGCACTAAAATCTTATTAGTGTGTCTTTTAGGCAGCATAAACAGAAGTTAGCTTGCTGTCTAAGATTTTACAAAAGATGACAGTTCTCCCGTACACCTTACTGAGAAGACCACATTTCCAGAATAGTGGTCTGTGTTAAAATTGTATCTTTTTCTGGTTCTCCTGACAACCCCCATCCACACTCCAGTACAGTACATTCATAAAGAACTAGTATGAAGGGGCAAAAGTAGGAAATAAGATTGCAAAGTGGAACCTAGAAATCACAGTACAAACCATTTCAAAGATCAAAGGAGTATAATTTTCACACTGTATCATATATTAACTAAAGTTCACATCCTAGTAATGTGGGCCAGAGCAGGGGAAGTCATCTCGTCAAGGTTCTGGTCCTATGCTATTGTAAATTTCAGACAAAAGTCAGATTTTCAGGGCTCCGGACCAGGAGCACATCACAGAGGTTCACAGAGAACTTTGGGGTGATGATTATAGAGTTTACCAACAACTTTGAGACAAGGTGCTTCAGAGAAAGGTGGGTGTGTTTCCTCACCATGTGTAGGTATAAAGAGACTTCAAACTCCACCTCCCCTCAATACTCAGGTCCATGCTGTCCAGTGCTCTCAACTCAAAACTCAAAAGCATGGTTACACAAGTGATGCTCTTTGCCTCTACTCTCCTCATCCTTTCCCCAATGCTTCTAACATTTCTTCACTACCCCATCCCCTGTTCCCATACCACCATCTGCCTCTGAACCATTTTTCACCATTAGTCTCTGATTTTCGGTGCTTTTTCCCCCCATCCCCTCTGTGTTTAATTAAAGTATGTTTCCTACTGCTACTGATAGTCTTTCCTGGCAAGTACCCAAAGAACCAGATCTGCCTGCCCCCATTTCCTAATTTCACAAACTAATTATCAATTTATGGTCAATTCTGGAAGACAATCAGAATAGGGAGGTAACTGGAGATCATATAAGAACTTAGGAACGGCCATTTAGTCTGGAGAGATTCAGGAGGATCTGATAATTGACTTCAAATATACAAAAGCTTTCTTTAGGAAAAGAGTTTGACCAGGATTATGGGGGGAGGGGATGGAGGGTACTGGGCAGAACTAAGAACAATAGGCTGAAGTTAAAGTTTGAAGATTTTGTAATACAGGAATGTGTAGAAGGAACGGGAGATGCTTAAATTGAACTGGTATCTGAAGGACCATCATGCAGAGGAGGATTACAATAGTTCTGTGTTACCTGGGAAGACATAGATGGGGCAATGATGGCAAATACAAACTTAGAGCTGACGTCAGGAAAAAATTCCTAATAATAAAATTTGTGCAAAAAAATATGGGCTGCCTTGAGAGGTAGCGGATTCTTACTCCACAAAAGTTTTAAAGAAGACTTATGTTACAGAGGGGATTTCTTTGGTATATAGGTTGTATAAGATGACCACCCAATACCTGCCAACTCTCAATATACAAGAGTAGCACAAGGGTAGGCACTCATTGGGGGTTCCTTATTTAAATTATTGAAATAAATAATAGATCCAGACCAAACAAACAAATGAAATGAGCTGCTTGGTGAGATGATAGCTCCCTCCTGTTAACCAGAGTTGTTCCATTTTGGATGCCAAAAAGGTTATAGGAAAGGATTTCAGATTAGATAAACTTCCTTCTAGCTCAAGGATTCCATAAAAACCTGTGATTTAAAGACAAAGGCTCAGACTTTCCCATGTTAATATCTACTCCACTTGGACAGTAGAACCCATAACCCACCCAGCATTGTGACTGGGACCGTTCAAATACCTTGAGAGATAAGAAGGAAAGGTTTCTTCTGATTTGGCTTTTCTAAAGCCAGAATTCCAAAGCCCAAGGTATTAAAAGACATTTAAAGCACAAGATAATCAATAGTAGGTCTACTAGTCAAAATCAGCCCTACCAAATAGCAAGGAATCTATGGCCAACATGCAAGACAATATCTCTAGGAATTATCAGAGAACCTTCTTCCTCACAAAACTTTATATATATTTTTTAAAGCACCTGATATTCCAGCTACCAGCTAGAGTTAATTTTTCATAAAGCTTTCTGAAAAGTATATTTGTTTTTAATCTCCTGTTCTATCTACATTGATTTCCTGGTCTGCTTCTTGTAGAGAAGGTAAAAAACTAATTCTGCTTTGCTTGGGTTTTGTTTCTTCCTCTTAAAAGACACTATAGCTAAAAATGTCACCTAACATTGAAGTCCTTTACCATTCTAAGACCTAAGGAAAATCTTAGTTTTGTCATTTGTAAAATGAGGGAGCTAGACTATATAACTTTTAGGATTTCTTCCAGATATAAATCTTATATACTTTTCTGATGATTCTTAGGAAAAATATCTTGAAATGGTAATGGGCTATAGAAGGAAAAGCCTTACACTGCTAGTAAGAAAACCCCAACTTGAGTCCTTCCTATTCAGGAGAATGGACAAGTCATTTCCTCTCTCTGAGCTTGAGTTCCCTCTTCTTCAAAACAGAAATAATCATATTAGTAACTTCTTTACATGGTTGCAGAGAGGAAGATGCTTGGTAAACTGTGAAAGAAAGTGTAGCTATTATTATTTTTTATTAAATACCAAAAATGTTTTCTTTTCCTAGTCAGGAGAACTGAAAATGTTCCATTTACTTTCCCACTAAGCATTTCCCCTAGGCTCACAGTTCTTTATCTCTCCTGTTTTTTCTCTAGCTGAAGTCTGTTGATACATAACAGAGATAAATTCTCTGGGTGAGTTTTCCAGTACAATGCTGCATTTATTGTCAGTCTGGTGCTATTGTCATTGTCATCAGGAAAGGTTTCATGAATTCATGTCCTGTCTAAAACTTAAAGCTTCAGTTCAATGCATTGCTCTTTGGAAATTTTTAAGGAACTCAGATTTAATTTGCTTTTTCATTAATTAATTTTTGTATTAATATTGTACATTAGAAGTAAAAATTACAAATTACATATTATAAGCTCGCTGGAGACTCATTAATTGAAACTAGTCCAGGGTTCTAGAAGAACTCTGCCTTGGACTGTCTATTTTAATTAGTTTTTCATTAATTACTTTTTTATCAATTAATATTTTGTACATTCAGCCCAATACTTACAATCTTCATATCATAAGCTCTTAAATGACACCTCATTTATTGTAATCATTCATGCAAGTGGCCTAAGAGAAGTTCACCACTAATCATAAAAGCTGCATACAAATGAGGATGCATATAAATCACATTTCACTCTGATGAAACTTATTTTTAAAAAACACACAACAACTATGTGTGTGCTACCCTGGACATTTTTGGGTATGATTTTAGATCAAAATGTAAGCTCTTTCACAGTCATTATTTCTGTCATAACCTAGTTCAATATTTGCCTACATAACCAATAAATACAGATTGATGAGCACTATGATGAGGACAATGATGGAATTTCCACTCTGAAAATACATAATAAAGAATTCACTAAGACGCATTTAGAACACAGAATATCAGACAGAGAAGAGCACTCAGGATGTAGAAAATTCCATGGGAGACCTAAAAAGATTCCTGGAACATAGGATGCTAGAGTTAGAAGGGAGCTTTAGGATGATTTAGGCCAGTATTCTCAAACACAGGGTCTACAACATGCTTTAATGCATCTAAAAAAAACCCAAGCTATTTTGCAAGGTTTCAGCAATCAAAATGTACATTCATTTGGACAGAGTACCCAAAGATAAGTCTATATCACCTTATGTGGAGAAGGAAAAGAAGGGAAAGAAGAAAAGAAAAAAGCTGTGTTGACCAAGTGGTTAGTTCCACTTGGGTCCCTAGTGGGGCAGCTCCTACTCTTACTCACAATAGGTTCCAGACCAATCCCCACTTGCTCACTGTTTGGGACCAACTGGCTCAAAGTGAATATAAGTAGCAATTGTTTATGTTTTATCAGAAAACTTGAGGGTCTTCTCCTCTCAGATGTACATACATGTATATATATACACATTTCTCCCCTTTCATCCAGGGTCATCTCTCGTTTCCTGATCCATATTTGGCCACTGGACCCAAACATTTGCACAGCTCTTCCTCATTTAAATCCAATTCACTTATATGTCACTGCATCAACTCCCTTATATCATAGTACCCTTCAAGAACAAAGGACAAACAATAATGTAAAACTTGAACCAGATTAAAATATCACTGAGAAATATTTGACAAAATAAAAAACAATAAATAGAGATAATATTACACACTTTTAAAACTAAGTCAGTATGTGACCAAAGGGATGAATTTGTGAATTCTGTTTCTATTTAAGTTTCATACTACTGACTTACCCCAACCCTTTCATTTAACAGATGAGGAATTTAAATAACTAGTAGCCAGTTAAATATTTTACAAATAATATTTCATTTTATCTTCACAATAGTGTAGAAAAGGAGATGCTATTACCATTTCTGTTTTACAGAAGGAAACGCAAATAAATTAATGAATTGCCCAGTACTACAGTTAGGAAGTATATGAAACAAAATTTGAGCTCTGTTCTTCCTAACTCCAGATCCATGGTACCACCTACCTGCATAACGCCTAGTAAAATCATGTAACTGACCAAAAAAAAACTCAACAAGTAAAAAAAAAAAAAAAAAAAAAAAAAAAAAAAGTGGTAACATTGCAGATATGAAGTTTCCAATAAAAATAGTTAAGAACAGCATCAGTTGTTTCAATGCAGTGCAGCAAGCATTTATTGTGTGTTTTCTATCTAGAAGACATTAAACCAGGCACTAGGGTGCGAATGGGGAAGGAGGTCTATCAATTTCAAGGGGTCCATGAACTTGAATGGGAAAAAAATACATCATTATTTCAATATGATTAATTTCCTTTATTATCTATTGGGTTTTTTATTTTGTGAATTTAAAAATATTATTTTTAAAGAGTTTGTAAACTTTACAAAGTTGCCAAATGGGCCTATGATACAGATGATAAGAAAAATAAAATAAAAAAACAGAACTCACTACATAGAATTTCAGACCCTGATAAGGAGATAAGGAAACAATGTGTAAACAGCTAAGTCTAACTAATAAATGAATCAAAGAAGACTTCCCTTCCCAAATGGTATATGAACTTTCTTCTTCATGCTCTTTTCCTTGTCTGGCAGCATTTGAGGAAACAGGCATGTTGTGAGCCTCTGAATGGGGACAGATCTCAGGCAAAGGAATATGGTAGTAAACAGTTCTGAAGAGCTCAGCAGGCTAACTACCTGAAGTCTAGAGGCTGAAGTCTGGGCAGGCTTCTATAGCCAGCTGGCCCTGCATCAAGGCCTCACTGAGTGACTTTCCAGACTGAAGCCCAAATGGTAAGAAGTAAAATCTCAAGAATTAGATATTTGATCTAAAACAGACTGAAGACCCAAAAGAGGTCATGAAAAATTAGACATGACTAAAAGTGACTAAGCAACAACAACAAAATTGAAAGCAGCAACTTCTCACATTTCACATTGGGCTATCTGAGGAGTGACTATTACCCATAGTTAATGAATCGGTATAGATAATGATCCAGTAAAAGAAATTAATGAGGTTTAAAAATATATATA
This sequence comes from Sminthopsis crassicaudata, assembly GCF_048593235.1. NCBI lineage: Eukaryota > Metazoa > Chordata > Mammalia > Dasyuromorphia > Dasyuridae > Sminthopsis > Sminthopsis crassicaudata. The sequence continues at coordinate 442,302,592 of NC_133618.1, read as the reverse complement.
AGCAGAAGGACCAGGAGGGAACAGTACTTCAAAAAAAAAAAAAAAAAGCTCTAAGAACGAGAGAATACCTAAAAGAAAGTGGTGGTCTATGATACTGGAAACACTGGAGAGAGGTCAATCTATTAAAAAACATTTATTAAATGTCTATTATATACTACATACTATATTTGAAACTGAGGACACCCTCCTCCCCATATACACACACACACCAATCCCTGCCCTCAGAGAGCTTATCAGTAGAGCTGAGAAAAAAGTCAATGCATTTAGGAATTAAGGGGTGACTGGTAATCTTGGAAAGAGCATTGTCAGTTGATTAAATCTAGAAAACGTGTATTAAACATATACTATTCAGTAGGCTTAGTGAAAAGACAGGAAAAAACTGTTCCTGCATTCTTTCATAATCACTCATGATAATCTCTTCTCTTGCAATCTTGAATATATAAATAAATGCAAACTATATACAAAGTAAATGCAAGGTCATTTGGGTGGGAGAGGAACTTTAACCTGAGGAAATCAGGAAACGTTCCAAGTTTTTGATGGCCCTTAAGTGTAACTTTGCAGAGTCAAGGATACTGGAGGTCAAAGTGAAAGAGTGAATTCTAAGCACATGAAGATAGTCTGTAGAAAAACCTGGAGGTGAGAGATGGACAGTAGTGTGTGAGATGCAGTAAGCTCTATAGTTTGGTTGGATTGTAGAGTACTTAAAGGAACCAGATTGTTCAAGACTTTTAAATGATTAAAAAAAAAAATTATTTTAACCATAGAGGGAACCAGCAGAACTTTGTGACCAGTAGAAGGATACTGTCAGAAATCTGACTTAGGAATATCATTTTGTCATCTGTGAAGGTGTTGGGAGAAGAGAGAGACTTAAGGCTGAAAGACAAATTAAGAGGCTGATGGAGGCTGAACTAGGGTAGTGACCATGTGAGTGGAGAGAAGGGGATGGACACAAAAGATGTTATGTGATTAGGACCAAGAAGACTTGACAAGTGGATGCATAAGAGGAATGAAACAGAGTGATAAGACAAAGATGAATTCATCAATAATAACTGGAAAACTAGTAACATTCTTTACAAAAGTAGGGAAGTGTAGAAGAACCAAAGAGTTTAAATAACAGAACAGAATTCTATTGTAGACATGTTGAGTTTGAGATGCCTTTGGGACATCCAGTTGAAAGATCCAATAGACAGTGAGAGATATGTTACTGAAACTCAGGAGAGAGCCTAGAGCTAGATCTATTGATCTAGCAGAGGACTGCATTAAAGACAAAAAATGAGCCCATTAGATATGAGACCCAGGACAAAGCCTTGCAGTGTACCCACAGGTAGAAGGCAGATCATGGATAATGATTTAATAAAGGATCCAGCAAATGAGCCTGATAAGCAGTCAGACAGATAGGAGAAAAACCAAGAGAGAACAGTGTCATGAAAACTAAGAGAGTAAATAATACCCAGGGGAAGTAGATGTCAAAGCTGCAGAAAGTTCAAGAAAAAAAATTGAGAAAAATAGCCTTGGATATGGCCATGAAGAAACTACTAGTAACTTTGTCAATCTCAGTTGATTGACAAGGTTGTAAAACAGGCTCATAAATGAGTAAGAAGAAAGAAAATGGAGGCAATGAATGTAGACAACTCCTCTTCCATATCAGCTTTCCTCATCTTAAAATCAAGGCTAAGTGCTTCATAAACCTGAGCACTGTTACTAGTTCTACAAATCGTAGGTGTCACTCCATGTAGCACAGAAGAGTAGAAGGATTTTATATATTATTGTTTTATTTCTAGATGGTTAACTGAATCAAAATCAGCTTTAACATGATTAATCACATAACTAGTTTGGCTGAAATCAATCAGCTTTTTTAAAAGCTGTGGAAAACAGAAACATGAAGTGCCAAATGTTAGAGACCTCACTGGGAAATGGTTTAACCAATACTGTACAAAGGTACAGAATATTATTATGTAGTAAGAAATGAAGAATTCCGCACAGTGCATAGTGCCTGGCACACAGTATATAAATGCTTAATAAAAGCCTTTGAAGAATTCAGGGAAAATATATTAAAAATTTGTAGGAACCAATGCTAAACAAAATAAGTAGAACAAAAGAGCAACATACAACATGAATATAGGAATCTAAAGATAAAGAACAACAAAAAGAAAAGACTTTAGTTTGTTTTAGCATTTGTTTCCATTCTGGCCAGAAACTGAGGGTCTTCCTCTCTGAGACCGAATCTTCTGTGAAACCATATCAGGTCAAGTTTTGCCTCAATTATAACCTAGCTTTTAATTACTGAGGAGGTATTGTCTCAGACAGACTGAGACCTGGGAAATGCCTTAGCCTAAAAAGATTAAAGTCTTCCACTACATCTGGGGCCAATCCCAGGTGTCTTGACCAAGTTTTGCCACAGTACTCTGATGACTCTGGAGGAGAGAGACTGATTTCTCAGCATTGTTCTGCTTCACTTAAATACAGTTCACTTGCAAGTCAAGACATCATCCTGTGATATCATTAATCCTCTTCAAGAACAAAGTATGAACAACAACCCATGACTTTTGAGTGTTTCATTGGTCCTCAAATTGTACTTCAAACACCAAGATATTATGAGAGAAAAATGAGGGAGAGAGAGGACCGAATAGAACATGTTTGGAAATTTAAATGAATGGGAGCTCTTGAGTGCAATGCTAGTAATCCCCCTTTTATTGACTACATAAGTTTGTTACAAAATCATCTCAATATTAATGACAGCCATAATACAGCATATGTTGTGATTATTGTTTGCTATTATTTGTCCTTCATTCTCAAAGAAGATCATGACATCAGGGAGAGGAGTCCATGACATGCAAGTGTTCTGGATTGATGTGAGGCAAGTCTATACAAAGTTATCAGTCTCACTTTCTCCTCCAGAGCCATCTAGGTCCAGTGACCAGATATAGATCAGGACAACTGGAGATGGCCCTGAGTGAAATAAGTGACATTGGTCTTTTTAAGCAAAGGCCTTTAACACATATGATTTTGACTGAGGCAATATCCAGTCAATGATTAAAGTTAGCTAAGAAATAAGGCAAAGAATGGCCTTTTTTACCTAGTTAAAAAAAAAAATACCAATCTGCAAGAGGAAGATCTTCAGGGTTTCTGGCAAAAACAGAAACAATTTCTATTTATCAGACAATCAGGGTTCAAACAAAGACTAAGTGGGGCTTGAAGCAGGACCTTTTAATTAGCCAATCAATGAAAGCCAGAGTGATCTTGGGGTTCGTGGATTAGATTTTTTTTAAGGTCTTACAGTATATACTTGTGTAATTAAGGATGGAAACAACAGTGGAGCAATGTCCTCTTCTATTTCAGATATGAAAAGAAATGAAAGGGAAAAGAAAATGGCAGCAAGGAAAACAAATTCAAGTGATGTAGTAGAGAAAGTATGAGATAACATGATTCAAATACTGCTTCCAATCCTTCCTACCTATGAGGGTTTGGGGTAAATTACTTAACTTCTTTGTATTTGTTGCATTCTCATTGGTAGAATGAGGGGCCTGAACCATATGGTCCTTGAATTCCCTCCAGACTCTAGATTTATGAGCCTATGAGTGATGATCTCTAAGCTCTAACTTCTAGGAGTCTTTGTAATTGTTCACTTTGCTATGTAGCTACTGATCTTCCCCAAAAAAGGTCTCATAATCAAGCCTTGTTATTCTTTTTTTTTTTTTTTTTTTACAATAATGTCCAACAATGACCCCATTTGGGATTTTCTTAAGAAAGATGGTTTGCCACTTCTTTCTACAGCTCATTTTACAGATGAGGAAACTGAGGTAAACAGGGTTAAGTGACTTTTCCAGGGTCACATAGGTACTAAATCACTGAAGTTACATTTGAAGCCAGGATGAGGAATCTTCCTAACTCCAGCCTGGCACTTTAGCCATTGCATTACTAGCTGCCCCATAATCAAGTCATGTTTCTATGTAATTTTGAAGAAAATAAGTAGCTGAAATTATCATGAGCTTTTTACAAAAAGGGAGATACAAGGATGCTCAGAAGTCTGTGGATACAGTGTGTTTTTGTGTATTTACTGAATGCCTCTGACCATTTATTTACTAAAGCCACTGAAGTTCACACTGGAGACAGGCCATTGTGACAGCTCAGCATGTGCTAAGGTATAAGGAAATGGATGATCTACATTCAGATAATCAGAAGTTGAAGGTGGACAAGTATAATCAATAAATATTTTGATATATTATCTAGTAGTTATGTAGCTCATGGGCTACGATGTATATCACAAATGAACAAATTAGCACACTTAAGGAGTGACTGATTTTTTTCCAGTGGAACTCAAAGAACATTATATTTTATAGACTCACAAAGTTATAGAACCACAAGGTTGAAAGAAATCATAGAGACAACCCAGTCCAAACCCTGTATGACTCATGATTCATCTCTACAACCATGCTGAAAACTAGTTACTGGTTCAAACTCCGCTTGAGCACTTTCATTTATGGAGAATTCACTACCATCTCTTCCATTTTTTAAATGTTGGAAAGTTAGCTATTAGAAAGTACTTTTTTTTTTTTCTTTTTTAGCTGAAATGTGTCTCCCTCTTTGCACATAAAGCAGTGATGGGATAGAAACTGACAAGTTCCTTCTACAGTCCTCTACGAATGGTTAATTTGAGTCTTCTGTTGATTTCTCCTAAATGGAGGAAGATGTCATTTTTTGTTAATGGAGTGTCACAAGCATTCTTGCCTGAAGGGGAAAATAAGCTTTTATTTCCCCTCCCATTTTGGATTATCTATTTTTCTTCCCTTATTTCTGCCCCCTCTCTCCCTTTCCTCTTACAACTAGCAAAAACAGAAGTTTCAACAGGAAAGATGTTCCATCTAGGGGTACAGTGGGAAAGACTCCCTCAGGCTTCCTTTCCCCATCCTTCACAGAGAGGGTAATGAAGCAAGGCCACTAGGGTAGTATGACTCACTCTCCTAGATCTCTGCTAATGACACAAGAGGAATGTGGAGTTTCCATCTTGCCAAGTGTATGAGGTGAAAGTCAATATTTTTTAAAGCTGTGATGATAGGGCAGAGAAATTTTTACTTGAGGACAAAAGTTAGAGCAAAGCAACTCATAAATCCAGGAACTGATCTATTCATTTTGTTTTCCCAAGAGCCATGGCAAAAAGCAGCCCCACAGCTAGAGTTTTGATGAGCAGGAAGAGCACCAAGAAAGGTATTTCTTTTTCTCACCTGTGACTTTATCACTAACAAAGTAAAATGTTGATCTCATCTCAAAAGTAATGTCTAAATTTCTGTGCAGCACCAGAATCGTTCTGTTATCAATGGCAGGTCAAAATTAAGTGGGCTGTCAACTAGAACACAGGGTATCTCTTTAAAACTCTTTATCCACCAAGGTCACACAATGAAGTAATGACAAAGCCAAGCTGAGAATCAAGATTTCCTGACTTCTAGCACAGTGTCACATAAAAATTTGAAAAGAAAAGTCTTCTGAGGTCTGGGAAAGTCACTTAATATTCATTCATTCATTTACTCACTCACAAATTATATATTGAATACCTGCTTTGTGTAATATCCTGTCCTGTGTGCAGCTCTGAAGTAGATACATCCCTGGCTGCAAGGAATTTGTCATCTAGTCAGATTAACTTCCCAGGCCCTCATCTGTACAATAAAAGGATCGAATGAAACAGTCTCTAGGGTGCTTTCCAGCTCTGACCATCTAAGAAGTCTACTTTGCTCCTAGCCATAGCACTGACATATCTTTCTCCTCAACCCTCTAGATAAGAATTGTATACCAGAGCTCAATGCTTCTCAACACTTTAAAGGCAGGCAGTTAATCTCTAATTTACTGATTGGCAAACTACTTTAGTAGGTCACTTTGAGTGCTGTCAGAGTCTGAAGCTAAAGTTACTTGGGAGAGACATCGGGAGGGAGCATTGGGTAATGGAAAGAATTCAATGAATTCTGAAATACCTAGATTCAAATCCCAATAGCGACACTAGACAGGTAGTTATATCAGGCTGACTGCTCCATCTATGCTTCATTTTATGCACCTTCCATGTTCTTGATGTCTCCCCCTGCCTCATCCCATATTACTCAAGACAAAACAAACCCTGAAAGACTTAATCCTTCTGTTTCAGGAATTCCTTCCTGGATACAGTATGCCCTCACTATATTAGTCTGGCTGTTTCAACCATCCTTCATTTTAGAATCCCTTCTCCTATTTTCCACAATTGTCTTGCCAGCCTTTATTGCCCCCTTATCCTTCCCTGTGCTGAACCAAGCTTTTCCAATTCTAAAACCATAATCAAATCAGTAGTGCCATAGTTATTGGAAGTTTTGCATCTATTTCCCTTTGACTTTGTTGAGGTGGAAAACACTCCAACAACGTTAAGGTCCCCAGATAGGGCAAAAAAATTCACAAATTTAATTTGTCTCCAAGTTAAGAAGCAAAAATTTATTACTCTGCTAATAGTGGACTAAATTCCAAAATAATTTAGCAAAGAATCAGGAGCAAGAAGATAAATTTATAGGAAAACATTAGAGACCAGGTGCTTTATGTCACTAATATGTACCTTATTATTGTCTCAGAAACTTTATCACTGACCAACAAATTATTATCTAACAGCCAGTAAACTTTGTGGAACTACAGCACTCCCAAAGCCAGGGGACTTTAGGGTTAGCATTACATCTCCCCTAGAAGTTAGGGGAAGAAATATATCATTTTAACTACATCAGTCCCAAGGCCAGGCTTACTGCTACATCTCCCTTACATCAGTTTCTATCACCATCTCCTTCTTTTTTTAAAAAATTATCTATTAGTTTTTGATATTTACTTTTATAAGATTTTGATTTCCATTTTTTTCTTTTTCCTTTCTCTCCCCTTCATACAATGGCAATCAATCTAACATAAATTATACATATACAATCATGTTAAACATATTTCCATATTAATCATGTTGTAGAAGAAGAATCAAAGCAAAAGGGAAAAAATCATTAAAAGAGGAAAAAACTTCAAAAAATGAAAATAATATGCTTTCATCCACATTCAGATCCTATAATCTGGATATGAGTAACATTTTCTATCATGAGTCTTTTATAATTATCTTAGATAACTGAGTTGCTGAAAAGTGCAAAACTTACTTCACTCAGCATCAGTTCATGTAAGACTTTCTAGGGTTTTTTTTTTATATCTGCCTGCTCATCCTTTCTTATCACACAATAGTATTCCATTACATTCATATCCCACAATCTGTTTAGCCACTAATCGGTATCCCTCAATTTCCAATTCTTTGCCATTACAAACTATAAACATTTGCTATAAACATTTAGATATTCTTGGATCAGAGGGGAGACACAGTTTTATAGCTTTTTGCACATAATTCCAAATTACTCTCTGGAATGGTTGAATCAATTCACAACTCCAACATTGTATTAGTGTCTCAATTTTCTCACAACCTCTCCAACAGTTTTTATTTTCTGTTTCTGTCCTATTAGCCAATCTGATAGATGTAAAGTGATATTTCAGAATTGTTTTAGTTTGCATTTTTCTAATCAATACTGATTTATTAGAACATTTTTTCCATATGGCTATTGATAAACTTAATTTCTTCATCTGAAAACTGTCTATTTATATCCTCTAACCATTTATCAATTGGGAAATTACTTGTATTCTTACACATTTGACTCAGTTCTCTATGTATTTTAGAAATGAGGTCTTTATCAGAAACACTAGCTGCAAAATTTGCTTGCCAACTTTCTGTTTCCTTTCTAAACTTGGTTGCATTGACTTTGTGCAAAACCTTTTTAATTTAATACAATCAAAATTATCCACTTTGCATTTGGTCATAAAGTCCTCCCTTCTTCAAAGATCTGACAAACTATCCTTTACTCCCCTAGCTTGCTTTTAATATCACCCTTTATATCTAAATCATGCATTCAAGTTGACTTTACTTTGGTAGAGTATGAGATGTTAGTCAACTCCTAGTTTCTGCCATACTATTTTTTCCATTTTGTTCAGTAGTTTTTGTCAAATAGTGACAGAAGATGTAGTCTTTGAGTTTATCAAACTGTAAATTACTCTAGTCAATGACTATTGTATTTTGAGTACCTAACCTATTCCATACTATTTCTTAGCCAATATAAATAAGTTTTGATGACTGCCACTTTGTAATATAGTTTTGGATCTAATATGGCTAGCACCCTTCCTTTGCATTTTTTCCCATTATTTCCCTTGATATTCTAAACTTTTTGTTTTTCCAGATGAATCTGATTATTTTTTCTAGTTCTATAAAATAATTTTTGAAAGTTTGATTAGTATGGCACTGAATAAGCAAATTAATTTAGATAGAATTGTCATTTTTATTATATTGCTCAGCCTATCCATAAGCAATTGATATTTTTCTAATAATTGAGATCTGAATTTATTTGCATGAAACATTTCCTTAATTTCCAAACCAAAACACCCCTCCAAGTTGTTCTCTTCTATATGCATTGTCTCATCCAATTTGAATGGAAATTAAAATCTATGCCTCAACATTTAGCAGAATATTTGGCACATAAGCACTCAGTACTTTTTCATCTATTCATCGATATACATGTCATTACATACATACATACACACATACATTTCTCTCTATAAAGAGGGTAGTCTATACTAGCACTTTATTTTGATTATAGTGAGGGATGAAAACCTTCAAGTGCTATAGAAATATGAGTGATGTGATTTGATTGATAATGATAGTGATGATGATGATGTAGAAGAAGAAGGAGAAGAGAATGAAGATAATGGATGATGAAGAAAATAATAGATGATGAAAAGGAAGAGGAATCATTCATGTGTTCAATAATGAAGTTAATCAGCTACACCCAGTGAAAGAACTATGGGAAATGAGTATGAATCACAACATAGCATTTCCACTCCCTCTGTTTTTGTCTGCCTTCATTTTTGATTTCCTTCTCAGGTTATTTTTACCTTATTTCTAAATCTGGTTTTTCTTGTGCAGCAAAATAACTGTATGGATATGTATACATATATTGTATTTAACATATACTTTAACATATTTAATATGTATTGGTCTACCTGCCATATAGGGGAGGGGATGGAGGGAAGGAGGGGAAAAATTGGAACAGAAGGTTTTGCAAGGGTCAATGTTGAAAAATTACCCATGCACATATCTTGTAAATAAAAACCTATAACAAAAAAGAAGATGAAGGAAGAAGAAGAAAGAAGAAAAAGAAGTGATATGCATTTAAGTGACAGCAACAGCATGGAGATCAAGTCATCATCCTACCAAAGCTGTCAGTTTTTTACATGACATTACCTCCCTTTGAGAGCATTTACCAGTCATAGCAAAGTGATATGCTATAGATGATAGTGCCATATAAAAAGGAACTCTTTAATGAAGCTGGAACATAGTAAGTAAACACTTAAATGCTAGCTGACTGGCAAAAAAAAAAAAAAAAATAGTACTTTGCATTTGGGCAGGGTGAAGGAAAAAAGGAAGTCATAGGTTTTCCCCTTGGAGGGGAAATTGGAGAGGGAAAAGAGGTATAAAAAGGACTTGTATGCTCAAACTTTCCATAGGATTGAAAACATTTCTTTAAAATAAACTCAAGAGTAGGTTTGCCCAAGTCTTTAATCTACAGACAGCTACAACAGGGCTAAATATCTCTGGGGCCTTAGAAAGAGGCAAGCTAATCACGGGCTCCAGGGTATTCTTACTTTAGATAGATTCTGCCAGTCTCCAGCAAACAGGAAATGACCAGAGAAAATGGAAAGGAGAAGGAAGCTGGGTGGGGGGTGGACTCCACAGGGGAGATCTTTAGGGAGGAAAACAAAGGATTAAAAAAAAAAAAAAAAGACTACAAGAAAGTAGCTTTATTGTTATGTAGATTTTGCCTGAATGAGATTTCCCTCCCCTGTAAGTTTCTTTACCTTTAAATATAAAAGGATTGTATTTTCAACCTTTGTTTGTAGTTTACAAAAAGGCAGAGAAGCCTTTAACCCCAGAGATCACTCTTGGAGATACATATAAGGAGGGAAGGAAGGAGGAAGGAAAGGAGGGAAAGAAAGAAAGATATTTCTGAAGATAAGGAAAGGCTCAGAGTCTGTCTTCCCATTAGGTGATTGGCTCAAACTAAAGTTTGGAAGATCAGAGAAGCTACCTAAGGGTTCAGTAGCTAAAACTTAGAAAGCTAAACTTCAGTTCTGAAGAATGAACTGCTTGACTCAGCCCAGCAATGGAATGAACTGGCCACTGAGAACCCATACTTCACCAGCAAGAAAACACCTTGTCCATCCCTTAGGATGTACCTGAAACTGAACTCAGTATGCTTATAACAATCACTTCAGGAACCAAATAGGGAAAAGAATAGGCCCAAGTTCGGGGATATTTTGATGCTTTAGGTCCTACTATTATACACACACACACACACACACACACACACACACACACACACACACACACATATACATACACATACACACACACATACATACATATATATACATATATATGGTATTACAGAGTTAATTGGTTATTGTGTATATAAGGAGATACCCACCTGTCAAGTGAGAGTGAGAAGATACCAACTGGAAGTACCACTTTATATAGAGATTCACAAAGAGAATGGGAGGCTCATAGTGACAGCATTAAAGAAACAGCACTGTCCTTCAAGTGTATCCCCAAACCATCTCTGTGTACCCAACAACTTAGTGCATTTGTGGGCTGAGAAAGTCCAGTCTTCCTACTATAAGAAATCATAAATGTAAATAATTCACAGACAAATGGAGAAGAGCTTTATGAACAGATTCAGACCACTGCAACAGCAGAATTAGGAAAACAACCCACACAGTCACAACAATATTATCAGTGAACACAAAAAACTAAGCCAACGATATGAAATTATAATAATCAATCTTGGCCCTACAGAAGCAATGAAGATAATCTTCTCATTTGCTTTCCTTGAAAAATTGAGATGGGTCATTTTCTTTTTTCCCTTTGTTAAGAAAGAAGTTTCATTTCAAGACTCAATACAAAAAATGCTATCCATTATCTGGATCAAGAACTGATACAGATCAAAGCATGCTATTTTCACTTTTTTTCTTTTGTTCATTTCTTCTTTCACAACATGACTAATGTGGAAATGTGTTTAACATGCAGATTGCTCGCTGTCTAGGGGAGGGAGGGTGAGGAAAGAGAGAGAAAAATTTGGAATTCAAAATCTTATTTAAAATGAATGTTGAAAATTATCTTTATATGTAATTTGGGGAAAATCCTATTTTTGTTTTTCAGTAAAAGAAGGAAATTTTGTTGGGAGAAGTTATCAGGGATAACTTAAAGTAAAAATGAAAGGCTCCTTCACAGAGACATGAAGAGATAGAAGAGAAAGAAGGGAAATGGAGGAGGGGATATAGAAGAGAGAAATGGGGAAAGGAGAAAGAGGAAAAGAGGTGGGGGGAAAGCAAAAGAGAAAGAAAAAGAGCAAAAGAAAGGAAGAAACGAGGTAATGTTGTAGGAGAAACAGTATTGGATTTGGTCAGAATCTAGATTCAAATTCCACCTCAGATACTTATTAGCTATGTGACCAAGACAAATCACTTAATTTACCTGCAACTCAGTTTTCTTATATCTAAAAAAATAAATAAAAGGGTTTAGACTACCAATCCTCTGAAATCATTTCCAGCATTGGTTCTATGACCTTATGAAATTAGATTTGAGAAGTAAATTTGAGTTGTTTTTATATTTTGTTTCAATTTGGTTCTACAGTTTTGTCTTCAAAAGTGGGTCCCATAGATTCATGAATTTAGAAATGAACAGGTGTGAATTTCAAGGAACTGCGTAAAGAAATAGTAAGTTTCCTGTCACTGAGATAGTTTCAAAAAAACTAGATGATCACTGTTTAAGTATGTTTTAAAGCAGATTCATTTATTTGTATTTTGAAAACCTGTCAAACAACCTGTTTAAAGAACTTTCAGTTTTCCTAATCTTTTTCTACAGATCTTTGCCCTAAGCTTTTATCACTTGAATAGGGAATTGAATAACTGTGACTTTCAGAGATTAAAAGTAAAGCGCATCTGTCAACAACGTTTCAAGGTGGGGTAAAATTGGGGCTTAAAACATATGTAATTTGTTTATAAGTGCTGTAAGAGTTTCTGGCTTTAGGGAAGGAGGTTTAGGATACAGTTTAACTAGAATTACTAGAAAGACTCCAAAATGTATGGTTAACAGTAAATCAAACTCCCTGAAGTAGTTCTTAATAAGATGTATCTGTTTAGTCAATCAGTCATAAACGAAATAGCCCTTACTCTCAAGAGGCTAATATATTAAAAGGGGGGCAAAAGAGGGACAACATTAAAAAAAAAAAACTATATACAAACAAGATATAAATAGGTTAAAGTGGAGATCTCACAGGAAAACCACAAAGATTAAGAACTGGAAGAGATTTCCTTCAGGTGAGACTTTAGTTGACATTTGAAGCTAGGGAAGCCAGGAAGTAGAGATGAGGAGGGAGTGAAATCCAGGCATGTTCAATTCAACAAGTATTTATTAAGCATCTACTATTTGTAAGATACTCTACTAGGGAGATACACAAAGAACAACAGTTCCTAACCTCACAGAGTTTGCCAAAGTGCAATAATGACAAGAAAATTTTGTCTACTTCTCTTTTCTTGCCCTCAAAGGTAAAATGGAGAAAAGCTCCTATCTTTTTGTGGGCAATGTAAAAAACTATAAGAGACGATCAATGAAGAAAGATGTTATTTTTGTCTCTTTCTTCAAATAATCTTACTTTTTGTAAATCCTAATTTTCTCACAAATATGGAACAAGCTACATGCAAATACATGTAATACAGCAAAACAATAGCATGAACACTGCATGTGTATACCTGAACACACACACCAGCTCTTACACTTCACATTGACACTGTATTTCCCCAAATGAATTTCCTTTCCCTCTTCATTGGCTTCTGATCACAGACTATTTCTATGAGTTCTGCATAGACAACTATAGAGAATGAGAAATACTACATAGACAGCAGACTGGGAAAAGTGAAGCTTTTATTTTTTTTCACACTTAGCCAATACAGCTCACCAACTACAAAAGAGCATTCTCCTCAATTTTTCTTGCCCTGTTCCTTTTTCTAACTACCAGAAGCCAGAGAATCAAATTTGTCAGTGCACAGTAGGCACTTAGTAAATAAGTGAGAGTTTAATGAATGAATGAAGTGGAAATCAATGATGTAACATCTATCTAAGATACAAGTCCTAAAGGCAAGGACACACAATTCTTCCAGATGAAAGGATGGACTCTCTCTTCACAAGGGATGTTGATTAATCTGAAATCTAATAGAAATCAGAGATATGTGAAACAAGTGGGCATTATGATCACTGAAACAAACTATATTCTTCCAGGTAAGGATATAATATTATGATTCAAAAATCATCTGGGACACATATAATATAATCAAAAAGACATTCCAAAACTAGGTAATAAAAGGACTTGAATTCAAGTTGCACCTTTAACTCTTACTATACATGTCACATTGAGAAAATCCATTCTCCTTCCTTGGCCTTAGTTTTCTCACATATAAAATAAAGAAATTGGACTAGATGGCCTCTGAGGTCCCCTCCAAATTTAGACGTAAGTGCCAAAGACCACTGACTTACAAAATGTTATAGCTGAAATGACCATCTAGAGACCATCTAGTCCAAGTGGTTATTAACTTGAGATCAATGATCTTGGTTTTTTTTATATACTTTATATACTTGTTTTTATACACTTGTTTTAGTCACACATGTATGCATTTATACAAACATGCCTGTATGAAAGTATATGCAATATAATTGGCTTCTTTTGTAATCATGTATTTTAAGTAATGTTTATAAACGTAAAAATATCATTTTAAGATATCTATAGTTTTCACCAAAGGAGTGCACGACACAAACTAAGCACTTTTGATTAGATTTAACCTGCTTATTTTATATCTGAAATCAAGTCTCTCAACTACCAGAGTATGGGCTCTTTCCACTGTACCCCACTGTTTATCATATACATCAGTATTTTGAGGGTCTATGATTTTTATCTATTGGAATACTTTCTTACCTCAGGCAGATCACAAACCCCATGCACTTCATTATAAAGCCTCCAAGTTGCTATCTCCCAAATCTTCATAACCTCAACTAACCAAGTAATGGGCCACTCACAACTTTAGCTGGATTGGGCCTATGATGGCAAGACAGAACTTAGATTCAAAACCTTTCTTATTTAAATGGCTCTGCTAGGACTTGTGCCATGGGAGCATAATTTTAAAATGCCTAGAGGCATCTCTACTGTATAATGAAAGGAGGACAGTTCGATTAGTGGTGTCTCCTTAGAGATGAGGAATAATATTGTCCTTTATCTGATAAAAATAGCTATAATTAACACAATACCTAGTGCTGATAAAATTCTTATCTTCTAGTTTGGGTTTTTTTTAATGTATACAATGTACAAAGGGCTGACCTTTAAGTGGGCATCTTTCTCACAACTATCCTGTAAGATAGTCAGACAGGTAATGCAGAGATTCTCTCCATTTCACAGAGAAGAAATCTGAAGCTTAGAAAAGTAAAAGTGACTTTCTCAAGATGACCAGACTAAGAAGTATGAGAGCCAAGACTTCAACTAGGTCTTATGACTTTCAAGTTCAATAGTTTCTAAATATATTTTGTTATTTTTCTTTTGGCTTTATCTTTACTGCATCTTGTTTCTTGTTGGTAAGAAGGCAGTTAAATCCTAATCACCTCTACTATATACTTGAGGATATTCAGGGTTATAAAAATATACATCATCCAGATCTGCTCTGGACTGTGAGCCTGAAGATATGGATTCCAGTCCTGACTCAGATCTATCACCACTTTGAGGTTGCTGTGATCTTGGCAAATAACTTTCTTTCTCGGGGACTCAGTTTCCTGATATATAAAACTGTGGTCAGGGAGACACATAAAACAAAGAGAAGAGAAGGAATAGACAAAAAGAGCTTTAATGTTCTTTTTAGTTCTAACAAATCTATAAAGCAAGCAGAAATAGGTAAATTATTTAGCTATCAGCTGGGAGTGGAGGAATGGGAAAATGTAACACAGGACACACTTTTAAGTTTAATATGCATTAACACTTTCTGTATGACTTTCTTAAGTCTACATAATCAACAAAACAATAAATGAAGCCTTGATTACAGAATTTGGGAGTGTCTAACATGTAGATACTCACACTGAGTATTTAATAGACTCTCCAGTCAGTTCCAGTTGGTTCTAGCACACACCTCCCTAAAAGTCTGAGAAAGTTAGGAGAAGAGAGAGAAATCAGACACTTTCTGAACAGCCCACTAACAGGATATGAAATAAGACCTGCAGAAATCCAGAGCCAGTAGCTGAGGTTCAGCCTCAGGCAAGGAAGCCTGTTTTTCTCCTCGGTTTGAGAAGCACTGAACAGATGGAATTGTTCATTTCTTTTATAAAGCCCCAAGCAATAGGCTAGGAAATGGTGGGGGTTCAAAAGACTAATTGACCAAGTGAACAAAGCTCTGGCCCCAAAGTCAAAGCATCACACCCAGAGGAGACAAGAGCAAGAAGGAGGAGAAAAATCTCTAACAATTTAAAACATAAACTGTCAAAACTAAATAGGCTCAAAGATCATTTGGTCCATCTCTTCATTTTTCAGATGGGCAAACTGAGGGCTCAGAAGAAAAGGCATTTAAGATTATAGCATTAATAGCCAGAATGGACCATAGAAAACTTACTGTTCAACCCTCTCCTACAGAAGAGAAAACTGAGGCAGCTAAGTGGTATATAGATAGAGCATTGCTCCTAGAAGACCTGAATTCAAATCTGTCTTCATATATTTGCTAACTGTATAACCCTGAAAAAGTCATTTAATCTGTCCACCTCAGTTTTTTCAGTTGTGCAATGGGAGAATGTGGAGATCAAATGAGCGCCTAGTACAGTGTCTGGCACATAATAGGCACTTAATAAATATGTTCTTCCTCCCTCCCTCCTTCCCTTCCTTCCTTCCTTTCCTCTTTCCCTTCCTTCCGTCCTTCCTCCCTCCCTCCCTTCCTCCCTTCCTCCCTCCCTCCCTCCCTTCCTTCCTCCCTCCCTCCCTTCCTTCCTCCCTCCCTCCCTCCCTCCCTCCCTTCCTCCCTCCCTCCCTCCCTTCCTTCTTTCCTCCCTCCCTCCCTTCCTCCCTCCCTCCCTCCCTTCCTTCTTTCCTCCCTCCCTCCCTTCCTTCCTTCCTTCCTTCCTTTTTTCCTCCCTCCTTCCTCCCTTCCTCCCTCCCTCCCTCCCTCCCTCCTTCCCTCCCTTCCTTCCTTCCTTCCTCCCTCCCTCCTTCCCTTCCTTCCTTCCTTCCTTCCTTCCTTCCTTCCTTCCTTCCTTCCTTCCTTCCTTCCTTCCTTCCTCCCTCCCTCCTTCCCTTCCTTCCTTCCTTCCTCCCTCCCTCCTTCCCTTCCTTCCTTCCTTCCTTCCTTCCTTCCTTCCTTCCTTCCTTCCTTCCTTCCTTCCTTCCTTCCTTCCTTCCTCCCTCCCTCCTTCCCTTCCTTCCTTCCTTCCTTCCTCCCTCCCTCCTTCCCTTCCTTCCTTCCTTCCTTCCTTCATTCATTCATTCATTCCTCCCTTCCTCCCTCCTTCCTCCCTCCCTCCCTCCCTTCTTTCCTTCCTTCCTTCCTTCCTCCCTCCCTCCCTCCTTCCCTTCCTTCCTTCCTTCCTTCCTCCCTCCCTCCCTCCCTTCTTCCCTTCCTCCTTCCCTTCCTTCCTTCCTCCCTCCCTCCTTCCCTTCCTCCTTCCCTTCCTTCCTTCCTCCCTCCCTCCTTCCCTTCCTTCCTTCCTTCCTTCCTTCCTTCCTTCCTTCCTTCCTTCCTTCCTTCCTTCCTTCCTTCCTTCCTTCCTTCCTTCCTCCCTCCCTCCTTCCCTTCCTTCCTTCCTTCCTTCCTCCCTCCCTCCTTCCCTTCCTTCCTTCCTTCCTTCATTCATTCATTCCTCCCTTCCTCCCTCCTTCCTCCCTCCCTCCCTCCCTTCTTTCCTTCCTTCCTTCCTTCCTCCCTCCCTCCCTCCTTCCCTTCCTTCCTTCCTTCCTTCCTCCCTCCCTCCCTCCCTTCTTCCCTTCTTCCCTTCCTCCTTCCCTTCCTTCCTTCCTCCCTCCCTCCTTCCCTTCCTCCTTCCCTTCCTTCCTTCCTCCCTCCCTCCTTCCCTTCCTTCCTTCCTTCCTTCCTTCCTTCCTTCCTTCCTTCCTTCCTTCCTTCCTTCCTTCTTTTCCTTCTTTCTCTTCCTCCCTCCCTTCCTTCCTATGAAATTGAGATTTCTCCCAAGATCACACATTCAGCAAACATCTGAGGAGACAGGATTCTCTAATTCCAATCCAGTGGTTTTTATTATGTTGTTTTGATTTCCTGTTTGCTCAAAGCCTCACAGCAAGTCTGTGGCAGATGTGGGGTATGAGTCCAGAAATCCTTATTCCCTATCCAATGCCCTTTTCATATATCTTACTGCTCATAACAAGAAGATAGAATGTTTGTTCTGCACAAAAATATCTTGAATAAATTCAGGCTGAATTGAAATTATTGAATCTCTGTATCAAATCAATGGACCTTGGTATCCTCACTTGTAAAATACTAGATTTTGATTAGAAGACTCCCTTAATATTACTTCCATCTTTATACCTATGATTCTACCATAGGATTCCCAAAGGATCTGAAGGGTTAATAAAGCAATTATAATGTGCCTAGCATTGTGTTTATAACCCAGAGGTATCATCATGGGAGCTTAATATTTGGCTTTACTTTTTCCAGAATGAATCCAGCAGGCAGGTGATTCTATGGGAATCTGTTTTCTAAAGAGAGCTCTCCAGAGTGATTAAAATTCGCATCACAAAAGGAATGTGGCTTTTTTTATTCTAAACTGCAAAACGTGGCACGGTTAATCAGAGCAATTATAAATGGTAACATCATTATTCAAGCTTCTATTTCCAAACTAAGTCATTTAAATGACTACATTCTCTGCTTCAGAGTCAGCCAGGCCAAGATGCTTCTCAAAGAAAAGAAAAGAAAGAAAGGAAAACAGACAATAAGTCAGTTGCTTACCAGTTTCTTCCTAATACAACCAACTGTATTAATACCATCTTTTCCATGAAACTCCCTCCCCATTTCATCCAACATCCAGAAATCCATCTTGCAATCTCCTTTTTTTTTCTTGGATTATGAACCCCTTTGTTAATACATCTCAAGTCCTTATATTTAACTGCAATATGTAAACATATTCTCTCTTTTTCAGAATATGTAGTTCTTAAGGGCAGGCAAACAAACATCTTTTAAAACCCCAGTGTCCTATCCACAGTCCACACTCCCTCTAGATCCAAGCCCAAGAAGACCTGCATTCAAATCCTGCATGGTATATTTATTATATGGCTATGGAAAAAAAAAAAAAAAAAACAACTCTTTGAAAGTCAGTTTCCTCATCTATAAAATAGATCTAATAGCTCATATGTATATATTGAGATCATGTTACAGTTCCCCAGGGAACTGCACATTACTATTTTAATCTCTTCTTGAAGAAACCATTCTCAGAAAACTTACTATTTTTGGAAGAATGTTGGACATTTCTCTCTGGGTTAGAGTCTGGGAGATCTGTGTAGGAATTCTGCCTGTAATGTTGCTTCTTAGCGCCTGTTCCCTTGTCTGACAGCTTTGGTTTCTCTAAAACTAAGCACAAATCTTCATACTTGTAACTTCTACCTATTCTACCTAGGTACCAGACACCCTAGTAAATACCAGATATACAAGTTAAGGGAGGTGGGAGTAGGGAAAAGGTCCCTGATGGGGGCTGATTGAGAAAGTCTGGAGATTCAGAAATAGAGCTTGGAGAGGAATAAAGACATAACTGACCTGGGCCCCTTCCTAAAAATGGAGATCCGGGGAGGAATTAGTTAATGAGAGGAAGAGACCAGAAGAATAGAATGCATTGCCTGAGATCTATCCGTATGCTGACCAGAATAGTAGCATCTCAGCCTCAAAGTTTTAAGGCTCATATGAGAAAGTATGTAAGGCGTTTTGCAAACCTTAAAGAACAAAATAAATATAAACTCAACCATTACTATTATTCTTGCTGCTATTGCATCCCTGAACATGATACAAGGCTTTTATACAAAATAGCTATTAATTAATGTGCTGAATTCAGCCTTCCTAGGATGAATATGTTTATTCTTGATCATATGCACTATTATTCAAATGGGGCTATGAATGTTTCAGAAATTAATCAGGTAGCCTCCATATGGTGTAAAACATCTCCATGTAAGCTGGGTTACTCACCAGTGCCGTGCCTCACAGATTGCAGAAGCTGTGGAAGGAAGCCTGAAGAACAGGGAATTCTTGAGCATATCCGGGTTACCTATACTTGGATGATGAAACTGTCTAATGTTCAGGGAGGCAGAAGGAAGATCAGTAGGTAGAAGATAGTGAGATGTAGATTTCTGCTTAGTTTTAGAAAAACCAAAGCTGTCAGGCAAGGGAACAGGTGCTAAGAAGCAACATCACAGGCAGAATTCATACATAGATCTCCCCAGCTAACACAGAAAATAAATCTAGAGACCAAGGGTCACAGATAGCCAGGAAGTACCTGAGAAAAGGGTTGAACTTGGAGGTGGACTAGACAACTAAGGGCTTTCCTAGCTCCAGCCTTCTAGGATTCTATGTAAGGATGGCCCTTCACCCTTCTCAGCTACCCCATTAAAAAAGGGTGGGGGGAGAGATCTTGCCCAAGAGAATAAAGGAGTTCCACCATCCAGTTCTACCCACTCTGGGGAGAGGGCCTCCTTCACATATCCACACACTAAAGTAAATAAGCTCCTCTTTCATGCAGCCACTAGTCAGCTAGACATGGAGGAAAATATGAGTTGAAAAGACTTTCTAAGTCAAGTGACACTGAAAACTCTTTGACATAGTTAGGGATCCTGCGGATGTCTATCACAAAGATACTTGATCTCTGACAGAAAGGGAATGACAGAAAAGGAGATTCTTGTAAAGCAGAGAGCTTCCTCAGCCTGGAATTTCTTGGTGGGCTTCCTCCTTTTCTATGCTACAGGGAAGCAAACTGAGGTATGGAGAAACCAACCATTAGCACAATGACAGGCTGAATAAATGCTTCTTAATTTGATGTTGCCCAAGGACTAAATATTCTGGATAGGACTTGAGTCTGAATCTTCTAGATTAGTGTACTTGCTCCTTTATCACATTGCTTAATGACAATATGTAGATTAGCTCAAATATCAAAAGAGTAAAATACTCAGCAGCCTGGATGTCACAATGATTTCTATGTAAGATGCTGTAAACATTAAAAAAAAGAAAAAAAAAAAGACTAAGTCAACTATGACTTCTTTCCTCTTTAGGGTCTTCTCCTGACGAGATATTTTCTACCATGTCACAACAACCTTTCTTATACAGAAGTTTCCTTCATCCATGGACTTTTCACATAGGAAATATATTCCACCCTTGTGGCTCCCTCTCTGATTAGCTAGCTTCTCCCAGAATCTCCATTTTTAGGAAAAAGTCAGGCTAGTCATGTCTTTATTCCTCTCCAAGTTCTACTATTGATTCCTCATTCTTTATCAGTCCCCTCAGAGACAGTTCCCTTGCTCCCATCTACCTTGTATTTGTATTCCTGGCACTTGACAGAGTGTCTGGTACACAGGAAGTATTTAATAAATGCTTGTTGATTAATCAGAACTGTCCAACATTCTCCCCAAAATATTGAGTTTTCTGATAATGGTAACCTTCAAAAAGAGATTTTATTCATAATGTGAGGTCCCTGAGGAACTGTAGCATGGCTTCAATATAATCCCAAGAAGCATGTGATTAACCACCCAGAAGGTAGGATGATAGATTGAATCCCATCCTCTCTGCAATAACAAGTCTTGGGGCTTCTATTCTTTATCAATTATCCTCCTTCAGAGCCCCATTCTTTCCCTTTCACTATAGTAAAAGCTTCTTACTTACCCTCTTTAACTCTTACTATGTATCAGCCTTTGGCCCCTTGAGGAAGTTATACCTAATTTACTCAGGGAAACCAATAGAAAATTCTACCCCACCACCATATAGCCATAGAATATCAGCCTCTGGCCCCCAGATTACCTCCTTGATACAATATGTCCCCCTCTTTCCCAAACCTCTAGTTCTTATTTGGGGTTGCATAGAGTGAGTCACATACTGGTCCATGTATATAATTTAGAAATAAATATGAATTCAGGATATATACCAAATTTTTACTGATAGTGTACATGATAAAAAATGTTTTAGAGGCCATTGGTCTTGACTTGTCTGGGATTTCATACTTCAGGAATAGTGTGGGACTAGATGAACTTTGAAGTCTTTCCTAATTTTCATAGTCTATGATGCAAAGAATAAATAGGGGCCAAAAAATATTAGTTGACTTTTCCAAAGTCACACAGGTAATTCATGATATGGTCAGATTTGAACCTTAGGTCCTCAAAAACAAATATTACTCTCTTTTGATTGTACCACATGATAGTCTATGTAAGTGTTATCTTCTGATCATGATGAAGAATTTGAGACCCTTTGAGACAACAAGAAATAATGACAGATTTTTCTTCATATCCCTTCAACTACCAACTCACAAGTAAACTACAAGCATTGTTAAAACTAACAAGTAGGTTGAGATGTTACAGTATATTACTGATAGAATTATAATACATTTAATGTTTTGGAAGCCACTGAAAAGTGAAGATGACACTGATAAAAAAAAACAGAATTTACTGACGGGAAGAAAACAAATTAGGAAAAAACCTACTTTATTCAGCAACTCATTTTATTAAAAGCATTTATTACTTTACATATTTTTATTCCATTTTCATCAGAAGGAGGATGATAATAAATTAAGCCAATATCCATTTAAGTAAAGATATTTCTAGGATGTGGTCTAAGGGCACTAGACCTTCAGACCAATGTCCTCACACCTTCATCTTCAGAGAACCATTTATGTATATATAAGAATTACCTTGGATTCTCAAAAAAGAAACTGTTCAATTATGTTCTGCAAGCTGTTTTTAGAGCAATTTTGTCAAAAAGTTTTTAAAGAACTTTCAGGCTTATTTCCTTTTTAAAATTAAGTTATCTAGACCCTCTCATCTTCCAACTGTTATTGAACAGGAAAAAAAAAATGTTGGTTTGAAGATGGAAATTGCATAGAAATATGCTTTTACTTCAACAAAAAAGAATATTCTAGAAACAGGAAGAAAGCCCATCTCTTGATATAAAACTGTACCACTCTGACATTAATCATCATTTAAAAGTAAACATCTCATGATTCTAAGGCTTTTAAATGTACTATGCAAATGTTAACATATTAGACAAACTTTACTCAAACTCTCTTCCAAGCCTTTCTCTGCAAAGGGATGCCAGTATTTCAGATACAAGCAAAATGTGCTGATGCTACAGATAGCAAGAAGAATGTCATTTGATCCCAGAGTTTGGGAGCAATAGGTCCTCTTTTCACTGTCAGTATCTCTGCAGAGGCTCCAAGACTTCCCGGGCAGGGAGACATAGATGAGATTTCTCCATGAGGTAGGAAGATATACAAAATTTTACTTTGGGAATCTTTCCAGCAGGATTTAAATATAAGACTACCTGGATTAAAATCCTGGGTCACAATCTATCTAGGCTTCAGTTTTGTCATCTGTAAAATAAAAAGTATTGAACCAGATGATCTCTAGAGTCTAACTATGAGGCTAGAAGCCCTCAAGTTTCAGACTTTCTAAATCAGTGATATTTTATGAACTCTGCTTGATTTGAAGATTCTACCTTTTCCTCTTCAAATGTTATGTGGCACATTTAACTTTAAACAGTCAACTGATATAAAATGTACACTGGCTGGAGAAATTTTCAGTAATTTTTGGAAATCACTGGCATTCTTCAAAACAAGAAAGAGAAAATAAGTGGAGTTATAACCTTGGATGTGTTACTCAGAGAGCTTGGGAGAGTAGAGAAGAATGCACCACTAAGTTCTATTGCATTTTACAATTTAATTCAATTCAACATTGATTAAGCCCTTATTCAGAGGCAGGTAGATAGTGCAATGGATAAAACTCTGCACCTACAGTCAGGAAGACTCACCTGAGTTCAAATCAGACCTTAGACACATAGCTATTGACACTAGGCAAGTCACTTAACTCTGTCTTAGTTTTCTCATCTACAAAAAATTGCTGGAGAAGGAAAGGGCAAACCACTCCAGTATCTTTGCCAAGAAAACTACAAATTTGAGTCACACGGAGTCAGAAACGAATGGGCAACAAGGGATTTCAAAGCAAGTTGGAGATAAGAAAGGTCATTCTTGACAAGGGAAAAGGGGACACTTGTGCAAGTGTGGACGCAGGTGACGGAATGCCAAGCAGAGTTAAGCAGTTTGACTGAAATAGTGAGTATATGAAAGGAATAATCTTAAATAAGCTTGGAAGGGTAAGCTACAGCCAGACTGCAAAGGTCTTTTTCAAAGCCCAGCTGAGGAGTCTATATTTTATCTGAGGGGTGATAGCGAGCCATTGAAGAATGGAATCATCCCACAATTTCAAGTTCCTTTTTCCCTCCCTCAGCCTCAGTTCTCACTCACTCACTTCTATCTTAGAGATAGGTTCAGTGCAATTTAGTCCTTGTGTTCAATGTGTCCTGTGTAAAACAGGAATCAAGAAGTGAGACTGTAAATGAAACGGGCTGTTGCTGTATATTGAGCAGTGAAGCCATCCCTGGAGAATGGGGCTTTGAGGGGTGAAATATGAGGCTTCACCTCCCTTTGGTTTTCTGTCCTGCACAAACGTTCTCTGTCCCGGTGTAACCGTCCATCCACAGGCCTGCTATACATTAAGCAGGAAGTGACAGGTTCATGACAGCAAATGAAAATATATACCCCGTGAAGCAGGAGACATTCATCCCCGGGCCAGGGAAGCCCTTGAATTTTCATTCGATGCCGCTCCCAGACAATAAACCTGGAGAGACAGCTTCTGCCGCCAAATGGACAGCTTTCCAGACAAAAGCCACTGGCCAGTCACAGCCTATTAGTCCCCTAGAGCCTGTAAATAAGCCATCCATTTACAGCAAAGATGAGCAGATGTACTGGCTCCAGTAATGCCAGAGTGAGTGTATGTGTATGCATGTGCCCCTCCTGTCCTCCCTCTTCCTGTCTTCTTCCCCTCCCTTCTTCCTTCTCTCCCTCCTCCCTCCCTCTTCTTTCTGTCTCTCTCCTTTCCCCCCCACCCCCCACTCTCCACATACAAAGCCTAGAGGAATTCGGGAATGAATTCATGAAAGGAGGAGAGCCAGAGAATCCATATTACTTGATTCCCAGAATTCCAGGACTCCTCTGGCTTCTCCCACAACATTTATGCTTGTAGAGGACTTAGAGAGACAGAAAAATCATGAAACTGAATGTCCCAAAAGTTTTAAGATTTAACAGCTTTAAAGGGCACTAAGACTTTTTAGATTTAATAGCTTTAAACTGCACACTCTAAGACTTTTGAGATAACCCACACAGTTTCCGATCAGAACTCTTTCAAGTCCCATCTCTGTCTATCTTTGGTAATACCTCTTCTCTGATATCTCCCAGACTACCAGAGCTAACAAAGGGAACAGAGGCAGCCAAGGATTGCTTCTCAGACACCTCAAAATATTGATGAGATTCACATATAACAATTACTATCTCAACAGCATCCACAGTTTACAAAGCACTTTTCCTTACCATCAAAATATTATCTCCATTTTAATTTGAGGAAAGAGGCTCATAAACACTTTATCCAAACTTCCACAGGTATTCTTTTTTTTTTAATAATAGTTTTTATTTACCAGATATATGCATGGGTAATTTTACAGCATTGACAACTGCCAAACCTTTTGTTCTAATTTTTCCCCTCCTCCCCCCCAGATGGCAGGTTGACCAATACATGTTAAATATGTTAAAGTATAAGTTAAATACAATATATGTCTACATGTCCAAACAGTTGTTTTGCTGTACAAAAAGAATCAGACTTTGAAATAGTGTACAATTAGCCTGTGAAGGAAATAAAAAATGTAGGCAGACAAAAATAGAGGGATTGGGAATTCTATATAGTGGTTCATAGTCATCTCCCAGAGTTCTTTCACTGGGTGTAGCTGGTTCAGTTCATTACTGCTCTATTGGAACTGATTTGGTTCATCTCATTGTTGGAGAGGGCCATGTTCATCAGAATTGATCATCATATAGTATTGTTGTTGAAGTGTATAGTGATCTCCTGGTCCTGCTCATTTCACTCAGCATTAGTTCATGTAAGTCTCTCCAGGCCTTTCTGAAATCATCCTGCTGGTCATTTCTCACAGAACAATAATATTCCATAACATTCATATACCACTATTTATTCAGCCATTCTCCAATTGATGAGCATCCACTCAGTTTCCAGTTTCTGGCCACTACAAAAAGGGCTGCCACAGACATTCTTGCACATACAGGTCCCTTTCCCTCCTTTAAGATCTCTTTGGAATATAAGCCCAATAGCAACACTGCCGGGTCAAAGGGTTTGCACAGTTTGATAACTTTTTGGGCATAGTTCCAAATTGCTCTCCAGAATGGCTGGATGTATTCACAACTCCACCAACAATGTATCAGTGTACCTATGTTCCCACATCCCTTCCAACATTGTGCATTATCTTTCCCTGTCATTCTAGTCAATCTGACAGGTGTGTAGTTCCACAGGTATTCTTGATCAGTATTGATATTCGAACCCTGCATTCTTCATACCAAGCTAGAACTCTTATACCAAAGGAATGTGAAATACTCGGCAAAGAGGATGGCAATGTTCTTCCAATCATGAATGCTTGGCCTCTCAATCTGTTAGAAATAAGATGAATTAACATCATTATCTTCTGCTCAAATCAATTTGACAAACATTGAGTAAGTACCTGTCATGTGTCAAACATTGTATTAGGCACTGAGGATTCAAACACAAAACACCAAATGCTCAATGGGTATGGTATGACCGAGGAGCTGAGTGAGGTATTGTAAGGTTTTTTCCCCTCTCTTTTCCTTGTCTCTCTGGGAAGTGAATCCTTCACAGCAGCCACAACTGGAAGTTATATGCTCTAGAAATGGAAGTCAACAAGCATTTATTAAGTTCTCAATATGTACCAAACACTGTCCTGTGCCAAGCACTAGGAATAAAAAGAAAGGCAAAAAGCAGTTCCTGCCTTCAAGGAGCTTAGAATCTAATAGGGTAGAATATATGGAGATAACTACACACTCACAAGCTAGGTAGAAGCTAAATTGGAGATAATCTCAGAGGGAAGGCATTAATATTAAGAGAGATGGAAAAAAGAATCCTGAGGAAGGCAAGCTTTTAGCTGAGATCTGAAAGAAGCCAGGAGAAACCAGGACAAAGAAGTGATGAAGGAAAGAATTCCAAGTAGAAGAGACAAATAGTGAAAATGTCCTAAACTGGGAAATGGAGAGCCTGGGAGGCAAATTGTGCATCATTCACTTCAACGCTCTCATGTGATAGATAGTGAACCTGAGACTCAGAGAAGGTATAGGGCATACTTAATACTATCCAAGTAATAAACAGAATAACTGAGACTAACTTGGATTTTATGATCCCAAATTAAATTATCTTCTCACAATACCATGTTGTAGATTAGAAAGTGATGACATTTAAAAACACAGTGCCTAGTCATCAAAGACAGATTTAGAGCCAATAAAAGGAATAACTTAGTATTTGAGTTATCTAACAATCAAATGAGTTACCAGGAGAGGTAGTGAGCACACTATCAATAAAGACCTTCAAGAAGAAGTTTGATGACCAATTATTAAGAATATTGTAGAAGGTATTCCTGTACGGGGCAGCAGATGTGATCTCTATAAAGAGTTTTAACCTAATGTACTACAACTATACAATGCTGTAAGTCTAATGAATAAAATTAAATATTCTCAATGTTTTAGTCACCCAGAGCACCAAAGCCATTTCCCACTATGAAACTCAATTGATCTGAAATCATGAAATCAAAATCATTTATTTTTCAAAAACAGAAAGGTCATGACAGTATGACACACAGACCAACTTAGAAATCTTCAAAGTTATTCTGAACCATTCTTACTTGAAAGTTTAAATTACATTGACCTGGTTTTTAGCAAGTATCTCCAATCCTCCAGGCTTAGCAATTCAACTATTTTTATAGTTCCAGTACCTTTGGCTGAAGAACATAAAAGATTTTCCAATGATTAGCTAGATTTAATGACACTCCTATTGGGTAGCCAAATTTATTATACCCATTTCCCATATCTTTGAAGTAAGACTTAAAGGAAGTCAAGTTAGTATGATTCCATGAAAAGAGTACTGGCTCTTCAGTCAGAGGTCCTGAATTCAAATCCCATTTCTGATGCTTACAGCTTATAATGATTTTGGAAGACATATAAGTTCCCTGGGCCTCAGGTTCCTCATCTGTAAACTGAAATGGTTAGAGTATATAGCCTCTGAGGTCTCTTCCAAGTTTAGACCTATGATTTTAAAAATCAGGTTGACAAAATAAACAGTGACAGAAATCATGTAATGGAAAATATCGTGAATATGTACTCAAAAGTCTGGTGTTTGGGTCTGGCTCTGCCACTTAATTCCCTACATTTATTCTGAGTTTGCCATTTGTCTTGCCATTCCTGATCATTCATGATCAAGACCAGATCTTCAGACCTTCCATGAACTCTATCTCATTCTAATCCTGGGGGAGATCATTCTCATAGTATTAGAGGTGGCCACGAAGCAGAGTGGTCTTGGGTTTTGATTGAAGAGTGAGTAAAACACCCCGTCCTTATAAGCAGGCAGTCCCCAGACTTACTCTCCCTGCATCCTCCATCCCCTAAGGCCCTCATCAGAGTAGACATCTCATCATGTGTCCTCCCACTACCCAAGGAATATTGGATTTACCCCTGCTTACAGCTTGATACAATGGGCCAGGGGAAGTAAACATACCTCTTGTTCCAGCAACTCTCCTTAGCATCATTCAGCAACCTCTTTGCTTTCCTTTTAAAATTTCCTTTTACTTAAATGTCAACAAATATAGACATTTCAATACATAAAGAATAGTAAAGGACTGTAATATGTAACTGTGAACCAGTTACAAAGTTTATTTTTAAGCATATGTTAAATTTACATGGAAATCACAAACCTGTTCTGTTTGTATCTATGCTCCCCCCTCTAAAAACTCCCTTCTGATGTTTTCTGAATCTTGCAATCACTTACATTCACAAACTTTCATCCTCCATTATCCCATTGACTGTCAAGTTATGTTCTATTCTACTTTCTCCATCTCCTCTTTTTCGGGTGCCTTTCTCAACATTCAGATCATGGCCATGTTTGTTCAGGGCGCTTCTTGTTTTGTCTCCCTCCCATCATGTTTTTATACATTCCAATTTCATCCTCCACAGATAGGACTGTGTCATTCCCCTGTTCAAAAAAGTTTTGTAACCCTTTGCTGATTCCAAGACCAAATAAAAAAGTTCTCCACTTGGCATTCAAAACTCCTCAAAAGCTAACTGTAGTTTATTTTTCTGGACTAATACGTATTTCTCCCTCCTCACACATCCTAAACTCTGGGCAAACTGGGCTTCTTATAGCTTCTTCTATTCAATATTCCATCTCCAGACTTCATACCTTTGCCTAGGCTCTTCCCCCATACCTTGATGCTCTCCATGTTTTTTTTATTTCTGCCTCTTAGTACCCTAATTCCTTTTAAAGCTCCCATCAACTATTATCCTCTTCAAAGGACTTTCCTAATATGTTGACATGTATTACTAGAAAAATATTGCCCCAAATAACCTTGCACTTGCTTTTAATAATCTATGTTTATATATCACAAATGTAAAATTAGAAGGGAATTAAGAGATAACCAATCCAATTCTCATTTTAGAGGCAAGGAAAGTGAGGTCCATGAGGTAACTGACATGTCCAAGATTCAAGGTCCAAGGTGAGAATTGGCTGAGCTGGGATCCAAACTCACATTCTCTGACTCTAAACCTGATATTCTTTTAAATATATAATTAATATATATAATCAATATATATCATATATATCAATATGCAATCAATATATAATTTAATATATAATTTTTTCTTTGTTCTACCCTATCCCCAAAATAAAATATAAATTCCTTAATATCAGATATTCTCATTTTTAGTATTTTTATGTAATATGGTACCTGGCACCTAAAAGGCACTTATTCAGTACTTGTTGATCAACTGATTATATTTAAATTCAGAAGATCAGGATTCAAGTATCAATTCTAAAACTTACTAGTTTTATGACCTCATGTAAATCATCTTATGAAGTCTTGATTTCCTCATATATAAAATGATCTCATGTAACTTCAGAGTCTCTGTCTTAAAAGTCTCTCTGAGTCTCAGTTTCTTACTTTGTGTAACAGGTATTTCTCTTTCACAAAGTTGTTGTGAGGCTCAAATATATAGTCTATGTAAGGCATTATGTACACATGAGCTATTATTATCAGATAACTAGAAATAGAAGCAACCAATTACATTCCAAGTAACAGCCTATGCTGAAATTATATATCTGGGGGAAGAGGGATTTTCAACTTTGACAAAACTGTGAAAACAGCAACATTCGTATCCATCAGGAAGTCACTAGGAAAGGTGACAACAATAATAGCCAGGATAGTAAGTTTTGATAGGTTGTTTGCAAATGGGATTTCTCCTTATCTTTCTCACATACAGAAGAAGGAATAGTGCCATAGCAAGAAGGTGGTATGTATCTATCCAAACAGGGAAAATTGCATTGTCCCACATTCTTCATGAAAAGCAAATTTTTTCCTTTCTCTCTTTCTCAAATGATTTTTCCTCCTTTTCAAGAAATTTGCCTCTGTTCTCCTGTGTCAGTCAATTCACCTCCACCCACACAAAAGCAACTCTATTCTCATTCTTGCCTCCTATGGGCAAACTGATTAAAGATGTTGACTTGTCTGTCAGGTGAAATATAAACAGAGACAATAGCTTTTCTGAACTTTAATATAACACAACTCCAACTGGAACACATTATCTGCCAGCAGTCAACAAAACAAAACTCTCTCCATCGCACATTACCATGAACAGCTTATGCAGGGGAAATGTCGTAATAGATGCCATTAAGAGTATTATGGCAAAGGAAGTTGGCCAGTGCTGTGTGAAGAAGGAGGTAACTAATGTAAGGTTTTACCTAAGCACCACGCTGGGAGCCATGAAATATTAAGAAGTTCATGTGAAGTTCCTCTGAAGGGCACTGTGGTAAAATGAAAAGAATGTCAGAAGGACAATCCTACCTGAAACACTTATAAGCTAATGTCACCTAACCTGCCTTACCTTCTACTGCCTCATCCGTAAAACTGGGACAAAAGCAGCATCTAGTTCACATAGTTGAGAGATAATTAAAATAACTTTACAAAAACAAGACACGGTGCAAGGAAAGAATGTCAAATTTGAAATTAGGCAATCTGGGTTCAAAATTATCTGTGTGAACATAAGTGAAGTTATTTTAATCTCTCAGAGCTCATTTATCAGTAAAAGGGGATGAAACAACATCACCAGAGCATAGATTTAGAGTCAGAAAGGCTCTCACAGGCTAGCTTTCCAGGCCCAACCCCTCCTCATTGGAAAAGGTAAGAGGTGAGGAAACTGAAGAACATGGAAGATAGGGTGTTATTATTATTCCCACTTTATAGTTGAGGAAACTGAGACAGAAATAGGATGACTGGTTTGTCCCACAGATAGTAAACACATTTGAACTCAGGTCTTTCTGACTACAAGCCCAGTAATCATCTACTCCAACTTTCCCATCCCTATCTGATTTTCAAAGAGATAACAGAACCAAAAGAAGAAAAAAAAATCAAAGCACAAATATATTTTAGGAAAAATGAGAATAAACCTGTATCTCTCCTGATAGAGCTATATATAGCTCATATATATATATATATGGGGAAGCACATATATTTACAGATATTCCTGACATGTATTATTAGAAGAAAAATATTTAACATGATACTAGCAATCAACTTCTACCCTGTTATCACTTCACCTGCTGACTTCCACATGTTAGCACTGTGGAAAGATCATAAGGTCCCTAGTTTGGAGTTGGAAGGGATGTTAGAAGGCATCGAGTCTGATTTACAGATGAGGAAATCAAGGCACAGAGAGGTTAAGTGATTCATTCTCCTCTAGTTACACACAAACAGTAAACAAACAAGGTAGGATGTGAACCCAGTTCCTTTGACTCTAAAGGCCTTATTCTTTTCATGGAACCAACTGCCTCTCTAATATAATCTTACCTAATATAGCCCATACACAAAAGTGACCCTCACTATATTGTACCCAACAAGGGACTGTCTTAACATTTGCTAAATACCTCTCCTTCTTTAAAGCATTCACTTGCTAAAAGTATTTCTCCATTGACAAAGTCTCAGAGTCCATATCTACCCCCAAATGCTGTTTAATTTGATTCAGAAGTTCAATAAAGTAAATGGCTCCCTTGCAACGGTATGCAAATTAAACAAGCAAATTAACATAATAAATAATCCTTCTAAAATGATGAATGAATTAATCATTTCAGATTGATGAGCTCTATCATAAAGAAGATCATTCCTTCTGTTGAAATAAAGTATTCTCACTATAAGCTCCCTGAAGGCAGGAACTATGTCATATATCTTCTCTATTCTCCCAAAGTGCCTCCCACAGGACCTAGCACAGGGGAGGCAGAGCAAATGTTTATGGAATCAAAACAGTAAATTTTATATGAAACATTGTCAGTGCATAGAGGAACAAAAATGATTGGAAATATGGTCTGAAGGGCTAAACAATGGGAGTAAAGATTCCAATAAACCAATAATCATTTATTAAATGTTTATTATATACTGATGTGCTCATCGACTGGGTACAGAAATAAAAGCAAAAACACTGCACTTTCCATGTTAATGGGAAAGATAGAAACACTCAATTATATTGAATCCAACAAGTATTTATTTATTTGTTTGTTTTTTCCAAAAAGTATTTAATAAACCCCAGTGGAGTGCCAGACACTGCTAAGAGTCTAGGGGATGTGAAGTCAAAACCAAAAATCTCTAAGACTACTTCCAGATTAAGTCTAGTTCTCATTATTAATATTTATTTAGTTCTTCAAAGTAAGGGTAAGATATATGCATGGATAGATGGATAGTTATAATATCTATCCACACATTTCACATATATGTATGTATATATGTATACATACATATATTACTGTATCATAGATTATTGTGTTAGGTGCTAAAGATGGATAAAGAGACAAAACCAGCTCCTGTCTTCAAAGAGTTTGCCTTCTACTGGAATAATGCAACGCTAAGTACACAGGTAGGTTACAAAGTATAAACAAAAAAGGCTTCATGTAAGATAGGATAAGCAAGCTGTGCTTTTAAGGAAAGTGGGGATTCTACTGAGAAGAGTAAGCATAGCAGACAAAGGGAAGTATTTGTGCAGAAGCAAGAAATAAAATGGTTGAAAGGGAGAACAGCTTAGCAGTCCAGTTTGAATGGAAGAGAGCGTTTAAAGGGTAATAATATAAAATAAGTCTGGTAAGGTAGGCGGGAGCCAATTTGTAGAAAGCTTTAAATGTCAGACTTACAAGCAAGTGGGAACCATTAATGATTGGGGAGGCAGAATATGACATAGTCAGGATTGTTTTAAAATTATCAATTTGGTAGCTATATGAACATGGTTTCCCCTGCCCCTGCCATCTCTCTCCTCCTTTTGTGCTTTCTTTCCTTTATTTTTCCTTTAAAATTGGGCCTCTTTATTTCTCAAGCTACATGTGTAGTGGTCACTCACACGCCTAATGCCATTGATGATTAAACATGGAAATTTAATCTGATCTGTTTCCAACTCTGGCTGGTTCATCCCTTCTCCCCCTTAGACAACCTGGTCCGAGCATCATTAGAGATGATAATTGAATCCATAGGAGCTGATGAGATCACTTAAAGGAAAGGGTATGAGAAGAAAAAGTAGCTCTAGACAGAACAGTGGGGGACACCCACTGCAGGTGGGTAGGAAGAAGACAAAATGATCACCAAAGAAGCTAAAGAAAAAAGACCAGATAGGAAAGTGAACCACTGGGAATCAGGACCAAAATGAAAGCCAAGGGAAGGGAAATGTTCAAGAGGCAGAAGTGATCCACAATGTCAGGAGATGCTAAGAAAGTCTAAGAGTGAGTTTTGTGAAAAGGTCATTGGATTTAGCATTAAGAACTATACAGAGTAATCAAGAATCAATCAAGCCAGAGCCTCTCAGAGAGGCTTCTCTTTTTTTGTTGTTTTTGTTGCCGAAGAAGTAAGGGGAGGGTATACCTACGCTGAAGAGGAAATGAATTTGACACAAATCATAAAAATAAAAAAGCTAAAAACTAAATCATATACACATGTGTCATCACCCATAAAATAGAATATTATTTTTCTACTCTATTATCTGTTAGTGAAATTATATATTTGAAAGCATTTTGAATTCTCGCACAAAGAAAGAAAGAGAAAGAGAGAGAGAGAGAGAGAGAGAGAGAAAGAGAAAGAGAAAGAGAGTGTGTGTGTGTGTGTGTATGTGTGTGTGTGTGTGTGTGTGTGTGTGTGTGTGTGTGTGTGTATTTATGTAAAATAAACTCTCCAGTGCTGTATTGTTGCATGCAGGCAGTTCTGGTTTGTGAAAGGCAGACAGAACTGAACTTCTGGAAGATTCAACAAAGATAGAGATTTTTGAATAGGAATAAAAAGTAATTCTCCCAAAACTACCTTGTGCTCATTTTATATATGTTCAGCAAATACCCATAGGTATACATGCTTTCCATCCCATTTGAATATATGCCCCTCCAGTAATTGGGCCGTTTTATTTTTGTCTTTGCACATCCACTCCCGTACTACAATGTCCCAGACAAGAAAGCATTTTATTAGCTGCTTGTGGATTTCTTTTGATTAATGTGGGATTCACCTATGGACTTATTTATTATCTGTCATCTGAAAACCTATTTATATGCTCAAGATAGCTTGCATCTAACACCCTGGCTGCCCCAAAGAGAATAAAACTCATGGAACAAGTAGCATTTGAGCACTGAGGGCTAGTCTTTTCTTCAGACATTCTTTCTCTGCCCATTTTCTCTCATGCTGCCCCACAGCACTGCAAGGTCTAGTATGAATGAGAATATCAAAAAGAGGGAAATAGAGAAATAAAAGATAAAAAATATTGGCTCCAGAGTTGGAGAACCTAACTTCAAAACCTACATCTCCCTTTAATACTCTTGACCTTGGGCAAAGCAGTTAAATCCACTGGACCTCAGTTTCCTCATGAGGAGTTTGGTCTAAATGAACTACCTCTGTTGTTCAATATCTGAAGGATCTTGGGTAAATAACTGAACCTCTATTGGGATCTGTTTTCTCATCTGTAAGGAGGGAAAGAAACTGTTGACATCATCTGAAGTCCCTTACAGCTCTAATCTAGGACTTTATTGTAATGAGGGCCTGCTTCTAGAAAAGCACAGATCCTTGAAGAATTCAAGTAGCCTGGTTAAATAGCATCCAAGACGAAAAATCAGCTTTAATTTCCAACAAGAGCTAAGTAATTTGGGTCACTTATGGCATGGAGGTTTGGGTGAAACAACTAAGCTTTAGCTTCAATTTTAAGAAGACTTAGTTGAGAAAGGAGACTGAATTATAGAAGAGGAATTAGACTTAAGTCCAGAGGCAGAATTAAGATAAATGGTCAAAGTTACAAGAGATATGTTTCAATTTAAAATAATGAAAAACTTGAAGACCAAGCTTTGCAAATATATAACAAACTGACTCAGAAGTGAGCTCCCCATCATCATTAAATGTTCAAGGCAGAGGCCAGAGCACCACAATGTTGAAGAAGGGTTCCATGAATCAGGCAGAAAGGTAATTATACCAATCTTGAGCTCTTATGACAAATGGAAAAAAAAGAATGAAAAGATTATGGTACACTTAACAAATAGGAAATGTTACCTTAATGCAAAGGAATAATAAAAGGCAGCATTACATCATTGCTTTGCTAGAAAATCGGGAATGGAGCCAGAAATTGAACCAGAGGAGCCAGGCACTCAACTCCAGAGGATGAGGTGTGCCCAATAGATCCAATGCCACCATTCAACAGGCCCTTTTGCAATAAAATGGTGCAGGTGCCACAGCTCCCCCCTTTTCATCCTCCCCCACTCTCCTAACCCTCTGCAGCTGTCCCATAAGGCATTTCTAAGTATTCAAAGAGCCCATGATACTCTGTAGAGCTTCTGGCTGAGGATTCCAACAAACCCTTCTGTTCTTAGATTAGCTCATTGAGCTGATCCAGGCTGGCTGCTTTCCTAGAGATGTTTTTCAGACAACAGCACAGACCACAGGCAGCCTCTGGATTCTGAATCTCCCCACTGGAAATGAGAGGCAGGGAATGAGGGTCCCAAGGACCCAAAGTTCCATTAGTTACTGGTGCCAGACTTTGTTGAGTTCATTGCCACAGACTGATACAATGATAGAGCATTTTTTTTTTTTCATCTCTCCGTTGATTAGGAAAGAAGAACTATGGACCTTTAGGGATTTACACTTATGGCTAACAAATGATGAATTAGAATAGGCACCATAGGAAAGAGAATAATGAAAGTGTAATTATACCTCACTTATTTTGAATTCCACTATCATTGGAATTCTGATGAGAGATTCCTCTTTCTGAAACTCTACTTTCCAAAACCCATGTGAATTTGGAATTCTTAATATACAATCCTAGCTTTCCAAAGTTCTACTCTTTCTAATAATACTCAATTATCCAGAAGTATGCTATACAAGAATCTCACCTATTTGGAACTTTTATAACTAATAACCTCATCTATCTGGAACGCTACTTTTTAAAAAGCTTACCTATCATATGACTTTGCCAAATTGCAACTTTATCTATTCACCATTACACTGACAAGCTCACTTATGAGCGCTCCATTTTCCAACAACCTCAAGTAATTTAGAAATTGCTATACAGTAATTTAGAAAAAGTGGAAAGGGATTCTTTTACAGAGCAATAAGAAATGACAGCCACAGTTTGAAATGGAAGCAAAAAAAAAAAGCTATTTTTAAAAATGAACTCCCAAAGTTCAGCAATCTCAGGTCACTCAGTGTATGGTCAACTCTGAGAACACTACTGTATCACAGTCTAGGTCAATAATTAATGTTCATAACGTACATAATTGTCAATGGAATCATGGACTCTCAAAATTCGAAAGTATCCCAAACAAAAACAAGTACAACATTGCCTAATCCAAGGAAGCTCTCCAATTGGCTAAAGCTAAAATAGTGAGGGGAGTACATCAAAGAGTTTCTTCTATATTACACCTGAAAGATATTCCAGTTTTTCCCAATTACACTTTGGAAGTCTAAAAGACAGAATAATCAGTCATTGTTTTCTCCTGAGATGACCTCTTTGGCAGTAATAGAACCATAAGCAAATCTGATTTCTTGCATTCTTAAAGAGTAATTTAATCAAAGCCTCCAAAGTTCACAATATTCTAGATCTGCCTTATTAATCTTTACTGAGTACCAGGACCACAAGTCCCCAAAGTTTTTAACATGGGATCCATAAATATGTTTCTTTAAATATTTTAATAGCTATATTTCAGCATAATTAGCTTCCTTTGCAATCATATGTATTTTATGTATTTTAAAACATTAATCTGAGAAAAGGTCCATATATTTCACCAAACTGACAAAAGGAAACATAAAACAAAACATTTTAATAATCCTAGCTCCAGAGTCTCTTTTAGCCTAACATACACATTCTAATGTCTTGCTAACATCAATGCTGACCATATGAGGGATTTCTTTCACTAGAATTGAAGTGGAAGTTCCTTGAAGGTAAAGATTACTACATTATTGTCTTTGTCTACCAGCCTCTACTGTAACACTTGGTCCAAAGCAATACAATTAATAAACTTGTGAACTGAACTAGCCAGGTCCTCTTCATTGATTCAGCACCAAGTCTAGAACATGAAGTTTCCATTTGCTACAAATTCTTCCTCATCTATAGCTTAATAGGAAGCATCAAGAACTGGGATAAAATCAAAGGACCTAGATTTGAATTTCAGTTCTACTATTTAATATCTTGTGAAAATTAAGTAATGTTCTGTATTAGGCAAGGCAGTATTATTCACTTCATAAAGATTCCCCTTCAAAATGTTTTAAATTTTAAAAGTTTTGAACTTTAAAAGAGGTTTGCCTTCTGGTCTTCAAAAAGACTCAATTGCTAAGGATTCTACAACTGAGATTATATTTTATTAGATTATTGTAAGTGTGACACCATTCTTTATGGGTAAAACAAAGAACTTCATGCTAACAGAATTTTCTATTATCAAATACTGCTTACAATTAAACTGAAAACTAAAGTGTGGGAATATATTCACTGGATTGCCATTTTTGTTTTAATTATCTATACTCAACATACTGCATTTTTCTATGTATACTCTAATAAAAATATATCAACCTCCTTGTATGTCACCAAATTTAATCTGTAATTCCAACTGAGATTTTAAAAGATTAGCACAATGTGTGTGTACATATATAATATGTGTGTATCTTCAAGCCTCAAAGTACTATATAAATGCTAGATATTATTACTATTAATATGATCATTGTAGCTTCTATTAGGATATAAACTCCTAGAAAGGAAGGATTGTTTCTTTCTTTTGTATTTATAACCCTAATAAAGTGTCTCACAGGCCGTAGGCTCTTAATGAATATTCCTTAAATAACTTAAATATAACTTAAATACTTAAACAATTTATTGAATAATCTTTCCCAGTGATCGCCTCTTGATAGCACTTAGTGATAAATACAGCATCTCCTTCACAAGTCCCCCTCTTTGTCAGGCTTTGATAATATCAATATGGGTGCATAACAAATGTTTGTTTAACTAAATAGCTGGAATTGAAGTTGATTTATCTGTCTCTAGACCCAAAGCATTTTCCATTGTACCATATTACCTCTGCACTGTAAAACCTTTTTCCTTCTAAAAGAATATGTGCATAGAATCTGCATTATATATTCTTGTCTCTGTTAGAGAATACCTATCATCATAGCGCCTAAATGCTTTACATTATTAAAACTATCATTCTCAGAGTGCCAAGGGAAAATGGGAGGTGAAGGAGACGAGTTCCCCCTTGGGATGCCATCTGGAATTAAACCAACAACCTTGTCATTGGGCAGAAGCCAGGTCAGTCCCAGAGAGGCTTTCAATATCAGGGGCCTGCCCAAACAACCAACTGCTGCGTGCTGCAAGAAGGCTTAGAGTTAGAAAGAAAGTCCAAGGAGATTGCTGCTGCATATATTTCCGCCATGCCTTTATTAGAATGAAGCTTCCTATAGAAGGACTATCATAAATTTCCAAGTGACTGTAGAAGGACAACAGAAAATGTATTATTTGCAGGTTTTGAA
The DNA here is from genome assembly GCF_048593235.1 of Sminthopsis crassicaudata. Taxonomy (NCBI): domain Eukaryota; kingdom Metazoa; phylum Chordata; class Mammalia; order Dasyuromorphia; family Dasyuridae; genus Sminthopsis; species Sminthopsis crassicaudata. The sequence goes on along the minus strand of NC_133618.1, from coordinate 442,264,084 downwards.
AAGTCTGTTGGTTTTTATATAGTCAGGGGGAAAAGGGAGAAGCTATATCCCAGACCTCCATAGAAGAGTTTGGAATTGGAGTTTTTAATCCTTTCCAGGAAAGAGGGCTCTGGAGTAATTTTTTTTAATTTAAATTTTATTTTTTATTAAAGTCTTTTATTTACAAAACATATGCACGGGTAATTTAACATTAACCCTTGCAAAACCTTCTGTTCCAAATTTTCCCCTCCTTCCAACGACCTTCTCCCCTAGATGGCATAGTCCAATGCATGTTAAATATGTTAAAATATATGTTAAATCCAATATATGTATACATATTTATACAATTATCTTGCTACACAAGAAAAATCGGATCTAGAAAGAAAAATAACCAGAGAAGGAGAAGAAAAATGCAAGCCAACAGTAACAGAAAGAACGAAAATGCTATGTTGTGGTCCACACTCAGTTCCTACAGGCCTCTCTCTCTGGGAGCATATGGTTATCTTCATCATGAACAGTTGGAACTGATTTGAATCATCTCATTATTGAAGAGAGCCATGTCCATCAGAATTGATCATCATCTAGTCTTGTTGTTGCCATGTACAATGATCTCCTGGTTCTACTCAATTCACTCAGCATCAGTTCATGTAAGTCTCTCCAGGCCTTTCCAAAACCATCCTGCTTGTCATTTCTTTTCAGAACAATTATATTCCATAACATTAATAGACCACAATTTATTCAGCCATTCTCCAATTGATGGGCATCCGCTCAGTTTCCAGTTTTTGGCAACTACAAAAAGGTATGCCACAAACCCTTTTGCACTTGTGGGTTCCTTTCCCTCCTTTAAGATCACTTTGGGATATAAGCCCAGCAGTAACACTGCTGGATCATTGGCTATGCACACTTTGATAACTTTTGGGGTATAGTTTCAAATTTATCTCTAGAATACTGGATCCATTCACAAGTCCACCAACAATGCATCAGTGTCCCAGTTTTTCCATATCCCTTTCAATATTCGTCATTATTGTTTCCTGTCATCTTAGCCAATCTGACAGGTATGTAGTGGTATCTCAGAGTTGTCTTAATTTGCATTTTTCTGGTCGAGAGTGATTTGGAGCACCCCTTTATATGACAAGAAATAGTTTCAATTTCTTCATCTGAAAATTGTCTGTTCATATCCTTGGACCAATTATCAATATATCTCTTGTTGTTGGATTTTGTTGGTGATGTATAAAAATGCTGATTTATGTGGATTTATTTTGTATCCTGCAACTTTCCTAAAGTTGTAGATTATTTTTAATAGTTTTTTAGTTGATTTTCTAGGGTTCTCTAAATATACCATCATTTAATCTGCAAAGAATGGTAATTTGGTTTTCTCATTGTCTATTCTAATTCCTTTAATCTCTTTTTCTAATCTTATTGACAAAGCTAGCATTTCTAATACAATATTGAATAATCATGGTGATAGTGGGCAACCTTGTTTCATTCCTGTTCTAGTTTATCACTATTATATATGGTGCTTGTTGATGGTTTTAAATAGATGCTACTGACTATTTTAAGGAAAAGTCCATTTATTCCTATACTCTCTAGTATTTTTAATAGGAATGGATGTTAGATTTTATCAAATGCTTTTTCTGCAGCTATTGAGATAATAATTTTTTTGTTAATTTAGTTATTGATATAGTCAATTATGTTAATAGTTTTCCTAATATTGAACCAGTCCTGCATTTCTGGCATAAATCCTACTTGGTCATGGTGTATTATCCTGGGGATGATTTTCTGTAATCTCTTTGCTAATATTTTATTTAAGATTTTTGCATCAATATTCATTAGGGAGATTAGTCTATAATTTTCTCTTTGTTTACATCCTACCTGGTTTAGGTATCAGTATCATGTTTGTGTCATAAAAGGAATTTGGTAGGAGTCCTTCATTCCCTATTTTTTCCAAATAGTTTATATAGTATTGGAGTTAATTGTTCTTTAAATATTTGGTAGAATTCACATGTGAATCCATTTGGTCCTGTGGATTTTTTCTTAGGGAGTTGATTAAGAGCTTATTCTATTTCTTTTTCTAAAATGAGACTATTTAAGTAATTTATTTCCTCTTCTATTAGTCTGGACAATTTATATTTTTGTAGGTATTCCTCCATTTCTTTAGCTTATCAAATATATTTGCATAAAGTTGGGCAAAGTAACTTTCTAATTATTACTGTAATCTCTTCATTGGTGAAAAGTTCTCCCTTTTCATTTTTGAGACTAACAATTTAATTTTCCTCTTTCCTTTTTTCTAATCGAATTAACTAAAGGTTTATCTATTTTGTTGTTGGTTTTTTATAAAACCAACTTTTAGTTTTTTATTTATTAATTCAATAATGTTTTTTACTTTCAATTTTATTACTCTCCTTTTATTATTAGAATTTCAAGTTTGGTATTTGATCGGGGGTTTCTAATTTGTTCTTTTTTTAGTTTTTTTAGTTGCAAACCTAATTTATTAATTTTCTCTTTATTTTCTGCAAGTAAGCATCTAGAGATATACAATTTCCCCTTATTACTGCTTTGGCTGTATTCCACAAATTTTGGTATGTTCTCATTATTGTCATTTTCTTGGATGAAATTATTAATTATGTCTATGAGTTGCTGTATTCTTTCTTTAGGATGAGATTATTTAGTCTCCAATCACCTTTTGGTCTATTTTCTTCTGGCCTTATATTGCATATGATTTTTATTGCATCATGATCTGAAAAAATACATTTATTATTTCTGCCTTTCTGCATTTCATTTTGAGGGTTTTATGCCCTAACACATAGTCAGTTTTTAATATTAGTTCCATAAACTGCTGAGAAAAAGTAAACTCCTTTCTGTCTCCATTTAAATTTCTCTAAAGATCTATCATACCTATTTTTTCTAATATTTTGTTTACCTCCTTAACTTCTTTCTTATTTATTTTGTGGTTTGATTTATCTAGTTCTGAGAGAGCAAGGATGAGATCCCCCACTAGTATAGTTGTGCAGTCTATTTCTCCTTGCATCTGTCTTAACTTCTCTAGGAATTTGGATGCTATGCCACTTGGTACATATGTTTAGTATTAATATTGCTTCATTATCTATGGTACCCTTTAGTAAGATAAAGTTTCCTTCCTTATCTCTTTTAATAAGATCTATCTTTGCATTTATTTGGTTATATTCTGCTCCAGCCTTTTACCTTCATTCTGTATGTATCACTATGCTTTAAAGTTGTTTCGTGTAAACAACATATTATAGTATTCTGGCTTTTAATATATATGTGCTTCCATTTTATGGGAAAGTTCATTCCATTCACATCCACAATTAAAATAACTAATTCTGTATTTCCTGCCATCTTATTTACTCTAGGTTATGCTTTTCTCTTTCCTATCCTCCTTCCCTCCTCCCCAGTGTTTTGCTTTTGATGACCACCTCCCTCAAACAGTCCTTCCCCTTTAGAGCCCCTCTCTATTTTTACATCTTTCCCCTAATTCTTCTGTTTTCCCTTGTTTAGTCTTTCTCCTTCTTTCCCCCCTTTCCTTCCTACTTTTCTATAAGGTGAAACAAGTTTCTTTATGATACCAAATATGTCTGATATTCTCTCAGAGCCAAATCTGATGTGAGTAAGATTTACACAATGCTCATCCTCCTCCTTTTTTTCCTCAATTATAATAGGTTTTCTCTTCCATGAGATGTAATTTTCCTTATTTTATCTCCTTTTTCCTCTTTTTCCAGTATGATTCCCCTTTCCACCTCTACTTTTTTTCATATTATCATAATAAAATCAAATTATGTCCACATTATCTAAGTATACCCATAACAGAAATATAGTTCTCAAGAGTTCTTTCCTTTTTTACCTTTTTATGTTTCTCTTGAGTTCTCTTGGTGTGTTTGGAGAACAAAATTTTTGTTCAGTTCTGGTCTTTTCATTAGAAATAGGTGAAATTCATCTATATCATTAAATGTCCATCTTCTTCCCTGAAAGATAATGCTCATTTTAGCTGGATAGTTTATTCTTGGCTATAATCCCAGTTTCTTTGTTTTTTGAAATATCAGATTCCAGGCCCTGCGATCTTTTAAGGTAGAAACTGCTAGGTCCTGGGTAATCCTAATTGTAGCTCTTCAGTATTTAAATTGTTTCTTTCTGGGTGCTTTTCCTTGGTATGATAGTTCTGAAATGTAGCCACGATATTCCTTGAGGATTTAATTTTGGGGTCTCTTTCAGGAGGTGATCAGTGGATTCTTTCAATGGCTATTTTACCTTCTGATTCTAAAATATCAGGGAAGTTTTCTTTTATGATTTCCTATAAGATAATGTCTAGATTCCTTTTTTCATCCTGGCTTTCAGGAAGTCCAATAATCCTTACATTGTTTCTCCTAGAGCTATTACCCAGGTCAGTTGTTTTTTTCCTATGAGATATTTCATATTTTCTTCTACTTTCTCATTTTTTTGTTTTTGTTTGATTCTTGAAGTCTTATAAAGTCATTCACTTTTATTTGTTCAATTCTAATTTTTAGTGTATTGTTTTATTCAGTTACCTTTTTTAGATCCTTTTGCAATTGATCAATTAAATTTTTTTCATTGCATTATTTTTCCATTCCTTCTTGCAATTATCTCATTTCATTTCCCCATTTTTCTTCTAACTCTCTTTTAAGATCCTTTATGGAATCTGAAAAAAAGCCTGGTGAAATGGCTCTCTTTGGGGCTTTTTTTGGAATTGCTTTGCCTTTAGGAACCTCAGGATTTGGGGTCAGTTCTTCTCTCTCCATAAAAACCTGTTTATGATGAGAGTTCTTTGTTTTTTATTTATTTTTAAGGCTTGAGGTCTATTCAGTGCAATGGAGGGACAGTTGCTTTACCTTTCCCTGCAGCAATTCTGCTGATTGATTTCCAGTGCTGGGTAATGGTGGTTAGGTCCCTTGTTCTTCCAGGGCTCAGTGGTTTACAATTTTTCTTTTACAAAAGGCAAATCTGCCAAACCACCTGCTTTTATCCAGGACAGAATGGCTTAAGAGGCTCACAGAAGATTGTCTGGTTGGTGGAAGCTGCAGTGCTCTCCCTGTGCTATGGTATGGGCTTGGCAGACTGTTCCCCTGCCTGATTGAAAAAGACCAGTTCTTAACTTCTTCCAAGATACCTTCTTCTGGGAAGGTATTGTACTCCAAATATTTGTGGGTTCTGCGATTGCAAAACTAGTTTAGAGGCTTGATCTGCTTTTGGTTTGAGAGAAGGTCAGAAGAGGGCACAGAAAAAGTGTCTGCTCTCCACTATCTTGGCTCTGCCCCTCTGGAGTCTTTGATACCCAGTGTGATGAAGAGGAAAGAGTTCTGAACTTTGAGTCAGAAGATCTTGGTTCAGGTCTTGCTTTCCTCCCTTACAAGTTTACTCCTATTACACTCAATTTCCAATATGAAAAAATGAAAAGAAAAATGCACTCCTTATCCACAGGAGAGGATCAAATGAGATATGTGACAAGTGCTTTATAATCATGAAGTGCCACTGAAGCATTCAGTTGTCATAATTACAATCCTTGAGGGTAGGAACTCTATCTCAGTTGTCTCTTGATCATCCCTAATACCCAGCCCAAGTCTTTGTATAATGGAGGTGTCTGATTAATGTTTATTTAATATTCTCAAATATAGACTTCAAAATCAAACAGGCCCCACATCCTGTTCTGACCAAACAACATCATATGCAGCACTACAAAAATGCTAGCCACAATTAAAAAAAATTAATCAGGATGAATCAGCCCAGCTAAATAGAAAGAGTACTAATCTCTTAATATTTCAGGTTCCTTCTTCTAACATCCTAGTTGTGTGACCCTGGGTAAAACGAATCATTTAATCTTTTAGCTTTGGTAAGCATGTGTGTGTATGTACTTTTCTGTGGCGTTCCTGATGCCAATGAAACCAAAAAAAACTACATCAACCCCTAATTTGAACCCTATTTCCATCAAAAAAAATCAGAAAGAACCCTGAATTTAAGAATTAGACTGGGATTCTAGACCAAGCAGGGCTAAAGACCCAACTATAAGACTAAATAGCCCTTTGATCCTGAAAGGGCTATTTAAACCCCTAAGCTTTTTTTGTTTGTTTGTTTGTTTTGTTTTGTTTTGTTTTTAGCAAAGATAGGAATAATAATCTTGTACCATCTATTTCACAGGGTTTCTACAAGAAAAAATGCTCTGGCATCTGAAAAAAAACTATAAAAATGGGAACCTTAATACTTCCAATTAGTGGCCCAAGGTAGATCACATTATTACCTCACTAAGAACTCTCAAATAATTACTTCCTCTTTCTATGCCTTAGTTTCCTGATAAGGAAAAGTTTCTAAATGTTATGACCTCATAATTTGAATAACTTTTTAAAGAAAACACTGAGGGTATAATTAAACCCCTGAATGCAGAATTTTAAAAATCTACAGTGGAAAAGAACTTAGAGAACATCTAGGAAAGGCACATTGCATAGCAGAAAGAATATGGGACTTGTGTCAAGAGTACCTAGGTTCTAGTCTTAACATGAATAGCTTTAAACTGGGAAACCTTAGGCAAGCCATTAAATCACTGAACCTGTCTCCTCTTCTGCAGAAGGGGGTACTACTATTACTAGCTCACTCAGTGGTAAGGAAAGTAATTGTAAGCCTTAAAGTTCCATATAATTATGAGTTATTATTAGTCCTTGTAGAGAAAGAAAGGGACTTCTGTAAGGTCAATCAGAAGGTCAGTAGCCAACTCCAGAGTAGATACCATAACTACCAATTCAATACTTCTACCCCAACGTTCCTTGATACTGTATGATATCGTCTACATCTTCTACCAGCCAGAACCCAAACGTAGCAGGCAATCTCATCGATCCACACTCACTTCATGGGTTTGTAAGGACTTGGCAACCTGGAGTAGGCCACAGATGTTCAATGCTATTAGAACACTTCAGGGAAAGCTCATGAAACACAGGTCTGTCAAGTTCACAGCTGCTGCTCCCTAGAAGGCCCTGATGAGTCTGGCACACAGACTCTGCTTTCAATTTCAACTTTCAGTAGATTTGAAAACAAGGAAAGTCTGTTGAACCCAAACCTAGATTTCATCATTTGCTATTAAATATTTTTTCTGCCATTCCGTGTAAGTGGAACCTCTCAGAAGGAATACAATCTGCGATGGCAGAATCAGAGCAAAAAGGCACTTGACGCATACTAATCCATCAGGATGCAAAGGAAAGGGGAAAAGATTTTAGCTCAATATAAAGATAAGCTTCCTCACGTTATCCAACAATGGAAAGTGCCACAATATGAGGTATTGAGCTCCTCGTTACTGAAGGTATGTAAGCAGAAGACAACTATTTGCTGTGGGAAATTATCAGAGCAGTTCATGCTTCAGTAACATGTCATTTCAGATGTGACAGCGTTCTTGCTTTACTCAAAAGTCCTGAAAATTTTGCCATTTTCACTAGGCTACGGTTCAAACTGCTTTGTCTGGCATTCAAAGCCTTCCAAAATCTGTGTCATACAGTTCTCCCTCTTCATGCACATCTTGCTTAAATCCAAACAGGTTCTCTTCTTCCTCACTTAATGAATTTGATGGTTGCTCACAGGCTCTCTCCACCTCCATCCTTTTCACCTACTCAGGGACCTTCAAGATACCTGCTGTTTCTCCTATAAATTCTTAACTTCCCAATTCCTCAGTCTTATCATTCCCATAACCTATTCTCCATTCCCCCTCAGCTACATTCAAAAATGATTACCCCTTTTATCTTGACATCATCCACAAGTGCTCTCTTTCCATGTTTGTGAACTCAGAAATTCTTTTATTTGATCAGAACACTTTTTCATTTCATTTTTCTCTTTGACTTAGAACCCCTAACTTTGCCCTTCACCTTCACCACCTAAGCTGACTGTCATGAAGCTTTCCTTGATTTCCTCTGTCTCATTTATTTGTTATTCTGTGAATGTGCCCTGCTCTTTCAGTCTCATCAATTTTCTCCCTTCTTTCTAGATGCAGCTCAAACACTACCATAGAAAGACCTTTCTGATATCACCCTTTCTGATATCACCCCCTTTTCCACTGTTAGTGCCTTCTCTTCCACTTAATTCTATAGTTACTTGCACTTATTCTCCCTGAATTTATTCTATATATATATATATATATATATATATATATATATATATATATATATATATATATATATATATATATATATATATATATGTGTGTGTGTGTGTGTGTGTGTGTATTTATATTTGTCTTCACCATTAGAATCTAAGTTCATTGGGAGTTCTCTGTACCAAAGAAATAACAAATAGATATATGCATATACATATAAAATTCTATATGATATGACAAAAATCTACATTTTTCTTTTAAGTTATTTAAAAAGCAACATGCCATAATGAATAGATGGCTAGATCTGGTTTCAGGAAGATCTGAGTTCAAGTCCTCCCTTTTGGCACATTATTAGCTTTTCCTGGGCATCTCTTCATCCAGCTGTTTTTCACTGCAGCTACAATTTTCATCTCTTCTCTCTCCAGTTTTGGGCCATCTAATTATGAATCTTCATGTTCTTCTTGTCAGTTTCCCTGATCCTTTATATGTTGTTTTCTCCTCCTAGAACTGTAATTCTTTGAAAACAAAGGCTGTCTTATTTGCTTTTATTTGTGTTCCGAGAAATAAGAATAAATTTATACAGTTTGCACCAATTGCAAATAGCCTGTTAAATAGTAGGTATTTGATAAATGCTTTTTCTAGCTTACTACCCTAATGGTCTGTATCATGTCCTCCGAGATACTAGCTATATTGGTAAAAGGAATTTTCTCACCAGAAGTCCCCCATGATTATGAAATCACAAATCGAGGACATAAAAAAACAACTCAAAATCAGTACTCCAATACATATAGAAGGTACTGCAATGCATGATTACTTGGTTTAGGTAGCCTTGACTACATAATAAATTGAAACTTCTTTGGTGAATAGGCTGGTAACTTGAGATACTTTAGCATAACTTTCATCTTGAACTGAATTGAGCTATTCTTTATCTAAAAGGAAAAGAATGTAAAATAAAATTCTCATAGTGAATATTTTTAAATATTACAGTTTGTATGATTATCTCTCAGTGTATATTTTTTCTCCTTTCCAAGAAATATCTGTTTCTGTATCTAGGGGTGGGATATATACATGTTAATATGACATACTGACTTTAGAGAGTTTACTCTTTACTTTAAAAGGATAAACATATCCATAAGACACACTCCCAAGTATGTATTAAAATTACAAGTGAGGCCATTATTTCTCAGAGAAACAGGAGTCAAAAATAATATATTTTTCAATTTAAGTTTCTGTGATATTTACAGGGATGAACATTTCTAATTTCTACAGAAATGAACAATGGACAAGTAGCTATGAATTAGATGATGGATCCAATTTGAACTCTATGTTGGGTTCTTGAAGGCTTATAATCATAAAAGTTGGAACAAGTCATAATATATCTTAGTGTATAAAAGTTACTTTGATCCTAATAAAATTCAGTTGGATTATTCAACTATAATGCAACAGGCTGCTTTTGATTACTTTCTGAAAAGATATTAACCTCAGGTGTAATCGACTGTATTGGTTGGGGCTTTGGAATCTCTTTCCTTTGAAACAAGTACTGAAGGGAAATAATTGCATTTTTGCCTATAATTGTAAAAAAAATTTTCTCCAACATTTTTATAGCAACAGTATCCTACAAAGACAAAAGATGGAGATGTTATTCAGTTAAAGTAGATTTCTCTCACTGTAAAATGAGGATACTTCTTCAAAAAACCTGGAAAATAAAGGCAATAAATAAAAAGTAAAGATTTTTAGTATCCTCTAAAATAGTGTCCTAAAAAAACAAAATTAAGATACACTATAATTTTATTTATTTTGGAATATTCTGGGATGAAAATCAATACTCAAAGTACATTTATAATGTGCTAAGTGAAAGGTTTTCTTCCTTGAAAAATAAAGAGATTTCAAAATTTAGATAAAAACTGTTTTTTACAAAAAATATTCTAGTGGTCTATATTCTCTTTTTTTCTATCTAGAGCAGAATCCCTTGACCTTTTTTTGTCATGGTCCCCTTTGGAAGTCTGATAAAAACCTATAGCTATATCTCAGAATAGTATTTTAAATGCAGGAAATAAAATATATAGGATTACAAAACAAACCAATTGCATAGAAATATAACAATTAAAATATCTTTTTAAAATAATTAATTAATGAATCCTACATTAAGAAGACAAATACTTATCCTAAAATACTGCTTATTTCTTTCAAATATAAAAATATTAGCAACATAAATGTTCCAGGCACTATTAGGTCCTACTATGTTCCAGGTACTGTGCAAAGTGCTAGATTGTTGTGAATATGATAATTATGTAGTGATTACATAGTAATTGCTAATTATTAAAGGAATCAATTTTCATGTCCTACTTCCTCCATTTAATGTAAGGTCCTTGCAGGCAGAGGAGGACCCCTTTATTTCTTTGTGTATGTCTCTCCAACACATAGGTGACTATATAGCCCATAGGTGGGCACTAAGTAAATGTTTATGGAGTAAATGAATCCTTTTTAGTCCAAAAGAAGATTAAATTTAAGAAGGTTCAATTTACCTCAATTATCAATCCAGGATGATATTCATTCATAATTGTAAAGCATTGTAAAAAAAAAACCATCCAAAGTAATGTTGGATTTATTTGTTTTTCTGTTGTTATATGATGCTGTCACACTACAGAATAAATATAAAATCTGGATATAGACTCAGAAGACCAGTGTCCTTTCTGCCCTTGAAATACTGTAACCTGAGATACATTTCTGCACAGGAACAGTCAAATAGCCCAGGGGTGATTCAAGCATGAGAAACATCCTATCAGGCATTAAGGATGTGAACATTTAATTCTTTTTTTAATCTACTAGAATTGGGTCCTAGCAAAGCTAAGAATATGTATGTGCACATAAAATTCCCCATGGAAAAGAATCTTGAGCTCAAATGAAATTAAACCCATTTTTTTTCTAAAGGGCTTGTTCACTGAGGATTTTCCCAAACTATTTCTCTGCCTCTCACCTCAGTACCCACTCTGTTACTAGCCTCATTAGGACCCAAATAGGCCTCAATCACAATTTAACTTTCTGACAGAGTTGATATTCCAGAATGGGTTCAAAGGAGAATAAGCGGAATGGTATAATCCACACAATGTGAAAAGCAGACAAAGGAACTAAAGATGTCTATCATGGAGAAATGAAGACTTGGGGAAACACAAAATATCTCAAGATGAATAAGTAGGAAACAGTAGTTCTAGCTGAAGTAGAAATAAGGACTGGAAACTTGAATCAATTTAAGGAAAAAAATCCAACAATAGAGCTTGCTAGGAATGGAATGGGTTTTCTCCTTGTGATTCCTATGTTTTGTTTTTTGTTTTTTTTGGCAGAGATATTGCAGTGATTGACCATTTCCTTTTCCAGCTCATTTTACAGATGAGAAAGCTGAGGTAAACAGGGTTAAGTGACTTGCCCAGAATCACACAGCTAGTAAATGTCTGGGGCTGGATTTGAACTCAGATCTTCCAGACTCCAGGTCCAGAACACTATCCGTTGTGCCACCTTGCTACCCAGAGTAATGAGCCTGAATTAAGTCCTAATTCTTGTACTTACTATCTGTATGACCTCAGGCAAGTCAGATCATTGTCCCATTTCAGGTTTCAGTCAGTCAGTTAACAAATATTTATTAAGTGCCTTCTATGTGCCAGGTATTATACCAAGCCCAGGGATACAAAAAGGGAACAACAGCCTGTGCTCACAGTTTACTGGGAGAAATAACATGCTAACAAATCTACACAAACAAGCTATATAAAGAATGAATAGGAATAGGAAAGGCATGAGGATTAAGAGGGGTTGAGAAAAACTTATTATAAAAGATGGGGGTTTAGTTGAGACTTGAAGGAAGCCAGGAAAGCCAGGAGGTAGAGATGGAAGGAGCATTTCAGGAATGGGAGACAGCCAGAAAAAATGTCTAGAGCTAAGAGATATTGGAGTGTCTTGTTTGAAGAAAAGCAAGAAAGCCAGTGTCAGTGGGCTGAAAATTATGTGACAGTAAATAAGGTAGAAGAAGCCTCCAAAGGATCTAGGTTAGAAAGGGCTTTGAATATCAAAGGATTTTGTATTGCTCCTGCAGATCCTAGGGAGCCAATGGAGTTTATTGGGTACGATGGTAATATGATTAGATCTGTGTTTTAGGAAAATAACTTTGGCAGCTCAATGGAAATGTATGTGTGTGTGTGTGTGTGTGTGTGTGTGTGTGTGTGTGTGTGTGTGTGTGTGTGTGTGTAATTATTTTAACACAATTGGTTTCCTTTGTATTTTATTATATGCTTTCAAAAATATTTGGAAGGAATCCATAAGCTTCTTTATATGTCTAAAGTAGTCCAGGACTCAAAAAAAGTTAAGAATACCTATCATTGTAGACTAGATGATCCTTCTAGCCTTGGGAACAAATGATAAATTTTCTTTAAGAAAAGCAATGACAAATCTGCCCGACAATTTCAGACACAGTAAACTGAAGGTAATTAAAATTTTTCTGGTTATACATATACATTCATTTTTTGATGTATTTCCTTATAAATCATGTTGGAAGAGAAAAAAATCAGAACAAAAGGGGAAAACTACAAGAGGAAAAAAAACAAAAGAAAAAAATGAACGCTATATAGCATCTATTGATTTACATTCAGTTTCCATGGTTGTCTCTCTGGATGCAGATAGCATTTTCCATTCAAAGTTTATTGGAATTTTCTTGGATCACTGAACCACTGAGAAGAACCACGTTTTTCATGGTTGATCATTGCACATTCTTGCTGTTACCTGGTTCTGGTAATGTTTGTTTTGTTCAGTATCAGTTCATGTAAATCTTTCCAGGCCTTTCTATAATCAGCTTGTCCATCATTTTTAATAGAACAATAATATTCCATCACTTTCATATGCCATAAGTTATTCAACCATTCCCAACTGATGGGCATCCACTCAATTTCCAATTCTTTACCACAAAAAGGGCTGCTAACAAACAATTTTGCACATGTGGGTCCTTTTCTCTCCTTTATGATTTCCTTGGCGTACAGACCCACACTGGCACTGTGGGTGTTTTTGAGGCTGTCTTGAATCCTATTCTCTTTTCTCCCTACATTCTTAGTGATCTCATCAGCTTTATGCATTCAATGACTATTTCTAGGCTGACAATTGCTTTCTATATATATCCACCCCTAGTCTCCTGAACTCCAGTCCCATGTCATATATTGGATATTACACATTTCTACCTAGATCCCTTAGGCATCTGAAACTCAATGTGTTCAAATAATCTTCCCAATCTACCTCTTTAACACCATCCTTATTAATGTCAAGAGCAATCTCAGTATTATCCTGAATTTCTCACTTTCATTCACCCATCATATCTGATCAGTTGCCAAATCTTGTTTCTCCCCATCTTTTTCACACATTCCCTCTCCACCCCTAACACAGCTACCATTCTGGTTGAGGCCATCATGACCTCTCACTTGGACTCTTGCAGCAACCTCCTAATTGGTCTCCTTGTCAAAAGTTTCTCCCCACTCCAATCTATCTTCCATCTGTCACCAAAGTGATTTTCTAAAAGTGGAGGTCTGATCCTGTCACCTACTTTTCAATTTAATAAACTCCAATTGCTTCTTATTACCTCTAGGACCAAAGACAAATTGGTCTGTTTGGCACTTAAAACTCTCCACAACTTAGTCCCATCCTATTTTTGTGTCTTCTTAATACTTTATTCCCTTCTATACATACTGAGATCCAGCCATACTGGTCTGCTTGCACATTATTCCATCTCCTGTTTACTCTTTCCTTTGCATTAGCTATTCTCCATGCTTGGGAAGCAAGCTTTCTCACTTCCACTTCCTGGAACCCTCAATTTCTTTGAACATTAATTAGCTCAAGAGCTACCTTCCATATGAAGCCATTCATAATTCTCCAGGTGCTAGTGGCACTTTCTCCCCAAATTACATTTATCAATTTTGTAATATGTATGTACATATTTTTCTTTCCTGTTAGACTATAAGTTTCTTGAGGACAATGACTGTTTCAAAATTTACCACTAACACTTAGCACAGTTCAGTTTATTGTGTTTAATATATGCTTCTTGATTAATTTCTCTCTTTTTTAAAATTAAAGCTTTTCATTTACAACACATATGCATGGGTAATTTTTCAACACTCACCCTTGCAAAGCCTTTTCTTCCAAATTATCCTCTCCTTCCCCCCACTCCCTCCCCTGGATGGCTGGTATTGATTAATTTCTCATTCCCTCTTCTTTCTCATTTTTTCTCCAGCCACTCTAATTTACCTTTTTTTTTCCTTAAATAGAAATGATTATTGTTGCTGCTATTCAGTTGTTTTTCAGTAGTGTCTGATCCCATTTGGGGTTTTCCTGACAAAGATATTGATGTGGTTTGCTATTTCCTTCTCCAACTCATTTTACAGATGTGGGAAACTAAGGCAAACAGGGTCATACAGCTAGTAAATGTCTGAGTAAATTCAGGAAGGTGAGTCTTCCTGACCCCAAGCTCAGCATTCTATCCAATGTATCACTAACTGTCCCTAACTAGTCATAAAAGATAACTTTAAAATTTATATATATAATTAGATATTTTATTGAATACTTTACTACTACTTAAAAACCATATCAGATAAATCATATGTTCTAATTCTCTTCACAAATAAAATTTAACTAAATTACGTACCTTACTTCTTTACAAAACTCAATTGATTTTCCTTCCACAGGTCAGTGTTCTTCATTAGAACAAAAACAAATTCAACCATCTCTTTGGGAGAAGCACATGGAAAAATGGGACCCTTCTATCAAAGAACAATCCACTTCTGTTTCCTCAGGTTAGCAGGTACATTGATTGATAATGCCTTATTAAAAACAAATTGCCATTTCAGACACAGTTACCACTTTAGAATTGACAGAGAAATCTCCAAACTGCAAAAGTTGTAAACCTCCAAGGAGGTCACAGGAAGGGTATAAGAGTCCAATTAGAGGGGTAAACTCTCATCCATCAGCATAACTGACCCTGAAAGAATCTTAAAGTCCACAAATGGCCTTGAATAGTCAGTGCTGTGACAATTCTATGAAATCTTGACCAGAATATAAAGACATCCAGTGGATAACAAAGAATGGCTTCTAAAAAAATCTTACTGAGAATAAAGTTAAAAAGAAAAGATGACAGAAAGAAAATCCTGAAAAGTTTAAGATAATGTAAAAAAAAAACTTCACTTAACTAGAAAAATAAAAACAAGCATTGTGGGAACAAGATGGAAAGCACTGTGATAACTAAGCAGTTCTGACTTTTCTGTTTACATTTAAAGGGCTCAGTGGGAATATCAGAATCCCCAAAGAAAACCATGTTTTAGCTCTATGTTTTCTAGTATAGAAACAAAACAGAAATCTAATTTGAATAGTTCTCAGAGTTAAGGTATTTTCTTCTATGTTTCAATAAGAGCACAAAAGAGTTTTAGTATCCTGATACTTTTTTCCCTTTCATGTATAGTAATTTTCTTTTTCTTTTACTTTGGTTTTTGTATTTCACTTTCAATAACTCTGATATTTAAATACAAGTCACTGGGCCAGGTATGTGATGGATTTTAATAAAGACCTAGACATAACATGAAAGGGCTCAATTATTCAACTGGATACAGTCCATAAGAATCTAGTTGTTTATCCCATAATACAACTGAAATGAGGTAGTTATACTTACAGAGCCAGTTATACTCAGTTAAAAACCAGTAAGTTATATATAGTTATGGTTACATAAAGAATATGATCACACTACAATAGTACTTTATAAAACCATGAGAAATTTATTTCTTCATGATCCCAGGAGATAAGGGGCAGAAGTATGATTCTCCGTTTTTTACGTGGAAAAACTGGGATTTAAAGAGATAAAATGACATGTTCAAGATCATACAGCAAAACCAGGACTTAAACCCAGAAAGCCACTCCCTTCTCCAGAAAAGGATGCTTTAGTATTTTGATTCTAAGCAAATTAGAAAGACCTTGATAAGACAGTTGTATCCAGAGGAGGAAAATAATGATATAGAAAGGCACATCATTTGAAAGAAGCAGGAGCTTAGCCTTAAGGGTGAGAGTCAGGATAGCTCATCAAGAACTTGAATGGTATCAGTCATAAGATGGATTAGATTTGTTCTGTTTAGTCCCATAGAACAGAACCAGAAGAAAAGTATAGAAGTTGCAAAGAGAACAATAGAGATTTACTATTAGGAAAATATCTCCTTACAACTTTGTCCAAAAGTAGAAAAGTACCAAGAAGCAGTAGTTTCCTCTCCTTGGGGGTCTTCAAGCATAGGTTAGATAACTACTAGTCTGACATATTGTAGAGATAATTCTTCTAGAATATGAAAAATAGCTGGCATTTATATAGCACTTTAGAAATAATTTTATCCTCACAACAACTTTAGGGGTAGAGGCTATCATTATTCCCATTTTGTAGAGAAGGAGATTGAAGCTGAGATGAGTTGTCACTTGTCCATTCATACAGCTAGTGTCTGAGGGCACATTTGAACTCAGATCTTCCTGACTGTAAATCCAACACTGTTCGCTGTGCTACCCAGCTGTCTAAATGTGATCAACATGGTCACTGAGGCACTTTCCAACCCTCAGATACTTTTAGTAATTATTTAGAATAATAAGACATTCTCTTCATTAAACAAATTCTATGTATAGAATTGATCTATACCACTATTAGAGTATTAGAGTATAGCTATATTTGAAATTAAACAAATAGACTCCTGTGAACCAACCTGGAAATATAATCTTAAT
Organism: Sminthopsis crassicaudata; assembly: GCF_048593235.1. NCBI lineage: Eukaryota > Metazoa > Chordata > Mammalia > Dasyuromorphia > Dasyuridae > Sminthopsis > Sminthopsis crassicaudata. The sequence goes on along the minus strand of NC_133618.1, from coordinate 442,247,238 downwards.
GGAGAACTATTAGAAAACTTATTTCAAGTTCATAGAATCTCTGAATTGGAAAGGTCTCAGTAATACTGTAATGCAACCTATACCTGACTAGAAATTTCTTCTATAATATACCCAACAAGTAGTCATCAAGACTCTGATAAAAAATCTTTAATGATATAAGAGAAAATTAGAGAAAATATGCAAAGGGATTAGTAAATGTCCTTTACGTAAATTATTATAATTATGACTTTCTATGACATCCAACTTTAAATATAGCTGTAACAATTAAAAACATTTTTATCTCAAATGCGTTTGTTTCTCTGAAACTTCCAACCACAACTCATAATTTTAACTCTGGATCCTAAACTTTGAAAGCAATGACTTCCCTTGACCTAGCTCTAATATTATCTACGACAGCTATAATGGAACTCCTGAAGATCCCAGAGGATTAGAAAAGTATCCAGGTTTTCTTGGATTGCAGAAATAAAGAGCATAGGATGAGAAGCCAAAATATTACAGATTAATTCTAGCAGAAAACTGGGGAAACTTTTTTTGGGGGGGGAAGTTTTTACAACAAATTTCTCTGATGAAGGCCTCACTTCTGAAATATATAGAGACCTGAGTCAAATTTAAATGAAGAGTTATTCCCATTTGACCATTTATAAAGAGGCAAACTTCAAAAGAAGAAATCAAAGCTATCTGTAGTCATATAAAAAAATTCTCTAACTCACTATTGATTAGAGAAATACAAATTAAAACTACTCTAAGATACCACTTCACCCTTATCATATTAGCTAAGACAGAAAAGGAAAACAATAAATATTAGAGGGGAGGTAGAAAAAAAGGACACTAATATACTGTTTGGTTGAGTTGTGAACTAGTGCAACCATTGTGGACAACAGTTTGAAACTATGTTCAAAGGCCTTTCAAAATGTGCAATGCTGCTACTAGTTCTGCTTCTCAAAGAGATAAAATGAAAAAGAAAAAAGATGTATATGCATAAATATATTCTTAACAGCTTTTTGTGGTGGCAAAGAATTAGAAATTGGGGATATCCATAATTGAGGAATGGTTGAACAAGTTGCAATATCTGGTTTTGATGAAATACTATTGTGCTATAAGAAACGATGAGCAAGATGGTTTCACAAAGCAGAATGAAATGAACTGAACCAGGAGAACAGTTACAAAGCTACAGAAACATTTTAAGAATGATCAACTATAAATGGCTTAGCTATTCTGAGCAATACAATGATCCAGGACAATTCTGAAGGACTTAAACTGAAAAATCTTATGCAGAAAGCTCTGATGGAGTTCAAGTGTGGATTGAAACATTTTTCTTGATTTTTTTTTTTTGCAACATGGCTAATATGGAAGTTTATGTTTTACTTAATTTCACACGTATAATTGACATCACATTTCTTGCTTTCACAATGGATGGAGGAAAGATGGGAGGGAGAGAATTTGGAACTCATTTTTTTAAAGAAATATATATATTTTTTTTATGTTAGTGGAAAAATATCCTTCCTTGTCTTCCCACCACAACTAAATAATTGTTACTACTGAAGGTTACTAGGGATAAAACTGGCATGTATTTATTTATTTATTTGTTGTTGTTTTTTTTTTCCTGAGGCTGGGGTTAAGTGACTTGCCCAGGGTCACACAGCTAGGAAGTGTTAAATGTCTGAGATCACATTTGAACTTGGGTCCTCCTGAATTCAGGGCTGGTGCTCTATCCACTGCGCCACCTAGCTGTCCCTACTGGCATTTATTTAGAGCATTAAGGTTTCTAAAGTATATTGCATATATTATTTCATTTCTTCCTCTGAGAAAACCTATGATGTAGATGCTATTATCCCCATTTATAGGTTATAAAATTGACCCTAAGAATGATTAAGTGACATGCCTAGGGTCACCACTAAGTGACTAAGAAAGTGTCTAAGAAAGGATTCAAATTCAGGACTTCAATTCTAGTAAGTGGAAAAGAAGGTTTCCTATCCTACTATCCAAGATAGTACATGTTTCCTATCCAAGATTCTATCTTTACATGCCAGATAGAGAGCTGACCCTTACCCCACTGAGAAATGATTAATTATCGCCTTCCAAGGTGCTGTACCTGTTGACAAATGACATAATACTATGACTTTTCTGATGCACTAATCATATTATTTTGTACAGAAGTTTCTTTATTCCATATAACTCTATGAAACTATAAACTCTATGAAAAGATGCAAAAGATTCCATATAACTTTTTCCTCTCTTCTGATAATTAATAAACCATTTTCCATTCTGGAGAATTTATTATACGCTAGTTTAAGTCAATGATCAGGATCATCAGGGCAGTCACAATCTTTGAAAATATTGACAAAGCAGGGGAAGAGAAGTACAAGCGGTATAGTGAAAAATATTGGATTTGGATTGAATTTGGAATCAGAAACCTTGATTTAGAACCCCCAACTTGCCCAGTCTCTTAAGCAAACACTTTTCCCTTCTCTGTCTTGGTTTCTCTGTCTCTAAAATAAGGTTAAATTGGATGAACTTTAAAGTCTCCTAGTTCTCAGTCTATTAGCCTATGAAATGACAGTCCTGGAAGCAATGATGCTAAGAGGGATGGGACCCAGAAGCTGGCACTGTGGGTGGAAGAGAGTGCTTAATGAATGCTTATTTGATTTGAGTTTCACCAGTCAGCCACTCACAAGAAAGATGCATTCATTGTCAGGTGCACAGCAATCACAGACTTCCTGGAACTAAAGTCTAAGGACCTAAGGAAATACTTTTTTCTGCTTCTATCACTTTTTCAGACTGCTAAAGTAAACAACATTTTCAGCCCAAACCTGGCCATCTCAATCTCTTTTACCAGGAATATTTCTTAAACTTCCTGTTGCCTCCTCATTTTCCTTCCATTTCAGAAACATTGTTAAAATCTATAAAATGCAACAAGCTGCATTTTCTTGCCAATTTCGGAAGTGTTATGTCACACTTTCTCAATGTGTTTCAATGATAGCTTAGTCATCATTAAAAAAAAATCTCCTTCACTTTTTAAATGTCACCAGTTGAGAGAACAGCTGAACCAGGCTTAAAGTGCCCTGAAGATTATGTCCCCTTTCATTAGGGCAGGAGAGTCTGCCACGAGGGCTAAATTTAAATAGAAGTTTCGAGGTCATCCACAAAATGACCTGCTGCCCTGTCCCTCCTGAGGTACCACCTCTCACTGAGCGGAGTCAGGTGCGCTCAGCCTCTGAGGATTTGCAAACACATCTCAGCAGACAGTTTGGGGGCACCGCGGTGCCGTGTCACAAATCAAGACTTCTGTTTGGAGACATTTTGGCACATCTCAATTCCTAGGGGACCCCAGCTCAGAAGCAGCTCATTATCAGCTCCATAACTCTGGATCTTTGGTGAGAAATTGATGAAAAGCAATAATGAGAAATGGCCTATGATAGGCTTATGGATACTGAGGGCAGAAAGGAAGAAGGGGGAAATAGTCAGTTCTCTCTGGATCCTAAGATAGATTTTCACCTTTTATTCTCAAAAAATTTAATAACAAATTCAATAGAAAATTTAAGAGGAGGCTAAATAATAGAGAAGGCAGCTAGGTAGTGCAATGGCTAGAGCACCAGACTTGGAGCTAGTGGGCTGGGCTCTTAGTTCAAATTTGCTTAACCCTTAACTGACTGTGTGATCTTGGACAAGTCACCTAACCCCTATTTTCTTCAATTGCTCATCTGCAAAATGGAAACACAGTGCAGAAGGAAATGATAAACCACTCCAGTATCTTTCACAAAAAACAAAAACAAAAACACAAAAAGCCATGGACTTTGACTTCAGAGAATTTGGAGTCAGAAAACTTAAATTTGAAATCTAATTCCTTTATTAGCCCAGAGCAGACCTCCTTAACTATCCATGCTCAATTTCTATGTATTTAGCCTTGTGCACACCCCACCCCTAACCCTCACTCCACCTGCTGTTTAAAAAATCTTTTTGAATTATTTTCCCCTGGAACCAAGGAGATAATTCATGAAGAGAGACATTTCTTATCATCCTGGAATAGTGATTCTTCTTCCTTCAGTCTTAGGGAACAGTGAAGCTCTTATTTACAATGGACAGGAATAGAGCTAGGGGAAAACATAAGTTCCATGATAGATCAAGAGACACGATCTCTATTGTATGGGGTTTTGTCTCTCTGTTTATGCCTCTCTCTCTCTCTGTGTGTGTCTCTGTCTCTATGTACCGTTGAAGCTACTGTTAACAAGACTAAAAGAAGAAGGGTATCATTAACTAGCTCTCATTGAGTCTGTTTACATCTAAAATAATCTGGGTTCTACAACCACTTTCTAGGATATTTTAGGCCTTATACAGATTCCACCATAAAATCACCTTTCATAAGGGAAAAGATCAATATTCAATAGGCACTATAAAGCATAAAAATATAAAGGCATAGGTTCATAGATCTAAAACTAGAAGGGACCTTAGAGACCACCTAATCCAGATTTAATCCAATATTCAGTATCCCAGTAATGAGGACTTGTTAATTAAGGGTTTCTTCCTGTGCCTTAATCACTTTTTTTCAGTCATGTTTAACTCTACATGATATCACTTAGGGCTTTCTTACATTTTACAGACAAAGAAACTGAGGCACACAAGGCCCAATATTCTACAGAAGGGACATCTGAGGTCTAGGGATGTAAGTGACTTGTTCATGGTCACAAAGGTGGTAAAATCATCAAAAGTGGTAATATGAACCCAGATCCTCTGACTGCAAAACTATGCCTTTTCTACAATACCACAATGTTAAAATAACAAACATAAACAAACATAGGAACCTAATATAAACTGGACTGCTGAGCAAATGAAATCAGAATCACAGAATGTGAGAGAAAGAAGGGATCTTAGCAGCCATTTAGTCCATATTATGCAAGAAAGGATTCTTCATTATAACAAGCTGGACAAGTGGTCATCTAGCCTCTGTTTCACGATCTCCAAGGAGGGGGAAATTTGCCAGCCACAGAGTCAGCTCTAAATGTTAAGCCTCAATTGATCTCTTTGCAACTTCAAAACATTCCCCCTGATTCCACCATGTCGGGCCACATGGAATACGTCTAATTCCTCCTCCATGTGACAGACCCTCAAGATTTGAAGCCAGTTATGTTTTCACTAATTCTTTTCTTCCTCAGACTAAGTACCTCCAGTTATTTTATTTGTTTCTCATATAACATGAATTTAAGCAACCTCACTCTCTTGGTTGTCTTGTTCTACAGAAAAGGTAGGATACCTTTTTTCTGCCAAGGGCTATTTGATATTTATAACATCATTAATGGGCCATACAAAATTATCAACTTATAGATTCCAGTGTTGTACTGAATTTTCAGCTCATTGTTGCCTGCAATTGCCTTAGCAAATGATTTCATGGGCCTTATATGGCTCACAGGTTGGATGTTCCCTACCTCTGCTCTAGACATTCTGCAGCTTATAAATATCTTTTTAAGAAGTTGCTACCTAGAAGCAAAAACAATATCACAGATGAGGTGTAATCATCTTCAGGTATAATCCCAAAGGAAAGTGAAATGATCACTTCTTTACTCCTAAAATCTATGCTGGGAAAAATATAAACCAACACAGTATGAGCTTTTTAGTTGCTCCATCAAAGCACTGAATCTTCAAAACAAGTCTAGGTTATTGTTTAATACATCTTTCCCCCTCTGCCCTCTTTTCTGTCATGCCTTATTCTTACAAGTAGCAATTTCTGCAGAAGATAAGAGTGGACAGAAGTATTGCCCTATAGCAGAATGTTCCTGTATCCACACAGTATGTTTTAATCCCCTAACCTCCTCATAATAATCTCTCTAGTCTTTCCATTTTTCTATTCATCAATTCCCCTAGAATTGTAATTCTCCTCTTGGAACAAGAGAAAGGAAGACACAGAACTCTGTCCATGGAAGACGCAATACTTTCTCACAGGGAGTGTAGTATCTCTAAGCACCAAATCTCTGTGGTTTATGCTATTTGTAGATAATCCCCATATTTCTTTACAGAATATGTCTCCTCCCCTCCATGGGAGTGCTTTTCAATCAGATTCCACAAACACACAGACACCAGTAAATCAAAACTTCCTCTTTTCTTCCTTCCAGTTTCAATCACTCCATTTGCTGTTACCATCCCCATCTTCCCATAGCTACTGAAAGTATTCACTCACAGTGACCTTACAATCTGTGAAAATTCTCAGTTCTTTTTTTGAACAAATGCTTTCTAACCATTCCCTCTCCATCATATAGTTGTGAAGCTGATTTTTTAAACCCAAGCTTAAGATATTATACTGACCCCTACTGAACTTCCTTTTATTAATTCAGCCCAATGCTTTACCCTGTCCTTTAACCTTTTGGATCTTAACTTTGTTATCCAGGGCTATTCCTCCCAGAATGGTAGGAAGATACCATCTATACCTTTATCCAAATCATTTATATAAATGGAAAAGAGCACAGAGCCAAAACAGATCCTTAAAGTATTCCATTTAAGACTTAGCACAATATCATTGAACTATTAACTACTCTGAATTTAATACATCCAATTAGTTCCAAATGTATCTTATTTTATTCTAATCTAATATATCTATATATTTTTCATATAAATTATTTAAGATACTTTATCAAAAACTTTGCTAAATTTAAGTAAACAATGTTTTTTTTTCTCAACAACTAGCTTAAAAAAATGTAAGGGACAGCTACTTGGTATAATGGATAGAGCACCAGCCCTTGAAGTCAGGAGGACCTGAGTTCAAATTTGACCTCAGATACTTAACACTTCCTGGCTGTGTGACTCTAAGCAAGTCACTTAACTCCAAAGGGTCTCAGCAAAAAACAACAACAACAACAACAACAAGGTGAACTATTCATTCAACAGGGAATTCATAAATCTATCAAAATGAAAATATCGTTTTTAAAAGTACAGAGCACAGTTATTTGAACCTTTGCTTTGCCCAATGAACCCTAAGTAAAAGTGAAGCCATGTGTACTTCCCAATTCCTTTCAAAGAGGGGAAAGGGAAAAACATGAGAAAAGGACCAAGTTTCTGCATAAGCCTAGAAAAGGAGAGAAGAAAGTAAAAAAAAACATAAAAAAACTTCTTTTGCTCAACCTAAGAGAATAGGAAAAGTGAGAACAAAGAAAAGACTTTTCTCTTGTGGTCAGTCATAGGAGGAGAGAGCAAAGAAGAAATATTCCATAAGATTCATCCAAAGCCACATCTACCAATTCTGGTCTAATCAGCCCACATACTGTAAATCAGCTCAACCTCTATTTCCTACAAAGGCAAGGCAATGTTTATGGACACAGACATTTTTGTCAGGGTAAAAGTCAGTTTGATGACCCCACCATATAATGAGAATGTCACCTGTTCCAATCTAGTCTAATGATTCAATATAGATTATAGTATTCAATTAAAAGGAAACATCTCTATTTTAATTATTTAAATGATCTTTAAATAAGGCATATTACTAACTACATTCAGTGTACCCTAAGGACCACGGGGCCTTACCCTAAGCCCTAACATTGTAGCCTCCTAGATTATTCTCTCCTCTATTAGTATACAAGCTCCTTGAAAACAGAAATTATCTTGCTTTTTTCTATTTGTAGCTCTAGCACTTAGAGTTATTTGCATGTAATAAGCATTCAATAGGTTTTTTTATTAATTTCATTCATTTTATAATAAAAAGCTGCTTACCAATACTGGTACTACCTTGTTAAACTTAATTTGTTTTTCTTTTAAAAAACACATTACATAATAAATATAAGTTAATGATTTTATTATCCAACCTTTTTCTCCCTGAATCTACCTTGGGACCCTGAAATGCTATCACAGTACCCTTAGCATGATCTTCCCAATATTAACCCCCAGGTTTAACTGGCAAATTAGTAAACCAGTCCCCTAACTAGCCATTTGTAAGGACATGATAGAATGGAAAATTGCATTCAAATAACTACATGAAGACTTGCATAGTTAAAATTATAAAACACTTCAAATAAATAAAGGATTTGGAGGCATACTCAGTGTTCATGGCTAGGTCATGTCAATACAATGAAAATTAAAACACTAGATATATTAATTTATATATATATATATATATATATATATATATATATATATATATATATATATTTCCTATACCAATCAAACTACCAAAGAGAAAGCATATAAAGCTAGATAAAATAACAAAATAATAGCAAAATTCATATGAAGACATATCACAGGGAAATAACAGAAAAAGAAGTAAAAATGATGGGGAAGTAGCTCATCATTTGGAGAAAGAGTAGTCTAATGCTGTTAATTCCTGTCCTTCCAAGTAGTGCTTCCAGGGCATATCCTTGATTATTCTGGTCAGTCTTGAGAGTTTATAAAATATATTACATTGTTACATCAATATTGTTATAGTATAATTTTTTTCTCCTTTTTTCCTTTTTAATTTAATTTTTTCCTTCTTGATATTTGAAAGAACCAAAATAACTTGACTTTGTTCAGCTTCACAATATCTCTTTTTGAAAGAAATGTATTCAGAGCTGTCACTTCTACTTCCAGTTGCCTTACAGCCACAGGAGGAACTCACACTTCAGGACAACAATGGCAGAATGTATGAAATTACCCATAGTTTCTATTATGTTACAAGGGAGCTACCCCACCCATCCAGAAAGAACCGTTATAAAACCCAATACGGGTATTTTTTTTTCTGCTCTGTTTATAAAACCTAATCACTTTTAGATCAGCTGGAGGAAAAATATGTGCATATCCTTTTCCTTGAGGGAGATGATCCCTAGGGAGCTTATTCTATATATGATATAGTGAAGGAATCTAGTCTTATAACCTCCTCTTTGTCTGTCTCCATCTTTATCTCTATGTCTCTGTTACTTCTCCTTTCTGTCTCTCTCTGTGTGTCTTTCTCTGTTTCTTTCCATTTTTCTTTCTTTCGCTCTCCCTGTTTCCATGTCTCCCTCTCTCTCTCTCTCTCTCTTTCCTTTCCTTCCTCCCTCACCCCTTTTTCTTTCTCTCTTTCTCTCCCTCTCCTTCCCTCCCTCCTTTTCCCCTTATATTTCTCCCTCCCTTTCTCCCTCCTTCTTTTCCTATGTCCCTCCCTCACCCACACACCTTTTCCAATTTCCCAGTGTTCTGAGTATGCATAGTTTATTCCAGCACCAGTTCACAGGAGTTGTGGTTCATCATGTGTGTTCCAAGGAGAAGAGAATTAGAAATCCCTTATGTGAGACTACTAACATATCTGTGTGAGACTAGAGAAATTTAGAGATAGGTGGATCCAAGGGGAGATGGCTACTGCTCAAAGTTAACTTGTCTAGAGAGACATATTTGAAAGTGTAATTCTGAGGCCCTATCTCTGTATAAAAATAGAAAGAATTCAAATAGGCATAACAATAAGAATAATAATCATATTTACTATTTACATGGTAATTTAAGTTTATAAGTATATGTTATGTATAATATTATATACATTACATTATACATATAATGGTATTTTATTATTATAATAGTGTTGCAAATTAATTAGCATAAGCATAATTATCCTTATTCTACTGGATATATGCAGAAACTAAGGTTCACCTTGGCTCAATCATGACTCAATTTTGGCACCAGGTATTCTGACTCCCAAGTGAAGTCCTCTTTCCTCGATACTAAATTTGCCTTTTGTGAGGGTAAAAATAGGATCCTCAAATACTGACTGACAAATGCTGTACAGGAATGTACAACATGATTCCTTTTTTAAAAATTATTCCACAACAGAAAAACATAACTAATACAAGATTTGTAGTTAAATTATTATTAAATCTGAAAATGAGTGCTCTGTGGGACCCACATTCTTCCCATTAAGCTAAAAGCTTCACTGTTTCACTTTAAAATAAATGAGATTTACAGATAATTTATTTTAACACTACCTAAATTAATCTTTGTTTTGTGGGAAGGCAAAATATAGATTTTCAAAATGGTCCTTCCAGCTAAAAATAACTGGAACCTTTATTTCTATACAAACAGGTGGGACTCCTCAGATAAACATTTTGTTTTTCTTCCATAGTAATTCATTAAATCAAGACATAAAGGGAGTAAAAGTCAACCAGAATTTATAGAAACAATTTCATTGAAGTGTAAATGAACACAATACTAACCTAAAAAATAAAAAGGAGAATAATTCCTGTCCATTGACAAGAATATTTCTGACCGATTTGCTAAACTCATGATGGCCCATAGCAATGGGTAGCTCACTATAAGACAAGCACAATAATAACTTAAATAAGAATGTTGATCTTGATTTTGACCTCCATTTTCCCTGTTTTCCCTAAGTGTCAACACACATGAGTTAGAATCAGAGTTGGGAGAATATGGGGTCTAGATTATGTGACTTTAAAGCTACTAATTTATAATCAATCTGGATGGAGTCTAGATGAAATGTGGGACAAATAATTTGCACCCATTACAGAAGAAAATGCTCCTAAATGCAATGCTTTGTCATTGCTGAACTTTATTTTTAATGGACAAACCACAAAAATGTGCAGAAAAAATATAAAATTATAAAGGCTTAGGCAAGTTAAAGCCCTATAATAAAGGATTTTCCTTTCTGTAATGGCTATGGCAATACTGGAAATTCTTACTTAGGGGCATTTGAAGAGAAAGAACAGGAACATTTATGTTTTTTCTGCTTTAATTCACAAGCCTAGACTCCATGTACCTATCCACCTCTATTTCATCAGAATGCTGACCACATTTATACACAGAAGTCAAATCATTCTCTTTCCAAACACTGACAAGCACTTGCTCTCTCATGACACAGTGTGACTTGTATTAAAGTTCTACTTATCTTTCCAGGCCTGCATAAAATGCTCACTCCTCTATGCATCCTTTTCTAAATATACATACAGAGAGAAACACAAAATCTAGGCCTTGTATGAGAAAAACATTTAACCAGGAATCATACAATTTGGGCTGAAATTCTAGCTCTTCTGTTGTTATGTATGTGATTTTAAGCAGGTGACACAAACTCAACAATTAAGTGCCCATAGTATGCTAAGATGTATGAAACACTGGGCAAAGACAAAAACAAACAAACAAAACCCACAAACTATTCCTCACCTTGGCAAAGGTACATTCTACTAGAAAGAAACAACATGAAGACTGATATGTGAATAAAACTTACTACTAAGTTATTGTGATGGGGACACAAGGGAAATTGAGACAAGCCATAACCTAAGTCCTGAAAGGAACTAGAATATCCAAAAGGCAGAGGTGAAAAGGGAGAGCATTCCAAATACAGGAGACCAGCAGCCCATGACAAAGCATTGTTGCAGATGTTATATATTGTATATGGTGAATAGTAATCAGACAAGCTGGTCAGTGCAGAATGTAAGGGAGAGCAATCTGGAGAGGTAACTTGGACCTCGGATTATAAAAGACTTTAAATTCCAAATGGAGAAGTCTGTATTTTATCTAAGAGGCCACAGGGAGACACTAAATTTTCTTGAGCAGTAGAGTGACCTGAGAAGAACAATGCTTTAGGAATATCAATTTAGCAGCTGTGGAAAAGATACACTAATAGAAGGGAAAAGCTGAATGAAGGAAAAATAGAAGATATTATAATAGTCTAGAAGGATTGCAACTGGGGGTGGGGGTAGGATTTGGCCAGGTGAATTTAGAGAAAATATTAATGCAAAAGATGTTGTGAAAAGGAAATATATGATACTTGGGAACTGATTGGACTTAACTGTTAAGCCTCAGTTTCCTTAACCATAAATAAGAAACCTGAATTAAACAATCTCTAGTTCTAAATTCTATTAAGTCTATAAATCTAACCTTACAGCACTTTGTACCTTCCTGGATTCTCATCAAATTCTAATTTGTATTATTGTTAAGGACCAGAACCATTGCACCGTAATTAAATTGGGTTAAAATTCCTAGATCAGTCTGCTTACCTTGGTCTTACAGATGCTTTCTCTATAAATCACAGCACAATGAAATACACACACCTTATACTAAAAAGAAAAGAGTAAGAAATCTGCTGAAATACAGCACTGCTTTGAAGATGACGATTGAATCCCACTTCTGTAAAACATCATGAGGAAACTTTGTTGCCCAATCTTCTTGCTTAAAATTGTAAACACAGTCTTCCCTGAAGACACAATCTCCCTGGAAAGCTTACCTGGTATTACATTTTGCCATTGGCAATGACTGCAGATGTATTACTATAAATATACCACTATTACCCATATATAATTAGATAAGAGTCCACTTTCCAGCTCACTTGGCAAGGAAAACTACTGGTAACTCTTGCCTTACAATTGTCACAGTTTAGTGAAAGATTGAACAAACATGGTTTTTGTCCAAGTCCAGCTTCATGTTCCAAATTGAAGTTTTCTTCCTTCATCTTCGCAGTAGAACGTGCCTGCCAAGTGGGCTCTGAAAGACTGAAATGATTACATTTCCAGAAACATGCAGACCCACAGTGCCTAAGTCTTCACAGTCTTCACAGAAGGCCATGGAAGGGTAAGAGCCCAAACTCAACCATTCCACAGACACCCAAACCCTTAGCTTTAGAAGGTTAGTTATTTATCATGGGTAATAGCCAAAATGTATACAATACTCCAAATTCTGGCATGCATACTCAAACATCTTTGTAATCCCTATTTACAAAGCACACAGAGATATTAAAACAGGCTTAAGAGAGGAATGCTTGTGCATATTAATGAACCTAAATTCTAAATCTAGGCTTTAGAAACAAAAAGGGTAAAAGAAGGCCCATTTCAAACTAATTTGTTTTAAAACAGGATACTCTTTGCATGTCAAATAATGTAGGGGATGAAGAATATATTGGAAAGAGAAACACATAAATTGGCTTGGAAAGTTTCAATAAAAGTTATGTAGCACAACATCTTTTTAGAATTCAAAGATGAAATTCCGTTCAATGTCTAAGACTTTTAGGGAGCTATATCTCATTAGTCAACTGACTTTACTCAGTGAGGTGAGAAATTCTGGTTCACAGAATAATAGAATGTCAGAATTGAAAGGGCCACAGAGAGCTCATCCCTTCCAATCTCCCATTATTCTCAGGGGAAGAGACTTAGCCAAAGAGATGATGTGTGTTGATCCCTTTCATAGACCCATTTAAATAAAATTATTACTTTTCCCTTTGCCAAAATTATACTCAAATCTTTCTAGAATACAGTTGAGAATTTGCAGTAAGGTAACTCCATCTTGCAACATATACAACCAAATGTTTGGTTAAGAAAGTGACAAGAATACATCCTTTCAAAGCAGTCTAATAACTAGACAGACACCTTTATGGACCAGAGTCAGCATTATAGAAAGATTATTTTGACCAATTCAATAAGCAGTCAGTACAAGCCTATCATGTATGAAGCACTATGCAAGGTACTATGTGGGCTAACCAAAAAAAAAAAAAAAAAAAAAAACAGTCTCTACCTTCTAAAGAAGTGCTTATAGTCTTGGTTAACATGATAAGATAGCTACTCAGAAATACACTTCACAAGGAGAAAGTAATTTGTGATCTCAGATAACATTGCTGGCTAGAGGAATTGACTGGATAGAGAACCTGAACAGAATTCTTTGGGGAAATGGCACACAAGCTGGACCTTGAGGGATAGGCAACATCTCAACAGGAAGACATAGTGAAACAGGATGAAAATGTTCCAATCACAGAGAAAAGAAATGGAAGAATGAGTTTGGGAAGTGGTGGATAACTTAATTTTCTAAAGCACAGAAGATATAAAAGAGGGTAGTATACAGTAAGGCTGGGAAAACAGGTTAGAGTAAAGTCGTAAGGACCTTGAATGCTAAACTCAATAACTGGAATGTCAATTAAATAATGGGGAACCACCGACTATTTCTGAAGAGTCCAAGAAGTGTTCCCAACTCTGGAGCACCTTTCTGCTAAATTAGCTTTTCATTTAACATTAGATATCTATAGAGATTCCTCTTTTGTTGACATAAACAGAGACAAGGAGGTAGGCTGTCCATTCCCACTAGAAATATATCCATTTAAAACACATTCTATTCTAGCAACACACACTGACATATGAGAACATTTTCTCGTACTAGAATAAAATAGTTGGGATCATCTAATATGTGAATTAAAGCACTTGGAATCGATTTTAAATTCTGGGGAATGAAAATTTATTACTGCTACTATTAGTCTGTCAAAATAAGAGGTATAACCTCCATGCCTTCCTATCCTACCATCTCTTTAATGCAAATAGTTTTCTTGCACCTAAAGGCAACCAAATTTTCTTTTTTTTTTAATTTTATAATTATAAATTTTTGACAGTATATATGCATGAGTAATTTTTTTATAACATTATCCCTTGTATTCATTTTTCCAAATTTTCCCCTCCCTCCCTCTACTCCCTCCCCTAGATGACAGGCAATCTCATACATTTTACATGTGTTACAATATAACCTAGATACAATATATGTGTGTAAATCCAATTTTCTTCTTGCACGTTAAGTATTGGATTCTGAAGGTATAAGTAGCCTGGGTAGATAGACAGTAGTGCTAACAGTTTACATTCACTTCCCAGTGTTCCTTCTCTGGGTGTAGTTGTTTCTGTCCATCATTGATCAGCTGGAAGTGAGTTGGATCTTCTTTATGTTGAAGATATCCACTTCCATCAGAATACATCCTCATACAGCATTATTTTTGAAGTGTACCGCGATCTTCTGGTTCTGCTCATTTCACTCACCATCAGTTCATGTAAGTCTCTCCAAACTTTTCTGAATTCCTCCTGCTAGTCATTTCTTACAGAGCAACAATATTCCATAACATTCATATACCATAATTTACCCAACCATTCTCCAATTGATAGACATCTATTCATCTTCCAGTTTCTAGCCACTACGTAAAGGGCTGCCACAAACATTTTGGCACATACAGGTCCCTTTCCCCTCTTTAGTATTTCTTTAGGATATAAGCCCAATAGCAGCAATGCTGGATCAAAAGGGTATGCACAGTTTGATAACTTTTTGGGCATAGTTCCAAATTGCTCTCCAGAATGGCCGGATTCTTTCACAACTCCACCAACAATGTATCAGTGTCCCAGTTTTCCCACATCCCCTCCAACATTCATCATTATTTGTTCCTTTCATCTTAACCAATCTGACAGGTGTGTAGTGGTATCTCAGAATTGTCTTAATTTGCATTTCTCTGATCAGTAGTGATTTGGAACACTCTTTCATATGAGTAGATATAGTTTCAATTTCATCATCTGAGAATTGTCTGTTCATATCCTTTGACCATTTATCAATTGGAGAATGATTTGATTTCTTATAAATTAGGGTCAGTTCTCTATATATTTTGGAAATGAGACCTTTATCAAAACCTTTAACTGTAAAAATATTTTCCCAATTTGTTACTTCCCTTCTAATCTTATTTGCATTAGTTTTGTTTGTACATAAACTTTTTAGTTTGATGTAATAAAAATCTTCTATTTTGTGATCAATAATGATCTCTAGTTCTCCTCTGGTCATAAATTCCTTCCTCCTCCACAGGTCTGAGAGGTAGACTATTCTCTGTTCCTCTCATCTATTTATGATCTCATTCTTTATGCCTAAGTCATGGACCCATTTTGATCTTATCTTGGTATATGGTGTTAAGTGTGGATCCATATCTAATTTCTGCCATACTAATTTCCAGTTTTCCCAACAGTTTTTTTCAAATAATGAATCTTTATCCCAAATGCAACCAAATTTTCTTCTGTGAAATCAAAAATTCTTGTTTCTTCTTTCTTCTAAATAGAACTGGCCACTCCAAGCAAAGAAAGATGAGTGATGAGGATAAAACCAAATGAGGAAGTGGTATAATAGAAACTTCTTTCTGGTTTAAGCTCCTGGTTCTATTCTTTTATACTCTTTTTCTCTGCCGTTGTCAAGACTCTCCTCTCAGGAGATAGGAACAACCGAGTATAAGAGACTGCTGTTCCATTCAGTTCAATTGTACTGGACAAATAAATATTAGGGCACTAGCTAAGAAAAAATCTAAACATCAACTGGCTCAATTCTTTCATTTTTTTATATCTGAGGAAAGGGAAGCCCTACCAGGAGAAGAACATACACATTGTAAGAAGTAGATCCAAGATTCAAACCCGTACCCCTCTGCCCAGTAAGTCCAGAGTATTTGACATTTTATTTTCTCTTCTAAGCCCTTATTACATGTATTTTACGATGTATTTCCTCTAGCTGGGCCACCCCCAGTTTTCTAGACATGTCCAAATTGTCCAGCTGTGCCTATAGAAACCTTCCCTGTCCTCTAAGAAACATTTCAAATTTCACCTTTATCATGAAACCTTCCTTTACCACCTATCCAAGAGTAATCCTTCCCTTCACTGGACTTCTCTCATATTTTATACAATTCACATGGTGCTAATTTATGCAAATATAAGGAATGGGTGTTATATTAAATTAATACTGTGTGCCCACCTTTCCTCCAAAATAATAAGCTGCTTAAGGGTCAATGTTGAGTCTTATACATATATGAATCTCCCAGGATTGTGTACATAGAAAGAGATGTTCAATAAATGCTTCTAATCTTCACATCTCTCAAATGTAACACCCTTTTCTCCATTCAAATAGCTACTACCTTAGTTCAGGATCTCATTATCTCTCACCTAGGTTATTACACCAAATTCCTAATTCAATTCCCTACTTTAAGACTTCCCACTCTGGTTCATTCTTTCCATTACAAAGTAGTTTTTCCTAGGTGAAGATCCATGGCATGACTCCCCTATCCTAAGCAACTAGAGATAATTGGGGATAAAGCTCTGGGGAAAGGTGAGTTCAAATTTAACCTTAGAGTCTCACTGGACAAGTCACTTAATCTCACTTTGCCTCAGTCTCCTCAGCTGTGAAATGAGAATAATAACAGCCCCTACCTCAAAGAGTGGTTGTAAAAATCAAATGAGATATTTGTAAAGCAATTAGCAGAGTGTCCGACATTTAGTAGGTATTATATAAATGCTCAGTCTTTCCCCCGCATTTAATCGATTCCTATTGTAATTTAAAATTTTAAAACTTTAAATCTTACATTACCTGGCCTCAAGTTACTGAATATTGCTCTTCCTGCCATGCTCTGCCATCCAGCCAAACTGGCTTTCTCTGTTTCTCACTCATGGCATGATATAACATTACATCTTCCTTTTTTCTGCCTTTGACTTTGCACTGGCCATCCTTAATACCTAGTCTGCACTTCCTCCTCACCTCTGCTCACTGAAAACCTCTCTTTCTTTTTAAGATACAAATTAAACACTATTTTCTCAAAGAATTTTTTCCTGATTTTCCTAACTGCTAGTGTATACTCTCTTAAAATGCTTTGTATGTAACTACTTTGTATACATTTGTATTTATTCACTTCATGTTCATGCTGTATATATTTATATATGCACTTGTCTACCTCACCAGAAGTAAACTCCTTAGCACATGGAGATTATTTCATCCTTTATATTCCCAGAGTATAATATAGTGGTTCAAAAATAGTAAATGATAAGTAAATAAAAACTTGTTGATTGGTAAAACAATTACTCATTTCTGAGAGAGGCAATATAGTACAATAAGAAGAAAATTGGGAAGGAGAAAACTTCAGACAAAATATCAGGTATGTGAATAATAGGCAAGATATAAATAAACATATAAGACCAAAAGCCATTCCTCAAGATATATGTGATCAAAGGATCTGAAAGGGATTTTTCAAAAGAATTACAAGCTATTAGTGCCACATAAATATTCTAAATCGCTAAATAAGAGAAATGCAAATTAAAACAACTGGAGGTTTCACCTCACATCCAGCAAATTGGTAAAAATGACAAAATATAAGCATAATTAACATCGAAAGGACTGTAAAAAGGCAGACATACTAATGCACTGTTGGTGGAGCTGTGAACTGACCTAACCAGTCTAGAAGACAATTTAGAATTATGCTAAATAGGCAATTAATTAATATGTCTGTGTCTTTTTGATACAGAGTTATTACTTCTAGGTATATCCCTTTACAAGGCTAATCATAAAACGAATGGGCCTATATGAAGCAAAAAATTTATAACAATGCTTTTTGAAGCAGGAAAAATCTGGAAACAAAGTAAATGTCCATCAATGGGAAAGGTTGATTTGGTATATGGCTGTGCTCTGAGAAATCATTTAATGAACAAAGAAAATCATAAGAAGACTTCTATGAACTAACATAAAATTAATTAAACAGAAAGAGAAAACACATACATAATTATTAAAAATGCAAATGGAAAGAACAATACAATTAAAACTGGATGCTATGCAATTATAACAATCAATGTAATGACCAATCCTGATTCCAGAGAATTCATAACGTATCATGCTATGCTTCTCCTGACAGAGCAAAATGGAACTTTGAGAATAGATTGAGACAAATAAAAATTTTGGATAAGGCCAAAATAAAAATTTGTTTTGTTTGACTTGTTACATGTTTGTAACAGGGGTTTTGATTTAGGTTTTTCTTTCTCACTGGAGAAAAGAGGAAAAGAAGTAAAAAGGGAGAGAATATAGATGTTTATTGAACAACACATTAATTTAGAAATTTTTATATATAAAATTATAATGACTAAAAAATTAGAACACGAACTTCTTCTTCCTTTTTTTTGCAGGATAAAGGTATCTCTGGGTTTGAAACACTGAATACAATATTAGGCTTGATTGAAGTGCTGGTTAGGTTTGTTTAACTGTTTCCCCCTTTTAAAAATTCTTTACTATAAGAGATGACTTCTGAGTAAGGAATTGGGAGAGGGATAAAGATACTTTGGAAATTTTACCAATGTAAAGACAAATGATTCCAATAAAATTTTTAAAGAAAACTGTAGTTGGGATCAGAGGCAGCTTAGTATGATGGAAATAGGAGAAACTCACATGTTCAAATCCTGCCTCTATTGTTTGGTATCTGTGTGAATCTGAGCAAATCATTTGCCCATTGTGAACATCAAATTTGCTTTTCTCTAAAATGAAGTAATATGTACCTAAATGGTTTCTGGGGTCTCTTCCAATTTTATCTATGATTCTAAGAGTCCTGGCTTTGACTTGTCCTATCTACATGACATTCTCTGCATCTCAGTTTCCTCAACAACTATAAAATATGGATATTAATCCTTACACTATTTTCATCACATAATTATAATAAGGAAAGCATTCTGTGAACCTGAAGGTACCATAGGAATAGGAATAATTACTGATAGAGAAACCTCTTATGACTCTCCAACTGAAAAGGAAAAAAAAATTCAACTGGTTTGTTTCTGTGAACTTGACATCTCTCTATTCCCTCCTATATTTCTTATCTATCCCTGCCACCCTACTAGCTGCCTTAATATTCTCAAATCACAATCCGTCCTCCTTTGTTCTGATTACAGGATCACAAACAGCTGTGGTCTACATTATTCAGTTTCTGGCTCCTGAAAGAGAAACACTTCATTGACTTGTCATGCATGGGGACTCCAGAGAGGAGGAAATAGTGATAAGGAACAAAGAGAGGAGCCATGGGCCAGTCACTTGGGCTATGTGGGCAGCAGATTTTGCAAGATTTAAAAATCTTAGCAGGAGAAATGGGAAAGGGTGTGCTACTAGGGGAAAAGTATCTCTTCCCACATAAAGAATATATGGGTTAAAGTGAGAAAGGACAGTCCTGACTATCTCCTGAGTCCTAGAAAGGGAGCCTCCACCTGACAGAATGCACAGTTGAGCTGATAGTTCATTTTAAAGGCCAAATCCCAAATGCCCAAGTTCCAAGCCCTAGATGCCCTTAGGAGCCTCCACAGCATTGCACACAAAGCCAACCCTGGAGTCCCTCGACAGCATAATTTTTTCTGAGAGCCACACACAGCTTTTAGCCAGAGGGAAAAGGCGACATTGCCATGCTTGACTGTTCTTTACTTTGCTATTTAACTCTTTGGAGAACACATGCCCTTACCTCTGTATCATTCACTGACTCTGCACCTGGCGCCACAACATTGACATGTTGACAGCAAATGCCAAGAGTGGAGAAGGAAGCTAGGTTCATTTTCACCTGGCAAGGGACAGCTCTGGCCACTTCCTAGGCATTCCCAAACAAACAGTGCTGGCTAAAGTTTTCATTTCATTCATCACATTCCTAAAAGCCTTGGTTCCCAGAGGCAAACCCAAATGCCCATTAAGGGAAAGATGTGCTCAGTTCCAGGATATGCAGGTAAATGGCAAAGCTGCTGAGAAAAAATCCATTTGTTAGACTAATTCCTAGATTCATGCCAAGGGTCCAAGAAGAAGGCTAAATGACAGCATTCCCCAGGGTTCAGGCAGCATAGATTCACTTTCTACTTTTGCTTCCAAAAGGAAGCAGGAATTAAAGAAAGATTCCATTAAATAAGAAGGGCCCATGTTGGTCCTGTAGTAGTTCAGAACTTCTTTGTTTCAAAAAGCTCAATGTAAATCCTAACTTGAAAGCAGGTGGACCCCTGTGGAGGGAGCAAGAAACAACTACAAATGGATTCCTAGACACCTCCAATACATTTCATAAGATCATAGATTTAGTATTGGAACAGAACTAGACCAAATCACTCATTTTACAGATGAAGAATCTGAGGTTGACATATCAAGGTTAGAGAGTAACAGAGTCCTCTGAATCCTCAACCAGCCTCTTTTTTTCACTCCGACACTCTGATAATTGATATTCAACAAATATTTATTAAGTTCTTACTATGTCAGCCCAGAGGTACAGACAAAAATAAAAGAGTCTTCACTTTACAGAAGCTTACATTCTACTGGAAGAAATGTTGTTATATATTTCTATTATATTATTATAATACGTAATATGTTATATATACATAGATATACATGAGCAAATATACAAAATAAATACAAAGTAGTATTGACGGAATTGCTAACAACTGGGGGAATTGAGAAAGACGTTTTGTAGGAGACAATCCTTTAACTCTACCAAGAGTCAAAAGTGCAAAGAAAGAGTATCCAGCTACAGTCTAGAAAGCCTGTGCAAAGACATAATAGCTGTGTCTACAGAACTTCTTGGCAGAGATGAGCAATGGCAAGAGGAAAAAATTCAACCCTCCTTGTCTGGCTTATCAAAAGGCATGGACCTAAAGGGAAATAGTGCAGCCCACGGAAAAGTTAAGATGCTTCTTCAACAATCCAACAAATTTCTTTATGTCCTAATAGTTTAAATATCAACCACCTGGGAGAGTATAATATTTATTTATTAGTTACTGTATCATGTTTATGTGTTTGTCAATCCATCCTTGTAAGTCTTTAGTTTTTAAGCACTTCTCCTATGGGGAGGAAATAAATGGCCGTGCCATACCTGGAAAGGAGGCAGGAAATGGAATGTCAAAGTCAGTGAGCATCAAATTGGACAGTTTGGTTGGGACAATATCTTCTTCCAAAAAGAATTAGCCGGGACAAACTTGTATCAGATTAAATGGAAGTGCAGTGTTGCCTGGCACAAGCCATTCTAACAAAACCCCAACCCAAGCAAATCAGGAGCAGGTCTTGGGACCTCTGAATCAGTGACAGCAGTGGTGGTTCCAGACTTCTCAGCCCACAGACACCAGAGACAACTTAGAAGGTCAGCGAGAAAGGTTTGTCATACCAGAGTGAGAGAGTAATCCCAGAAAACCAAGAGTAAGCCTTGAGAACCACTGAATCAACAGTGGTAGAGGCAGCAACAGAAGCAGAAGTAAAAATTATTTTTTTAAAAAAGCCTGGACATCATTTTTCAAGAAATTATCAAGGAAAACTGTCCTGATATTATAGCACTAGAAGGTAAAATAGAAATTTAAAGAATCTACCAATCACCTCTTGAAAGATATTCCCAAATGAAAACTCCCAGGAATATTGTAGCCAAATTCCAGACCTGGGTCAAGGAGAAAATATTGCAAGCAGCCAGAAAGAAACAATTAGGCAAGTATAGTGAAGTTAGAATCAGGATAAGACAAGACTTAACAGTTTCTGAATTAAAGGAATGGGGATTTGGAATATATTCTGGAGAGCAAAGGAGCTAAGATTACAACCAAAAATCACCTACCCAGCAAACTGAGTATATAACCTGTCAGGAGAAAAGATAGACATTCAGTGAAATAGAGGATTTTCAGGAATGTGTGAAGAAAAGGGCAAAACTGAATAGAAAATATGATTTTCAAATACAGGACTCAGGAGAAAGATAAAGGGGTAATTGGGAAAAGGAAAACATAAAAGACTTAATAAGGTTGATCTGTTTCCATTCATACATGGAAAGATGATACTTCTAACTTATAAAAACCTTTTCATTATTATGGTAGTTAGAAGAAATACATATAAACAGAGGGTACAGATATGAGTTGAATATGAAGAAGTGATATTTGAAAAAATAAAATTAAGGAATGATATAGGAATGGGTGGAAGACAAAGAGATACATGAAATGGCATAAATTATCTACCACATAAGAGGCAAAAAAAATTATAGTAGAAGAGAAAAGCAGGAGGGGACGATAAGGGGAAGAGTTGTGAAGGGATCTTACTTTCATCAGAATTGACTCAAAGAGGAAATAACATACACATGTAAATGGGTATAAAAATCTATCTTGCCCTGAAAAAAAGTAGAATGGGAAGAGGATATGAGAAGTGGGGAGAGTAATAGAAGGGAGGGCATATTGGGGGAGGGGGTGGTTAGAACCAAAAATTTTTGAGGAGAGACAGGGTGAAAGGAGAGAAAGAATAAAAGAAATTGTGGGGGAGGAATACATTTAGCAACAGTAATTGTGAAAAGAATTTTGAAGCAAGTTTCTCTGGTAAAGGCCTCATTTCTCAAATGTTGAGGGAATTGAGTCAAATTTATGAAAAAAATAAGAGCCATTACCCAATTGAAAAATGATCAGAAGATATGAACAGTTTTCAGATGAAGTAATCAAGTCATTTATAGCCATATGAAAAATACTCTAACTCACTATTGATTGAAGAAATGCAGATTAAAACAATTCTGAGATGCTACCTCATACCTATTAGATTAGCGAATGGACCACGAAAAGAGAAATGACAAATCTTGCAGGGAATGTGGAAAAAAATAAGACTTTAATGCATTATTGGTGGAATTATGAACTGATTCAATCATTCTGTAGAGCTATTTGGAACTATGCCCAAAAGATTGTGCAATCATGTATACCCTTTGATCTAAGAATACCACTACTAGGCATGTATTCCATGAGATTTTTAAAAAAGGAAAATAATTTATATGTACAAAAATATTTACAGTAGTTCTTTTCTCAGGACAAAGAATTGGAAATTGAGGGGATGTCCATCGATTGGCAAATGGCTAAACAGTTTGTGGTATGTGATTATGGCATAATTCTTTTGTTCTCTAAGAAATGATGAGCTAGAAATTCTCAGAAAAACCTGGAAAGACCTTCCATGAACTCATGCAAAGTGAAATGTACTGTGTACAAAGTAACAGCAATATTGTGCGATGATTAGCTGTGAATGACTTGGCTATTCTCAGCAATCCAATAACTACTCTGAAGAACTTATGAAAAACCCATCCATACCTAGAAAAAGAACTAATTGTGTTTGAATACAGATTGAAACATATTTTTAAATTATATTTTTGAGTGTGTTTTTTGGAGGGGAATCTTTTTTCTTTCACAACATGACTTTTATGGAAATGTTTTACAAACCTTTACATGTACCTTCTCAATTGGGGGGGGGGAACTGTGGGACAATAGAAAGGGAGACAATCTAGAACTCAGTTTTAAAAACAAATGTTTAAAATTGATTTACTTGTAACTGGGGAGGGGAAATAAAATATTAAACTAAAAAACTAAATAAGTGTGAATGAAAAGAAAGCTCATGGAGTCCAATAACAGTATTGATTTATTTCCCTATAGTATACTGTTTGACACTCATTTCTTAAGTGCCTATAATGTACAAAGCAGTGTGTAGACACAAGGAGATAAGACACAGATGTTGTTCTCATGAAACTCAGTCAATTAGGGTGATGATACATTGAAAACTACAAAAGATAATAATCATATGATAAATACATTAAAGAGAAGTTACATATGTTTTTTCATCAAATACCTCAGGCACCTACTATATATAAGTAGTCTTCTACTTGGTCTGTAGGATAAGGGGGAGAGAAAAATAAGAAGAGAACTGCACTTTACATAGCTCTTTAAGGCTTGTAAAGTGGCTTGCATGTTATTTCAGTTGATACCCAACAATCCTGCAATGTAGGTGCTATTATTATTAACATCTTAAATTAAGTGATTGACTTGTAAACAACATTAAGTATCTGAAGCACGATTCAAAGCCAGATCTTCCTAATTCCAATCCAATATTTTATCCATTATGTCACTTGACTGTCTCAAGGAAATGAAAGTGGATCAGGCAATGTAAAACACATATATAACTTTAAATCCAGCCCTTCAGGGATCTATTATTTCTTTACTATAGGACCCACTTCCAACACAGATGACAATAATATCAGGTCTGTGTAGACAATCTTCTTGAATTATTGTAAAGGGAAAAAATAATCACTTTAGAGCCATCACTCTGCTGACTCTCCTCAATTCCCTAGGCAAGTCCTAAAGTAACAGGTACATAATTCATCATTGAGTCAATACTGTAAATGGCCCTCCATTTTGGGGCTATGAAATCCTGTGCGCTGACAGCATGAAAGCTTACAACAGACAGACAAATAACTTTAATACAAGATAGAATAATACAAGAATCCAAACAAAGTGCTTGAATAAAGGGCTATCTCCAGAAGACGAAGGGAAGCTTAAACTTGTTGAAGGGATCAGGGAAGACTTCACAAAGAAAGTGGAATTTGAGTCATCTTGAAAAATGGTTAATTATTTCTACAGGAGAAAAAAGATAAGGAGAAAGGGTAAAGGCTTAGCATTCCAAGCAGTAGGAGATGGCATATACAAAAAAGAGATCAGCAACAGTCCAATGCAGCTACAATAAAATGTAAAAAACAAGCAAATTAAGAAATCCAAAAAGTTAGTCTGAATTGGGTTATGGAGGATATTCAAGGCTATTCCAAGGAGTTTAGGATAGAAATATACTTGATGTGTTTAGAAACAGTGAAGCTAATGAATGATATAACTCCTAATTTGAGTCTTTATCAATAGTATTTTCTAGGCAATCATGGGACAAGAAAAACTACAGACTAAACAGCTTATCTCATTCATTAATTTTAGATCTGTGACTTCGTTAGTGAGAGGAACTTTTAGCATATAAACTCCCTTTCACTAAATGGGAATTCATCTAAAAAACCATCACAGAAAGTTGCTCAGAATACTAAAGTAAATTAACAACTATGGTCACAAAATTGGTTTGTTTCAGGGGCAGGATTTGAACTTTGATGAATGGACAAATTATCAGTTGAAGAGATGGAAGAAAAAGCACTTATTTAGCACTGTGTGCCAGACACTGTGTTAAGTGCTAATGATATAATATAAAATTAAAGCAATACTTATAAGGATTAAAGGCCAAGGGAGAGTCATCAAGACTGTGAGTGAGACAATAAACCACTCCCTTTATTCATACTACCTCTTAGTCCTGTTTCTTTGTTGGTGGTGCTATTTGAGCAAATTCATGGGGACAAGTAAGAAAGATCCTGAAGGATCAATATGAGGACAAGCCAATCTCTCTATGTTAAATATAATGCTAATACTGGGTATAGACAGAGTGGAAGATTTCAGGAATACTGATCATCACCAACTTCCTTCTCTCAGCTCACCCACACTAATATAAAGTGGGCTCAGAGCTGACTGCGATAGTGGCTAGGAAACAGAGAATGGGACATAGAAGAATCCATCTCTTCAGTGGGCAATTTGGAGAAGGTCACCTTCTTTAAAGTGGGCAGTAGATGGCCTGGTGGATAGAGCTCTGCATCTATAAGGAAAACCCAAGTTTAAATGTGATCTCAAACACTTACTAGCTATATGACCTTAGATAAGTAATTCAAACTTCTGTTTGCCTTACTTTTCTCAAATATAAAATAAGAATTATAATAGCGCCCACCTCTCAGAGTTATTAAGAAGAAAAAATGAATTATTTGTAAAGTACTCTGTACAGTACAGACACATTATAGGTGTTATAGCTATGTTTATTGCCTTCCCTTTCCTTTCAAATCAGGTGTGATTCTGAAGGTCACTATCTGATAGAATGCTGAAGTTGATGGTGAAAGCTTCAAGTTATATCTCGGATGAATTGGAAATTAATAGACCACACCATTGAAGTGAACCAGATAAAAAAATGTAGTTTATTTCACAGTTTCTGTTACTTGAATAGCTGTGGCCTATTTTATATTATGACTTTGAAACAGTAATTAATGGCCTGAATACGTTTCCTAAGTGATATCCACTGTATGTTTCAGATGGAAAAACATAATCAGCAGCAGGCCGATAAGACCCTTGTATTAATATACGGCTCAGTGCTAAACCAATTTACCTGGGGCTTTCCAAGACACAGTTCTGCAACACAGTGGAAACATCTTAGAACAAGTGGTCACAAAGTTCAATTCCTTCTGATTGACACAGTCCCAAGTAGGCACCTGGTATTCTAATTATTTATGTTTTCCACCTTCCTATCAATTAGCAAGAAAATATTGTGGGGGAAAAACTCAATTTGGCATCAGAATTCAATGTAATTCAACAAGTATTTAATAAGCATCTACTCTGTGGTAATACCTGGACATAAACACAAAAACAGAATAGTTCCTTCCTTCAAGGAGATTATATTCTTGTGGGAAAAGACCTAAGGTTCTCTCATTGGTTGGTAAGTCTCTTCAAGGAGGTGGTGCAATGAATACATAATGAAAGGCCATTAATGATGTAATTCCTAACTTGAGTCTTTACCAATACAAGCATTTCCCACAGCATTCATGGGTCAAGGAAAACTACAGATCAAACAACTTAATCTGTTCATTAGTTTTAAACCTGTGCCATCTTTAGTGAGAGAAATTTTTACCATAAAAACTCTCTTTCACTAAATGGTAATTCTTCTTTAAAAAATCTTAGAAAGTTGTCTGGAATGCAAAAGTAAATTAACAACTATGCTCACTGAACTTGGAATCAGAAAATCCTCAAGTTGAATTCTGCTTCAGACCCTTACTGGCTGTGTAACTGGGAGCAAGTTGTTTAATCTCTCTGAGTTTCAGTTTCCTCATTCATCTATAAAATTAAAGGAATGGACTCTGGCTTCTAAGATCTCTTCCAATTCTAAATTCATGAACCTATGACCCTAGGATCATTTTTATTTTAATTCTCTGAGTCTCAGTTTCCTTATTCATAAAATGGAGGAAAATTACTATTTGACCTATCTATTCTACAAGGCAGCTATGGGAAGTATATCAGGAAAACTGTACAAAAAGCTTTTTAACTATAAAGCACTACCTATCAGCATTTATTCCTCTGAATAGTGAAAGCACCCAGAGCCTTTACTATTCTAACACAGTGAGGGACTTTCTTTACTACATTACTTTTCTACATTTCTTTACTACATTAATATTTGGATAAAAAATACAATTAGGAAATCTCAAATGGACTAAGTAACTCTGAGAATAGGAATTCAGGTTAGAATTACAAATATAAATTTGTGATATAGATATCTACCTATATATCAAAATCTAAACACCTCATTTAATAGCTAGAAAATTGGGATAATTAGTCACTAAAGTCATACTTTGTGCATGTAATTTTGATTTCTCTTGAGCTCTATACCCAATTATTTGCCTATCTTCTTGATCCCATCTCCCTAACATTTACCTCACCTTGTACCCTTCTTTACATTCAAATTACCTACATACTTTAGATCAGATCTTCATCATTCATCTCTCTCTTGAACCACTTCAAGAGCCTTCTAATTGGACTCCTGGCTTCTCCACCACTGTACTTTCCAATCCTCCACACAGTTGCCTAAACAAGCTTCCTAAAGCACAAGGCACTGGGGAAGGGTGAATAGTAAATTATATACTAACAGTTTCTTTTGTTTCCAAGTTCCAACTTTGGAAATCTCAAAGTGACACTGAGCCTGGAAGATTAGGGAGAAAGCTCTTAGAGTGGCCAGCAGTATGGAAGGAACAGGAGGTACAGTTGAAACTTATTCTGAGACATGAAAAAGCTTCCCCTTCCATGAAATCTCCCCTGATAACAAGGAGAAGATGATCTCTCTTCCTAAGGATTCTCTGAGCTCTTTGTCTGTATGTCTCCTGTGTCTTTATAACACGCTACTTTTGTCATTTGTGTATAACTCTTCCCTTCCCCCTTCCATTAAACTATTGGTTCTTTGAGAGAAATACCTGAGTCATAGCCATATCCATCTTTGTATGCCCCAGACCTAGCACAATGCAGGTAGCACATCAATTAATAAAACTTAACTTGATTTGAATTAGAGAGACCTGGAAATTGTTGTGTGTCTATGAGCAATTGTTTACCTCTATAAGCCTCAATTTATTCATCTGTTAAATATTAAATAACCACCTACTTTACAGACTTATAGGGAGCATCAAATGAATTAAAGTGCTTTCCAAACTTTAAAATGCAATATAAATATCAGTTATTGTTATTACTAGGAACCTAACAAATGTTTGTTGAATTGAACTCAACACAGGTTTCCTCACTCCTGGTTCAGCATACTCTCCATTGCACTATGTTCATTAATAACAACATACAAAATAATTACATCCAAAAGAAAATGAAAGATTATTTAAATATAAGCAACTGTATTTGATATGAGAGAACATAATGGAAAAATAACTCTTAACAAAATCAAAAGATCTGGGTCCCAGATCCACCATTTATTACCTGTGTGACTTAGTATGAGTCACAGCCTCTCTGGCAGTCAGTTTACTCCTTAAGAAAATGAAAAGGTTAGACTAGATAATTTCCAAGTCCTCTTCCATCTCTGACATTCTATGGCCTTGTAAAGGGATAAAGATATGAAAATCTTTAGCTGACTCAGATATAAATTTCTCTCCCAACTCCCAACCCAAGATGAGGGGTTTTATTCACATCCCTAGAATTTCATCAGCTCAAGACCAAGTTTGCTCTACTTTTAGATTTGTATCCCCAGTGTCCAGGACAATGCCTGGCACATAGTAGGCTTTTAATAAATGTATATTAATCGAATAAATGCCAGAAATTTTATTTTCCAAGAGATGAGATCAATCTTTATAGTGCTCCACTCACATTTTATTCCAGCTTGTAACTAGTTGGAACCAGTCTCCAAAAGGACATTTTTCAAAGCCTCATCCAACAGTCACGCTGTCTAGTCCCAGAGGCACAAAACAAGTGACATGCCCAGAAATTACACTAAGCAGCTATCCATCACACCTCTCCATGGCATTCCAGCTCCGAGTGAATGATTACTAAGCTCTGCATGCAGTCCACTGAGTGGCTTAATAGCCACTACCCTGTTATTACAATCCAGAAGCAATGTATGGTATTATTACTTACACCTGCAGCACAGGCTTTGAAATAACATAGCCAGAACTATGTTCTTCAGAAAGGGACTTGACTGCATCAATATGGCACTTAACTCTCTCTATTTACCATTTCTATATACTCCAATGAGAGGTCATCTAAAAGTGGTCCTCAATGTTACATGAGTGCCAGTAGAGTATTACTTTGGAGGACACTGGATCAGGTGCCAGTTTCATAAGGTTTATTTTTTTTCAATAGCTCTTCAAAATTTTTGGGGGGCGAATATTTAACTTCCAAGCTGTTTCCTTCCCTTTCTTTCTCCCAACCCTACACTGGAAAAGACAAAGATAAATATGTGAAACTATACAATACCTAGTTTAATATATCAGTTTTTTCTCTGGAAGTAGAAAGCATCTTCCTTCATAGATCCTTTGTTATTGATTTGAATATTCATATAACTCAAAAAAGTTTAGTCATTTACATTTACTCTTTGAACAATATTACTGTTATTATACATAATGTTCTCTTGGTTCTCTTCATTTCACTATTTATTATTTCATGAAAGTCTTGAAAGTTTTCCTAAAAATTAACCTTCTCATCATTCCTTATAGCATAGTAGTATTCCACCAGGTTCACAGGATTTAGATCCCAGAGCAAATCTGATCAACCAATACACATTTATGAAGCACTTGGAATGTGCCAGGAACTGTGATAAGAACTACAGATGCAAAGAAAAGGCAAAGAGAGGCCCCGCCCTCAAAGAGGGTATGTTAATGAGGAAGACAAAAAATTCATAACTAAGACACATACAAGATATTTTCAGAGTAGAAGAAAGACTTTAGCAACTAGAGCCAGAAAAGATCAGCCATAAAAGTGGCCAACCATAGGATTATAGAGCTAAAGGTGGGAGGGACTAGCCCTAAGTCACATAAGTACTAGCAGAAGCAGGATTGAAACAAATATTCTCTGCGTTCAGAATCCATCTTCTTTCCACTCTACCACTCAGAAACTGAGGCCATGACAAAACTTATTCAAAGTCACATACTAAGAAAAAGATTATGTTGTTCAATCTTCAGGCATGTCTTTCTCTTCATGACCCTATTTGGGGTTTTCTTGGCAGAGGTACTGGAAGGATCTGCCATGTCCTTCTCCAGCTCATTTTACAGATGAGCAAACTAAAAATAAATAGGGTTAAGTGACTTGCCCAGGGTCACATAGC
Organism: Sminthopsis crassicaudata; assembly: GCF_048593235.1. NCBI lineage: Eukaryota > Metazoa > Chordata > Mammalia > Dasyuromorphia > Dasyuridae > Sminthopsis > Sminthopsis crassicaudata. Next base: position 442,216,590 of record NC_133618.1, on the reverse strand, counting down.
TAGTGACTGAGACCATATTTGAACTCAGTAAGAGGAATCTTCCTGACTTTATCCACCTTACCATGATTTCAATGCAAACATATACCGTTTCAATAAACTCCAGTGACTGACTTCCTGTCATCTCCAAGATCAAATAGAAAAATCTCTGTCCCTCAGAGCCCTCAATAACTTAGTCCCTCCTACCTCTCTAATCTTCTTATGCCTTATATCTCTCCCCACACCACTATGTATGTGCACCTCAGTGACACTGGCCTTGCTGTTCCTCACAGAATTCTCTCCCAACTCTGAGCATTTTCACTGACTGTCCCATGAATGGAATGCTCTCTTTATCAGTCCCTTGTTTCCTTCAAGTCTTTACTAAAGTCCCATCTACAAGGAGTCTTTCTAAATCCTCTGAATCTTACTATTTTCCTCTGAGAATATCCTTAACTTATTCTGTATATAGCATGTTTGTACATAGGTTTGGCTTTTTTCTCATGTTGTTTTTCCCATTAGAATCTGAGCTCCTTGAGAAATTGGACTATAGTTATTTTGGTTTTGTTTTATTTTGTTTTGTTTTGTTTTTTTTGCTTTTCTTTCTATCCCCATAGCTCAGCACAGTGCTAATACACTGGAGGCACTTAATGCATGCAAATTAATTAATTGAGGTTGTTTATATAGACCTCAGTTTCCTCATCTGTCAAAGAGAAGATAATATTGTTCTACATATTTTGAAGAATTTATATGAGATCTGTCTATATATCTTTAAATATATATATATATATATATATATAAATGATACAATGAGTTTGTGCTTTCTCTGTTCTATACTCTCATGTATTTTTGATCAAAGCATATCCATCCCTTCATTCTGTAAAATAAGTAGAGATAATAAAATGACCACTAAGATCCCTTTCAGTTCTGAAGAACAGTAGATATCAAATTCCCAGCAGATATTCAAATCCCTATTCTATTAGTATCTGTGTGATTCTAGGCAATTCATTGAACCTCTATGGACTTCAGTTCTTTTGTCTATAATATGTTGCCAGTGTGTTATCTATGTATATATGTGCTGAGGCAATTGGGATTAAGTGACTTGCCCAGGGTCACACAGCTAGGAAGTGTTAAGTGTTTGAGGCCACATTTGAAGTCAGGCCCTCCTGACTTCAGGGCTGGTGCTCGATCCACTGAACCACCCACATGCCCCTGTGTACTAAGGTAGTTAAAAGATCCTTTATAGTTCTTGGATTTTTTTGGATTTTCTCTTCTCTTTCCAAATGCTATTTTCCTTTCCAAGTAAAATATTACAAATCCTTCTATCAACGTGGCTATATTCTTCTCAAATCTTCCATGTAATACTTCAGTGCAGTATGCAACTACATCCTTGAATACAGAACATTTTGGAGTGATTAGAAAACCTACAATGAATTTCTGCTTATTGATTTTGATCACTGTAACTTCTATTATACCTTTGTTTGGATATACAACACTCCAGTCTTGAAGACAGCTGATTTGAATGGACTGTAGGATCGTAGATCTTAAACTAAAATGGACTTTAGAGATTTTTTAGAAGAGAATTTAAGCTAGAGCTTATTAGCCTAACATCCATGGACTCCCCTAAGAGGCCACAGATGGACTTCAGAAAGTTTGTTAACTTAGATGAGGGGGAAATACATCTTTTTTTATAATAACCTTTAAATTAAATTCAGCATTTTCTTCAATTATTTAAAGATACTAATTATTCAAAAAAGTACATTGACTTTGCCAGAGTACAACTTGCCCTTTCCATGTCCCTATAATCCCTTTATCATAAGTCAATACATCAGTTGAACATATAGAAATATCCACTTAGGGAGGTACTTAAGGGGATACTTCCAAGATCTCCATGCAACTGCAGCCATGTGTTTCCACATACTGAATGTTTTCTTGGACTAATTTTTTTTTCTGCTAAAATTAATGCTCTCAAAAAGCAATAGGGCCCTATCCAGTCTAATATGAACCAGCTATAGTCACTGTCTTTCCTTTTCCTTAAATGCCTCCAATTAAATGTCACTTCTATATCCTGAAGAATGAAACATTATTTATGTATGCATACATGTGTATACATAGTATATTGAGTGTAAAATAATAGGTAATATATTATGTACAACATAAAATATGATGCAATATATGCTGCATGTAATATATGTAATGTTTTATATGTACATGTATAGCACTTTTCCATGCAGCTCTACTGGAACCCTAAGAATCTTAAGAGAACTCTTCAAACAGTAATTTAAGAAAAGTTGGTTTTATCATTGTTCAATAGTTTCCAGTCATGTTCAATACTTTGTAACTCCACTTTGGGTTTTCTTGGCAGAGATACTAGAATGAGTAAGCTTTTCCATCATTAGCAACAGGAGTTTAGAAGTATACAGTTTCATCATTTTCATATATATATATATGTGTGTGTGTGTGTGTGTGTGTGTGTGTGTGTGTATATATATATATATATATATATATATATATATATACCATAGAAGGATCATATATACCATAGAAGGATCTAGACCAGCCTGCATTATACAACACACAACATCATAACAGATGATTGTGATGACCTCACTAAAACGAAAGCTTTAAGGCTTGAGGAACTCACAACAATCTGTTTTTTCTCTAGTCCTGCCATTGATTACTTATATGGGGGACAAAAAACTCTTCCCTCTTTGGAAATGAGTCTTACTTTGTAAATCCAAAAGGTTTGACTAGCTATGACCCTACTCATAGATAGCTTTTCTAGTCTAAATTATTCTTCTTTCAATTTATCCATTCACCCAAATATCTTCATGAAAAACAGTGGCAGACAAGTCTAATTAACCCAAGAGGGAGAAAAGTCTGTAATTAATCCAGAAGGGAAATGGGAAACCAGTTTTTGTACCTGTTTATGCTCACTTTATAAACAGGCAAAAGCTAATTACTTTGTAGTGCCAGTAAAGTTCACAGAGGAATTTGAAGCTCTTATCTAATGCCACCTGCAGAGGGGGGGACTTGACTGCTTTGAATTATACCCAAGATCAAAGAGCATCTGTGCATATCATTATCATATTTTTTTCCTCCTCCTTCCTTGTCTCCCTCCCTCCTCCTCCTCCTCATTTATCTCATTTCAGGAAACTGGCCTATATTAAGCTAACTGCCAGACTTAAGACTTCCATAAACAATTCTTAATCTCCCCTTCTTCTTCAATCACAGAGAAATGCTGTTTAATATCCATGGTGGGGCAAGGGCAAGTCACAAACAAATATTATAGGATTTAGTTAGTGGTCCAAGGCACATTAAATATCACCTAGAGGAAACTGAGATCCAAAGAGAAGAGAGGAGCTGCCTAAAACCATAGTAAGTAAGCAAGAGAGCTTCAAACTCAGGTTGACTCTTAATCCATTGTTCTCTCCACTGGGCCTTGCTGCTACTATCAGTTTTTCAACAAGCTTCTTTTAGAAGCAGCACCTAATAGCTTATCTCTGAACCTGTATTCCAAGTCAAGAGCAGCCTTTCCTTCACTCCATAAATCTATCTTGGTTTCTGTTCATGAGATGTGGGTTAGGTACAGAGCAGCATTAATTAGTTATAAATTGAAAGTCATTATCATAATAATGAGAAGATGTGTGAATGTAAGATGTACTTCTTTCATAGTGGTATTTACAAAAGGAAGATGAATAAGGTAATTTGTGTTAAATTTTACTAACAGACCTAGGAGTCATTCACCATATGTAGTGTATGGAAGGGGAAGACACTGAAACATGTTAATATTAGAAAGTAAGTCTTGTATAAATTCTTCCCCTGTCTTAAAGGGACAGGAAAGAAGAGTAACTTTTAGTTTTCTTTGGGTCTTGTGAATCCTCCATATATAAGGCAGCTCAACGTCCCTACTAAAAGCCAAATAATTAGGATGCCTTTAATGGTACAAAAACAAGCAGAAACTGTGGAGTGTGGAACTGAAAAAAGAACTGGTTAAAAGGTGCCCCCAACAAGCTATATTTGAAATTCATTTGTAATGATGGTTAATTTGAGAGGAAAGTTGGTTCTTGCTGAAGTTAATGACCATGATCTTACCACAGCTTTTGGAAGCCAAGAAAAGAAAGAAGGCTAAACTCTGACTCTCCTTTAAAAAAAAAAATAACTGTGGAGTGTATGTAAAAAGAGGCAAGATATCCAGAATTCATAATAGTAGGCCACACTTCCCTTTAAGCTAGGTGGCAGAGTAAAAGAACACTGGGACTAGATTCAGCAAGATCTGGGTTCAAATCCAACCTCAGACACTTAATAGTTGTGTGACTGGCTGCGTATCATTTAACCCATTTGCCTCAATTTCCTCATCTATAAATGAAGGCAAAAGTAGAATCTGCCCCAAAAAGTTGCTGTGAAAATCAAATGAAATGCTATTTATAAAGAGCATAGCTCAGTCCTTGCACTATAGCTATAGCTATAGTATAGCATTCTATAAATGCTTGAAACAGGTAGGACTAGGGATTTACATAAAATAGCCACAGTACTCTGCAACTAAAGGTAAGCAAGTAAGTGAATGAGCCAAAAGATGACCAGCATTCTGCAGGATAATAGACTCAAAGCACGTTCTCCCTCATAAAAAAAGCTTTCTGACCTAGATATCAGCACCTGGGACAAAGTCTCAATCACCCCCATGCTATTTCAATTATTCAATCACTTTACCTCAAGACAGATAAAGTGATTGTTATAGGGGAAGCCTGTTCTTCTAATAGTGCATATACATGTGTGCACATGTGGACTGTGTAAATGAATTGCTATTGAGCCAATCTTTCTTTAAATCTTCACCAGTCTCTTTGTTAATGTGATCCCTTCTTGTGTGCCTGTGTCTGCATGTCTGCCTTTTTGTCTACACACACACACACACACACACACACACACACACACACACGATTTGTTGAAAGGAAGTAGATAAATTATGAAGAATATAATTTGTAAAGTGGATAGTGCTACTTTATATGAGCTTTCAGTCATAGCAGCAGCAGCAGCAGAAGCATCAATGTAAAGGTGAGCTCCTATCTTTTTACTGAAGGGAGCTTCTTATTAAGTGTTGTTCAGTCAACTAAAAGGAATGAGAATTTAATCTGGAGTCAAAGAACTTAGGTTCAAATCCTGCCCTTCCTAATTATTAGTTTTGTGACTCTGGGAAAATTTCATCTGAAATACTATGGTCAGTTGGAGACACAATAATTTAATGATATCCATAAATTAAGTAATGTTCAAAGAAGGACAACAAAGATGCAGAAAGACTTCAAATTCATATCGTATGATGATCAGGGAAGGAGATGGGTTTGTTTAGCCTAGAAAAGAGAAAACCCTGGGGAAATGGGGATCATAATAATAATAATAATAATCTTCAGGTATTTAAAGAGCTATTGCATGGAGGAAGAAGCATATGTTCTGATGGTCTCAGAGAACAAAACGAGGAACAATGGAAGTTCCAAAGAGAACATTTTAGGCTAGATGTCAGAAAAAATTTCCCCAAGAATTGTTGATTGATTAAAAATCATTTATTAAGTTCTTATTATATGGTATGTGCTAGTTCTTACCATGCTAAGTACTGAGGATACAAAGAAAAAAAAAACAAAAACAGCCCTATCTTCAAGAACTCTATATTTTGATGGGGAAAGAGGTTATACATAAATATATACACAAAGTAACTGAAAAGTGAGAAAGCTCAAAAAGCTGGGGAGAGATGAGAAGAGTGGGAAAGACCTCCAAAAGGTGGGATTTGAGCTAAGTATTATAAAGCAAGTAAAGAAATCTAAGAATTTAAGTTATAAAAATTGGAATTATCTACCTTGAGATGACATAGACCCTCCTTCCTTGGAAGCCTCCAATCAAAAGCTAAACAACCACTTGTGCACTGGGATTTCTTTCATGCCTGGATTTGATTAGGCAGCAATTGAGGTCCCTTCCAATTCTCAAAATCTATAATTCTGTGACATTGCCTCTCTGAACCTCATTTTCCTCTTCTGCAAAAAATAAGAATTTTGTCCAGCTCTAAATCTGTTGTCTATGAATCAATATCACTTAAAAAGTATAGAAAATTTTTCTGGCAAAAGGAGTTCCCAGACCCTGTGCTCTTGATTCAGGACCAAAGACAGTTCCTAGTTGCTTGCAGAAATTCAGGAAAGCCCTCCCACTTCGCACTTCATAGTTATGAAAAGGAGCCCCAGTGGACAGAAGAAACCAGGAGGTTCAGCTTCAGCTCATGATTGCCAGTGCACTTCAATCCAGCCCCTACCAGCTGTCACACTTGGCTTCATCTGGAACCTAAGCCAGCAGCTAGCACAGAAAATTAATCGGAATGTTAAGTCTGGCAGGATTGTGTAGTAAAAAGACCTGATTCAAGGAGATATTTTTTCCCTCACCAATCAATGCTTACCAGAGGCAAGCTTTCTTCTATAAAGTTTAATTAAATAAAACTAAGAAGTGACATCTTGGCTGTTACTGAATATAACTTCTCAACTGTCAACCTAAGTGACTGACTCAGCCTTTCCTCTGTAGAAGTACAAATGATCCATGCATTCAAAGGCGAATAACTTAACATTGTTCCCTAAATCTAAGAATGTAAATTAATTGGTAAGATTTTGTTGTTTAGCCAAAGCTAAAAGATACTATTCATGAACTCAAACACAGATTATGAAGCCAAAAGTTAGAAAGCAACTGAACTTACAACAGCTCAAAAAAGCAAAACAGAAGAAAACAGATTAGTGATTTACCCATATCAAATGTTCCCTTTTATATACTCACACAGCAATCTAACCCATAATATGGCATTTCAGATAATAAAGGATTAGAATAACAGACTTCTTGTCTTATCTCAGTACTAACAAGGGGGAAAAGCAAAAAACTCATCTGTGCCAGAACTTTATCATAGTCATCATCATTGGAAACATCACCACTCAAAGATTCATTTTGACATACATGGGAAAGGTGATCACTATTAGAATGCATATAATAAAGTGTGATAGTAAGGTGAGTGTTCAGCATGGGATCAGGAAGACTTGGTTTTAAACCTGTCTTAATCAATAATTAACTGTGTGACTCTAGACAAGTCACATAAGCTTTTTGAGCACTGTAGTTTCCTCAGCTGTAAACTGGAGATACCTGTGGTATCAATGTCTTGGGACTGAGAAGAGGTAAAAATAAAATAATATATGCAACATTTCTTTGTATCACATATCAAAGGAAGAACCAATAGAGTGCCATTGGCATGAAGCATGACATAAAGGAGAAAAAAAAAACATTTGATTTTAACTTAGGACTCAAACCAATTTGATAAAATAAAAATTTCTTAATTAGCTACTATATATAAAATATTAGGGATGAAAAGATAAATAATACAAATACCAAAAAGCTTATGTTATATAGGCGAGGCAGGTATGCAGTGTTCTTGTAAATACACAAGAACATAAAAGATAATTTGAAACATAAAAAGCACTAATAACGAGGGGAATTGGAGAGTGGAGAAGCTTCTTTTAGGATATGAAAACTAAGCTGATCATAGAAGGGAGCTAAGAACTACAAAAGTGAGAAGGAATTAAACTCAAGGAATGGTGGGTGTGGAGAAAGAAGGGGAGGAAATACACAAAGGTGGCAGACTGAACGACAAGTTCAGAGAAAGGCAAGTAAGCCAATCTGGCTCAAACAGAGAATTCATAGGACCTAAGAGATCTAGGTTTGGTCCTTGGCCCCAGTGCTTACAAACTGGGTGACCATAGAAAAGGCTTTCTGAGCCTTGCTTTTCTCAGGCTTGTAAAAGTTTCAGTGCAATCCCAAAGACAGACAGCATTTCTGCTCTCTTAAAATCTGCATTGGGAAAAATTTATTAGTTGACCACAGGGCAATGAATTGTTTGGCCACAAAGATTGCCCTGAAATATAGATAACTTGTGATCTGTATCCGTAGGAAAAACATCTACCTTTGGATCTTCAAGATGATAAGGATCAAAGAATTCTCTTTTGTGGCACATGAATGGTTTCTGTTGTATCTAAGAAATGTAAGAGTCGTAATCAACTCAACAGACATTTATTAAACAATTTGTTTCAGGCACTGTGCTAGGGGCTGGGAATATTAATAGAAGCAAAAAAAAAATATTCCTGCCTTTGAAGAGCTTACATTCTAATGAGAGAATACATAAAATGTAGCTGAAAAAATAGAAGGTTGGGGAAGGGGTGGAGAAAGAAGTCTAAAGACTTAGTAGTGGATGTCAGAAAAGGAATAAGAGTGAACAGCTCTGGGTACATTCAAAAGAGAGACATTAATGTTTGACAAGGCCTGATAATAAAACTTTGCCACAGAATGTGAACATGAACTTGATAATGGACCGTCTTCTGTCTTTATCCAAAGACTATAGTAGTACAGTCAGAATATATAGTAAATAAATAAATATATTACAAATATAATAATAATAATAATAAAAACCTGGGATAAGTATCAGATCATTCCATCATGAATTAGCTGTGTAACTTTGGTCAAGTCACTTAAGTTCTCTCAGCCTCAGCTTCCTCATTTATATAACTGAATATTTAATAAGACTGATAAATGTGAAAGATTTTTGGCAAATAACAAGCTCTTTAGAGCTTTAAGATTCCAAAGTGCTTTGGTCACAGCAACCCTTGAGAGTAGAAATCCAAGAATTATTATCCATTTTATAGACATGGAAAATGGAGGTTAATTAATTTGCCCATGGTCAAATGGATAATAAATAATAGAGCAGGAATTCAAACTTAGGTCTTGACCCCACATCCTAATACCACATTCTAATACCACAAATTTAAAAAATTAAAAGTGATTTAAGAGGTTGTTGTTTTGTTTTAATCAAAGGTCTGCCTTTGAGAATCTGCCCTTATCCACAAATTTGCTTCCAAGGACAATTTTAAAAATGCAACTTTTATTAATAAATTTCTATGTTATCTATATTTTAGTCCTTTCACCTTCATGTGTGCAGTTGTTAAGCTTTGATTAAAGAATTTCAGCTAAATACAATGAAGCCAGAGGCAGTATTCATCCTGCACCTTGGGGATTCTCTGTATCATGAAAGTATAGGTTTAGGTTCTCTTGAACCTTGCTTAGTTTTCCATTTAAATTCCTGTTTTAAATTGATTAAGGACACAAGTTCTTTTAAAAATTAATTCTGAAACTCTTAGTGCCTCCGGGCAATTCTCTGAGACTAAGTTGTTAAACAGCTGCTGACCTACATTGGTAGAGGGAGTTTCCTCACCAGGAGTTCCCCCACACCAAAGCAATCAATGAGAGGTCCAGACAAATCAGGTCAGGAAAGTAAGAAAAGAAAGCTCAATTTAGAAATTCTCTTCTTCTTAAAACATCTTTCCTTTTTTAAAAATTCTTCATACATTTTTTATTGATGCCCACTTTACTATAAGAGATTGCCTCTCACAGCAAATAGAGTCACTTAGAGTCCAGAATGCCAGGTTTCAAATCTCACCTCCAAGACATATTCATTGGGTGAGTTTCTGTGCTTAGACCTGACAGTATCCCAAGACTATTTCTCTCTTAGATCAATTGCAGAATATCTAAATGCAGATCAAAATGCAGATGCATTGGTCATTTCCTATGCTAATGAAATCATAGGCCCAGTTTAAAAAGAAAGAATGGAGTATAGCCCCATTTAAGATCCAGAAATTAAGATGTATAATGCCTTGAAAGTAAAAATAAAAATAAACTAGAATAAATCCCTATAGGGTACTTACAAATACAGAACAGGACATAAATTATAATCTGTCCCTCATTTTACACATGAGGACAATAAGGCCCAGAAATGTTAGGTGATTTGCCACACAGGTAGTAAAGACTATACCATTATACTCCCTAAATTAAAGGTATAGAATTTTAAAAGCTTTCCTAGTACTATCAAAGCACAGAGAAATAGAAATAAAAGGAAATATTAATTATTCATTTAATTAATCCCCATTAAAATCTAGGTTGAGTTTATGGAAAGGCTTCAAGTAGTATTCCTTCTTCCAATCCAGCTTAGCTAATTTCTGTTTTTATTTGAAATTCAAAAGTACCAGTAATGTATTTTTAAATACTTTTTTTTAAATCTTAAAAAAAATTAAAAATCTCTAAAAAATTTAGAAAGTCTTTTTAAAAATCTGACGACAATTGAATGGCCAATATATATATGTATATATACACACACATAGCTTGACCCAGCAATGGGACACACAGATTTCTCCTCTTTATCAACAATTCCCATTTCAAGGGGCTAGATGCTCATTCAGATGGACAGCATCCTTTCAGCAAGGGGACCTCCCCTTTAGTTAATGTCATCTTTTGCCCTTGAGCCTTCACTTCTGTTATATGGAAGGCATTTTTTCTCCCTGTTCTTCCTTTCAAATGTCCCCTGTCTGATTTAAAGCAATGATGGGAATATCAGATTACTCCATAAGCATCAATAAGTGATACCTAACCAAGACACCTGAAACAAGATTTACAATATCTGAATATTCAATAAATAGGTTTTGCTTTGATGTGACCACTCCTATTTGCCCTCTTCTACCCTCCTTTCTCCTTATATTCCATTTAAGTAAGCCTAAGAAGTTCATTCTCCTGATTGGCCAGAGAGTCCTTAACCCAATACATCTACAGCAGCTACGATGACGTTTCTTATCTAAATTCTCTCAATGTAGCAGACTTCTGGATCTCTCTCTAAATACTCTTCAGAAAAAGAATAGGACTCATAGACCTGATCTATAATAGTCCCCCACCCCAAATCCACAGAAAACAGAACTGGAGAAAAAGATGAAAAGATATCCCCAAGCTCAAACCATAATCTCTCTTACTCACCCACTAAAAAAACTTCTCTTTACTGCATTTCCCAAGAGGGCTATGAGGTGTTAATAAACAGGCACAAAGTATGGAGCCTGGTTATCATCATTCATCGAAATACCACAAAGCACTTCACAAGTGCAGGTAAACCCAGAGCTATAAACACAATTGTTCCCTTATGTATAACTGCAAGTGCTATGTGACTGATAGGACCACAGTCAGAGAGCCAATGGAAAGCTGGCTCTGACTTTTAAACCCTTGAATATACCATTGATAAGAGAACCACAATTTTAAAGTAGAATGCTGCACCTGAGGGTATTCCTATAAGAATAATCAGTGACTTTTGAATAGAATTTTAAAGTTTGGGAGGAGGGAAAGAAAAAAGCATTTGATTTTGAGTCAAAAGTCTCAAATCTAAATCTCATGTCTGTCATTGCTTAAATGTGTGACCTAGGGCAAGGGACTTCACACACACATACACACACATACACACACAAACACACAATACACATACAAAAACATCCCTCTTGCTTTCTTTTCTGTAAAATGAGACAATATGTGCAGCTTCTAGATGTTGCTTCTGTGCATGTATGTTGGCTTTTAAAGTCTCTTCCAATTTTAAATCCATAATTTCTATGATCTCATTTAAGTCTCTCAACAACTCTTTTTAAAAGATACTAAAGGCATGATTAGCCTCCTTGTAAAAAATAAGGAAGTGGAGGTCACAGAAGTTAACTGACACTTTTAGTTAAGCAATAAACAAATATCAGAGGTAGAATTTGAATCCCCTTCTTCCAAGTTCAGAATTCTACTCACTATTCCTTTCTCTCCTATGGCGAACCTCTATTATGTAATGAGACATTATGAATGCTAAGTCTCATTTGCTAAAAGAAAATACCTGCCTGCTGTCAGATTCAGATATTCTGCAGCAGAAGTGAGCCTGCTAACTCACATTCCCAACTTGTTAAATGATACAGTGGAAAGAGAACTGAGCTGATAGTCACTAGATCTAGGTGCTAGTCCCAACTCTGCAAACTGACTTGACATGACACATTTTATCTTGGGCACATTTAACTCAACAAACATGGTAACCTATGTCTCCTGACTCTCAGTACCACTATTCTTTCCTTTTTCCATTCTTTGACCTCTGATAGACCTCTGCAATTCACTACAGAAGAGTAAGAGCTCATTTCCAATGGAGTTGTCTTGGAGCATCTCCTTGGAGACTAGGAAAGCATGTGAAAAGTCAGGAATCATTAGCTGGAGTTGGCTCTATTTGGGGCAGACAAATAGGAGGAATAAGGAAGAAAAAGAGAGGAAGAAAGACCAAGCCCAGAGCTCTATCCACTGCACCACCTATAAGCAAGTAAAGTAAAATATTTATAAGGACCTTAATTAGCCATAGTGAATTTCTAGCTATCCTCAACTCAATTATTGAATTGCAAATGCTGAATCATACAGATCATTTTACTAAAACATGCATCTCTTCACCTCCCAAATTCTACTTCTTCATGATGTCGTCCCAAATGAAAATCATTGATCTGTGGCCATCCTAATATTTTAGCAATCTTTAGTACTGTCTTAGTATGGAATGTTTTAGTGGAATGTTTGATATAAATCAAAATCTATTTTCTCATTATTATTCTATACATAACATTGAAGTTGAGTCACTCTCAAAAAAGTATTTGTGCAAAATTATAAAAATTATACTTAAAATGTAAGAATCCCTGAAAAATCAAGTACTTGAAAGAAAATAGCTTTTTATGCTTGAAGTAATATTATTCAAAAATAAACATATAAAATAATTTATAGAAGTATGTTGCAAAAATAGCAAATAAGAAAAAAAGAGCAGATTAATGGACTGGAACACACTCATCTTAGTCCTTTAGCTTCCACCAAGATCTCTCTAATACATTAGCAAGAAAAGTACACACACACTCATACATACCCCTCTTTGTTCTGATTCCGTTTCATAGTTCTTTGTAAGATCTATTGGCTTTTAGCAAAGATAAGTTTTAACTGAAGAAGAGAGATAAAACACAGAAGGAGTAATAACACAAAATATTGGAGTAAATTAATTAGTAGGAAGAAGCATTTGCTGACATTTACACGGCAAGGAAACCTGAATATTCTGCAAATCCTGTCATCAGGGACTATATATTGGATGTTTATTCAGTTAAATATGGCAAACATATCCTTATCTATCAAAAGTGGCACCATGACTCAGCCTTTATACCAATGGGAGAACTATCCATTATAAAAAACTATGTGCAAAAAAATACTGGAAGAATGGATAAAGTATCTACCTCCAACTAAGGAAGACATGGGTCAAAGTCCCACACACTGGCTATTGAAATCTGAGCAAGTCATAGTCGGTACTTCAGGTAGCTATGAGAAGCTACAAAACAAATGCATACTTGCATTGGTAGAGGGAAGAACTTCCCACAAAGATGGAATCTGTAGTACAGTTTCTTTCTTCTTATCCAAAAAAAATGGTATGTGATATGTATATGATATTCCTAAATATTTTCTCTTTTTTTCTCTTCTTTTTCTCTATCATGTACATCTAACTTAGAAAGTCATTTATTCTTTTATAATAGAATAGAAGGTCAGGGTTAACTCTTAAAAATTTTAAATGTCTTAAAAAACTTAAAATGTCTTTTAAAAAAAGACATTATAATTCTGTAAATAACTTTTTCTTATTTTATCATTTTAAAAACCCTAGTATATTTTCCTGGTGTGTGGCTAGCAGGAAAAAAAAATCTATTTTAACTGAAAGGGGTATGTGATGATTTCAGAGAGCAGGATAGGAGGGAAATGGACACCTGGGTTGCATGAAGTTGAGTGGTAAGGATTGAGTCTGGGGAAAGAAGTGACCACACCATAAAAAAATCAATAAAGAGAGTAGGAAAAGAGAGAGCAGAATCAGCAAGCCAAGCCTTAGAGATTTCTGGGGAACAAGGATATAGCAGGTCATTAGTAGCACAAAGAGGGTTCTGGGTGAAAAGCTTTTGCTGTGACCTGCTATTAGTAGTATGTTTGTTGATCTGTTTTTCCCATAAATGTTATGAAGTTGGGGTTTTTATTTAGTTTTGATTTTAAAACAGCAAGGTGAAGTTGAAGGATTGCTGGGGTTTGGAATCAGATGAATGGAGTTCAAGACCCAGTTTGCAGCTGAGTAGCTCTTTGAACAAAGGCACAATAAAAAATATAAACAACAATAATGAGAAGCAATTTGGTATAATTGATGGAGGAAAGGCCTTAGGGTCAAGAAGATCATGTGGCTCTATGAATATAAGCAAATTACTGCGTTTTACCTTTTTTGTATCCCCAGCAATTAGTACGAGGTCTGACACATAGTAGATTCTTAATAAATGTTTGTTGACTGTTGACTTACCTTTCAAGTGCCCCAAATAATTCTAAGACTGTAAGTTATAGAAAAAATATTGTTCTTCATTAATAGAGGCAGTTTTCTCATCATCATTTTTCCATATATCAATGAAATTACAAGTCCAAACAAATAATGATTACAATAGCTCCCCATTTCTAGTCAGTGTTAATATTTGCCGAACACTCTTTACAACAAACTTGTGAGGGTAAGCGTCCATGTATTTTTCCATCTTACATATGGGAAACTGAGGCTCAGAGAAAAATGAATTTCTATATTCACACATCTAGCATATCTTTGAACCAAGATTCAAATCCAAATCTCCAATGTCCATATCCAGCACTCTCTCCATTACATCATACTGCCTCTATAAAGTAGCTTTAGTTCTGTGTTTAATATTAGGATACATTTTATATTTATTGCTTACCTTGTTAGGGTGTCATAAGTATTAAAGAAGATAATGTACAAAAGTGTATAATCATAGTCTGCGTATATAATAAATGTATGCATATATACATATCACCTTGTTTCATGTTATATGGTTAAAATCAAGGAGAGGTTCTTATTTATAAGGATTTAGACATCTTTACATGATCATCTGATCCAAAGTCTTCATTTCATAGAGTAGAAAAGAGGATCAAAACAAGGAAAGGACTTGCCCAAGATCATAAGGATAGTTAAAAAAAAAAAAAAAAAAAAAAAAAAAAAAAAAAAAAAAAAAACCTGGGTTGCGATTTTAACACCCAGTGCACTGACTCCAAATCAAGGACTTTTTGGCAATGTACCATACTATTGCTGCAGCCTCCTACACCTATCTAAGCCAGATGCCTGTAAGAAGTTCTCCCTGACCCTAATAGCAAGTATTTTTTTTCTTTCTCTCTTCCCTGAACTCCCCTTTGACTTATAGAATAGCAGATATAATCTTGGGCCCAAGCCCCTTTCTTGTTCTCTTCCCAGATTCTCTTCCAAAGCTTGCAACTATACAGATGGTCCTATAGCATCATTTATACTGATCATGTATAGAATACTATTAGCAAAGGAGCCAAGTCCTCTATGTGATTCAGACTGTACTTCTTATACTCACTGTGTACATTATACAAGCCACTATCCTTAACTTCTGTTTCCTCATTGTAAAGTTAAAGTGGATGACCTCTGAGGAGTTCTAAATATAAGCATTTAATAAAAAAAATCACCTTAGCAAAGCTAAAGTAAAGGGGTTGTCCATAGAAGAAAAAAATGATATTTAAAATTTGCAACATGCATGATGAGTTGTAACTTATTCCCAAACCCTTTCCATCAACCTCCCATTATCATTTCTTCCTAATTACAAGTAATTTTATTAATATACTTTTTGGCCTCATTAAATATTACCTTAGGCCTACAATTAAAAATGATGAGGCTATACTATCTTAATGATTTAATTAATACCATCACTGGCATCAAAGTTTCACAGACCCCTGCAAACCCTGACAACAAAGAACAAAATTTGTTCCCAGCAGCTCTGCTCTTGAGTCAGGAGAGAGGGCAACAAAGAAGCATGAAAGAGATTAAATATGAAAGAGCCAAATGAGAGTAACATGAGGAACACGCAAGCTTGGCCAAGATTTCTTCAGATCTTGTTGACTGAGACAACAGGGAGAAGAAATATGAACTGATAAAGAGGTATGTGATTTGGGTTTCCTTTTTTCCCTTACTCCAAGACACCCACTCTGAGAATCCTCACCATCCTTAGCATAAACACAATAACAGTCGGTAAGTGATTCATACTTTGTGACTCCTCTTTGTCACTTGGACAGACAAAGATGTAGAGTGACCACCAAGCTGACAGAAAAATGTCAGGCTAGTGCGCTGACGTTAGGAAAACTGGATGACTGACAGCATTCAGAGAAGATTAGTGGAGGTACAGGAAGAAGAGAAAGGCATGGAGGCAGTGGCGGGAACAAAGGGGAATTCAATTCTTCCTCCTTCTCTGACCTGACCAGAATTTTATATATTATACAGGCAGCAAGTGCTATTGAAGAAGTGGGCATAGCATCCTAGTCCACAAAGTAAATTATTTATTGGGATGTGAATTTATTGCTTTCCTGACTAAACTGTCAAAAAAAAAAACCAGCCTTCCCAATGACAGCTGGAAGTGGATGCTCTTTGGATTTCTTGTTTTTGTGTTTGTTTGGGGGTAAAAGATAATTGGACAATGATGAATGTGGGGTTGAGTTCACAGCCATCCCATAGACTGACTGGATCCTCTTACTAATTCCTCAGGGACCCCTTCCCCTATTTTCCAAAAAATAAGAGTTGTCAGGTGATTTTCCTAAGGTCACTGAGCTAGTAAAACTCAGAGCTCAGTAAAACTGTAGAACCTGGGTCTTTCTACTATACCATCCTGCTTCAGTCACATTATTTTATGACAGCATTTTATCTTCTAGAAAAAAAAAGCAAACTGAGAACATTAATAATAAACTCATGGACTGACATTTATATGAGGAGAAAAACCATTTTAAGCTTTAAAGTTATTCTGTTCTATGATTCAAAATCAGACATCCTGTAACCAGCCTCCAACTAAAAAGTGTTACTTATTAACTTTGCCTAATATCATAATGACAATGTGAATGTCTAGCCTACCATTTATCAGGTAATCTAATGGTCAGCAATTAGGTGCAAATAAGGAATAATTTCAGGGTAATTATGTCCCATAGCTTAAAATATTATATTACAAAAATACTATATTACAAACTGTGAGCAATGTTTTTATTAAAAAGTAGAAAGGTGCACACTGAATCCATAGACACATAAATGCTGCTGTGGTTTTGCAGATAACATACAAAATGTAAACAATTCCACATAAGACTCTAAGGAATATGAAATCTCTCAAATACTTTGTATATAGCGGGGAAATACTCCCAAACCTTTACCCTCACACACAAAATCAAATATTCTGGAGGACATACACATAATCATACCAAGAAAGAAGTCTTTACAAAGAACAAGGAAACAGAAAAAAGAATATTACTTTATTTTTCAAAAGCTTTAAAATCATGCAGAAGGACAGGTAAGGTGGCAGGATAGTAACCAATGGTCGTGCCATTTCTTGCTTTAAATAGCAAGAGCTTTCACTTGGGTTGGGGATGGGAAAACACAACAAAATTGAGCTCCCCAATGCTTAATTTTAAAGGATACAAATGTTTAAGGATTACCCTATAGTACAACTATTTTGGAAATAACTTTGGAAACATACAAATAAAGTGACTAAAACTTTGACATCCTTTGATCCAAAAATTCCACTATTGGACAAATACCTGAAGAAGGTCATTAAGAAAAAGAAAGCTTCCTTCTGCACCAAAATATTTATAGCAACTTTTTTATAGTAGCAAAGAACTAGACACAACATAGATATCTATCAACAAGGAAATGAATAAACAAACTGGTATAAAAATGGAACAACATTCTTCAGGAAAAATGATGAATATGATAAATACAGGGAAGCATGGAAAGGCTAAGATTGGAAAGACTAAGCAGAGACAAAAAAAGCAAGAAACAATGACAATGGCAATATAATTTTGAAAAAATGGCAACAACAAAATGATAAAAAATGAATAATACAAAATTTCAAAAACAAACCAAAAAAACCATCTAATAAAAAAGCATGGCCTCCCAAAAAAGGACAGGAGAATGCATATTTACTCTCTCCCTTTTCTTTTACAGATGTAAAGAGATTCAAAAGTGTGGTACATTGCATGTTTTCAGAGTTTATTTTCCAATATATAGATTGCTGATTTTCTCTTCTTTTTCTTCCTTTTTTCTTCCAAAAAGTTTTCTTGTTATATGAAATAGTTCTCTGAGAGAAGAAAAGAAAAGGATAAAGGGAGAACTTAAGCAATGTAAAGACAAAATATATCAAATAAATTTACCTTTTGCAAAAGTAAGTGGAAGAAACTGTCAAGATTTTGTAGCTTTAACTAAAGCTTAGAGGGGGAAAGTGATCAGCTGAATGTCACACATCATGTTGCTAGCAGAATCAGAATTAAAATGCAGGTCTTATTATTTCTAATTTACAATTTTCTCACTCAAACCCATTACTTCCCTGGACTTACACACATACTCAAAATATCAGCTAGTTGACAAGGATCACAAAATAACATAAATAGAGAGCTGAAAGGGATCTGAAATGCCATCTTTACCATCCCCTGGTTTTATGGATGAGAACACTCAGTTCACAGAGAGGCTGTGATTTGCCTGAGGTCATACAAATAGTAAGTGACACAGGTGGGAATTATGGCCAGGTTCCCTGACTTTCAATCCAATGCTTTTCCCACTGAACCATGATGCATACACTCTGGGGAAGTATTGTCCCCATCTGGTGAAAGTTTTGATCTATCAACCAATGTACTTACAAATCTGAAGCAGAGAATCAGGTCAAGTCAACAGTTAATCTAAACCTCAAAACATTTTAATGCAATAGACAGATAACTGAGCTCCCTTTCAAAAATGGCACAAATAGGAGAAGCTTAGACCTATCTCAAAATGCAATGTCTCAGTAGGTTCCTTATCTGGAGAGAGACTGGAATGGAGCATAGATGATTTATTTGTTAAGTCAGGATTGGAGGCCACAATCCCTTCTACATCAGAGTTTGTGGAGAAAAAAGCAGACTGCCGTTCAAAATGAGAGAGAACTCACAATCTGAGCTGTCCCGTGGAGGGTGGACCGCTTTGGTGGTTATGAACTCTCCTTCATGGGCTCCTCAAACAGAGGTTGAATGACACAATTTTTAAGTTGACTGTGCATGATGATTCATGTAGATAGATTAGCCTTCTTACTCTTCTACAATTGCATGGTGCCAGGATAATCTTGATAGAAACATCACTTTTTTGATGTTTTTTGCTAGTATAGATCTGGTCTAAATGCTAACAAAGGGAAACTTCAACTGGAAATTAGGAATTGGAGACTTACAATCATCTTAATATTATTCTGGAAGAAACAATCAAGACAAATAACATGCAAGTAGATGGAGGAATTAATGTTTAAATATGAATATACTCTATGGAGCTGGTTCCTGATATTAATTTAAATTTCAGCATTAATAACTTTTTCTTTTCAAAAAATCAGACTTTCAGGTCACTTAATTCAATAGAAAGTGATATAGTCTATGGTTACCTGTGGTGTCCTTTATCGAATAAGAGGAGTTTAAAAAAATTTAATATTAGCTATTAATTCTTTTATTTTCTTCAAAAAAGATGTCTTATATTAGGCATGAATTATGGCTCAGAATGATACTTTTCTGAACTAGTTGAATTTCAAATAAAAACTGAGCAAGTTTACTTCCTACATTTTCTTTCCTATATGTATTAAGAACTGTTATGGCGGTGGGAGATGTTCAATAGCATCTGGGTTTGGAATTAATTACCACAAAACTGAAGAAAGGAAAAATCATATTCCTGGGTAATTTCTACATGAGACAATATGCCCTCCAAACCTATCCAGTTGACCAGCAAACAAAAAAAAACTTAGCACTATTAATAACATTGTGTACGTGCATGCATGTAAAATAACAGTGACAACTCATAATTCTATAGTATCTTATGACTACAAAACTAGTTTATATGTATTACCTCAATTGAAGTTCACAGCTCAATTTTTCCAGCTGCCAAACAGCTACTTTCTCTTTCTTCCATCTTCCCCTCTCATTATAAAAGACAACAACATCAGAAAACTTCTAACAAAAACAAACAAAAATTCCCACATTGAGCCTGTATAAAAATTGGTGTCTCATTCTTCAACCTGAGTCCATCACCTCTTCTCAAAAAGTGAATTGCCTTCTTCACCATCTGTTCTTTGGTATTGCGGTTGATCATTGTTTCAGTCAGTGTTATTCAATCTTTCAAAGTTATCTTTAGAATGTTGTTATTGTTATTGAGTTATTCTGGCACTTAACCCTGTCTAGTTCAAGCAAGTCTTACCAGGCACAATTCATGTCTTAAAGAGCTTAAATGATTTGCCATGGCCATATAGGCAATAAGTAGGGGCAGATGAGACCAGACATCTGGTCAAAGACCAAAAATCTACAGAGAAGAAAGCCTCAATTTTAAAACTTGACCAAGACTAAATAGCCAAATCTTGTATGCTGAGTTACAGCAATGGCACTCAAGGAAGCCAGTGAAACACAGGTTTCAATGAAAGAACATTGTCCTAAATTGGGGGGAATCTAGGTTTCAACCTCACCTTTGCCACTGCCTTTGTTTCCTCCTCTGTAAAATTATAGAGTTTAACTAGATGATCTATCTAGTCCTTTCTAGCTTTGAAATTCTATGATTCTATAATTCTATTAAAATGGTAGATAGAGAATGGAACCTGGATAGTTAAAATTTGAATAAAGTTCTTCTAAATATTCATAACTCAAGTATTTTTAATTGGGAATATTGACAGAATATCAGTTTTCAAAAGGGTTCAGTTAAAGTTCCAAATACTCCTTCAACATTAAGAATTCTGAATAGCTTAAATTATACCAAGACAGCTTCTGGCCCCTAAACACCAGAAATTCTGAGTTTATTCGTTCCATCAGATCTTGAGAGAAAATGGGAAGAAAAAAAAATCTATTGCACTACCATTGCCTGTAAGGTAGGAAAGTAATGGGAAAATAATGCTGCACTGGCTGGAGAAGGGAGGAATGAAAAAGACTATCAAACTTCAAGTCAGTAATTTACTTTGTAGTCAGGACCTTAATAAGTCAGAATCTCTAAAAATAAAAGAATTTTCAGTGTATCAGGACATTTATCCTTTGTTACAACCAGCTTTAAAAACACTAAGTTGTTCCTGTTGTTTAATCTGAAGATTTAGCCGCCATTTTCTATATTCTTAAACAGTAACTTCTCCAAAACTGAAGTGATTTCTAAAAAAAAATTAGAGAAGGAAGGGAGGGAAGGAGAGAGGGAAGAAGAGTGGAGGAAGGGAAGGAAGGGGGAAAAGAAGGAGAGAGAGAAGGAAGAAGGAAGAAAAAAGAGAGGGAGGAGAAAAAGAAAAGATCTTCTAGACAACTTACCCATCCCACTGCGAATCAGAATAGTAGTGAGAAAAAGGAATGGTAGTAGGGGAAGGTAGAAAATGTTAACTTCAAATTTAAGCAGGGAAAATCTTTATTCATAATGTACCATTAAGATTCAGCCCCAAAGCAGCTATTGTCAACAGAGAAGTGTGTTTCCTACTCCTCTCCCTCTTAACCCTCACATAAGCTTTCTACTAGTAATTTCCTAAATCCTACAAAAAGGGGTAAAAAAAAGAGTTTTCTTAAAATGAATGACACCATGTTAGAGACTGTATATTGTCAGCTGCTTTTATTCCATGCAGGGCCACCTGTCTATGCCAGACAGGAGGTTCACATGTCTGTGGCCTTCGCTGTCTTAATGCTTCAATTACCCACCACCTGTCTGTCAGGCTCTTTGTGGCTCAGTATTTTCCACTGTCTTTTGAAGAAACAGCTAATGTTAAGAACCAGGGCCCAGGAAGCTGAGAAATCTCAGAGCTATGTTGAGACAATGCACAAGGTTAAAACAGGACAATGCTATTACTGAGGACTAGTGAGCACAAAGCCCCTGTATTTAGCCTCAAGTCACCTCAATATCTGTCTCTAAACCTGATGTGTTATCCCACCCTTCTCTTCTCTAAAGCAAAGAAAGCAATATGGCACAAAGCAAATTGGACAATCCAGGTTCTGATGTCAGCTCTGTTCATCTAATCAATCAACAAAAATTTATCAAGTGTTTGTAGGTACCATGATAAGCACTGAGGACATGAAGACAAAAAAATAACAGTCTTTGTCCTCAAGCAGATCGCACTCTCTATATATTTGCTAACCAGAGAACTTGGGTCCATTACCTACCTGTATAATGATAAAAGTATGCCTTTCCATACCAAACTCTTTACGATTCTAAGTTAACCCGTCCACAGACTTGATGATCTCCCTTCCTAACTGCTAAAGAATGTTGTTCCTGTAGCACAACTAACGTCTAAGTTTGCACAATAGACCATGAAGAATATGAGGCACTTTAGAATAGAATTTCTATTTGTCCACCAGTGTGTTTGAGAAACTCTGACCCCATGAAAGAGTATTATTTTATTAAATCCTGAAAAATATCCACAGATGGAGGAAGGGTGAAGATTCTCCACTTGTTAGCATATAAATGTTTAGGGAACAAGTGTCTAGAGAAGAAAACTAAGTTAAAGGAGATAGTGACTACAGGCTGAGAATATAGCTGCCTATTAGAGCAAAATATTTTATCCTGTGCTTCAAGGACATAACATAGACCTCCAAGTCTAGAGTAATTTGTTACTGGATTTTGTTGTATCTTAGGGCTGTTCAGTGGTTTGGGTCTTAGCTTTTATGGGCTAGTTCATAAAGGACAGTAAGTATAATGGAAATAGCTACTGATTTGAACTTGAAAGCCCTAGATTTGAATTCTTATTGCCATTTATTATATAAATGACCTCAAGCAAATCTCTTCTCCCTTCTCAGGGCTTCAATGTCTTCCACCATGAAATGAATAGATTAGACTACTGTCACTTCAAACTTCAAATTCTATGATTCTGTAAATCTATTCTATCTCCATTTCCTTTTTCCCTTCTTATCTTTCTACTAAAGTGCTGCCCAAAATCAGAAGACAGGAAAATTGATTTATTTCAACAATAAAAAAATGAAATAATAACTTAATATTGTCTTCATTTTATAGATGAGAACACTGAAGTTAAAAGAATAACTTGACACGATCACCTAGAGAATAAGTATCTAAGGTAAGATTCAAATATAAAGGTTGACTCTAACCTTCGTGCCACTCACTGGAAAGAAAAAAATGGGTAAAGTATTATTAAACTCTGAAAAATATCTACAGATGGAGGGAGAGTGAAGACTCTCCACTTGTCAGAATAGAAATGTTTAGAGAACAGTAACTAGAGAAAAAAACTAAAGGAGATAATGACTACAGTTTCTACTTCCACCTCCAATAGGTGATCCATAGCTTAATGACCAGCCATTCAGCATTCAAGCTCTTCAGCACCAGGGAACCAATTTAAGAGTTGAAAGTTCAAAGACAATTTCTGGTTTAAAGTGGTAGAAATGGAGGAAGAAAATATCACTGATGCTAAATGAAGTGAGTAGAACCAAGAGAACATTGTACACAGAACAAGGTTATATGATGACAACAGTAACAGACTTGGCTCTTTTCAACAATGAGGTAATTCAAACCATTGATTTGATAGGAGCAGAGAGAAGTTCAGCCCTGGGTTGGAAGCAAGAAGGAGTGAAAGAAAAGCAAAGGAAAAAAAAGGAGTGAAAGAAAAGCAAATGAAAACAATCAGTAAGAAAGTTACAGGAATCTTTCATATATGTATGCTATATTAAGGAGGTGCTTTAGAGAAAATATTTAGTTTGATGCTATAACGGTGAGAGTTAAACAGTTCATGGTAGCAAGGAAAATTGATATTGCCACTGATAATAAATACTAACAAAGTGAGAAGAGGAAAAACTAAAAATTAGGTGTTTCATTTCCATGAATCAAAAATGTTTGATTTGGAGTCAGAGAACCTGAGTTTGAATCTTGATCCTGTTGATATTCTTGTGACCCTGGGCAACTCACTCCTTTCTCTATATCTCAGTTCCTCTCCTATGAAATGAGTGGGTTGAATCAAATGACCTCTAGTCTCTTCCTCTACCAATAACTACCAATCTTCTGCCTACACTTATTACTCAATAGGTTGTCCTATCATGCTCTTCTCATTTCAATAACCCAGCACCTTCAGTAGATAAAGTAAAATCTCCATTCCCAATTAATAATACTCTCATTACCATCTCTTTCAATTCTACCTACCATCCTGGTACCATGTCTCCAATGTCATGCAATCACTTTTAAAGTTCTTAAGACAGACCTTGAGAATGTCCTTCTATCACTTTTTCTGACCATTATATAAATACTTGCCCTGTGTGAGTTCTCTATAAAACAGTCTTTTTGGCAAATACATTCCCTCAATATCCTAATTTCCAAGTACTTAGATCTAATCATTTCTCATGACTTGCTTCTCTACTGCATCCCAGTTATTCAAAAATAACACTACCATTGAGCTTCCCATTACCACTGAATTTGTCATCAAATACAAATGTTGCACTCACCAAGTTTAAGAATTTTGAATCAACACCCTATACCAAGATAAGGTTAAAATGGGTATGTGATTTAGACACAGTGTGATACTACAAGTAAATTAGGAGAGCAAGGAAAAGTTTTCTCATCAAATCTTTGGAAAAGGGAGGAATTTGTGACCAAGAAATAATAAAGAACATTATGAAATGCAAAATGGACAATTTTGGATACATCAAATTAAAAATGTTTTGCCCAAACAAAACCAACATAACCAAGGTTGAAGGAAAGCAAAAAGCTGGTAAACAAATTTCACAGCCAGAATTTCTGATAAAAAACTCATTTCTAAAATATATCATGAACTAAGTCAAATTTATAAAACTACAAGTCATTCTCCAAATGAGAAGTAGTCAAAGATAGGAACAGGAAATTTTCAGATGAAGAAATCAAAGCTATCTATAATCCTATGAAAAATGCTCTAAATCACTATTGATGAGAGAACAGCACATTAAAATATCTCTGAAGTACCACCTTATAATTATCAGACTAACTAACATGACAGAAGAAAATTATAAATGTTGGAGGGGATGTGGGAAAACTGGGACACAAATGCACTGTTGGTGGACTTGTGAACTGATCCAACTATTTTGGAAAGTGATTTGAAACCATTCCCAAAGGATCATCAAACTGTGCATATCCTTTGATACAGCAATACCACTACTGGGGCTATATCACAAAGAGATGATAAAAGAAGGAAAAAGACATGCGTGTACAAAAATGTTTATGGCAAAGAATTGGAAAATGAGTAGATGCTCATCAAATGAGGAATAGCTGAACAGGTTATGATATATTAATATAATGGAATACTATTATGCTATAAGAAATGACAAACAGGCTGATTTTAAGGTAAAAAACTAGAAAGACAAATTAACTGAGGCTGAGTGAAGTGACCAGAGCCAGGGGAACATTGTACACAGTAATAGCAACCCTATGTGATGATCATCTATGAAAGACTTAGATTTTCTCAGCAATAGAGTAATCAAAGGCAGTTCAAAGGAACTTGTGATAGAAAATGCCATGCACATCCAGAGAAAGAATTATGAAGTCTGAATGTAGATAAAAGCATACTATTTTCTTTTTTTGTTTGTTTTTTGTTTTTTTCTTTCTTGTCATTTTTCCTTTGTTCTCATTCTTCTTTCACAACATGAATATGAAAATAAATTTGTTTAATAAAATTGTACATGTATGGTCTATACTAGATTGCTTGCTCTCTTGAGGAGAAGAAAAGGAAGGGAAGGAGGAAGAAAAACTGAACTCAAAATTTTACAAAAATGACTGATGAAAACTATCTTTACAAGTAATTAGAAAAAATATATAATACTATTAAGTGGGGGGAGGAATTCTTAAATTCTTTTATCTTATTATAACCTTTTATAATCTCATCTCTTCCTCTGGCTTACCATAGTATCCCTATTCTTCATTTTCACCATGATTTCCAATCTTTCCACCCTTCCTTCCTTTCCCAGGCAATCTCTCCTGTCTGATCCACATTCTTCCCCTTTTCCTTGGTAAATCATTTCACTCTACACAATTCTCTCTATTCAAATCCCTTGCTCAGCCCTCTTACTTTTAACACTGAACAACACTGCTAACCTGAACCTTATATTATTCCAACCATCTACTAGCTTTTTTCCTATTCATCTATTACTAAATGTAGTTCAAGGAAAATCAGGATATTGTGCTGACTAATCAAATCCAAATTCATCTTGCATATTTTCAACTGAGGCTTCAATACAATAGTATATTCCTTTTGTACTTCCCTAACAGATTTATGATCTCACTGACCACAACAGCTATTCCAAAACCTTTTCATGGCTCCTCAAGTCTGCCACTTCCTCATCTCACACCATTTGGACAAGTCTCTTATTTCCTCCTTCACCAAGGATTGTTACATGAAGATCAATGCTCCTTGCTAAGGCAACCCCCTCTATATGAATCCTTTCCACCTCCTCTATCATCCCCAGTCTATGATCCTCAGTTTCTTCCTGTTTTCTAGTTCCTTCATTGCAGCCTACAAATATACCCACACCTTTTTCATCCAAAAAGACAAAAACCAAACCTACTTAATCCTATCACCCTGCTTTTCTTGGCTAAACCTCTTGAGAAATCCAATTACAATCAGTATCTCTCTTTTCTCTCAATTCTAAAATTTTTACAGTATGGCTGCTGACTTCATCTGCTAAGCAACCAATGATCTCTTAATTGTCAAATCTAATTTTAATGGCTTTACCTTTCCTGACCTCTGTATAACCTTTAACATTATTGATCATCCACTTCTTCAAAAAATATATTTTTCTCTAGATTTTCATGACACTCTCCCGAGTTGTTCTTCCTAATGGCACTTCCTCAGTCTCTTTTGCTAGACCTTCATCCAGGAAATTCCTCCAGTTTCATTTCTCTTCTCTCTATAAATTAACTCACTTGATAATCTTATATCCTGCCATGGATTAATTATTATCTGTATGCAAATAATTCCCAGATCTATATTTGAAGTCCTAACTTCTCCCTCTTCCTTCACTTGCTTTCACTCTTGCTTCACCAGCTGCCTTTTGGACATATTGAATTTGAAATCTCACATGCACCACAAACTCATGTCAAAAATAGAACATCATTTTCACCCTAAACCCTTTCCTTTTCTAAATTTCCCTCTTACTATGGATGCTTACTATCATCTTCTCAGTCACCTAGGCTCAAAATCTTTGGTGTCATCCTCAACTCTTCTCTCATATTACCTTTACATAATAAAATATTGCCAAGGTCTTGTTTCCATCTTTGAAATAATATTTGTATATATATATACTCCTTCTCTACACTTACACAGCCATATCCTCCGATGAGCCTTTATCATTTCATGCCTTATACTTTGTTCTGCAATAACCTGCTTTTTTTGTGTTTTTTTTTATTCATAGTTTTATTTACCAGATATATGCATGGATAATTTTACAACATTGACAATTGCCAAACCTTTTGTTCTAATTTTTCCCCTCACCCCCCCCATGGCAGGTTGACCAATACATGTTAAATATGTTAAAGTATAAACTAAATATAATGTATGTATACGTGTCCAAACAGTTTTGTTTTAAAAAAAGAATAGGACCTTGAAACAGTATATAATTATTCTTGAAGGAAATCCAAATTGCAGACAGACAAAATAGAGGGATTGGGAATTCTATGTAGTGGTTCATAGTCATCTCCCAGAGTTCTTTCCCTGGGTGTAGCTGGTTCAGTTCATTACCGCTCTATTGGAACTGATTTGGTTCATCTTATTGTTGAAGAGGGCCACAACCATCAGAATTGATCATCATATAGTATTGTAGTTGAAGTATACAACGATCTCCTGGTCCTGCTGCAATAACCTTCTAATTGGCCTCAAGTTTCTCCTCCCATTCCAATCCATCCTCCATTCAGCTGCCAAAGTGATTTTCCTAAATTTCAGCTCCATTCATGTTAGCTCCCTATTCAATAAACTCCATTGTATCTCCAGGATCAAATATAAAATACTCTAACATTTAAAGCCCTTGACTATCTGGTTACCTTTCCAATCTTCGTATATTTTTGTTTCCCTCCATCCACTCTATAATTCAGTAACACTGCCCTTCATGCTGTTCCTTACACTGATAATCCAACTCCTTTGCACCAACTTTTTCCACCTCCTAAAATTCTTTCCTCCTTACCTGACTCTCCTGACTTCCTTCACTGCTCAGCTCATATATCTTCTACAGGACTTTTTTAGTTCTCCTTCCCATTCTCTCAGTTAGTGCCCTCCCTCTAAGAACATATGCCCAGTTATTGGCATTTTATCTCCCCCATTAGAATGCAAATTCCCTTGATTGACTCCAAGCTCTAAATTTCTGATCCTATTGTCTTATGTATATCTAGTTATTATGCATATTTAGAATCAGAGGCCTGGAGTCCAGGGATTTGGTTACTGATCATCTCTAGAAATTAGGGAAGAAGGTAAAGTCAAAATTAATATGAAGGCTTTAAAAAGGAGGAAAATGAGACAATTTATGTGGGAGTATTTTATAATGAAGTCAGTAGAGTGGAAAAAACTCTGAAATCAAATGACTTGGGTTCAAATTCTACCTCTGAAGATAACTGCTTACATGACCTGGAGCAATATACTTTACTTAAGATTCGTTTTCCCTCTCTTCTTTTCTCTAAAAAGGGGATGTACACTTTTTGCAGATGACATGATGGTATACTTAGAGAACCCCAAAGACTCTGCTAAAAAGCTACTAGAAATAATTCAAAATTTCAGCAAAGTGGCAGGATACAAAATAAATCCACATAAATCCTCGGCATTTTTATATATCACTAACAAAATGCAACAGCAAGAGATACAAAGAGAAATTCCATTCCAAACAAATGTTGATAGTATAAAATATTTGGGAATCCATCTACCAAAGAAAAGTCAGGAATTATATGAGAAAAATTACAAAACACTTGCCACAAAAATAAAATCAGATTTAAATAATTGGAAAGACATTCAGTGCTCTTGGATAGGCCGAGCGAATATAATAAAGATGACAATACTCCCCAAACTAATCTATTTATTTAGTGCTATACCAATCAGACTCCCAAGAAACTATTTTAATGACCTAGAAAAAATAACAACAAAATTCATATGGAAGAATAAAAGGTCAAGAATTGCAAGGGAACTAATGAAAAAAAACTCAGAGGAAGGTGGTCTAAGTGTACCTGATCTAAAGCTATATTATATAGCAGCAGTCACCAAAACCATTTGGTATTGGCTACGAAATAGACCGGTAGATCAGTGGAACAGATTAGATACAAAGGACAAAAAAGGGTACATCTATAGCAATCTAATCTTTGACAAACCCAAAGATTCCAACATTAGGGATAAAAATTCATTATTCGGAAAAAACTGTTGGGAAAACTGGAAATTAGTATGGCAGAAATTAGATATGGATCCACACTTAACACCATATACCAAGATAAGATCAAAATGGGTCCATGATTTAGGCATAAAGAGGGAGATAATAAATAGATTAGAGGAACAGAGGATAATCTACCTCTCAGACTTGTGAAGAAGGAAGGAATTTATGACCAGAGGAGAACTAGAGATCATTATTGATCACAAAATAGAAGATTTTGATTACATCAAACTAAAAAGTTTCTGTACAAATAATACTAATGCAAACAAGATTAGAAGGGAAGTAACAAATTGGGAAAATATTTTTAAAAACAAAGGTTCTGACAAAGGTCTCATTTCCAAAATATATAGAGAACTGACCATAATTTATAAGAAACCAAACCATTCTCCAATTGATAAATGGTCAAAGGATATGAACAGACAATTCTCAGAGGAAGAAATTGAAACTATATCCACTCACATGAAAGAGTGTTCCAAATCACTACTGATCAGAGAAATGCAAATTAAGACCACTCTGAGATACCACTACACACCTGTCAGATTGGCTAAGATGACAGGAACAAATAATGACAAATGTTGGAGGGGATGTGGGGAAATTGGGACACTAATACATTGCTGGTGGAGTTGTGAAAGAATCCAGCCATTCTGGAGAGCAATCTGGAATTATGCCCAAAAAGTTATCAAACTGTGCATACCCTTTGACCCAGCAGCGCTACTACTGGGATTATATCCCAAAGAAATACTAAAGAGCGGAAAGAGACATATATGTGCCAAAATGTTTGTGGCAGCTCTTTTTGTTGTAGCTAGAAACTGGAAGATGAATGGATGTCCATCAGTTGGAGAATGGTTGGGCAAATTGTGGTATATGAAAGTTATGGAATATTATTGCTCAGTAAGAAATGACCAGCAGGAGGAATACAGAGAGGGTTGGAGAGACTTAAATCAACTGATGCTGAGTGAAATGAGCAGAACCAGAAGATCACTGTATACTTCAACAACGATACTGTATGAGGATGTATTCTGATGGAAGTGGAAATCTTCAACATAAAGAAGATCCAACTCACTTCCAGTTGATCAATGATGGACAGAGGTAGATACACCCAGAGAAGAAACACTGGGAGGGGAATGTAAATTGTTAGCACTAATATCTGTCTGCCCAGGTTGCATGTACCTTCGGATTCTAATGTTTATTGTGCAACAAGAAAATGATATTCACACACATGTATTGTACTTAGACTATATTGTAACACATGTAAAATGAATGGTATTGCCTGTCGTCGGGGGGAGGGAATAAGGGAGGGGGGGGTAATTTGGAAAAATGAATACAATGGATAATATTATAAAATATATATATATATAATAAAAAAAATTTAAAAAAAAAAAAAAAGGGATGTACAGCTTCTGAGATTCCTTCCATCTCTATATCAATGATCTAGTAATAATCATAAAGCATGATTTAATGTCAGCTGCATCATCATCAAATATCAGATTAATTAATTTATGTAGTTCCACGGAAATGTAGTTATTCATCATTCACGTATATATGTGTATATCTATGCATACACATAAAGGCACACACTTTACTTGAATAAGTTCAAAGCCTGTAGATTTTAAGATAAGCCAAAAAAGGAACTGAAAACAAAAAAAAAATTTTTATTGTTTGCTTAATTTTTAGTTCTGTCTTGTTAAAAGATAAAGCACTCAACATGGAATAAGGTTCAAATCTTGCTTCAGACATGTGCTGACAGTAAGGCTCCAGGCAAGTCATTTCCTAGTCTGCTCTATAAAATAAGGATGATAATAGCACCTACCTTGCCAGGTTACTGTGAAAATCAAATATGATAATATTTGTGAAGGGTTTAACAAACATTGAAGTATCATATAAATGCTATCAATTAATAAATTTGCCATAAGGAGCCTTATGGTTAGAATCCTTTCAAAATTTCTCATCACATCTCAAGAATTCTATTTTGAGAGACCCTTCTCTTCACTGTTAAGACCAAGCCACAAAAGCAAGGCTTATGGCTTCACAGAAAGCAAGGCAATATTCCCAACCCTCCAGACATTAACCCCAGGGAAGAAAACAAACAAAATATGGGTTTTCTTGGAAATAAAATAAATGAGAAATTTTTATTCTTGGAAGAAAAATAAATGAGAAATGATCTGTTTATTCATTTATTCCATTTTTTAAAAGACTGTTTGTAGCATGCACACATGTTCAGTACAATGGGATATAAAGAGACAAATAAGACGTGATTTCTGCCCTTAAAAAATTCTAAATCACAACCTCAATATGATGCAAAAGTATTAGTTCTTCCTCTGAAATCTGGACTTGGAGAAAAAACAGTGCATTGTTTAAATGAGTCTTAACACCTGAGTGGGGCAGCTAAATGGCACAGTGGATTGAGCACTGGTCTTAAAGTTAGGAAGATCTGAGTTTAATTCCAATCTCAGACACTTAACACTTACTAGCTGTGTGACCCCAGGTAAATCACTTAATCCCAGTTGTCTCACACACACACACACACACACACACACACACACACACACACACACACACGGAAGAAGAAGAAGCTGGTACTTAACACATGAGAGAAAAATTTACAAAAGCAAAGCATAAATTTTGTGGAACACAGTAACTCCATCTACCTGAAAATAGTATTTGTGATAAATGTAAAACTGTAAATTTAGATCAAGAAAACCAATTGCCCAATAACAAGATAGAGAATATAGGACTAGGTATGATTCATAATGGATTAGAAATTCAATCTGAGTCAACAATGTTGCTCAGGCAACACTCATATAATTAAATTCAATTTGATGTATATTTATTAAATGTTGAATATGTTCAGAACCCTGCCCTGGGCTTTAGGCATATAAAGATCCTATTCTCAAGAAACTTTAAAAAAAAATAACTACAATACAGAGAAGAGTGCCAAGAAGAGTTCAGGTCAAAGATCCCTGAGAAATAGGATGGAGAAGAGATAACATATTGAAGTCAGAGATGGTGATCAAAGGCTCTGCAGTGGAGGTGAGGTTTATGTTAGCTGTTGAGTGAAAGAAAGTATTTTAGTGTATGGAGATAAGAGCACTGGAGTCCCTTCCAGCTCAGGCATAAAGAATAGAGAGGATAGTTAAACAAAAAGGAGAAGAAAAGAGAATGATTAAAATTAATTTCATTTGAAAGGTAGAGAAGATGGAAAATAAACTATCAAGCAAGTAAAAAAAAAAGCAAGGATTTATTTACTAAATTGCAGACCCTGTACTGGGTAGGAAACAAGAGAAAACAAGAAAGTCAGTCAACAAGCACTGATCTTATGACAGATGCTGTGCTAAGCACTAGGGAAACAAAGAAAATTGAAAATAGTTTCTGCCCTGAAGGATTTCACGTTCTAATAAGGGAGAGAACACATAAATAGCTAAAGATACACAAAATAAATAGAGAGTAATGGAGGAGAATCAGAGAGAGAAGGGCATAGCTGCCAGGAGAACTGGAAAATGCCTCCAGCAGAATTTATAGGATTTGGTCTGGGTTGAAGAAAAAGCCAGGACTGCTAAGCAGTGGAAGTGAAAAAGAGTATTCCAAGAAGGAAAGAAAGAAATGAAGTGCCATGTTAAAAAGTTACTTTTAACTTTTTAACATGATTTTTGACAGATTTTGTTTGCCACAATCAGAAATCTAGTACCAAAGGAAGGTAGATAAGCCTTCTACCAGGAATGCACAACTTATCTGCATTATATCTAACTCTAGGAGCCACATTACAAAATAGAACAGAACAATGGCACAGCTAGATGGTTCAGTGGATAGACACAGATCCTACAGTTAGGAGGATTTGAGTTCAAATCCGACCTCAGATATTTAATACTTACAAGCCTCACCTCTCCCCTCCAAAAAAGCAAAAAAAAAAAAAAAACTCAGGAAGCTTTGGGTTAAGAGATAAAGAATGACATAAGCACAAGCAAGAGAAGAATATATAAGGCCACAATCAGGTAAAGAAAAATCATATATAACACACACATAGACAAAATGACTAACACACCAATGAATACATGACTAAGAAGAAGAGAAGATTTACACAGTGAACAGCAGATTGAACTAGATTGCATCCATGATCCTCCCCCCCCCCCAGGATTCTATGATTCAGAACCATTACACAATGCACAATACAACTTTCCTGAACTTATTACTACTGAGTACATTTAGACTGGAGTGCATCTTAAAAGCTCTAAGAAAGGACTCAGTTTGACAGTGTGAATGAAGGTCCAGATATGAAACACTAAATGACTCTCTCTCAAAGAAGAAAATACTCAATAATGACAATCTGCTCATACAAGGAAAGTTCCTTGCTACAGAGCCCTTTAGAGTGAAATGTCAACACTCTTCAAGAACTTGAAAGTCACCTCTTAACTATGTCCTCTTTCTTATAGTAAAAGGGGACCACCCATACCATCAAGTTAAGCCATTCTTTCCAACAATTCCCATGTAATGGACTGATACTTCAATGTGCTACTTTTAAAAAGGACTTGAAAATACCAGA
The DNA here is from genome assembly GCF_048593235.1 of Sminthopsis crassicaudata. Classification (NCBI taxonomy): domain Eukaryota; kingdom Metazoa; phylum Chordata; class Mammalia; order Dasyuromorphia; family Dasyuridae; genus Sminthopsis; species Sminthopsis crassicaudata. Next base: position 442,182,776 of record NC_133618.1, on the reverse strand, counting down.
ACAGATGCTTGTGTCTCATATTACATGACCAGACTATTAGGCACAGCTGGTGCTGTCTAAGCCTGATCCCCTAAATAGGGCTTACATGACCCCGTGAGCATATTACTATAGTAGCCCTTATTCCTCTTGTATATGTGTGATTTTCCCCTATTGGTCCTGAGGCCACATAGAGGTATTCCCAAAAGCATTGCCATGGGCCACTTGAAAAACAATCCTTTCTCATCTCTTCCTTCAAGGCTTAAATCAGGTGCTCTATCTCTCTTTAAATTTTCTTTTAATATTTTTTTCTGGGATTTTTCCTGTGCCTTCTCACATTCCACCTATATCATACATATTTGTTGAAATCAAATCTGCTATATGAAAGGGATTATTTGCTCTGAAACTAACTTAACTGGTCTTCTTGAGTTGTCATACTTTCCAGAAACACTGGACTTGGGGGTATGCAGGAAACTAGAACAAGTCAAGGATAAAGCTTAGCTAATATAACTATGTCAAATCCAAAATGCAAAGTCACAAAAACCTTATATTCTACATGGCACATATGATAGGTGCACAAAGATAATTTGAGGAGAGAGAAAACACTCAGAAAAGGCCGTCATAAAAGGCTTCTTGTAGGACGTAGAATCTAGGCTGAAGCATTTGAAGGAAGAGAAGGATGTTAAGAAAAAGAGGAAAGGAGAAAAACATTCTGGGGATGGAGGACAGCCTATACAAAGGCACAAAGGTGAAAGACAGATGTCAAATACATAAGTCTGGCTGGAACATAAAGAGGAGAATCTTATAAAGTAAATGTCGAAATGTAGGGGGGAAGCAGAAGAAGAAAAGTTTTAAACGCCAAGGTGAAGTTTTTTATCCTTAAGGAAAGAGAGAGGCATTGAAATTTGAGACAAGTTGAGTGGCACATCCAGGCCTGTATACTTAGGAATTTTAATTGGTAAAAGTCTAATCAAAGAATTGGAGAAGGCAGACACTAGTAGCAGCAAAATCTCCAAGTGAATTGCTGCAATAGTCAAGCCAAAAAAAGATGGAAGCCTAAACCAGACTGATGGGCATGGGAGTGTAGAGAAAGGCATATATGTGAGATGTGTTACAGAGATAGAATAAACAAGATTTGGCAACTGTTGAAAATGCAGGAATGAGGGCACAAATAATGGAGAGAAAAAAGTCAAGGATAATTCTCAATTTCTGAACTCAAGCAACTTGAAAGAAAATAATGACTTTAACAGAAATATGGAAATCACAAAAAGTAATGAGTTTATGGGGGGAATGCTTTTATTTATATAATGAGCCCCCATGTAGAGAGTTGAAAATGCCAAGAGAATACCCTAGTGAAATTTATAGATAGTTGACAATGCCAGACCAAATTATTAGGTTTGGTTATACAAATTTGCAAATCCTTAGTAGAGACAATTCAGTCAATGGGTGATTCAATCCATTCCATTTAATCAATGATAACATCACCAAGAAAAAATATGAAAAAAAGAAGAGAAGCAGGATCCCAAGGATATAGGAGAAACCCAGAGTTAGGAAGCTAAATGAGTGATGATCTTGTAACAGAGACTGACCCCAAATGGCCAGACAACTCAAAGAACAAAGACAGAACAATTTTACAAATGTCAAAATAGGAAAGGATGGATGCTACAGTGCCACAGGCTGTGAAGAAATCAAGAAAAATTAGGACTGAGAAAAAAGCTATCAGCTTTACCAGCTTATCAATGACAAATGCTATCAGCACCTCATAAAACCTAAACTATTTGAGGACAGCAACTCTTACCCCTTCTTCATTTTTGTACCACCATATGCAATGCTTTAGACAAAATATGAGTATAATTAAAGTTTGTTCATTAGAAACTGTTTCATTACAAACTAGGGAGAAATCCTCGTCCATTTTGAATGAACAGTCCATGCACAGGGGAACGTGAATACTCCCCACTGGTAAACAGTTTCTACAGAAAGCACTTCAACAAAAGGGATTGTTTTATCCTCTGTACCTGTAGCTCTAATACCTAAAACAATGGTTAGCACATGATAGATACTTTATAAATCCCCTGTGGATAAAGGAAACTTCTCCACTAAAAATTAAATGTGTCAATCATAAGAAAATAATGGTATTTTATAGAGATGTTTTTAAGTAAAATAAGCTCTAATTTAATTTTATAGCAGTAGATAAAATGTTGAATTAAAATTCAAATCCAGTCGATGATTCTATCCGTTTAAGCCTTGGCATGTCACATAACTGCTATTTGCCTCAGTTGTCTCATCTGTAAAACAAGGATATAATAATAGCACTTTACTTCCTGGGTTGTTATGAAGATAAAATAATATAATATTTGCAAAGTGTTTTGCAAGCCTTAAAGTGCTAGTTATCATCATCGTTATTATTAATACTATCAATGGCATACTGGACACAACCAAAGACATTCATGAGGTACAGAGCTAGTCCAGAGGACATTCCTGGCGGAGATACCACCCTGATCTCCTGCCAGAGTTATTACAAGAACTGGCATGGTCCTATGCAACTTTCTCACTGCTGCAGATGGGAGCCAAGTCCCTAAGGAAAAACTTCACATGTGTGCTGGAGAAAGGCCAAGTTTGTGGGGAGCAGTCCACTGCCAGCTCAGAGACCACACACCACACACCTGCGTCCCATAGCCCTCAAGAGGGGCAGATGAGCTGCTTGGGTGAGATCAAGGCAAGCTTGCTGGGGCAGAAGCACAGCTGTGGTCAGTTTACAGCTAATTCCCTTTATCTATGATGTATGTTTAGTACAACTCATCTCCAGTGAAAAGGAAAGGAAAAAGTCAGTAGGGAAGCATTTTTCCCTACACATAATTTTTCCAAACACAACCAGGAAACAGGGAATTTCATTCTCACAGAGAGATGAAAAATCACCACTGGAATCCATACAATTTAGCCCCACAGTACAAGGCAAAATAATTTTCTAGAAGAACCAGAAAAAGACTCACTTACATAATTCATCCCATAAATCAAAGAAATGTTCAGAGTTCTCCCTCTACTTTCACACCTTAGGGATGAGGAGAAGACACTCAAAACTACAATCAACATAACTATTAACCAAGAAAGTAACACAGAAATAAAAGAAAATTGTATGTGGTCTTTGACATCATTGAGGGAACCCTGAAGAGTCGTGCAAAATAGTGGAAAAAACACTGGTCTGGTAATCAGGAGGTGAGATTCAAATTCCAAAATGTTCATATTATTTTCTCCATTAGGATATAAGCCATCTTGAGGGCTTTCCCACTTTTACTTTTGTATTTGTATCCCAAGCGTAGTCATCTGTCTATGCAATAGACCATCAAACATTAGCGATAATAGAATAATAGCATGAGAGGGAGTTGTACTAGGACCATTTCTGTACGAGCATCATCAAAAAGTTGAAAAGAAACATGACAGTAATAACTACCAGGGAAGTCACAAGTCCAGACCATCAGCACTACTATCATCATCATTCTCATTCACTCAATAAGCCATATTGGCATGTAAGAGGAATAGGAGAGAATGTGAATTTGGCTATGTTTATTAATAATTTGTGTTTATGTGCTATTTTATAATAATAGTGTAATCCAGCCCTTCAGAGCAGAATCAAATAAAGGTATTGTATTTGTTTTTATAAGGTAATTGAGGTTGAAAGAGGCTATAGAATTGTATCCAGGATTTTAATAAGATATTTCAAGATTCAAATTATCTATTAACAAACACATACAAATAAGTATCATTGTGCCAGGTACATTGTAGGTGTCAAAACCAAAAAGACAAGGAGCTTACATCAGAAGGAGACAACATGTATTCAGAGATTCCTTTCTTGGTCCTCTAATTTCCCCCTACTCCTTTCCCTTTGGAATTACCTCTCATTTATACTGTATGTGCACGGCATTATGTCATGTATATGCATAGTATATGCGTATGCAGGTAGTTCTCTAACAGAATATTGGTTCTTTTGTGGTAAGGACCTTATTTTTTGCCCATTTTTTGGTATCCATGATTCTTGACACCTAGTAAACATTTAATAAATGTTTGTTGACGATAACATATAAATATATACAAATATATATACAAAATATATATACAAGGTAAATGGGGGGAAGCACCACAAGCAGCAGAGAGGGAATGAGAAAAAACCTAATAAAGCTGAGCTTTGAATGAAAAGAGGGATTCTTAAAAGGTCTTTTTCTTTGCAAATCTATTGCCCATTTTCTTAGGACTCAGACCATTTTGGCTCCACCATTGACTTGACTGACTTGGATGCTCCTATAATCATTTCTATTTGTACACCAAATACTTTTGCAATATCACAGTGCCTTTAAAATGATGGCATTTCAAGTACAATAGCAAATTGATTCCTCAGAAGTAGATTTAATTACCACATCTGAAGATTCAAAATGCAATACATAACATAATCATATTTGTAGTCATCCTTGGGCTATCCTTTACGTAACTAAAAGATATAAATGCCAAAAGGGAGAAAATTATTTATACCATCTTTAGTGACTCCCCATAGCCTCTAGGATAAAATGCAAGTTCTTCAGTCTGGAATTTAATGTCCTTTTTCAAGGTCTTCAAACAGAGGTTCCAGCCTAGGTTTTCCACCATAGCTTTCAAATACACCAATATTCCAACCAACCTAGACCATCAATTCTTCCCCAAAGTCACTAACTATTCAATCACTCAAATCTATATGCAATTGTACAAGCCATTCCCCAGGTAAAGGTGGGAGAAATGTATTTCCTTCTTCATTTCTGAATCTTAAAGTCCTTAACTTGCTTCAAGGCTCAATTAAGAGGCTGCCTTCTCCATAGGGTCTTCCCTAATCCCCTCAGTTGTGAAAGTGTTCTCTAAATACTCAATTATTGGCAGGTATTCCTGTGAGCATTTTATATACCCTTACTGCAAGGGCTCTTAATTTTTTTTGGTATGTCATGAACATTCTAGGCAATCTAGTCTAATGATCTCTTCTCAGAATAATGTTTTTTTTTAAATTAATGATAGTATTACAAAGGAAATCAATCATGTGGAAATACAACTATTAAATTTTTAAAAATCATGGGCCCCAAGTTAATTATTCTTGCTTTGGTGTGTATATAAGCTCCTTGAGAGTAGGGACCATTTATCTTCTGGAACACTTTTCACTCCCTGTTTCCCTGCTCTGTTTTTTCTTTCTTCCCTTTCATAATTCAAGGATTCTATCCAGTCGTTAACTACAATCACCTAGCATTGTCTCTTTGGGTCCCACTGGCTTCAGACTCCCTTCCAAGTTCTCTCATTTTGTGGTTGCTGCCATTCTCTCTTTGCAATTGTTCTGACTTACTCTCTTCTTGCTTTCATACATCTGCACTCCACTTAGCAGCTGCCAATCAATCATCTGCTTTGCACTATTTCATCTTCAAATAAATATAACAAGTTATCCCATAGCTTTCTCAAATTCAACATGTACAAAACAGAGCTCAGTATCTCCCCAATCCACCTTCTTCCTAATTTCCCTAATTATTTGAGGGTAGGTTCAAAACTTCAGAGTCATCCTTAACTGCTCACTCACCTTCATAAACACATACACACACACACACACACACAAACACACACAAACACACACACACACAAACACACACACACACACACACACACACAAACACACACACACACTATCCCATTAGTGCTAAGTCTTGGTAACCCCAACTCTTCCCCAAGTTTCTCCTTTCTTCAGTCATACCACATCCATCCTACTAGATCTTTTGAACTACTGTAAAAGCTTTCCAACTTGTCTCTCTTCCCCAAGTTTCTCCTTTCTCCCTTCTATAATTTCTCCTCTACACAGCCACCCACATGGTATTTCCTAAAAGTTTAACCATGGCATTCCCTTAATCAATAAACTCCAGTGCTTCCCTATATTAACTCTATAGAATGAAATACAAATTCCTCTTTCATTTTGACATTTTTAGCCCTTGAGAGGGTAAGTCTAGTCTTCCTTTCCATACTTACTAATGACTCATCCACTCTTATGGTCTGGTCAAAGGAGCCTTCTTGAGTTTCCTCAAACAGGAAATAATCCACCTACAAGGATCATATCTTTACATAAACTGTCTACCTTGCCTGCTAGGCACTCCCTTGTCACTTCCAACCTCTTAGAATCCTGATGGCCCATCAAAGTTTAGTCTCAGAGCTACTTCTTAAATGAAGTTTTTTCTGATCATTCCTTGCCCTACCTCCTTTCCAGCTACTAGTTCCTCTACTCCTCAAAATGATTATATATATATATATATATATATTTATATATTTATATATTTATATATTTATATTTATATATAGTATATATAATATATATTATATAATAATATATAATATATATAATGATTATATATATATATATAATCTACTTATATTTGTAAATGATTCCAGATAAAAAACCAACTCTCCTTAAGAGCAGAAAGAGTTTTATTTTTTCTTTATATCTTCAAAGCCTTGCTCAATGCTTATTAATGGCTTAGCAACTGTTTGTGATTGATTGGTTCAAATGAAATACCAAGGACAACATTCTTCTGGGCAATTAAATGCATCTTCTAGCCTCCACACAAAAGAGCCTCCAGCCCAGGTTTCAACATACCCTTCCCAGCCAAAATTCTAGGCTAATTCTTATGGGTGGCTGGATTGAGACAATTTGCTTGAAATTTTTCTTTTACCTAAAGCCTCAAGCTGTGAATAATGGCTTTTATTTGGTCAGCACCTTTTACGAAATCTTTTTGAAGAGGAATGATACCTTTGGAGTTTTGCATGAACATGAACATTAATTCCTATTAAATTTCATTTTTTTAGATTTAACCCAAATTTACTCTATCTATTGATAAAGATGCAAGTATTATTCAGTCCTCACAATCTCTCAATCATCTACAAAATAAATATCATTCACACAAGATTTAAAAACAAAACAATTTTCGCTGTCTCTGTGATCTAAGACATGAAAAACCATAACAAGATTAAAAACGAAACAAAATATGTACTAATAACAAAGAAAGCTAATTACTAACAACTAATGGCTCACTTAGCAATCCTCCCCTTATCAATCATCACACTCTATTCTGGTAGGGTCATACAAGTTTACCCATAACGTTACAATAGAACTCAACTCTCCCTGTGTAACCACAATCCTTGCTTACCCTGATAAGGAAAACCAAAGGCAGAAAGAAACCTGTCCTGGATAAACCTGCACAACAACAACAATCTGCTAGAACAGTACTTAGAGAATTGAAGAGCAAATGGAACTGGAGCAGTATATTTGGTGTTCCTGTGAGCCTTAGAAAAAGGGGATCGGTATCCAGTTGGGGCTAGATCTGTCCCACTAGAATTCACTGGGGATGGACACCTAGGATGATGAAATGTGAATTTTCTAGCATGAATGAACGTTAAGACAGCTCTGAGTTCCAGTCCTCATGACAGCTAATTTTCAGAGTCTGAAAATTAGCTATAGGGACATATAAAGAAAAACATAGTTATTACCAAAAGTCTCATAAGAAAGAAAAAGTCAGTTAAAAGTCTTGAACACAAACAAATAAACATTCAGAGGAGATATTAATACAGACTGTAATAGTTCCTCCAGATCTAAACATCATCTAAATAATCAAAATATTTCTGAATAAATATTACCACAGCAAAAGAAAAAATCAACACCTGATGAAACAGAGGAGCCTGCCTATAGATTTCCAAGAAAACATGGAATCATACCAGCAAGTTCCTGAATAGTTTAAAAGATAAATAAGAATTATGAATTTATTATAAAATAATAATTATAGACAGAATATTTAAAAACTTGAATTTACAATGGCAAGTTTCACCAAAGAAATAAAAAAGAACTGATTGGGAATGTAACTTTATAGTTACAAAAGACAAAAGTAGAAGGAGTGAAGCAAAAAGAAAGTTAAGTCAGTAACAATCTCCAAACCAGAAAAACATAATGATCTTGGAGACAATTTAAGGATTATAGATCTTCCATAATAACATAATAAGCCAAAAAAAAAAATCTCAACACCATAATATAAAAAATATATAAGAAAAGACCCAGAACTTTGCACAGAGAAAACTAAGTATCAAATCCAGATTTCATTGAGGGAGGGGGAAACCCTAAGCTGCAAACTCAGATAGATAGATAGGTAAGTAAGGAGGGAGGGAAAAAGGAAGGGAGAAAGGGAGGGAGGGAAGGAGGGAGAGAGGGAAGGAAGGAGGGAGGGAGAGAAAGAGAGAGAGAGATGGATAGATGGATGGATGGGTGGATACAAATATAGATATGTAATAGTTAAATCAAACTATTCCGATGATAAAACTAAATCTTCATGTGATCAAGAGAAAGAAAAGTTCTCATAAATGCAAGAAAGGAAATTTGAATAGTACAAGACTATTCTGCACTCACTAGCAATGGCAAGAGGGAGTAGAATGTGTTCCTGAAGAGTAATGAAGTTCAGAATGCAACCTTTGTGAATCTACTCATTAATGAAAAAAGTTAGCATAGATTCTAACCTGGTCAGATTCTATCCCTTCCTAGCTTTCTGTCATCTGCAAATCTAAGCAGAGATAAGACCGAAAAGTAGTCTAAGGTCTGATTATAGATCTTTGAAAACCAGTCTAAGGAATTCAGATTTTCTCTGATTAGGAGACACTTAAGATTTTTGACTTTAGAAATTGATTTTTTAATAAAAATTAAAGGAAGAAAATGAAACTGGTTTAGAAAAACAAATACTGAATGAGTGAATTAATGACACATTTATTAAGTGCTTACTTTGTGCTTCATCTATACACTATGCTTATAAGTAAGAAAATCCCAGCACTCAGTAAGTTCCCATTCTGATAAGGCGAGAACACATGGAAAATTTTAGATACAAATCTGATGGAAAAGTCCTGTGGTTCTTAGGGTATATGAACAAAGCAAAATATAATGCCTCTTCTTTAATGTCATTTCCAGTAATAAAAATAATCAATTTCTTATGTTAAACTATCTGACACTGGACTTTAAACACTGATATTCCTAAGATTCTTGGATTCTGGGAACTTGGCTGTTTCCATCTGTGTCTAAGGAAAGAGGTTAGTCAAGTTGGTGGTGGTAGTGGTCGTTCAATTTGTCGCTTCTCATCTCTCCCTTAATACCCTTCTGTTTCAGTTAGCCATCTCATCCTGTGAATGTTAGTTCATTAGTAACTGATGGAGATAGCTGGTCCCTTATCCACAGACGTTACCTCCTCATATGGAGTCCAGAAGAGGACTGGTGATCTGGGGGAAGGAAGTATCTCAGTATATTTATCTACCTGTTAATGTCAGTTAGTAGCCAAAAATTGTTGCAGGTAATAATGAAAAAAGTGGCACCCTCAATGGTTTCTCCCCTCAATAACAGCAACAGGAGCTAGTTTAGAAGCAGGTAAAGTGGACTGAAGGAACTATTTATTCCCAAGACTCTTTGATTCAGATTCCTGAGCTATCTTTACAAAATATGCCTTTTTCCTCTTATTAAGGAGAATGTAAACCACTGACATAGAATATTGAAAACATTGTCAGACAATCACTGTATTCAATGTTCTGGACTTTTTTCTTTATTACAAGGAAAGGTTCAATACTAAATCTCTGTTCAAAAAAGACAGATAATAACAAATAAAATAAACAAATAAGAAGACATAAAGGTAGGAAGAAAGAAAGAAAGGAAGGAAGGAAGGAAGGAAGGAAGGAAGGAAGGAAGGAAGGAAGGAAGGAAGGAAGGAAGGAAGGAAGGAAGGAAGGAAGGAAGGAAGGAAGGAAGAAAAGAAAAGAAAGAAAGAGCTAGTATGTACAGAATGGATCCAAGGACTTGACAGTTCTCAAAATAATATCAGATATCCAAGGTCTGTCAATTCTTTATGGATCACAATGAAAGAATTTAGAATATTTTTCTCTAATAGTGACCAAGATTTCTGAGTCTCAAATGAAAACAGGGCAATTAGAAGCCCAAGGAATCCTTGTAGAGAATTAATGTGGCTACTTCACAGATAGCCCAATTATGCATTAGCTATAATTGTGCAATAATAAAATATTCAGGAGAAATTGGTTCCCAACTCCACCTGATAGTCATCCTAGACCCTGAAGCTGCTAGATTAATAACCCTTATAATTGTATCCCAGGCAGTGTAATTGCAGGTGCTATCTTTATTCACTTAATTCCTCCATGTGAGCTTACATTCCTTCCATCCCTCACATGTCTCCTAAGCCCAGAGAGATTTTTTTTAAAACACAATGAGCAATAAATGAAAAGTTAGAGTCATGTTGAAAACTCAAGCTCTGAAAACAAATCCATTTACCCAAAAACCTCTTTCTGGTTACTTCCCAAATTATTCAAGTAGAAAATTATTCAGACTTCTGCCTAAAGCACATTCATTTCTGGTTTCATCCCAACTTCCATTCCTAATTTTTCTTCTCTTCTTCAAAGCTTCTATCTTTAGGAAATATGGAGGTCTCAAAGTTCTCTAATTTGCACTTTATTTGAACACTAATGAAAAGAAATGTTCTTGTACTTCAGACTATTTCCTCAGTCAATTAAACAAATCCTCTAAGTGGAATTGGTGAAGTGATTTGTGTCCAAGAACATAATTAGGAGTTAATTCCAGTGTGTGTATCTTCTCAAGCCCACTTCCTTGTAGGTTCTACCACACTCAAAAATGGACCAGGTGCAGCCTCACATCTCAGGGATCAAATAACTGGCGAACCTTAGGCTCGCAGAATCCAATAAAAATCAACAGTCTATTTATATAAAAAGAAAGCTTGGCTCATGATCTCCTTTTTCTGCCAACTTCCCAAATCAAAACCTCTTCCAGAACATTGTGCAAAAATATGTAACAGCTAATCATAAAAGCAATAATGATAGTAATGATATTTAACAATCCAGTGGTACCATGTAGTTATGATCATGAAACCATGAGATTCCCTACAAAGGAATTAAAACTGTAATTAATTCAAGAAGAAACAAAGTCATAGTATACTAGCAAATCTTAATAAACATATGTAAATGGAAAAAATATAGCATTAAAGACATCTGTGAGTAGAAAAGAAGGTAAACTGATTATGTATTGAGAATGAAAGAAAGATAACAGAAGGCTAGCCTAAATGATACATTGAGGCCTTTGGGAAAATCAAAGAAAAAAAAGAAGAAAAGGCTTTAACATGTTAGATGGTTACCATGTAGAAGATCATGGAAATACTAGATAAGAATATCACTAGAAGGATAAAACTCAGGTTACAATCTGCCCTCCACAGGGAGAACACATACCAGATCCAGCTAGGTACCTTCTCTTCAACATCATCACAACTCACATTTATATACATTTTACAATTTGTAGAAAAAAAATTTCCTCACAATATGAAGTACTTAATAAAGATCCTTTTATTCCCATTTTACAGGTGAAAATACTGAAGTTTAAAAAGGCCTATGACTTGTCACATTTATGTAAGTGACAACCAGTCAATGCAGAGCTGAGATCAAAACTCAAAGTTTCTGTTTCCAAGGCCTATCTATGTACAGGTACAAAAGAAAATCATGGGAATTTCTAATGATCAATTACCAAGTCATTTCTTAGCTATTTCTTGATGACTTTTAAAGCAAACTAAAGGAGAAAATGAAAGTACATTAATATAACATTATTTTTTGCAAATGATTTTGAGCTTTCTACATTTAAAAAAAAGTCCTCCTTCAAATCTGGAACTTCAATATTCTTAGTTATGCAGGGATTTGGGGAGCTGAAAGTAGAAGACAAATGAAATTAGTCTATTACTGCTGTAAATGAGTCTGACTTACTGATCTCCTGTCATTTACTTTCTACTTTGAATATTCAATGATGGAAAGCACACTGGCCTCCAAGTCAGAAGAGCTAACTTCTGGTCCAACTTCTGCCACTAACTGGTTCCAAGATATTAAAGAAGTAATTTCCCTTCAGTGAATCTTAGGTTACTCACCTGTAAAATGAAGAAGCAGTAATTATGAACATTATCTGATCTTGGTTGAGAATTAGAAAAGTTAGAAAAACTGATCAATGTAATAGAAGCAAAAGAATTTAGTAACATAGTTCTAAAAAGCAGAAAACACCAATAATGAGGGAAGCATTCATCCATTCAATAAAAGTGTTTGGAAAACTGGAAAGAAATCTAGCTGAAATTAGATTTAGAGCAATATGTCATATCTTTTACCCCAACAATATCCAAATGGATACATGACTTTTAGTCAACACATAAATAAAGTGTAAGAGGAAGGAAGGAGAATTAATTCAAAAGAGGATAGAGATAATATAATAAACAATTTTATCACATAAAATTGAAAAGCTTTTGCATAAGCAAAGTGGATGCAGTTAGAATTAAGGGAAAGACATTAGTTGGTTTAAAAAATGACAGCAAATTTCTTTCATAAAGTTCTGGTATTGAAGATAAACAGAGAATTGGTACAAATATATAAGAGCATGGCCCATTCCTGAAAAGATATAATCAAATGATGTGAATAGGCAAGCTACAAAATAAAGCAAACTATCAACAGTTACATAAAAAATCACTAATAATAAAAATTCAAATAAAAGAAATTAGGTTCTACTATACACCAATCAGATTGACAAGATGAGAAGAACTGAAAATAGCAACTGTAGGAGGGGTTCCAGAAAGACAGGAACACTAATGTATTATTGGTAGAGCTGAAAATTGATCATCCATTTAAAAAAGTAATTAGAAACTGTTTTTTCAAAATAATAACAATAGTAATTTGCTGCACAATGCCTATGATGCACTAGACACTGTGCAAAGATTTTTACAATTAATACTTCATTAAATTCTCACAATTGTTGTCTCACAACAACCCTTAGAAATAGTTCCCATTTGAGGAAACTGAAGCAGAGATTTTTTTCAATTTTTTAATTGACTTGCCCAAGGACACAATAGTTAGTTAAGTATCTGATGCCAGATTTGAACTTAGGTTCCTGACTCCAGATCCAGAGCTCTTATCTACTGAACAGCCTAGATGCCATCAAAAAGTAGGTGTACCAGCAGAATGATTTCAGAAAGGCCTAGAGAGACTTATATGAACTTATACTGAGTGAAATGAGCAGAACCAGGAGATCATTATACATTTCAACAACAATACTATATGAGCATCAATTCTGATGGAAGTATCTATCTTCAACAATGAAAGGATCCAAATCAGTTCCAATTGATAGTAATGAACAGAACCATCCAAACCCATTGGGAAAGAAGTATAGATCACAACATAGCATTTACTCTTTCTGTTATTGTTTGGTTGCGTTTTTGTTTTTCTTCTTACGTTATTTTTACCTTCTTTCTAAATCTGATTTTTCTTGTGCAGCAAGATAACTGTATAAATATGTATACATATATTGTATTTAACATATTTAACATGTAAGGGATTACCTGTCATCTAGGGGAGGGGGTGAAGGGAAGGAGGGGAAAAGTTAGAACAGAAGTTTTTGCAAAGGTCAATGTTGAAAAATTACCCATACATATGTCTTGTAAATGAAAAGCTATAATAAAAAAAGAAGTAGGTATACATTTCAAAGAGGTCAAAGACAAAGGGATAGAATCCACTTGTACAAAATTATTTATACCAGCACTTTTTGTTGTAACAAAAAAAATCAACAAACTCTGTACCCATAAATTGGGCAATGGCCAAAAAAATTATGGCATATGACTATAAGGAATATTACTGTCATAACAAATGACACATGTGATAGATTCAGAGAAACCTGGGAAGGCTTGTATAAACTGATAGAAAATTAAATGAGCAAGAACCAGGAGAACAATATATACAATGACCACAATAATGATGGAAAACAATAGTAAAGACTTCAGAATTCTGATCAATTCAATGACCAGAAGTGACTTAAAAACATTAATATTGAAACATCCCATCTCTTGCCAGAGAGATGATGAGACTAGAAGTACCAAACGTGACAGAGATTTTCAGATCCAGCCAACATGTGGATTTGTTTTATTTGAGTACATTTATTTCTTACAAAGGAGGACTTCTGGGAATAAGGGATAGAGATGGTTGGTGGGTAATGACAGTAAGGTCAAAAGTGAAGAAAAAATAAATATCAATGAAATATTTTTAAAAATTAAATGAACAGAATAGTTTGTAGAAGACAGAGATAAGAGTTTTGCTACAATCGTGTACAATTTAATGTACATTTTAAAAATTAAATTTTATAGTAAAAGTTTGGTTTTATATATAACCACCATTTCTTTTCATATTGAAATGTTTACATTTGTTAAATTTACAATAAAATTATATTTAAAAATAGCTAAAATAATGAGACTAGTTAAGATGATCTCTAAAATTAACTACATATTCTTAGCCTTTTGCTTTCCTTGGCAATGTCATTAGTTAGTTGCAGCATCGTGTCCAACTTAGAATCCCTTGCAATGTCATCATTACACCTGACATATATATATATATAATTTTACATAAATTATCTTATTTAAAGGAATGTCATAGTTAACATCTTATATTTTCTAGCTGTTCAAATGTGATGGGCATTATAAGAATTTGTCCTTCCCCAATATAACTCATTATCATAGGAATATTCCTTCAAAAAGATGAAGTAATAGGTTAGGGCCACAAGACATAATAATCAATTACTATAGTAATATAAACCCAAAGACTTCAGCTTCTGAAAAAGAATTTGCTATTTGACAAAATTTTCTGGGAACACTGGAAATGGCAGAAATTGGGCATAGACCACCATCTCACACCCAATACCAAGCAAGATAAGGTCAAATTGGATACATGATTTAGACATAAAGGGTGATACTATAAGCAAAGTAGGCAAATAAGGAGAATATTTTACTTGTCAAGATCTTTGGAGAAGGGAGGAATTTAAGAACATTATGAAATGCAAAATGGATAATTTTGATTACATTGATTTAAAAAGTTTTTGCACAAACAAAACCATTGCATTGGTCTGTAACCCAAAAAAGATCATAAAAAAGAAGAAAGGATCTACATGTGCAAAAAATGTTTGTAGCAGCTTTTTTGTGGTGGCAAAGAACTGGAAAATGAATGGATGCTCATCAATTAAGGAATAGACAAATAAGTTATGGTATATGAAAATAATGGAATATATTATATTTTTTAAATGATGAACAAGCTGATTTCTGAAAAGCCTGGAAAGATATATATGAATTGCTGCTGAATGAAGTGAGCAGAATCAGGAAAACATTGTAAACAGTAATAGGAGGATTATGTGATGATCAACTATGATAGACTTAGCTCTTCTCAGCAATTCAGTAAGTCAAAGCAATTCAAATAAACTTTGGGTGGAAAATACCATCCATATCCAGAAAGAGAACTATGGAGACTTAATACAGTTTGAAGCATACTATTTTCACCTTTTTTTTGGTTTTGTTTTTCCTTTCTTGTTGATTTTCTCCTTTTGTTCTGATTTTTCTCTCCCAAAGTAACACATATGGAAATATGTAAAAAAAAAAATGAATATACAGATATAATCAATTTTTTTTAAATCACAAAATGGAGGAGGTGCTTCCTAACATGAATACAGAGCAGGACTTCCTTTGTCTAGAGAGATGATGCCCAATGAATCATCTAGATCAAAGAAAAGAGGTGGCTCTCTATGACATCAAACATTTTTATCTTATATATGACTCCTAGCAAATCTTACAACATTTAATTTTGTCAAGTTTAGGGATATAGCTTTGGGTTTTTGAAAAAAGATCTGACTGGAAAGCATGTCAGCAAGTAAGGCTTCTGGAGTATGGTTCTAGATCTTTCTTCTGGCTAGTGACATAATAAAGATGCCTCCAAGAACTTCTCCTACCTGTTTTTTCTTTTCCCTTTTCATAAAGGAATAGAAATGTGGCCTTTTCTCTTCTTCCTTCCTCTATAATGAGAAAAGAATCAAAGGCTTGGTTCCTCTTTCCCTAGGTTCTTCTCACTCTTTCTCTTCTGCCTATCTTCCCTTCCTTTAATTCTTTCCTTCTTTTTCTGGTCCTCTCTCTTTTCTCTCCTTAACCTCCCTGCCCCCAAAGAGTTAAAAAATCGGCATGGCCTCAGCTTTATGTATTCCCAACTGTGCTTAAGAAAGGTAATATTCTTTATCTTATGTGTCTTATACTTCTAGAATTATCATAATGGATTTTATTTCCATCATATGAGTCCATTTATAGACTTTTATATTCTTTGTTGAATGGTTCACATAATATTCCATGTGTCTGGTTATCTAATTTATACTAGACTAACATGTTCCATCCTCCCAATAGTACAAATATTTACTGTCCAAATTCAAATCTCTTAAATAAAATTGTGTAATTATTTAGTGGAACTCAGCTTTAGAAACATGCTATCACCAAGATCCCAGGAGTCCCAGAATCATAATACTTTGGAGCTACTGAGTAAGAACTGAGTTGCATTCTAGCTCTATGTTTCCATGATATCATCAGTCGGATTCTCTTATCCATAGGAGTAAGAAGGTAGATAGGCTGGCATAATCTTCATGATAGGAAGCTTTTCATTGGTCTGCCTGTGGGACAGGTGAAAAGAATTCTATCCGAATCATCCCCTATTTTCTTATGGTTTTTTTTTTACCTCTGTGGCTCTGGCAGATGCATTCTGTCCCACAAAAAACCTTTATTGGGTCTATAAAAAATACATGATTCTGCTGCTGTATTCCTATTTGTTCACAATTTAAAACCTCTGGGGAGGGTTCTGAGTGGATGAAGATAACAACAATATAGATTCAGGCATTAATTAACACTCTTTTGCTTTCTTCTGGCTAGTGTCCTGCTCTGTCCAGCTGAATGCAGACAATGAATCAACATCTTAATATTGCTATTTGGTTAAAAGAAAGTTTCAACGCAAAGCAGACTTCTTGAGATTTTTCACCAAAGTATTAATTCCCATGCAGTATTAAAATTCATATTTTAGAAATCACAGTATAATCATGTACCTTTTAACTTGATCTGGTATTTTCCTTCATTCCCTCACCTAGGCCATATATCTTTAAATATTGTCATATGCAGCTCCATATTGTGTATGGAATAAGAATGAGATATCAAAACTAAAGCACCATAGAATGTCAAAGATAGAGGGGTCTTTAGAGATCAACTCACCCATCCATAGAGTCTAGTGATGTGTAGACTAGGTGCCATCTCCTAGATGGGATCTTTTCTAATCACTCACACACACACACACACACAGAGTCTACTTCCATACACTGCCTTCTAACCAGACATCTGACATTTGGACATTGAGGTAGGAAGAAGGGGAAGAGAATTAGATTCTTTAATCTAAGCCCTAGAATCTACTGAAGGGCTAATAAAAGCATAATTTAAAAAAAAAATACAACAGAGAGTAATCAAATTAAAATAAAGAGAGTGCTTTCTCCAAGATCTAGGAAACTATTCATATGGGTCAATGAACAATCAAGTCCCAACAAATCCTTCATTATTTTCTGACAATCCTTAAATAGAAATGAGCCAAAGGGGTGGGGGATTAGACACATTCCCACTGACCAGTTTTTAAGATGTTCTTGGTGGATATGTTGTGCTGGTCTCAAGATATGAGTACTGTACTCATTTGATTTTGTATCCCCAGTTAATTTTTCACAACCGGGGTATTTGTCAGCATGAGTTCTGTCTACCAATTCAGATCAATATTATCTCTGAAATAGTTTCAAAGAGTTAGCCCTTGAGAGACTAGTTGATTTGCTTAAGGTCACACAGTCCACATGTACAGAAGAAGGACTTGAATTCAGGAAGCCCTAGATAATAAACTCAGCTCTGTATCCACTCTGCCATATTGCCTCTCATGTCTTACACACAGGAAGCAATTAATAGATCTGTGTTGATTAGGAATGACAAGGTCTGTTTTTTTTTTCCCATAGAAAACTCCTTCAGCAAACATTTAATTAGCTTTCATTGAGATTTCCTGGGAGAGAAAACATCTGACCCTCTTCAGTCATCTTCTGGTTCCTTGAGGTAAATGGAATGGGAAGAGGAATGAGAGCGCCAGGGATGGGATCTCTGCTGGTGGTTGGAAGCTGGCAGGAGCAAGTCATCCAGAGTTGCTTTTGCATCTGAACACTCCAGAAGAGCAGGGGAAGTGGAGAATGATTTTCCAGTGACTTTTTTCCACATTCCACTTACATAGAGTAAAAGGAGAGAGAAGCTTCTCTGTGTTGTTCCAGTGCCATAATGTCTTTAGGGATACAGTCTATGGAAGAGATGCTCAACACAATGAAATTTCCATTGTACTTCATTAGGCAGCACTGCTCTCTGCTCTAATAACCCTTTATTGTGTTTCATCTCACAGGTCATTGACTTTTGAGGGTGGCGAAGGAATTTCTGCTTGTATGTGCCTCCGGATCCTCCTGAGTAAGATATGCTACACCACTGGAAATCATTAGCATTTAAGCTGGATTTGTCTATTTAAAAGTAAAAGTGGAAGAAATCTAAAATGTTTCCATGCTCTGCCTTCAGCCAGGAAAACAAGGCCATTAGTCTGATTAAAAATAATAATAGCAACTCACATTTCTAAAATACTTTAAGGAGTATAAATCACTCTGGGATAGAAAAAGAAACTAAGACTCAAAGAGGGATACTGACTAGCACTCAAGATACATAGTGTCCTAGTAAGGATTGTGGCTGGGGCTGATACCCAACTTTCTGATTCCCAAACAAATGTTCTTTCTACCAAACCACAGTATTTCTCTCAAGATGACTACAATCCTCGTGTTATGAACCATAAGAAAGAACACAGAATAAAGAATAAGGATATCTGATGGATTATAGTTATAGCTCTGCTGCTAATTAGCTAAACTATTTAGAGCAATTCATTTTCCTCTCTTAGGTCTCAGTCTTCTAATCTGCAGGTTGGACTAAATGATTTCCAACTTTACTTCAAATATGAAGTATTACTCTTCTAAGCCAAGTTAAGTTGCCTTTTATTTCTCGGTGGCTCTCTGGTGGTTATTTACAGGTCCTTAATGAGTTGATAGCGAATGGTTCTTTGCTATTCTAGTAGCATAAAGAAAAGTGATATGGGAACCAAATAAATTGAAAGCAAAGCATTTAAACACTTACTATTTGACAGGGGCTAGGGATACAACCAAAGAAATGAAAGTACTTGCCTTCAAGGAGCTTAAATACATGTATAATATAAATATAAGGCAATTTTTAGAAGGACCAGGAAAGATTTCATGTAGTAAACAGCACTTAAACTGAGCTTTAAAGGAAGCAAAGCTCTTGAGGGCAGCAGTCAAGAGGAAATAAATTCCAAGAATGAGGGACAGGCTGGGCCAAAGCATGGAGAGAAAAGATGGAATGTGGAAAGGGAGAAGCAGTAAGGTAATCAGTTTTGATAAATCACAGAATGATATCACTAAGATTTTAAATATACATATATATTATTGGGAGTAATGTATTATAGGGATGGTAAAAATGCAGGTTAAAGCCATGTTTCAAAAGTCTTTAAAGTCCAAACAGAAAGAGTGACATTAGAAATAAGAAGGATTGCTAGAGTTTTTTGAGCAGAGGAAGAACATGGTCAGATCTGTATTTTAGGAAAATCTCACTTTTAGCTGTTTGGAAGATGGATTAAAGTGACTTAAATTTCTTTACAGGACCTATCACCATCTTAATTAAAGAAAGTCAACTTGTACAAGTTGTAAACATTACTAAGTTTCAGACTACTCATGTTCTCTGGTAAACTAAGCAAATTCTACCATCCCCTCTACCAACACAATATCATTCTCAGAAAATACTTTCATTGCATCAGGTCTTTTTTAAATGATTTGCATAAGTAAGGTTCTTACATACACACACACACACACACACACACACACACACATACACACACACACACACATACACACAGAGGATAAATAAGATAATTATCATACAATAAGAATTCATGCTGCCAAATGATGACACCCCAAGGCACTCGCTGTAAGAATCTCAATCATCAAAGGAAGATTCAACTGTCCCAATTAAAAATAACTAGTTACCCTTTTGTGCTACCCTCAGACACAGAGCCAGAAAGATAATTGTTAATTATTCATTGATGTTTATGTGGATTTACTATTCATTACTTTATATTTTATAACAAGATAACCATCAGGAAACACAGGCTTACACACCCATAAATGTCCCTCTTATTCCAGCCAAAAAAAACAAAAAAAAACCTGATGTTATGGTTTCTAGTTCTAATCTAATGACAAACTCAAGCCAAATGCCCAATAGGATTCAAGCTCTTTGAGGGTAACAGATTTTGTTTTAGTCTCTGTCTCCCTATTGTCTGGCACAGAGTTAGTGCTTTGTAAATGACTGCTGAATTAAGTGAGAGTAAGACTGACATATTTCCTGGGCAAAAAAAAATAGATAAAATAAAATTCCAACTTAAAAACCAACCTCATTTTCAAGCTTAAGGTTGTAAACATAATGGTGTGTGGAGAAATGTACTATAAAAAACTGCCCTTTTAAAATATAAAGATCAATTTGATGTTAAGCCAATAACTGGTCACAGTTTTAATCATGTTCTTCTATCAAGGGGATCCAATTCTCTATAAACTTTGAATGGCAGAGATGAAAAAGAAAACAAACCAAGCCAACAACGTGGATTGTGTTTCCAAATGATCAGTAGAATGTTTTTCTTTCCAATGTCTGTTTTACCCATCATCATGCTGGTAACAGTAAAGACATATTAAATACATATTTTCTCTCCATTCTGGTGGAACTAGTAATTCTATAAGGAGCCCATGCTTATCCTCCCCAGTTCCCTATACAATTCAACAAAAGATGGAGTATCAACAGAAGTTAAAAGTCATTTATAAAGTCAAACTATCATCTGTTCAGAAACTAATCCTTCTATAGACCATTCAAGCCCTATATTTAAGTGAAATGCATCAAGATGGGAAACAAACCATGGTGACTGGGAATTCAGTTCAAGGAATGAGATCAACATGTTTCCAGAGGGCTTTTCTGATAAAAATCTCGGTGAGATCAATAGTGCAAGATTATTAGCCCATCGTGCAACTAAGAAAACTGAGGTTCAGAGAGTCTGTGACTCTCTCACAACCACACATATAGAAACTATTAGGACCAGGATTAAAAACCAGATCTCCTGACTCTGAGCAAATGTTTTTTCCATTATACCATACTTTAATACATTAAATTAATTTGCCTCAAAAATGCTATCATCATCTTAAACATACAGAAAACTGAGTCAAATTTATAAAAATAAAAACCATTCCCCAATTAATAAATGATCAAAAGACATAAAGAGTTTTCAGATAAAACAATCAAATCTGGCTATAACCATATTGGAAAAAAAATGCTCTGATTCACTATTGTTTGGAGAAATGCAAATTAAAACAATTGTGATATACTACCTCATACCTATTAGATTGGCTAATAATACAGAAAAGGAATATGACAAATGGTGGAGGGGATGAGACATTAATGCATTGTTAATAGAGTTGTGAACTAATTCAAGCATTCTGTAGAACAATTGGAAACTATGCTCAAAGGCTATAAAACCATGTATACCCTTTGAGCTAGCAATGCCACTACTACATCTATATCCTAAAGGAAATAAGCAAAAAGAAAATGGACCTATAGTTTTTTTTTTAAAGTATTTATAGAAGCTCCTAAGGTAGGGAACTAGAAACTGAGGGGATGCTCATCAACTGAGGAATGGGTGAATAAAATGTGGTGTACGAGTAGGATGGAATATTATTGTGCCATAAGAAATGATGAGTAGAATTAAGACAAGTCTGAGTTACCACTTCAAACCTCCCAGATTGGCTAAAATGACTGGAAAAGATAATAAAGAATACTGAAGGGGATGAGGAAAAAGTGGGACACTGATACATTATTGGTGAAGTTGTGAACTGATCCAACAATTCTGAAGGTCAATTTGGAACAATGTTCAAAAAACTATCAAACTATGCATAGCCCAGTGTCTCTACTAGATATATATCCCAAAGAGATCATAAAAAATGGAAAAGGTTTACACACATATATTGTATCTAGGTTATATTGTAACACATGTAACATGTATGGGATTGCCTGTTATCTAGGGGAGGGGAGGGTGGGGAAAGGGAGGGGAAAATTCAGAAAATAATTAAATACAAGGGATAATGCTGTTTAAAAAAATTGCCCATGCATATTTAATATCAAAAAAACCATAATTATAAAATTAATTTTAAAAAAAATGGAAAAGGATACACATGTACAAAAATGTTTGTATCCACTCTTTTTGTAGTGGCAAGAAAATGGAAATAGAGTGGATGCCCATCATTTGGGGAATGGCTGAATAAGTTATGGAATATGAATGTAATAAAATATTATTGTTCCATAAGAAATGAGCAGGATGATTTTAGAAAGGACTGGAAAGACTGACATAAATAGATGCTAAGAGAAGTGAGTAGAACCAAGAGAACACTCTACACAGCAACAACAAAATGATGTGATGATCTTGTGATGGACCTGGCTCTTTTCAACAGTGAGGTGATTCAGGGCAATTTCAAGAGAATTGTGATAAAGAGAGCCATTTGCATCTAGAGAGAGAGGACTATGGGGACTGAATGTGGATCATAATCTTTTCTGTTTTTTGCTTGTTTTTTCCTTTTTTGATCTGGTTTTTCTCGTGCAGCATAATAAACATGGAAATATGTATAGAAGAATTGTACATGTTTAACCTATATTGGATTACTTGCTGTCTAGAGAAATGGGGTAGGTGGGAAGGACAAAAATATGGAATACCAGTTTTGCAAGGGTGAATGTTGAAAATTATCTTTACATATATTTGGGAAAAAAACTATTATTAAAAAATATAAAAAAGAAATGATGAGCAGGATGTTTTCAGAGAAACCTGAAAGGGTTTACATGAGTTGACAGAAAGTGAAATGTACTGTTTACAAAAATAACAGCAATATTATAAGATGATAAGTTGTCATTAAATGATTGAGCAATACAATGATCCAAGACAACATGGAAGGACTCATATTGAAAAAATGCTCTCCATCTCCAAACAAAGTACTGGTAGTGCCTGAATACAGATTGAAGTATGCTTTTTAAACTTTCTTTATTTTTCTGAAGAGTTTTTTCTTGAATTATGTCTTCTTTCACAACATAACTATTATGGAAATGTTTTGCATGATATATATGTATAACCTTATATAATTGCTTGCCTTCTCAATGGGAAGAAGAAGGGGGAATAGGAAAAAGCGAGAAAGAATGTGGAACTCAAAGTTTTAAAAACACATGTTAAAATGGTTTTACATGTCACTGGGGAAAAATAAAATACAAAATAAATTTAATTTTTAAAAAGATGCTATCAGTTTTCTTCAAATTAATTCATATATAGTGAATGAGTGACATTACACCATATTGTAACATATCTTAAAAGAGATGCTGACAACCTGAAAAGCATGGAGAAAGACTGAGCAGGAAGGTGTGAGGATTGGAGATCATGTGTGTCATATAAGAGATAACTCAAAAAGTATTTAGTCTTTAAGAAAAAAGACTTAGGGATACTAGACAGCTACCTGCAATTATACTATATTTGTCACATGAAAGAGGGATTCAATTTGTTCTGTGTAGTTCAATGAAAGAACATTTCAAAGGGTCTTATAGTTCAAGGGAAAAAAAACTCTACAAAGGCTCTCTACAATTATAATGGCTATCTTGGGAAAAGGAACCTTCTATCATTTAAAAGTTCTTGAAACGAGCTAAATAAAGGATCTATATTCACAAAAATATTTATAGCAGTTCTTTTTGTTGTGGCAAAGAATTGGAAATTGTAGTGATGTCCGTCAATCAAGGAATAACTGAACAAGTTGTATACATAATGAGAAGGAATACTATTGTGCTGTAAGAAATGACAAGCAGGAGGCTTTCAGAAAAACCTGATAAGAATTATATGATACAAAAGTGCAGTGAGCAGAATTATATGATACAAAGTGCAGTGAGCAGAATCAGAAGAACATTACACAGAGTAACATCAATATTGTACAATGATTAACTGGAATGACTTAGCTATTCTCAGCAAAACAATGATCTAAGACAATTCCAAAGGGTTAATGATGAAAAAAATGTTATGCACATCCAGAGAAAGAACTGATACAGTCTGAATACAGATCAAAGCATACTTTTAAATTTTAATTTCTTTTAGTTTCATATCTTATTTCATAACATGACTAACATGAAAATGTGTTTTCTATGATTGCATATGTATAACCTTCTCAATGATGGAAAAGGAAAAAGGAAGGAAAGAAAGGGAAGAAGGGAGAAAACAGAGATATATATTTTTTAATTTTACATGCAATTAAGAAAAAAATAAAATAGTTCTAAAATAAAAATAATAAATTAAGGCTATACAACATCTGAGATGTTGCAAAAGGATTTATGCACTTCCTGATCTTTAAAATCAGAACTGGACTAGATGGTCTCTAAAGATTTTTCCAGCTCTAAATTTAATGATACTATGAGAAACAAGGTTTGATAAGTCTTTAGAGCCTATGAGACCAACAGTTCCTCTGCTAGCTTCCTCCAAAGTACCACAGCCTGTGCACAATATCATCTCTGACCCACTGGACCCAGAGCTCCCATTTATATCTGAATACCTTTTCAGTATCCATGGAACTTCAACCTCCTGACTTCATCTACCTTTGATATCAGACAATTTCCCCTTCCAAGGGCTGGTCTGATCTGAACTAACTACTTCATCAGCTGTTTGACCTCACTCCTGTCCAATATGTTTTTGTATCTTCTTCACCTCCAGCTTCTGCAAACTGACCTATTGTGCTATTTTCCAGCTTGGTTCCCAATATACATGCCCAATGTTGCATGAACTATGATGAGCAGACAATCACTAATGCATCTTTTTGCACTTAAAGCAGGGAAAAGACTCCAGGTGTTTTCTCATCTGGACAGTTATATTTTGCTGAACTAACATTCTCCAAATAGCTTCGATCAAATCTAGTCCTCTTCCCCCATTTCTCTCAGCCTACCATTCAGAATAATTGCTGGGGATGCAGCAAGTGCTACATTTCACACAAAAGGAGTTTAAAAGAACTTCTGGACTCCTTCCTAATGCCAGGTGTGACATACAGATCTATAAATGTCAAGTCACTACCATTATTCCACCATTAGTTTAGAGCTAACAGAGCAATATTGTACTCAAACTACAGTTCTCAAGGTATAACTAAACCTTTTGTCTCCTCTAGATGTTTAAATATAAGGGATATTCTGCTACACTAAATTCTAAAGTCATGCAACTCTCTTGGTGAAAGTAATTACAGATGGGACCCCCAGTCACAGAACTGACCACTGTACTGACATCTTGAGTGGACACAACACTACAAATATATAAATGTATTCTTATTCCTAGGCATATCTCTGCCTGATAATTAATGATATCTAGGGATCCTTTAACCCACAGGGTCTAACATGTAATCAATATCTTCCATTTGGGAACATTTTCATTTTATACAAAGAAATGGATGAGGCAGTGTGATGTGGCAGAAAAAAATATATATAAAGAATTAGAAGATTTGGATTGAATTCTGACGCTTACTAAGTATGTGATACTGGGCAGGCGACTTCCACTTTCTGGGTCTTGATTTCTTTATTAAATTTCTCATCAAACTTTTCCTATACCTATCCTTTGTACTCCCTTATATTAATATTAATCCTTTAATAATAAAGGATTATTATTAATAATTGTTATGATAAATGTATTATATATTATCTAATGATATATAATTTAATATATATTTATATACACAAATATATTTAATATATTATATAATAATAGATCATTAATAATAAATGATAATAAAATATCCTCAATCTCCCTTATATTAATAATTGGTATACATGCCTCTTTACTTCTACATTTCTGTCTGCTGGACATCTCAGCTTAGATGTTTCATAAATATTTCTAACCTAATTTGTCCAAAATATAACTTGTTGTCTTTCTCTTTAGACCTAAACACCTCCTACGATCCCTATTTATGTTGAAGGTATCACCATTCTTTTAGTTAACAAACATCACCACCTAGACATTGTTCTCAACTTTTCACTCACTCACCTATATCCCATCAGCTGCTCGGTTTTTGTTTGTTTTCACTTCCCCTCTGTCTAAATTACCTGTAGCCCTTCCTCATTTACTTGCATGTTATAGCATCACTTCTGTGATGTCATGATCATTTTCAAGAACAAAGGACAAACAAAAACAATCTGTATCTTCTATGTACAGTAAAATGAAAATAATCCAGGCTCTCAACCCCTTTCTCCTATTTTATACCAAAGCTTCCTAATTGTTCTCTCTGCCTCTAGTCCAAGCAATTCTATTTCACTCTCCACCTGACTACATTAAGACTACTAAAGCACAATGTTGTCACATTGTTTTTAGGATATATCATTTTTTTCTTTGGGGAATTTAAAGCCCTTCATAATCTGGCTCCAGACTATCCATGGTGTTTAGATATTATTCTCCTTCACACACTATGTGCTTCAGCCAAAAAAAAAAAAAAAGTTTATTTCAGGGGAGGGTTCTGAGAAGATGGCAGAATAGGTTAGTAAATTTCAAACTCTCCTGATTTCCCCCACAAATAGAACAAATTTGCTCCTCAGGGCAAACCTAGACTGGGAAAAAAATTTTTGTTTTGTTTCATTTTGTTTTGTATTGCTTTTCTGTTTTTCTTTTCTCTTACTGTGTGTCTTCAAATAAAATATAAAGAAAATAAATAAATAAGGCTTGCAAATACAAAAAAAAACAAAGTTTATTTCCCATCCCTCCATGTCACCCTCCATCCTCTATCTCCCTTCCTTTGTACATATTGTATTCCATGCCATGATTGCCTTTCTTTATGTGTTTTCTACAATACCACACTGCCTCATCCATTTCTTTGTATAAAATAAAAATGCTACCATATGGAGCATACTGATTGGGCTCTCTGAGTTCAAGGACCCCTGGATATCATTAATTATCTGATGGAGGCCTTAGACATTCCTAGGAATAAGAGAGCGTTTGTATATTTGTAAAATTGTGTCCAGTTAAGGTGTCAGAGCAGTGGTATTCAGTTCTATGACCCTGGGACTGCACTTGCAATCCTTTCACCAAGAGAGTTGCATAACTCCTACGAGTTTAGCATAATAGAATATTCTATACTTAAATTAAGTTAGCATAATAGAATATTATTATGTTTAAATTAAATTAAACTAGAATATTCTTCCTTTGACATCCACCTCTTAGAATTTGAAGGCCTAGGTTAAATACTATCTTCTTTCAAGAAGCCTTCCCCATTCTATCAATTTTTAGTTCCCCTTCTATCACTATGCACCTGTTTTCTATGGATCTTGTATTTACTTATGTATAAATATTCCTAGTCCTCCCTATAGAATATAGGCTACTTTAGGGGTAGGGGACTATCCCACTTCTGCATTTGAATCCACAGCACCAGCAAAGTGCCTGGTAAATAAAAAAGCATTTAATAAATGCTTGCTGATTCACTCATAAGCTGCTGAAGGACGGAGTCTATATCTTATAAATTATTGGGCTCTCCCAATACATGCAGCTGCTTAGCAAATAATTATTCACATCTGTTTTAAATCTAGAATATGAAAGTTTCCCTTCTAGATGGAATGTTGTAAAAATTGTCTAATTCAACAAATGACAGGGTTTCAGGGTGGAAAGTATCCTAGATTTTAATCTGAGCACATAGTTTGAAAGCCAGTTTCAGCTTTACTTGCTACCTGGTCTACTTCAGACATATCATTTACTCTTACAACTTCAATTTTAAACTTTTTTGGAAAATGAAAAAGTTGGACAATATCAAAGGTTGTGTTATAGCTCCTTTGACAGTTTGATATAGCCTATGAAAATCCCTACTCTGAATAATGGGTTTATAGGAATAAAATCTTTTTTAGCCATTTCAATTGTGTCTGAATCTTCATGAATTTGGGGTTTTCTTGACCCAGATACAGCAGTGGTTTGCCATTTCCTTCTCCAGTTTATTTTACAGATGAGGAAATTGAGGCAAACAGGGTTAAGTGATTTGCCCAAAGTCACAAAGCTGGTAAGTGTCTGAGGTCAGATTTGAAACCAGATTGATGAGTCTTCCTGATTCCAGACCTTACATTCTATCCACTGTGCTTTCTAGCTGTCCACAAGCAATAAAATACAAAGCATCAAAGTACAAAGAAAACTAATTATATTAGTGTCAAAATATTAGAAAAAAAGCTTCATTGATCCCAGGTAAAGAACACCTGGACTAGATCATCATCACCTTGAAGTTCTAAATCCTATGAACAACAAAGCAAGAACAGCACAAGATAATGGACAGGCTTGGAATCACAAATACCAGAGTTTAAATTTTGCATCTGAAATATATTAGGTATGTGGCAAAAAGAAGTCACTTAATCTCTCAGTGCCCTCAGATAATTCTCTATGACTATAATGTACAGACCAGTTGCCAATTTGCATTGGCTGAGGCAGTTGCCACTTTGGAATTTTTCACTAATGAAATCACTAGTCCAGAACAAAACCAAAAGAAGCAAAGAATAAAACAAGGAATTTTTATAGTTTTTCCTGAGTTAAATTACGAGTTTTCTGAAAGAACACCCAAATGAGAGGTCCAAGAGAGTTCCTATGATTCCACCTTCAATTATTGATGGTATCTATATGAACTGGGATGAGGGAAAGAATATGATTCCAATTTCACTTCTGTGTGAGCTTCCTTTTTTGGCAATTATTACAAGGGACCTATTAAAGATGCCAACTCTCTTTTCAAATGTTTTACTGAGATTCTTTTTTTTTAAATTACTGTCTTTTTCCAATGACTCATCACCATCTGTAGAAATGCAGTAAAGCAAAACAAATCAATATACTAGCCATGTAAGAACATATACACCTCATTCCAAATCTGTAGTTCCCCCTTTCTCAGAGAGAGGCAGGAGGCACATTCACCATCATGATATCAAATGTCCCAGGAAGCACACAGGAGATATGATATTAGAGGTGCACCCAAGGTACACATATAGTAACTGCATAAAAAAGGAAGGGAATAGAATGAGCCAACAGATACAACCACACTCAAAAACTTAAAGATGAGAAGAAGCTGTATGAATGGGAAGTGTCAGTGACAACAGGGACTAAAAAATCCTAAGTCACAT
Organism: Sminthopsis crassicaudata; assembly: GCF_048593235.1. Lineage (NCBI taxonomy): Eukaryota > Metazoa > Chordata > Mammalia > Dasyuromorphia > Dasyuridae > Sminthopsis > Sminthopsis crassicaudata. The sequence continues at coordinate 442,153,572 of NC_133618.1, read as the reverse complement.
CTGTTAGAAAAGGGAAGGATGTCTTACTATTGAATCGAATTTGATTGTGATAGGATCTACATTAGAGCCTTCATTGGAATAGAACCACATTTTGACTTTCTTGCAATTTATAAAGACAAGGATGTATCAAATCTCTCACTGAATCATAACATCATTGATCTTGACCTAGAAGGATATTCAAACACCATTTTTTTTCTTTTTAATCATTTAATTTAATTTTTTTTCTTTTTCCATTGATTTTACAAATGAGAAAGTGAGTTCTGTGGAAGTTGTTACATGCCTAATGTAAGACAAATCATATCTCCTAAGCTAGTTTTTGTTTCACTATGCTATTTTGCATTAAGAGATTTGTGAATTAATGAGATTTATAATCATAATTTTCCTCAGACCTTAGCTAAAATTTTACCTTCTACAGGTCCTTTCTTCCAAATTTATAGTATCTTCCTTCCACCAACAATATCATTGTTCATATATCCATACTATGTATATTTTGCAAACATATACAAACACAACATAATCTTTCTCCTGACTCATCTCACAAAGTACACTTCTCATATACTTATGTGTATTTTATACTGCATTATATGTTTCATATTACATATGAAACACCATTTATTTTACAGAGGAAGGAACTGAGGTCCATGGGATAGAATCCTGATCATACAGGTAGGTTATATCACTGTCAGGTGCTGTTTAGTCATTTCATTCATGTGCAATTTTACATGACCCCATTTGAAGTTTTCTCGGCAGAGATATTGAACTGGCTTGCCATTTCCTTCTCCAGCTTATTTTACAGATAAGAAAACTGAGGCAAACATGGTGAAGTGACTTGTCCAGGGCCACATAGCTAGTGCATGTCTGAGGCTACATTTGCACTTAAGTCCTCCCGAATTCAGGGCTGGTACTCTATCCATTGTGCCATCCATTGTGCTCTGAGTCTTACAGTGGAAAGGAACTTTAAAGATCATCTTCATTTTACAGATGAGGAAGTCCACATTAGTAGAGGTAAAGTGATTTGCTGATGGCTTTACATAGAGCCCAAGGCAAAACGAATTCAAACCTAGGTCTCCTGACTCCAAATCCAGTACTCTTCAGTGGCAGTCTTTAGTCTAGCTTTCAAAATCCTCCACAATCTAGGCCCAATCTTTATCTCAAATTGTTCATGCTCACACATTTTATGTCTCAGCCAAATTAGAATACCAGATATTCCCCCATATTGCTCTGGAACTTAGTCTACCCTAAATTTCCTTATGCCATTTTGTTCCCATATCTACTTTACATCTGTCACATTCTGCTTGGTATCATTTATTTCTGTATGTGTCACATTTCCCCTGTTAGATCACCTCCTTCAAGGCAGGGACTATATCATTTTTAACCCCAGTGCCTAACAAAAGACTTTATCCATAATAGGCATTTAATAAATGTATGTTGACTGAATGTTGATGAATCAGGTGATTGATAGTCATCGTTAATAATGTGTTTCTCATGATATATTTATAAAACCTACATGGAAAATGTAGACACAGAGCAAGTGCTAAGCAGGATTTTAAATCTCTGATCAATTGGTTGGGTATGTGCTACTCTTTATAACACAATCTAAGTTATGTAAATCAAAAGTAGAAGATCAAAAATCTTATAAAGATTATGATGATAAGAACAAAGTTAGCAGAAAGTTTTACTGAATAAGATGACATCCAGTCAATCCTCCTTGAAAATGGATGCTAATATATTGTATTTAACTTATACTTTAGCATATTTAACATGTATTGGTCAACCTGCCATCTGGGGGAGGGGGTCAGGGGAAGGAGGGGGAAAATCGGAACAAAAGGTTTGGCAATTGTCAATGTTGTAAAATTACCCATGCATATCTGATAAATAAAAAGCCATAATAATAAAAAAAGAAAATGGATGCTAAACTCCATTGTCTAGGAGATGGGGGAGGAATGCCTTCTAGATGCCTCCTCTAGAGCATAAAGTATCCCTTTAGTAATCTGTTGGGCCCTTGCTTGCTAGCATGAGTTGGCTGGGTCTCACTGAATTTCTTCATCTTAAATGCTCTTTAAACTGCTTTCAGTTTTTATAAATATACACTTCTAAAATCTGACTACTGTTATCCCAAAACTTCAGGGAATCACAAACATGGGTGTACAAAGACATACACATATACAGAAGAATCACCTGTTCCAAGATGTGAAACAGATGCACTTTTCTACACTCTCAGTAAAACCTACCAAGGTTTCTCCTGACAAATGAAATGTTACTGATGTTTTAAAACTGACAGTCAACAAGCACTGTGAATCTCCCCTGCTCAGAGAGTATAAGACAGGCAGACAAGCATGGGAGCAACATTAAATTATACTTCATTTTGGTTTATTTCTCTGAAAGTGAACAGGAAGGATGAAATAAAACTCTGCTTGCTGTAAACTAACAACATGAAACAGAGCACACGCACACACAAGTGACAAGGCCAGTATTTCAGCACTCCTGACTTAATTACTCCATCTAACCTCCACTTTCTCTATGCACCACTACAAGTTTTACAGAGTAAAATTATAGCTGAGACAGTCCTAGTCTTGTTAAGAAATCTGGATTCTAGTGCTATCTTCATCACTTGTTAGCTAAGGCACCTGCCCCCTTTGAACTTCTGTTTCCTCATTTGAAAAAGAAAAATGAAAATAACAGCTATAATTTATATATTTATATAGGTTCTGGTATTAAATTAGTAATCGGGTAAATTAAACTCATATTAAATTATGGGAAAGGATTTGAAAAATACAAAGCAGCTCAGGCTTTAATTCAAGTCACCTAAATATACAGAACTATTCTGTCCTAACATGTTCCTCTAGGATCATGGCTCATAAACTCTTCTAAGAAAACACACTGTATGTTTACAAGGCATTTCTTTCCAACAGATTTTGTTTCTGGATGGACTTGAGTCATGCTGTGTTCAACAAACATTTGATAAGCACCTTCTATTTGCAGAGCTTTACATCTCCTGTCCTACTGAGGTGCCTGGGGTTCAAAGGAGAAAAAAGTACAGTTCTTATTATGCTCAAGGGAGCCAGTGGAGTGTAGAATAGTGCATCTTACACACCAGTGGAGATAAAGGGTGGGAGATTGGACAAGTACACAAATGTGTATGATAGAAGGTAGACTGGGAGAGTGATAAAGATTCAAGAAAAGTACCTGGAATATTTTCACAAGGGAGAGGTCAAGTGTCAGCTGGGGCCATCACAAGCAATCAGGGAGTAGGTACCACCTGGACTGAGCTTTGAAGGAAGAAAAGGATTTCAACAGGCCAAGACAAGGAAGAAATTTACTCAGAAGATCTCAGGACTTAGAGCTGGAGGAGATCTCAGAGATGATCCTCTTATCTTTCCATGAGGTGAAGTGACTTTCTTAAAGACACCCACAATTCAGAAGAAGCAGAAGGGCCAGGACGTAAACCTAAGAATTCTGAGTCCAAATCAAGTGCTTGCAACCCTCATTGTGTGGCTGAAGTAACCTTGCAAGCCTCCCCTCCAAAACCCTCAAAAATACTGGCCCTCTGGGATTGCAACCCCACTCCTGGATTGCAGACCTGCCATTTACTACTGTAGCCATAGATACCACTGGATCATTCTGGGTTTCAGTTTCTTCATTTGTAGAAATACGCAGTTAGACTGAATGATCTCTGGGGAAATTTTGAAAGAAAAAAAAAAAGGAATGAATTTTGAAAAACTTCTATCCTTTGAAGGAAGGATGGATGGAAGGAAGGAAGGAAGGAGGGGAAGGAGGGGAGGAAATAAAAAAGAAAAGGAGGGAGGGGAAAAGGAAGGGGGAAAAAAAGGAGGGATAGAGGGATATTAGGAGGACTATTTAGCCATCAAGGCCCAATAATTTTAACAACTCAGAAAAATGCACCAAGACACAACATGCAGCTTTAATTCCTTTACACAATATCCTAAAAAGTGTCCTTGCTCTGGAAACAAAGAATCCTTGCCTGACTACTCCTCTCTAACCCATAACTAATCAATCAGAGGGCATTTATTAAGTGCTTATTCATGCAAGGCCTTGTGCTAAGATTCTGTGGATACAAAGTAATCGTTGGCATATTGTTGATAATTATATGTGCTGTTTATATTCCCTAACTCAATCAACTTTAGTGGCTTTCTATTGCCCCAGGATAAAATATAATTTTCTCAATTTAGTTTTCAAAGCCCTGACCTATCTTTTAAGTCCTATTTGACATTATTTCCCTTTCTTAGTTAAAGAGGGCTTCTTTTGGCTCTTAATATATAATATTCCAACTCTGATCTCAGTGCCTTGCATTGGCCACCCCCAGGCCTAGAATGCACTACATCCTCATCTTCTCCTTTTAGCATTCTTCTCTTCCTTAAAGTTCTTGAACCAGCCAACTGTCAAAGTATAACTATTTTGTGATGGAAGGGGAGGGGAAGAGAGGAGAGATAATTTTCTTCTCTATTCATGCTGACAGAATAGAGAGAACTTTGAATATACTTTCAGTAAAGTAAAATATTCCACATTAATCAGGGGATCTAGATTCAGGACCTGGCTCAAAAACTGTTTATATCCTCAACCAAGTAATTTTCCCTCTGGTCTATAAGATGAAGTTTCCTCACCTTGGTTGGTCTAGATGATCCCCCAGGGTTCCTTCCAACTGTTGCTGTCCAGGCTCTTCTAAATGCTAATATTCATCCTCATCTTACTCACCTTTGCACCTTTGTGCAAAAATCATATTTTTCATTCCTCCAACATAGATAATAATGTAGGTTTATTCCTATGAAAGGACCTTAGAATCTCATGAAGAATCGAAAAAATTGTGGACCACAAACCAGGGAATCTGAATTGCCAAATCTCATAAGAGGGACAAGTGACTAAAATGATTTGAACTCAGGTTTTCTGACCCCAAACCTACTGTTCCCTCCCTCTCTGCTCTGCAATCTCACTTTCACTAATAAATTATTACCTCTTAGCCAAAGGGCTCTTAAAGGATATCCTTCTTTCAAAACACATCCATTTTCAACTCTAGTTCAAGGAGACAAAGACTTTATCAGCTAATAACTGAAAGCTCCAGAATTGATTTGCCAGGGGTCTCAGTTTTCTCCTTTGTAGCATGAGGATGTCTCACTAAATAATACTTAAGGAGCCCCTTCCAACCGTGACATTGTATGAATCTGAACAAGAATATGACTTCACTGAACCTTGACTACGACATCCAGCTCCTACCCTGCACCCCTGGGAGACAAAGGATTGCCATCATTTTTTTTTCCTTGCTGAGGCAAGTGGGGTTAAGTGACTTGCCCAGGGTCACACAACCAGGAAGTGTTAAATGTCTGAGACCACATTTGAACTCAGTTCCTCCTGACTTCGGGGCTGGTGCTCTATCCACTGGGCCACCTAGCTGCCCCTCACATCATCATTTTTAAAGGCATAGGGGAACCCTATTTGGATAAGAAGCTAAGTAAATGGAACCAGTCACTTACTTGGAATTCCCTGTTGGCAGGATGTCTGTGCAATTACACCATAGTTTTAGGTGCAATCATACCTTGTACTTTTTACTTTGTCACTTTCTATTAGTAATTTCTCCCACTAGTGCAGAAAGTTAAAACCCTGGTTTTGTTTTCTGTTTTATGGCTGAAAACCTAAGAACACTGAAGCTAAGTGACTTGTCAGAAATCAGGGACAAGCAGGGATTGAAACTCAGCATTTGTAATTTAAAATTTAGGCACTAGACCCTCTTGTCTCTCAACATATGTGGGAAATGAGAAGGCAAAGCCTAGGCAGCATGAAGCAAAACTTTTACTCAGAGCCCAGGGACTGGAGGAGTTTTGCTATTTACTACCTGTGTGGCCTTGAAAAAAGTCATTTCCCTCCCTAGGGTCTTGCTTTCTCATCTGTAAAATGAAGGGTTTGGACTAGATGACCTCTGCAGTCCCTTCCAGATCCTATGATGTTTAGGGACAGTCACACAATAATCAGAAAATACATACATTTCCTTGCAAACTTCATTCTCCAAAACCTATACTGGAGAGGACACGGTGAAAAGCTACGGGCTTGGCCCAAATGCTTGAGCCCTGACTGCCACATACTAGTTCTGTGTCTCTGGGTAAGTCATTTAACCCCAGATTCCTCATCTAAAGAAAGGGTACTGTATTTATAAAATACCTGCTCTCAGTAGACCATAAAGCACCATGAACTGTGAGCTAGCCCACTAATATGAGCTTGATTGTCATCACCTTTCTTTCCTTTCCTTTGTGTCCCTTTCAGAACAGAGAAGTTTGTCAACTCTTTCGTTGGGAGATTTTGACTACTGAATGACATCTGTAAAAAGTCTAATAATCCCAGGAGCAACAGCCTGGATTTTGCACTAGATAACTAAAGAAAAGTCCATCAGAAAATAGCTCATGAGAATAGCCCTAGCACAGCTGTGGCAAGGCAGCTGATCAAGAAAAGCATCTCCAGCAATAATGCACCCCTGGACATTCTATGCACAGAGAAGGCTGCTTCCCTTATAGGTGCCATGAAAATGAGCCAGCCGCCTTCCTTCTCTGCCCTACATCCATAACCTGATCTGTACCACTAAGCTCCATGGCTCTGTATGAATAAATGCAGGCAGCCTGAGCAGCGCCTGCTCTGAATGCCAATGGAGCTATTCCAGATGCAAAGACAAGGACAGACAATTCCCTAAATCATGCGAGGTGCCAATGTTAGAGCTCGGATTGGAAGCCAGTCAAGGGGTGGGAGACTTGCTGACGATCCATCAAGTGCAGGTTAGCCATCTTGTCAGTGCCATTAACAAGGAATAAATGCTCATGCTTACTCAAGCAGGGCTGGCTATAGGGAGCCTGACAGCGTGGGGAGGGGGAGGGGGAGGGGGAGGAATGCTATTAGTTCTCCTTCCAGATGGGATAAATCAGTATCGGTTTTGTTCTCAGCTTTGAACATCCAAACATCCTAAAGTGACTACAAAGGTAGAAGCACAAGAGTGCAACCGAAAGGTTGATTTGGTTGGAAAATATTTTTAAAGCACTTTGTTTAAAGCAACATGTGTTCCCACTAGCATCATGAATGTCATAGCAGGAGGACTACCTTGCCTTTCCCTTTTTGTTACTATGAAGTCATACAAGGCACTCTAGATTGGGAATCAGGAGAACTGTAATGGGGGATCAAGCCTCCCCATCTCAGGCAAGAACACCACCAGTTGCCCAGGGATGTAACCATCAGAACCATCCTCTCCACATAATCCAAAACTCTAACAGTTAAGTTCTAACATTTCTCACCGCCATCATCTTCTGTTGGTTTGCAAAATTCCTATTCCAGTCCTTCATCATCCTGGACAATCACAACTGCCTCTTACTTGGTGTCCCTGCCTCCAGTCTATCCCCTCTCCAGTCGCTTCCAACACAGCATCTTCCACAGGCATGAGCCTGACCATTTCTTCTCCTGCTCAAAAGTCTTCAGTGATTTCCATCACTGCTGGGTAAAATAAAAACTGCCCAGCCCGGTGTTCTTCAAGATCTCTCTCATCTTTTCTCACATGATTCCTCTTCACAACTGGATTCCAGCCAAACTAATAGCTCTTCCCCAAATTTAGCTTCTCCTCCATCTATGCAATAATGCATATCATATCTTGCTCCCACCTTCAAGTCCAACTATTCTCTCCTTTCTTAAATTACCTTATGTTTAATTCTCTAAGAATATATTGCATTACATATACAGAATTAAGTTCCTTCAAGTCATGGACAATCTAGCTGTGTGACCCTGAGTAAGTCACTTGATCCTGTATGCCTCAGTTTCTTCATCTGTAAAATGAGATAGAGAAGAAAACAACAAGCCACTCCAGCATCTCTGACAAGAAAATCCCAAATGGAGTCATAAAAACTGAAAAAAAAGTGACTGAAAAAACTAAGGCTCTGCCATTTATTAAATTTATGATCTTGACCAAGCCATGTCCCCATTTTAGGCTTCCATTAACCATTCTAAAGTTGAAGTGTGAGAATTGGGCAAGAGGATCTCTCAGGTATCATCCAGCTATAATGCCCTATAATTCTAAAAAAGTTGTGATTTAGCCAAATGTGCTCTAGGCAGATCTGGGCCCATGACAACTTTTTTTTAAGAAGATAGGAAAACTATATGATTTATGCAGGAAAAGGAATAATGGACTATTTAGGGAGTTAAAATGTTATTTTTTCAAAATATCATCCCAAATTAATATTATTCATTAATGATTATTGATCATCATTATGTACATAGGATTGGAGATTCAGATCTAAAAGGGACCTTCCATAACATCTAAAAAGATCATTCTTAGAAGTTTTTTGGGTTTTTTTTTTTTTTTGGTCACAAGCTATTTTGGAACTCTGGAGAACCTCTGAATCCCTTGTCAGAATAAAGTTTTTAAATTTATAAAATAGAATAGCAGAAACTAGGCATGGACCCACATTTAACACCACATATTAAGATAAGATCAAAATGGGTCCAAGACTTAGGCATAAAGAATGAAATCATAAATAAATAAGAGGAACATAGGATAGTTTACCTCTCAGACTTGTGGAGGAGAAAGGAATTTGTTTCCAAAGGAGAACTAGAGATCATTATGGATCACAAAATAGAAAATTTTGATTACATCAAATTAAAAAGTTTTTCCACAAACAAAACTAATGCAAACAAGATTAGGAGGGAAGTAACAAATTGGGAAAACATTTTTATAGTTAAAAGTTCTGATAAAGGCCTCATCTCCAAAATATACAGAGGATTGATTTTAATTTATAACAAATCAAGCCATTCTCCAATTGATAAATGGTCAAAGGATATGAACAGACAATTTTCAGATGATAAAATTGAAACTATTTCCACTCATATGAAAGAGTGTTCCAAATCACTATTGATCAGAGAAATATAAATTAAGACAATTCTGAGATACCACTACACACCTGTCAGATTGGCTAAGATGACAGGAACAAATAATGATGAATGTTGGAGGGGATGTGGGAAAACTGGGACACTGATGCATTGTTGGTGGAGTTGTGAAAGAATTCAACCATGCTGGAGAGCAATTTGGAACTATGCCCAAAAAATTATCAAACTGTGCATACCCTTTGATCCAGAAGTGCTACTACTGGACTTATATCCCAAGGAAATACTAAAGAAGGGAAAGGGACCTGTATGTGCCAAAATGTTTGTGGCAGCCCTTTTTGTAGCGGCTAGAAACTGGAAAATGAATGGATGTCCATCAGTTGGAGAATGGTTGGGTAAATTATGGTATATGAATGTTATGGAATATTATTGTTCTGTAAGAAATGACCAACAGGAGGAATACAGAGAGGCTTGGAGAGACTTACATCAACTGATGCTGAGTGAAACGAGCAGAAGTAGGAGATCATTATACACTTCAACAATGATACTGTATGAGGATGTATGCTGATGGAAGTGGATATCTTCAACATAGAGAAGAGCTAATCCAATTCCAATTGATCAATGATGGACAGAATCAGCTACACCCAGAAAAGGAACACTGGGAAATGAGTGTAAACTGTGAGCATTGTTTTTTGTTTTTCTTCCCAGATTATTTTTACCTTCCGAATACAATTCTTCCTTTGCAACAACAACAAAATTCGGTTCTGCACATATATGTTGTACCAAGCATATACTATAAAATATTTAATATGTATGGGAATGCCTGCCATCTAGGGGAGGGGGTGGAGGGAAGGAGAGGAAAAATTCGGAACAGAAGGGAGTACAACAGATAATGTTGTAAAAAAAATTACCTATGAATATGTACTATCAAAAAAAAGTTACAATTATAAAATTAATTAAAAAAATAAATTTATAAAATAGAACACATAAAATTACAAAGGAAGTCAACTACATCAAAATCCAGTTATCAAGATAGTATTTTTTAAATCACAAGTTTATGGACCTCAAAGTGAAGAAAAAAAGCAAACCCTGATCCAATATAACACCAGTTGTTTTTTTTTACAGGAAGAGAAAATTGCCTTGTCTGAGGTCATAGAGGGAATAGGTGGCAAAGGTGGGATTTAAATTCAGGTCTGGACTCCAGAGCCATAGATCTTTCTAATAAACCATAGCCATCCCTAGGACATCATGCCAAAAAGCACAATAACTTTAACAAGTATTTATTAAGGACCTGCAATATTCAGAACTGGAGAAAAGGAAGTGTATGGAAGAGGTTCAAAGTAATATCAGAAGGAGACATCTCTTATGGGGAAAGGGAATCAAAAAACACTTCACAGAAGAAATGGCACCTGAGCTGGGATTTAAATACATGAAGGATTTCAATAGGTAATGTCTACACCTAGTAACTGATGTAGAGAGAACAAAAAGGTTGGATGAATTCAGGGTGCATTAAGCAGTCAGTTTGCCTGGAATATAAAGGATGTAAAATGATGACAAGGCTGGAAAGATAGGTTGTGGCAAAGTCTTGGACAAATCACCAATTCTCAATCAATCAATCAATAAGTATGAATTCAGTGCCTACTATGTGCTCATCTATAACAGCTGACATTTGCATAGTGCTTGAAGGTTTGCAAAATCCTTTGCATAGAAACTGCTTTACAAAGTCTCATTCAGGCCTCAACAACTGTCTTAACAGTTCCTATTATTTCTACTGCATTTTGCAAGTGAGGAAACTGGGGTTCAAAGAGGTTAATTGACTTTCATCAATAATAGTCTGCAGAGAAACAATTCAGAATCAAGCCTGTGAAATGAAGGGATTGAGCTAATGATCTCTAAGGTCCCTTTCCATCTTTAAATTTCATATATGAAGGTTTTTAGAATAAATGAAATGAATAATAAGAAATCTTGTGTATGGGCAAACATTCAGTTTTAAGCCAATTAGCAAATACTGCTTATCTATTGTCTTTGATATACTGCCCATTGAAACCCCTGGGAGAGTGCTCATAAGGGGTTTGTGGGATCCCATCCCAGCATTTATTAGAATATTTGTTTTCTGTAACAATGTCTCCTTGATATTACTCCAAATATCAGTTTCATTCCATCAAATTTCTGGGCAAGGGGGCTCCTTTCTATACTGTGGGGAATTGAAAACAGAAAGCTTATTGTCAATTTATTGGGAAAATTATCTGAAAAACCACTGCTGGATACATCTGTGGGAATCCTAATAAGGTTATAGGAGGTCCAGACCTTCCCCACTGCTAGGCTGATATCCCCAGGGATTCCCAGGTATAACATTTCCAAGTGAATGTACTTCATACCTGCAAAGTGATAAAATGAGGACATTGAAGGTTGTTGGTTTTAGAGGAAAAAAAAATCATCTATTCCTCAAAACATTACTTTACTGATACTTTCCCTATCTTTTTTGTTAATGACACCACTCTCCTCTCAATCACTCAAATCTCTTACCTTTCACTCACCACTCAAATCCAAGAAGCTATCAATTCCTGTTAATTATATTTTCCTAACCTCGCTTCTCTTTTCCGTTCTTTTCTCCTCTAGTCCATTTGAGATCTTATAACCTACACTCACATCATGGGATTAGAGATAGAAAGCTAACCCTGGAATTAGGAGGATGTGAGCTTAAACTCCACCTAGGACACAAATATTCTGTCTTTGGGGAAAACAGTTTAATCTTGGTGTCCTAGGAAAATCTCCAAGACTATCAAGAGGCCCAATAATATTAGTAGAAGAATTTTCCTCATGAGGGATTTACTTATACCAGTAAAATCACATGTCCCTAATCCTATCTATCTCCCTCACTCAGGAACAGCACATCCCTCTGCATCTCTAGATTTCTCAGGGAACTGTCCCTTATAGTTTGAATAAATCCACAAAGCTTCCCAGGGAAAGCACAGGGAATTGTGACAACTGAAAAAAGAGTGAAGATATTCTCCTTGAGACCCTAGACCCACAGAAAAGTAACGCTGTGAGCAGGATTCAAGAAAGCCAAGCACTATAGCAGAAAGGAAAACAGACTTTGATAATCTACCATGGAATGGAAGAAACAGATCTGTTTGTAAAAATAGTTGCAAGAAGAGTAATAGATATCAACAGACTTATCAGCTCTTCTTTGTTGACTTTATAAGAACTCCTACTGATTCTAAGACAAGTAGAAATTGGTAATCTATTTTCATCCTCTCTCCAGGAATGTTTGTATACCTTATACCTTCAGGTTTACTGGCAAAGTCCACATTCTCAATCCATAAGTCATTTTGAAGTCTTATATAGTGTATACTTCTCCCAAAATTTCATGTTGGTCTTTGCTTTGAGTGAAAATGTTCATTTCTTTAGTTAGACTCAGCTTGCCCAGCATCTTATTAATTATTGATGAAAGGAGCCTCTGGTAGATAATGCTGACCCCTTTGACAGATTTGGTGGGAAAGAAATTTAGCCATAGAGTTTTCTTTTTTAAAAAAATGATTGCAATCAGCAGAGAAAGGTGAGCGTATCTTTAAGAGCTCAAGTAACTCACTTCTCAATTCTGCACCTCAGTTTCCTCTGTATAAGAAAAGGCTCTAAATAGTTTCTAAGGTCCCTTCCAGATTAAGCATTCTAACAATATATTAAAAAAAAACTTTGGCAAAACCGCCATACAGTAATAGAAACTTTGTCCAATTTATTAAACTGCCTTTTTTAAAAATTGCCCTGGATTTCCTGAAGGTCTTCATTACCTCCACAAAGTGAGAGCTTAAAATCTTATTTAAAAACCAGTACTTGTAATAAACCATGTGGAATCTGTCCTTAAAAGGATAAAGGGTTGAACAAATTCTGCTAGAATTTGACCCTATACTTTGAAAGGAACCAAATTATATGTTTTAAAAAACCACTTCCAGGATAAATGCTAAACACTGGGTCTTCTAAAAAGACGAAGTTCCCAGGAGTCACTGAGTCTCTCTGAGCCTCAGTTACACTTCACTTAGAGGGTATGGCCCACACTCAGTAATTTTATGTCAAATTCTCCACATGCCAACTGTTTTAAGTGTTTTCAAATTGTGGTGTTTTTTCACCCATGGCCTTTGTATGATGTAAATTGGCTACATTATGTATGACAAACATTTCTAACACCATCCGTTAAAATATTCAACCCTGTGGTATCCTTACTTTGGATTTCTTTAGATTTTATGATATTCATTATTTACATCAGGGCCACAGAAAGGTTCCTTCTCTAACAGCCTTAACATATTTTTACCTTCCTACATGATGCTTGTGAGTTCTTCTAACTCTTAGCAAAATCAGAATAAGACTTCATCACATATATCCCCAACTATAATCTAGGTTAAGTCATATCTAAATTCCAAATTTCTTTGAATATTCATGCGATTAATACTTAGAACAGCCTTATTAAAAGTGCCAAAATTATCTTTATTAAAATATTTAGAAACCAAGATTTGAAAATTAATTGAATTACATAAAGTTAAGTAGGGGTTATGTCCACATATTCACAATTATCCAAATCTGTAAGCTCCTTGAGAACAGGAGCAGTGTCACATCTTTGTATTCAGTGCCCAGGGCAATGTGGAGAGAGGAAACTCACTGCAAAAGGAAACTGCAGAAGCCCTTTCACTTTAAGACTTTCTCAGCAGTCACTACCACTAGCATTATTGCAGTTACCTATGATTACTTCACCTGGGAAATCCCACCTGGAGGCTCCTTCACTTTTGGAGGGGGTCAATTACTTGTGTATGACTCTTTATGACCCAATTTAAGGTTTTCTTGGAAGAGATACAGCTAGTAGGTATCTGAGACCACATTTGTACTCAAGTCCTCCTGACTCCAGGGTCAGCACTCCATTCACTGCAGCCATCTACCTGCTCTGAGGCTCTTGCATAACACCATTCTAATCAGAACTTTAGAACCAAGGAATCTATAAACTCCTTCATCTTTGATACTCTCCCGAACCTCATGATTCCCCCAGTCCCTGTGATTCTGATCTGCAATGAACCAAGATAAAAATTCTGTCTTCATAATCTCAATTTATTTCTTCAAACCTATCTAGCTTGGTCAGACATTTGGCCAAAGAGAACAGTTAACTCATTAGTGATGACAATTTCTGAATAAAGAAATCCAAATTTGTACGTTTTCAAGTATTCTTTAACAGCTCTAAATGAGGTGTTCCAAGTTGTTGTGGCTCCTTACGCTGTGACCTCTGGAATCCTTCTCTATGATTAATAGACTTTTCTTCTAGGATTATTATAGTTCTATTCTAGAACAATATCCATCTTCTCATTTTCACAAAATATAATAGTCTCTTGATATAACTAACATTTAAATAGCATTTTAAAATTTGGTAAGGACTTTATACATAGTATCTCATTTGAACCGATGATATAGGTGTTATTATTATCCCCATTTCATAAATGAGGAAACCAAGGATCAGAAGTGTTAAGTCATTTGCCCAGAGTCATTCGTCGGGTATTTGACAGAATATTCAAACCTGTGTTTTCCTCACTCAAAATCCTTGGCTCTGGTCCATCATGATAAACTGCCTCTCAAAAAGGGATTGTATTTCTTTCTACCATCTAGTATCTGGCATTCACAGAAAACTGATTTTCTTCTCATACTATATCCCTTTTCACTCATTTCTATGACTCTTTTTATATCCCAATGATAATTACTACTAAGTCCAGGACAAATTCATGTTATATTATCTCAACTGGATTTTTGTTGCTCAAAAGCAATCTTTTTATGTATTTCTAATTGGTTCTTTAGCGTGGCCCCCAGAAGGTGTTCCAAAACACTCCACTCCTTCCCCAGAGGGACATCTCCAGTCATCCTGATCTATATCTGGCCACTGGACCCAGATGACTCTAGAAGAGAAAGTGAGGCTGCTGACTTTGCAGAGCCCTCCCTCCCTTATATAAAATTCACTCATATGTCATGGCATCACCTCCCTGATGTCATGGTCCTCTCTGAGAATGAAGGACAAACAATAATAATTCTTTTCCCAAGCCTTCAACTGGGGCTTCCCAGGTGAAGTAACCTCAGGTAACTGCAATAATGCTGGTGGTAGTGACAGCTGAGAAAGTCTTAAAATGAAAAGGCTTCTACAATTTCCTTTTCCAGTGGAGCTTACAATTTTGGATAATTGTGAATATGAAAACATAACCCTTTTCCCACAGTTCTTCTATCCTTCTTACCAAAGAACCTCACCTCTCCCTTTCCTGAGAAATTGTTATGTCATAAGCTTCTCTCCCTAATTTCTGCACTTCAAATCCTCTCTCTATAGCATCACCATTTTTCCTCACCTTTACTTTCATATGGTCATTCTTTTTACCAAAGGCAATCAATAATCCCCCCACCTTCACCACTATCTACAAAGTTCGCCTCTCTCTCCTGCTCCTCATTCATTGCCTATAAACTTAAACAGGCTTTCTTGATCTTTTTTCCCCAAATAAATGTTGTAGTTTTGTTTTTGTTTGTTATATATGTTTTCTTTTCTTTTCTTTTCTTTTTTGCTAAGGCAAGAGGGATTAAGTGACTCGCCTAGGGTCACACAGCTAGGAAGTGCTAAGTGACTAGGGTCACATTTGACCTCAAGTCCTCCTGACTTCAGGGCTGGTGCTCTATCCACTGTACCACCTAGCTGCCCCATGTTTTTCATTTTTTAAACACATTTCTTTATGAATCATGTTTGGAGAGAAAAAATCAGAACAAAGGGGGAAAACCACAAGAGGGGAAAAAAGAAGCAAAAGAGGGAAAAGTGAATATAGCATGGGTTTATTTATATTCAGTTGTCCATTGTTGTTTCTCTCTCTGGATACAGATAGCATTTTCCATACAGAGTTCATAGGGGTTGTCTTTCATGACTGAACCACTGAGAAGAACCAAGTCTTTCACAGTTTACCATCACACAATCTTGCTATTGCTGAGTACAATGTTTTCCTGGTTCTGCTTATTTCACTCAGCATCAGTTTGTGTAAACTGTTTGTGTAAAGCCTTTTTAAAATCCGCTTGTTCACTATTCTTATAGAACAATAATATTCATTATTTTCATATACCATAACTTATTTAGCCATTCCTTTTCTTGATATGTAAAAGACTTCCCTTGACCCTGCCCTTCCCTCTAGTTATAACTGTTTTCTGCCTCCTTCTTCTAACGACTCCTCTCTACCGACTACTTCAACTTCTTCCAATCTAATTTATAATCCTACAATTCTAGTAAACCCTTTTTCAAAGTTCACCAATTCTCTTCTATTTGCTAAGTCCAGAAGTCTTTTCTTAGTTCTCATCCTCCCTGATCTTTCTACTCTGAAACTTACCTGATGCTTGCTTTCTCCTCGTTCTCTTTATTTTTTTTCTTATTTCTTCTAACTCATTCTCTTCCTGTGCCCTAAGTATTATTTTTGCATCTTCATCTACCCCACCCCAAGGTTTGGTTTTAAGTTGTCTTCTTACACTCTCTCCTAGTTTATTTCATTTATCATCTGAACTCAATTATCACCTTTAGAAAGTTGAATCTCAAATCTATATACCCAGCCCTAAGCAATCCAAAAGCACTTATCAAATACTCAAAATGAGCCAGGCTCTGAAGTGTTGGGAATACAAAGAAAAGTGAAAACATTGCTTCCCTGCCCTCAAAGAGCAGTTACATTTTGAATTATATTTCACCTAGAGGATATCAATCTCTCTTCTGAATGGTAATCTTTCCATCTCAACAATTCAAACAGGTTTGAGGTATCCACCCTATATTTCCTCTGAACCTACCCTTCTTAACTTACTTATTTCTGTTCTCCATGCTCTAGTGTCTCAGGTCCAAACTCTGAGAATTGTCTTAACTTTCTTTTCACCCTTACTGCCTCCCTCCTTTTTTCCTACCTCTTCCAGTAGACATTCAGGATATTTTTGGTCCCTATCCCATTTCTTCCACTCAAATTGCCATTAACCTTGGCTAAGGAGTTCATTATGCCTTGCTTGGACTGTTGTAATAGTTTAAGCCATTTAACTTTAAGCCTGAGACTCCTCATTTGTAAAAGAAGGGGACTGGTCTATATGACCTTTAAGGTCCCTTCTAGCTCTAAAAATCTATGATCCTGTGACAGTGGCTGGCTCATAAGATAAAATAAAAACTCCTCAGCTTGGCATTTCAAGCCCTTAAAAACCTGGTTCCAACTTATCTTTTCAACTTTATTTTAATCAATCTCCTTCGTGTACCCTTGTTCCAACCAAAGTAGATATCAGTTCTTTCCTGAACTAACATTGAATTATTCTTTCACCCTGTATTCATTCTCATGAGCCATCCCTATGCCTGGAATGTATCCCTTTCCATCCCTATATTTCAAAGGCCTTCTCTTCCTTCTAGGTTCAGCTCAATTTTTCCATTAAATGTTCCCTGATTTTTCCAACCAAAAGTATTCATTCTCTCCTCAAACTTTTCCTAGGGTACTTGCTCTGACCTTCCCTTTTCCCATTTTACAAATTAAAAAGGCTGAACTAGATCTGAAGGAGCTGTATTCCAGATACAGAAGTAAGTGTTGAGATTACAAAGAAAGGAAAAAGATAAAACCTGCCTTATTTAGTAGGGGAGACAACATGCAAACAAGATATATTCAGAATAAGAGCAATATGGGAACAGCTTCAGCATTAAAGGAGACTGGGAAAGGCTTCGTGCAGAAGATGGGACTTTAGCTGAGACTTAAAGGAAGTTAGGAGATAGAGATGAGGGAGAAGGATATTCCAGGTATGGGGAACAGCCAGTGAGAATGCTCCAGGTTGGGAAAAACTGAAATTGAAAGCCAAGTCACTCCCCTAGGATAACAGCAATCAAGCATCTGAGGCAAGATTTCAACTCAAATCTTCCTAACTCCAGTCCCAGTGCTCTTTGTATCACACAATTCAATGTCTCCAATAAATGTTGTTGTTCATTCTTCATTTTCTAATAGGACCAATGAAGTCATGAGGGTGATGTTTTAACTGCCCATGAATTGGGTTTAAGTGAGGCAGAGCAGTGTAAAGTAGTCAGCCTCACTCCCTCCTCAACTGAGTGACCAAAGGGGCAGCTGGGAGGGGTTGGAGAGATATGCATTTATTAGGATAATAATACTTGGACAGCTTTTTTCACTGGGTCACTGTCAAATTCAAATTAAATAATATAAACTAGGTCAATCTAAAGCAAGGTAGAGCAGAAAGAATACTGAACAAGAGAATGAGAACACTGGGTTGAAACAATGTTTTGCCAAAAGCTAGCCGTGTGATTTAAGCAAGCCACTTAACTTATTTGAATCTCAGTTTCCTCATTTCTGAAGTTAAAACAGTACTCTTTTACAAGGAGAGAGAGAGAGATAGACAGAAAGAGAGAGAGAGAGACAGAGATACAGACAGAGACAGAGAGAGACAGAAAGAGAGAGAGAGAGAGAGAGAGAGAGAGAGAGAGAGAGAGAGAGAGAGAGAGAGAGAGAGAGAGAGAGAGAGAGAGAGAGAGAGAGAGGGGAAAGATACAGACAGACAGACACAGACAGGGACAGAGAGGGATACACACACAGAGAAAGAGACAAAGAGGAGAGGAGAAAGGAGGAAGGAAGGAGAGAGGGAGAGAAGGAGGGAGGGAGGAAGAAGGGAAGAAAGAGGGAAAGAAAGGGGAAGGAGAGGAAGAGGACATGAGGAGAAAGAAAGGGAGGGAGGAGGGACAAAGAGAGAAAGAGAAAGAGGGAAGAGAGGGAAGAAGGGAGAGAGAGGAGGAAGATTTAGAGAGGGAAGGAGGGAAACAAGAAGAGAGTGGGAGAGGAAGGAAGAGAGGAGGGGGAGAGAGAGATACAGAAAGAGAGAGAAGAAAACAGAAAGAGAGAAAGACAGAAAGAGAGAGAAAGAGAAAGAGGGAAGGAGGGAACGAGGGAAAGAGGGAAGGAGGGAGGGAGATCACAAGATCCTGAGCGTGTGCTAAATAGATAATTTTTTTTTATTCCATTGGAGAAGCCATGTGGAATAGTAGTTAGAGTGTTAGTCTCAAAACCAGGAAGACCTAATTAAGTCCCACCTCTACATACATTACCTGTGTGACCCCAGACAAATCATTTAACTTTTCAGTTCTCTAGGAATATCTCTGAGATTCTAACTTGCAGAGAAGGAGCCAGCCTGCATCAACAGAGGGAATTTCTATACTTGTGTATGCCCTTCCTATACCAATGAAACCACAGGTCTAGTTCCTATCTCTTTCCCTATTATCCCATAGATAGGTATTTAAGAAAATCTAGCCACAGAGGAGGCAAAGGACCTAAATCCTCAGCAAAAACTTCATTAGAGCAAAGTAACAAAAGGGCAAACTTTCCTTCATCCTGATTTCCCCCAGCTTTGATTTTTTTTAAGAGATTGGCTGGAGGATTGGAGGGGGAGGGCTGAGATTGCTTTTAGAGATTTCTAAAATGTAATGAAGATGCCAGATAAAAGATCAAACAGCCTTCAAGCAACAGTGGAGGAGAAAATGGCCTTAGATTTATATGCAGCTAGAGGTGTGTGGGAGGCAGCTAGTCTGCAGAGGGTGCAAATTTCATTTTTCTAGTTATTCATCACTTTTAGAAAAGTTTGCTAAAAGAAAAAAAACAGAAAAGGAAAGAAGAAAAAACATATATTTACCAATTCACTTGACTAATTTCCTCTGAAAACTCACTACAGTATTTTGAGAATTCAAAGAAAATACAGCAACAAATGAATGAGACACACATATCTCCATTAGAGGAATGTAATCTGAGGCAGCTTGAGAGTATAGGAAAGTGAATTCTGGAAATGGAAGCAAAAGGACATGGGTTTAAATTATACCTCCAACACTTACTAATAAGTGACCCTAGGTAGGGCTACTCATCTGTAAAATGAGAGTGTTGGACTAGATGGTTCAGTCCTAATTCTATAATCCATGATGTTATGATTCTAGGCTCAAACTTATTTTCGAATAGCTATGTGACAGCAAAATCATTGCCCTTTTCCCAACTTCCATTGGAAGTTTCTTTCTCAAGAAATGAATTTTAGAAATATAGTATTATTACTAAAGTAATCTAACAAAGTAATCAAAGGATATGACTATATGGTCTCAAAGGAATTACAAATTTGTATCAACCATATGAAAAAACTGAGAAAAAAGCAAATCAAAGCAACCCTAAGTTCTATCCCTCCGGGAAATTTGGCAAAGGTAAGAAAATATGGAATAATTAAAGTTGAAGGAGATATGGAAAGGCAAACATACTAATTCAGATCTGTGCATTGGTACACTCTGGAAAACAATTTGAATTATGCAAATAAAGCAACTAAATTGTCCATATTTTTGACCCTGAGATTTCCCTTTAAATGTTTACCACTAGCAGATCACATCAAAATATTCATAGCAGTACTTTGTGTGGTTGGAAAAGAATTGGAAACCAAGCTGGTAAACATTAGCTAAACAAATTATGGCATGTAAATAGAGTGAAATATTACTATGTTTTAAGAAAAAATGAACATGACACAACTAACGAAGAGTAGAAAGACATATGAGCTGATGAAAAGTTCATGTATGTGTGTGTATATAGATATAGATATATCTATATCTATATATATATGTACACACATACATATATATAAGATAAATATCCTATATTTATATAGGAAAGATATAGGAAAATAACATGTACAATGACTACAACAATGCAAACAGAAAGAACAGTCACCATAAGCAAAAATTGTGTTCAGCATTGCAAAGTTATGAAAAATAAGTTTGGATATAAAGAAAAGATATGAGAAGACCCTTGTTCCCCTTCTTTTGCAGATTCTGGGATAAAGTTATTGAAGATTGCATATAATGTTGGAGAATTTTTTCATGAGCTAATTGGTTTTGCTAATTGGCAAGAGAGTCGGAGAGTGAAAGTGAGAATATAGGTGATAAAAAAGGTACCAATAAAGTTTATTTTTAAAATATAAAATTAAAATAAATTTATAATTAAAATATTTCTGATCCAGTTATGATATTCTTCAGTGGCTTAGTTCTTGGCCTTTATGTGCAGAATTAGAAGGCCTTAATTTGAATCCTTGCTCTGCTACTTATTTTGACTTCAAAATAGGTGTTTTGCCTACAGATTCATTCCCTACATTGAACACATTAAGATTCTATCATATAAAAGGCAAATATGATATAGCAGAAAGAATATTGCATTTTGAGTCATAGTTTTTGGTTTTGAATCCTCCTTTTGCCACTTAATGTTTGTGCTATGCTGGTCAAATGTCTTTCTTTCTCTGGGTAACCATTTTTCTCATCTGTAAACGAGGGGATTGTATTGCATGACTTACAAGTCTACTTCTAGCTCTCATTCAATTATTCTGTGATTTTATGAAATGCCACATCCCCGTAACACCCACACTTAGGCTTTCCGATTAAATCTGTGGCTTTTTCCATGTTAGCAAACATGTGACTTTCAAATTAATGAATCAACACTTTGATTTCAGAAAGCTCTAGTAATTTAAAGTACTCACACATTAGACCTTCCCTTCACATAAAAATAAGTGTGATGGGAATTATTTTAAGGGTTTGTAATTTGACATCCTTTAAAAAAAAAAAAAGCTAGTAAATAATGGGGGGGGCAAAAACTGCAAGGAAAATACTTCAAACAGTAATTCAAAGTGGAGACTATTGGATCTGAAGAAAAAAGGACCTTTATTATAACTCTTTAGACATGTGACCTTGGGAAAACTGGTAGAGGGAGAAGTCAAAAAAGTATAAAATGACTACAAGTCATTGGAAGAAAACACTAGATTTAGGATCAGAAGAGAAGGGTTCAAATTGTACTCAGTCACTTATTTTCAATATGATCTTTCTGAACTAATTTCCTCATTTGTAAAGGAAAAGGATTGAACAAATTAAGATCTTATGTCCCTTTCAACTATAAAATTATGTGACCCTAATAACTCTCCTTGCTATGGGCCTTAGTTTTCCCATCTCTGATGCTGGTATAAAATCCTTTTATGACCAACTTCAGGAAATAATATATTTAAAATGTTACCAAAATGTAAGCTGTTTATTACCATCCCCCAATTTTATGCTCTTTTTGTGCCTGGATCAATCTACATGTATATATGTAATAGGTAAATACATTAGAAAAAAAAAGACAACCATCATGGGAAAATTTCACAGATAAGGAATTATTTCAGTAATTCATTGCTCTTTAGAATATTTAGATGGAAGAGAAACTCAATTAAGTAATCTAGCTAAATGAGAATACAAGAAAAGAGGTATAAGGAAAAGAAAGCTATACCTTCAAAAACTTAGATTTATAGAATGTTAGAAGTGAAAGAAAAATTTGATATCCTCTGCTTCCTGATCCTCATTTTACAAGAGCCCAGCAGAGGAAAGTAATCTGCCTAAGGTCAGGCAACTAAACTAAGGTAGGACAAACCATGACTCCTAAGGAGGTCACTTATGGTTCCTCTCTATTATACTTCCTCCTTTGAATGCTTCCTCATAAGATTACCTGTTAGAGATCATATTTTTGAACTCTCTCTGAAAACAAAGCACTTTATAAACCTTCCTTCATTATAGAGAGACAAAACAAGGGTTAACAAGTACTTTTATCCAGTGATGGGAAATAAGAAATAAATATTAAACCAGCTGTAGCATTTCAAAATGCTAAAAAACCGCCACTCTGTTCCTTGCCACAGGACAAAGGAAACAGGTGTTTTAAAATCCTAAATCAAAAAAAAAAATGCAAATAACCCTTCTCCTCCAAGTTCCAGTTTTAAAAGTAATAAGAAATACATTAACCAAATGCACTGCCTCTAGCACTAATCAAGGATAAAGTTGCTTAAATTCCAAGAAACAGCCTCCAATTTCGACTGCACCACTAATTGAATGGTCATACCTAAAGGTGTTGTCTGAGATCTGTGAATTACAACATTGTCTACTATTTCTCTTTATTGCCTCTGTTTTCCTTACCAACATGGCAATTACAGCGAGCAGGCTGATGTTCTCAGAATCTAAGATGAAGCAGTTCTTAGGAAGATGGGTGATGAAAATAAGAAAAGGGTCCACAAAGCAACATGAAGTAGAATAGGAAGTTTGCAGAGAATTGCCCACTGAGTTTAACCCAACAGGGAAGCTCCTGAAGTAGGAACCTGGGGTTCAGATACCTGCTCTGCTAATTATTATTTATGAGACTTCTCTTCTCAGGGCCTCGGTTGGAATAAATCATCTCTCTGGATGCTTCTAACTCTAAATCCCCTGATTCTAAGAAAGTTATGCCAATCTCCAGTTTCACAATCTTGAAGAAATGAGAGTTCCCACAATTGGAAAAGGGTAAGTAATCAACCAATCAATCAATTAAAAAGCATTTTAAAGAAGCTACTACGTTCCAAAGATCCAAAATCTAAGCAATGGAGATACAAAGACCAAAGTGAATTTATGCCTGCCCGTGGGTATTCCAAGACTTTATATTCCATGGGCAGAAACACACACACACACACACACACACACACACACACACGCAAGAATCCACAAAATAAATACAAAGGACTTTGGGGGAGGAAAGTAGTAGGCAGCTGGGAGCATCAGAAAAGTTTTCATGTAGAAAAGAAAATAATCAGACTTATGAAGGAAACAAAGGGTTCTTTTTTATGAAGAATTTATTATTTATTTTTGACATGCATTTGTTTAAAAAAGAAATTTTAATTCTGAATTTGAAACAAAGGATTCTAAAAGATGAAGTAAAGATGGAAGGGCGTTCCAAGAATGGCAGATAGCCACTGTGAAGATAAAAATAATGATAGCTAGCATTTATATGTCCTTAAACGATTTTCAGAGCACTTAATATTTGTAAATTTATTCTTGTCTCATTTGACCCTCACCACTACAAACCTGAGAGGTTAATTCCCATTTTAAAGATAACAAAACTGAGAGAAGTTAAATGACAGGGTCACACAACTAGTAGATGTCTGAAGCTGGATTTAAATCGATTTTCCTGACACTCGAGTACAATACCCTATTCACTGCACCAACTAGCTATCTGGGAATCTGGAGGAAGGAAGAATAAGAAGATTGATTTAGATAGATGGAAGAGTATGGAAAAGGGAGGAATAGATCATAAAGTTGAGATGAGGTTATAAAGGGTTTTAAAAAGCTTTAAAATAACAGATATTTATATCTGAATTAGAGGTAATAGGGAGTCACTGGAGTTTATTAACTAAAGCAATGAGTCAGTTCTGCACTTCAGGAAAAATATTTTGGCAGCTATGTGGAGGACAGATTGTTGAGGGTCTCGAGAGGCTTCAGAAAGAGAGATCAATTTTTAAAATTCTAAGTCAAGGCTCTGGGAGGAAAGAGTGAACTAGAGTGGGGATCATTTGAATAGAAAAAAGGAGAGAAAGGAGATACTGAAATCACAAGATTCAGCAACTGATTGGCTGGTGGAATGGCAGACAATAAGAAGTCAAGACTGTATTTGAAGTTATAAACCTGAGTGACAATAAAAATCATAAACATGGAAATGTTTATGAAATAGGATGGAAATAGAAATGGAAATGGGGTGGATTTGAAGAGAAAGAATTCTATTTTAGATTTGCTGATATGAGATACCTGTGAAACATACAGTTCAAAGGAGATGGTAATGTGGAGATGATAATTGAATCCATGGAAAATAAAGAAGCCATCAAATGAGAGTATAAATAAAAGATATAAAAGACACTTAATGTGTTAGGCTGCTGGTGTTTTTCTGACTTCAAGTCTCTTATCTCCACTTTGAAACTGAGTTTCCTAAAGCATGTGTGTGTTTGTCTTTCTATCTTTTTCTCAAGAGAAGAAAGTAAAGGAGAAAGAGAGAAAGAGTAAATAGTGGAGGAAGGGGGAGAAGGAAAAGTTCCATAAGACTCAATAAGGTTTGATTCTGCAGAGAGATCAAGAAAGATGAGGACTGAGAAAAGCCCATCAGATTTGGTGATTAAGACATTATGGTAATTTTGGAAAGAGTGATTTCAGCTGAGTAAAAGGCTAGAAGCTAGATTAAAAAGAGTTTAGAAGTGAAAGGAGAGAATGAGAGGCAATGAGTGCAGATAGCTTTCTCTATATTGTCCAAAAGACTTCTTAGAAGAACAAAATATAAGCTCCTGGGTGAGACCACATCAATTGCTTTTTTCCAAAAAACATTTTAATGTTCAGCTAATAAAAGGGAAAAAATCACTTTCAGAAGCAAATGAAAAATGTTATGACTGGGTATTTTCAGGAGAAATAAGTCAATATAGCAGTCTTGCTTCCATAGTTGAATAAATTCTAAAGCTTGAGTAGTCATGTATGAAATCTTCTATACTGTTATATTTATATAGTTCTTAATTCCCTTGGGCTGAACCAGCAATTTCATTGATATGGGGAACTGTCAATGAGGAAAATTCCTTCCAACCAATGCAGAACAGTATCTATGTGGGGTGTGATAGAAGGGAAAAGGAGAGAAGGTCAAAGCAGTTTGGCCATCACGGCTGAATGTTAATGAAAAAATATAGCCTCAGCTAAAAATAATCAAGGCTGAATTGTTATCAATGGCCATCAATCAACAATCCAAGTGGAGATTTTTCTACCACAAACTGCTTTGGGTCACAGACTCTGCCAAACCCAGCCACTTTACCATATTAGTAAAGATGGTCTACTTTACCTTATACCTGAAAAAGCCAATTATCAAAGTATTAGAATTCTGCATCTATCCATTTTTTATTTTCTTAATGGGAACTCTGCTGAGTAATGTTCTCCTTAAGTTGACAAGCCATTGGAAAGTAGAGGCCAGGTATTATTTCTACACAATGCCCCAGCATCACACAACAATACACGTGCTCCCAAAGCGCTCAGTAGTATTGAACATTTGTTCTCTGATTGTGAGCTTTCCCAAACATCTCTCTAATAATTCTGAGATCACAGAACAGTGAATAACCATTCATGCAAAGGGGATGTGACCTGTGTAAGCAGATGAAGTACCCACATTGAAGAAATCCAAGAGCTTTTGAAGCAGTAAAGTATTAGTCCAAAAAAAAAATCTAACTCTAATAGATATGTGCATGTGCTTACCCTTAGGTAAGAGAATGCATATTCAGTCAATGGTAGCCAAATTCATTCTTGACAAACCCATTTTTGCAGGGGACAAAACATAGGTCCAAAAAAGGAAAATGATTTATCTAAGATCACACAGCAAAGCAATCATCAGCAATCAAGGGATTAAAACTTAACACTGACTCCTGGACAAAAACACAATGAAATCCATGATTCAGAAACAGCTTTTATCATTTTGTCAAAAGAACATTTGTAGATAGTTCTAGCAGGTAATTAGGTATATTTTTGAGTAACAAGATCCAAAGAGCAGGATTTTTACACTGCAAAGAATGATTTCTTCTTCCAGAGACTATTCCAACAAAGAACTCTAACCAGACTGGAGGAGAGCTCTAGCTTGTCACAATTCTTTGTCTAGAAAACCTCAATTTATTTAGGCAGGATGGGACAAACATTTAAGTCTTCACTGTTTGTTGCTAAGTTGCCTTTAAGCACCTTGCCTAAGGACAAGACAGTCAATCTTCCTCAAAGTATTTTATCTGCTCATTTCTTCTTTTATTTCCTTTAGAGAGGGTGTCCCAAATATCTCACTGCAGGTTTAAGCTTTGATAACTAAAATGAAAAAAAAAAGTCTCCTGTGCATTTATATGCACGTGTTAATTCCTCAATTACATGGCAAACTTTTGTAAGTAATGATTATTTCATTCTTAATATTTGCCTCTGCAACTGGTAGTGCCTGGCCCATAGTAGGATTTTCATAAATGCTTGCTGTTCAGTTGCAAAACATAAGTAAATTTCTCTGAAACCTATAGCATTGCGTCAGATCAAACCTATAAAAGGGAGAAGGATGCTTGCCAAAGGTGGTTGTTCATTTGTTTCAGTTGTGTCCTATTCTTGGTGACCCCATTTGGGGTTTTCTTGGCAGAGAAATTATTTGCCATTCCTTCTCCAGTTCATTTTACAGATGAGAAAATTAATGCTAACAGGATTAAGTGACTTGTCCAGGATCACATAGCTAGTAAGAATCTGAGGCCAGATTTGAACTCAGAAAGATGAATCATCCTGACTCCAAGTCCAGCACTCTCTCCAGTGAGCCACCTAGAGTCCCTTACCAAAGATGCTCACCATAGTTAGGGAAGGGAACTAAGATAGTAACTACAGAAGAAGGATCCCCTGTGACTGAGATCTTTCAGATGCTCCACTTTGCAAATTACATCATATTGGTTGTAGCAACCCTTGAAAGTAGAAAGCAACTTTTGGACAAGACCTAAAACTAAAAGACCAAGTAGCAAAAAAAGGAAAAAATAAATGAGTGGATATAAATTACCAAAATAGTGAAGCATTGCATAGGTAAAGTGCTAGAGTGGGATAAGGAAGATAGTAGTTCAATTCCTGCCTCAGGTCATTATAGCCCTGATCAACTTGATTTCGCCTTCCAGCCTCAGTTTCCTCATCTGCAAAATGAGAATAATCAATATACCTACCTCAGTGTTGTTTTGACGATCAAATAAAATAATTTATGAAAAGAACTTTGTGAACCTTAAAAGTGATGCATAAATTTGAGGTATTATTGTTTTTATCATGCAATTAGGCAGACAATATGTAAAGTTAATCCTTCAGTAAATGTTATTTTTTTCTGGCAAAGATACAAATCAGGTCTAGAATAAAGGAAGAAAATAAGCTACATTGCTTTCAGGAAATTGCAAAATCCATTAATGAACCCAAATCTCCTTCAGAAACAAAGGCCCATCTTTTTTACTTATATAGATATGATTATATGACTGAGAAGAAAGAGATACCATAGTCTCTGAAGAATTAAAAAAAAAAACCCAAGAGTTTCTATTTTATTTTAAAAGCTACTCTCTTTTCTAATGTTGAACTTTATCAATCCCAATTTGACTTCATTTTGTCCTTCCAACTCTACCCCATTTCTTTACCAAACCAGAACAAGGTCATTCATCTATATCTATGTCAAAAATATCTACATCAAAAATCAAAAATATCAGGTCCCAGGAGGATTCTGGGAAGATGGTAGAGTAGTAGATTGGTAAATTTCAAACTTCTGATTTTTCCCCATAAATGCAAATTTGTGCCTCTGGGCAAACATTAACTCAACAAAAATCAAAAAGACTTGGGGTAAAACAGGGGTGCCTCCAGCTACAACCCAAGAAGATTTGAAGAAAGACTTGGGTCTGTAATTAAGCCATGTGAAGTGCAAACACCTCCAGGTTAACTCCATAAACACCAAGTAGGGACTCCTCAGGCTAGTTGGGTGTGGCTAGAGCCCTAGCTGGAACCACAGAAACTTTCACCTCTCCAACTGCTTGTGGAATTCCAGTCTGAATCTGGGAAGACAGAGGGAATGTGGGCAGATTAAGAACATCAGGCCCAGCTGTGTTGTGGGACCTGGCTTTGGGTAAGAAGAAACCAGCACACCTGTAAGCGCAGAGACAATGGGACAGAGGTGTTATGGGCTGTGGTCACTTGCTGGAGGATGGAGCTCTTAATTTGGGATTCCTGGTCAGGGAGGGAGCTGAAGTGAAGCCAGAGACACCACCACCTCATCTCAGGATTAGAGATGCTTACACTAACACCTCTTATTTAAAAAAAAAATGAACTGGCAAAGTAGAAAGAGCTTCACCATAGAAACATAAAATGGAAACAGGGAAAACTGAGGTTCATCTTCAAAGAATATTAAAATTTAAAAACTTCTACCCCAAAGAATAATGCGAAATGGCTCCCTGCCCAGAGAAAATTTATAGAAGAGCTCAAAAGAATTTAAAAATCAAATGAGAGTCTTTGGGGGAAAACTTTTTAAAAAGTGATAGAACATGAGGGGAAAATAGAAATGGAGAAAATCCACCTATCACTATCTCAATGAGATCCTTTGTGGAAAACATATAGTAATATTATTGCCAAATTTTGAAATCCCCAGATCAAAGAGAACATTGTGCAAGAAACAAGAAAAAAAAAAAACAATTCAAATATGCTGGAGCTACAATTAGAATTGTGCAGGACTTATCAGCACCATAATAACAGACCATACGTCCTGGAATCATATCTACTGAAAATCCAAAGAATTAGGCCTGCAGCCAAAAAATATCATATCCAGCAAAATTATCTATAATATTGAACAAAATACACAGGAAGTCCTAAGTCAGAATTCTGATTTGGGATACAAGGGAGATGCTCATAGTAGGTATGCACAAAATGCAACACAGAAAAGAAAGGAAAAAGGACCAGAAGAAAATGTCATCATAGAAGTCTATGAGAAAAAAAAAGCTAGTCACATTTGACAGAAAAAAGGGGACAACCTACTGATATTCTTGCAATGTCAAGGAAGCAAGAAAAGATCCTAATATGCTAGATAAAACCCTGTGGCTAAATTATGGAAGATTATGGACAAGAGTCATACAGAGTGAAGGCATAGGTAGATTGAGAGCTCTATCGTGCAGGGAACATGCTCATCAATGAGACCACAGACTGATCTAAGTAAGCATCTACTACATACACTAATACCAAATTAAATAAGGCAGTGCAGGATAAGCAGGGGAAAGAATAAGCTGTATATTGCACAAATACATATAATATAATTTGGAATCATCATAAGCATATAAATGTCCATTTCTTTTGGGATCTTCCAAAAGGAATTTTGTTTTAAATTTTGTCAGAGAGGTATAGAGTTAACCAAGATCATGAGAGACACATAGGGCAAGGGTGGTCTAACATAAAGGGATCTAGTCTTAAAACCTTAGCTGTATCACTTTCTATATAATCTATTCTAAATCATTTAATCTCTCAAGATCAGTGTTTCTCATTTGTAAAAATAGAGATAAGGTGTTCAATAATCACCAAAGAAAATTGTTATTTTAAAGAAAATGTTTTATAAATTTTTAAATTCTATGAAATTTGAACCATTATTTTCTCCTACATCCCAACTGCAAGTCCAGCAAAAGAAAATGTCAATAAATTAACCTTTATCTCCTTAATATAGAAGCTAACTTTTTTCTTGAATCATCTTTCTTTGATCTCAATTTGATTTCTCTTGATCCTCTCAACACCAGATCATTTCTTTGACAAATTGGAACGTTACCCATGTGATAGAAGTCAAAGTCTGGGCCCAGTATGGTATCAATAAATGGCCAGGATTCATTTTGTCATCAGAAAGTAAGGGACAATGTCACAACATAGGTAAGTAGCTGGACAATTGAACTTAGAGTAGGAAGTCCCAATTCTGTCTCAGGCGCTCTCTGTGTGAACCTGGACATATCAGATAACCCCTCTGAATCTCAGTTTCCTCACCTGGAAACTGGGAATAATAATACCTGCAGTAGAGCTAGCCACCTCAAAGTCTTATTATATGAAGTAAAATATACAAAGTGTATATAATATTTTGAATTTCTTAAACAATAATGTTGCTTTCAGCTATTGCAATCATTGTATTTTTGAGAAGAGCTAAGTTATTCAAATTTCTTCATCGAACAATATTGCTATTACTGTGGACAACATTCTTTATCCTGTTGATTTAATTATGCATCAGTAAGTTGTAAGTCTTTTCAGGTTTTTCCAAAATCATCCTGCTTGTCCCTTCTTGTAGCAAAATAATACTCCATTACAATCATATGCCACATCAAGTTTAGTCATTCCCCAATTGATGGATTTTGATTTCCAATTCTTAGAAAAAAAAAGTATTTTTATACAAATAGATCATTTCCCTTTTTTGGGATCTCTTTTGGATATATACCTAGCAATAATATTGCTTGATCAAAGGGTATATGTAATTTTATAGTCCTTTGGACATAGGGCCAAATTGCATTTCCAATGGTTGAATTAGTTCACAATTCCACTAACAGTACATTAGTTTCCCAGTTTTCCTACATCTCCTCCAACATCCAACATTTTCCATGTTTATCATATTAGACAATCAGGTAGGTATGAAGTAGTACCTCAGAGTTATTTTAATTTGCATTCCTCTAATCAATAGTGATTTGGGGCATTTTAAAAAATATTATAGATAGCTTTGATTTGTTTGAAAACTTCCTGGAAAGATTTACACAACTGATGCTGAGCAAAACAAGCAGAACCAGGAATACTTTGTACACAATAACAAAAATATGTGACGATTGGCACAGTGGATAGAGCACCAGCCCTGAAGTCACAAGGACATGAGTTCAAATGTGACCTCAGACACTTAACACTTCCTATCTGTGTGACCCTGGGCAAGTCACCTAAACCCAATTGCCTCAGAAAAAAAAAAGAAGAAGAATGCATGCTGATCAATTATGAAAAATTTGGTTCTTCTCAGTGATTCAGTGATCCAAAGCAATTCCAGTACACTTTGTACAAAAAATGCCATATGCATCCGGGAGAAAAAAAAACTAAGGAGACTGAATGTAAATCAATACATGTTATGTTCAATTCTTTTTTTCTATTTTTTTTCTCTCTCCCATGGTTTTTCCCTTTTGCTCTAATTTTTCTCTTCCAACATGATTCCTAAAGCAATGTGTATCAAAAATTAATAATTTTGCTAGAAAAAGGAATTATAATATAATATTGGTTAGTTTCATTATTGTTTATCTATTTTATTGAATTTTCCATAAAACTAGCTGTAATTTTATTAATCTCACCTTTAAATTTTTAGGATTTTCAATTTGGTATTTAATTAGGCATTTTTAATTTGTGATTCTATTTTTTTAGTTGCATGTCCAATTCATTGTTCTACTTTTCCTCTATTTTACTGATGCAACCAATTAGCCATATAAATTTTCCCATAAGTACCATTTTGGCTGCCTTCCATACATTTTAGTATGTTGTCTCATTGTTGTCATTTTCTTTAATGAAGTTATTGATTCTTTCTATGATTCCTTCTTTCACCCACTTCTTTTGTAGGATAAGCTTATTTAATTTTCAATTAATTTTAATCTCTCTTTTCCTGGCCATTATGAAATGTAATTTTATTTCATTATGATCTGGAAAGTATGCATTTATTTTTTTCTGTTTTGGGTTGTGAGGTTTTTATGTCTTAATATATGATCAATTTTTGTGTAGGTGTATAGCTGAGAAAAAGGTATATTCCTTTCCATTCCTGTTTGTGTTTCTCTAGAGATCTATCAAAATTAACTTTTCTAAAATTGTATTCACTTCCTTAACTTCTTTCTTATTTATGTTTTGGTTAGATTTATCTAGTTCTAACAGGGAAGAGTTGAGGTCCCCCACTAGTATAGCTTTATTATCCATTTCCTCCTGTAACTCATTCAACCTCTTAAAAAATTTAGGTGCTATATCATTTCATGCCTTTATATTTAATGCTGACATAACTTCATTGCTATGGTATCTATCAGCAAGATAGTTTCCTTCTTTATCTTTTTAAATTAGACCTACTTTTGTTTCTGCTTTGTCTGAGATATGACTGCTACTCCTTTTTTACTTCAGTTTAGACATAATAGATTTTGCTCCAGCCCTTTACTTGGTCAAATCTTAAGAATAAAGCCAGTCCATACCAAGAAAAGGTGGATAACTCACAATAAGAGAGCCAAGTCTTACTAGTTATTTCCACTTCACTAGGGCATTCTGGGGCCCAGAATTCCCCAAGACCAAAAAGCAGGTACTGGTGGTAATTATCAAGAACTGTTTACCAGGGTTTCTTCAATCAATTGCCAGGGAAGATGCTGAGTATCTGAACTGTTTTTCATTGCAATAAATCTATGCTGAAGCTAACTTGAGAGATCTGTATGTTTTTCTTCCTAAGAACCTTTGAACTCACTGGTACCCTTATATCTGGCATGAAGGCTGAGACACCTGAGCTCTGAGGTTTATTTTGAGGTTATTTCATAAAAAAAAAAATCAGAAAAATATAACCTCTCAGTACAAGAAAAGGCTGTTAGAGGTCACCTACTCCAATCTCCTTTCAAAGATATTGATCTTCTCCATAACATCACCCAACAAGGAGTTATCTGACCCCTGGTTGAAGATCTCAAGAGATTAAGAAGTCTCTACTTCACAAGGAAGCTCATTCTACTATATTTTCCCCTTATATTGCACTGAAATATGCCTCCCAATAACTTCTGCCTGTGGCTCCTTGTTTGGTTCTCTTGGGTCAAGCAGAAAAAGCCTAATTATCTCTTATATTTGACATCTTTCAATTATGAGTATATATCAGGGCCTCTCATTTTGTTTGTTTCATGGTCCCCCTTGGCAATCCAGTGAAATACATGGACATGAAGCGACTAGGAAGTCTGATGGAATGAAGGCTAGATATAGAATCAAGAGCTTAATTCAAATCTAGCTGCAGACACTTACTAGATATTTGACTCTGGAAAAGTCATTTAATTTCTTTCTGCCTCAATTCCCTCAACTGTAAAATGGGGATAATCACAGCACCTACTTTGCATAATTGTTATGAGGATCCAATGATATTTGTAAAGTTCTAAGCAGATTGCTCAGTACATAGCAAGTGTTAAAACATGTTTCTCCCCTTTCTTTCCCCTCCTGCTCCTCATGAATTCCTCAGAATGCTTTTCAACCCACAAAATAAAATATATCAGATTAAAAGGGAAACTAATTACATTGAAATAGTAGTGTTTTATATGTATGTGTAAATATTTATTTTTAAGTAATATGTTAGATATAAATAAATATACAAAATAATATGTTGTATAAATACATGCTTATACACATATATAAATATATATATATATATATATATATATATATTTTTTTTGTATGTGCTTAAGTTTATAGACCTCTGGCTAAAATTTCCCAGATTGAAACTAAACACTCAGTACATTTCAATTTATGTCAAGGACTCCACTGCCATCCTTTCAATTGACCTAGATTCACAATCTCAGAGTCCTCCTTGACTTTTCACTCTCCCTCACCTCACATAGCCAATTGGGTTCCACTACCCCCTATCTTTCCAACTTCACTATACATAACCACCCTTTCTACACTCTGTGTCCAGTCAAGCTGGACTTTTTACTTGTTTTCCTATACGGCATTCCCTCTGCCATTCCTACCTCATAGAATCCTTTGTTTCTCTCAGGACTTAAATTAAGTACCACCTTCTACAGGAAGCCAATATTAGTCCCTTTCTGATTAGTCAGCTACCTAGTACTTAATTTGTGTGCTTATTCTGCATACATGTACATGTTGAATCTCCCACTAGAATATGATCTCTTTGAGAAAAGTTTTATTTTTTAATTCCCAGTAGCTGGAACAAAATAGATATCTAATAAATGTTTAATGACTTCATGATTAATAGAGGGTATTGTCTCACCAGAGAGATCCCACTACCATGTAAATCATAATTTTATACCAAAATTCAAAACATATAGATGTTTGTATGTATGTGTGTATTTGTATTCCAAAAACCAATCTAGCTGCACAGGGTAAAGCTAGTCACCATAAGACAAAATGAATTTGTTTGGCCACAATTCAAAATCATTTACAAAGCACAGAGGGGTTGTGAGCTATGTGGGTGGACAGGGCAGCCACACAAATGAAATTGCATTTTTTGAAGTACAGGAATATTCTGACTATAGAATATTTGCATTATAGATGTAGGTACATATCATACATACATATTTAAAAGATTACACATTCTCCACTTTAAAAATGCAACATTCAAGCTATAATAAGCAAATCCTGGGATGAAAGCAAGGGACAGCTGTATAGATATAAGGTTCCACAAAGGTTGGAAACAAAAATTTCAATATGACACAATGAAAATGTACCCAACTTCAAAATTGGAACTGTATTATTTCACTCTATTCCATCTCCCTTTAATATAAAGGGCATGTTAGGGCAAAGAATAGGGATCTAAGCATCATAAGATTTGCAGTTAGAGAGAAAAGAAAGGAATAAGCAGTAAAAATTAGTTTGGAGAGATAGAAGAAATGTGAAGTTGGGGAAATGGATACTTGGTTCTGATATATCTTAGTAAGTTGTTATTAAAAATGAGTTCAATTTCCAAGAAAGTCACTGATTTAAAAAAAAATCTCTACATACTGCAAAGTATTTTAGCAATATGTTTTTGTTATAGGAAATAAAGTAAACATCCACTGGTGAGGGAATGGCTAACCAGATTGTGGAATATACATATAGTAGAATATTACTGTGCTGTAAGAAGTGCCTAATATTATGACTATAGAGAAGTATGGAAAACTCACAAGAAATAATGCAGAATGAAATAGAACAAAGAAAACAATGTACACAATGACTACAATAACGGAAATGGAAAGGACAATAACACACCTAAAAGAGAATGTTGTAAAATCACAAAGAACAAGCAGGATCCCAAAAAGAGATAGGAGACATCATGGGCCCCATGCCAGTTCTTTGTTAAAAGAAAATCAAAGCTGTGGAATAGTGCATACATTTTCATACTTGTTCAATATACTAATTGAGTTTTTCTTCTCTCTTTTCTCTTTCTTTAAAATTTACATTTGTTTTGTCATATGAAATGACTTTCTGGAAGAAGAAAGGAAAAGGATACTGGGAGAAAATGTTATGACATAAAGACAAAGTTATTCATAAAAATACATTTTAAAAAGAAAAATAACTTTAATAGGAAGAAAAGAAGACCCAAAACTTTTGGATAAATTTTTACATCAGAAGAAAGACCATTTTTTCCTATAAGCCAAAAAGGATCAAATTGAATGGCGACATTCATAGAGAAATCATAAAACTTTCTTTTATTTGCTAATGAACTTCACCATAGAAAAGAATAAGAAATAAACAGAACTCCAAACATCATTTACATTCACATCCCCCCCTTCTCAACACACACACACACACACACACACACACACACACACACACACACACACACATACAACACTGGACACCAGGGATAGAGACATGGCTCTTCTAGGATTCAGACATGTAGTCAGGCTTTAATTAAACAGTTTCTCCCATGAAGGGAATGAATAATATTCCCAATCTAGCATCTCATCCATGATAAACTCTGCTGCATCTCTTCTATTTCCAAATGAATTTGGCTTATTAAAAAAGTAATGGGCTATTAATTAACTTTGCACTCATACAAAGCTGTTTAATTCTCAATCCAATTAGCAGCAATCTGTTGAAGGATTCTAATGATTATTTTAAATTTGCTAACAGAAACATCTTTTCACTTTTCATAAGTTATTTATAGAATAGCACACATCAGATCCTGCTTGGCTTTTAATTCAATAACATTTTTATTAAACTCACTTTTTATCAATCTGTACATGAGAATATTTAGAAGAATCTTATTTTTAAAAAAACAATTGTCACATTAGGTCAGAACTGTGATTCATTCAGTCCCTCATAGAGGCAACAAAAACAAATCATGGAATGAAGTAGTTGTGCTCCTGGAATGAAGCCTTCAAAGACTAGGAACATACTTTCAAATATCGAAGACAGCTTAGTTTACTGGAAAGCTCGCTGGACTTGGGTATCCGATGAACTGGATTTTAATACTGGTTTAGTTGTTTACTCTATCTGTGCGGCCTTGAGCAAAACTACAGCCTAAGTCTCAGTTTCTTCATCTGCAATATGGAGACAAAATCTATTTCACAAGACCGCTGTTAGGGAAATACCTTGAAAACTCTAAAAACACTATAAAATATAAATTACAAGCCAACTCATTATTACTGTATTATTACCTCTGAAATATTCCTTGATAAGCAATAATGAATCTTTGATATGGAAATGAGTATAAAAAACATTTACAAAACACTTACTATGTAGCAGGCAAATTTCATTACAAATGGAAACTAGACAGTCCCTGTTCTCAGAGCTTAATTTCTAAACAGGGAAAGCAATATATAGGAGCTAAAAAGAATGGTAGAAGATAGAGAATTGCAATATAATTTAGAAAAGGCTTGAGAGTGATGTGAAAGCCTGGTTCCAGGCAAGAAGAATCTGACCAACCTTTATGCCCTCCAATTATGCCTTTAGTTTCTACTCCCTATTCCCTTTAGAACTGACTAAAAATATTAAGTCTTGTGGAAGCAAATTCCAAACAGTGAAATTAATAAATTTATGTTTGAGATTGAATGTTCAACTTTGCCGCCATTATCACCACAGACTTAACTTACCAAGAAAACAACAAGCTTTCAAAAGACTACTCCTTGACTGAATAAAGTCCTTCAGCTGACAAAACAAACAAAGCTTGACAGCTGTCATGTCAATATTCTGTGTAATCATGAGTAAAGATTTCAACATCAGCAAGGCATTAAGGGGACATCATGATGGCACTAAGGGTCTAAGACTGTTTTCCCATGATATCTTTCAGGAAGGTTTATTTCCTTCTGAGCAAACCTAGAAGGGTAAAAAGTGGTTTCTTAAAGAGACAAGATAATTTTCAAAACGTTCCTCTCTACAGTCACTTAGTGGTATTTCTCAGTAATCAATTGGCTGCTTAATAAAGCTCATGCAACTATAGACTGCATAATCTCTTACATTATTAGTATTAATAGAAGTTCAGTGTCCAAAAGGAGACAAGTGACAGCCTCGTTGTCCTCTGCCTTGGTCAGATGGATTAAAATCTAAAGCATTTTGTTACTTTCACAGTTGGACATGTTAGGAAAGATGCTAACAAAGGTGCACATGTCCAGAAGTGGGCAAGGGCTATGGAGTCCAAGGGACTGGGTTCAAATTCCACCTCTGATGATTACTATCTTTGGGTCCCTGAGGAAACTACTTATTCTGCTTGTATTTCAGATTTTTCAACTGTAAAATGAGGTAGAACAAGGCAATCCTTCCAAACTTAGATCTAGAACCAGGACACCAACAAGCCTGAGTAATTTCCAACATAAGGATCCATTGAAAGAACTAAGAATATTTAATCTCTAGAAAACAAGAAACAAAATGGTACAGGACCATTTAAATATCCTATCATGCAAAAAAGAGATTAGATTTGTTCTGCTGTACCCCAGATGGCATGATACACTTCTAAGGCTCTCTCCTTATTTTCATCTAGAGAAAAGCCCAACGTGTACAATTTTTTAATGATTTTTGGAGCCTCGATTTTTAAATTTTTTTAAGTTTATTTAAATATTTTATTTGAAGTTTTAAGTTCTATAGTCTATCTTTCCCTTCCCTGTCCCTTAGACAGTAAGCAATAAGATGTTATTCATGTGCAATTATGTGAAACGTTTCCATATTAGTTATTTTGTAGTTATTCAAATAAAAGAAAAAAAGAGAGTGAAAAGGGCATACTCTAGTGTGTATTCAAGCAATATCAGTTCTTTCTCTGGTGGCATATAGTATGCTACATCATTAACTCTTTGGGATTGTCTTAGATCATTATATTACTGAAGAGCTAAGTTATTCAAAATTTTTCATTGAACAATATTGCTGTTATTGTGTACAACATTCTCCTGATTCTGTTCACTTAACTCTGCATCAGTTCATATAAGTCTTTCCAAGTTTTTCTGAAGTCATCCTGCTGGTTATTTTTTAACATAATAATATTCCATTACAATCATATACCACAGTTTGTTTAGCCATTCCCCAATTGATGGGCATCTCATTTCCAATTCTTAGCCATCATCAAAAGAGGTGATATAAATATTTTTTGTACAAATAGTTAATTTCTCTTTCCCTTTTCTGTGATGTCTTTGGAATATGGATCAAGGATCACTTTTTACCCAAGACTTTTCCTGATCCACCCTAGTTCTCTCCTATGGCAGAGCCTCTTCCCATTCCCTGAAATGACTTTGTATTTCCTTTGTTTTTAATTCTCTGAGTACTTGTCTCTCTTGCTCCAACTCAATTGCATCAGAATGGAATCTTCTTGAGGTCAAAAGTTGTTTCCTGTTCATTTTTTTTTCCTCAGCAGATAAGTATCTGAGATATAGCAGGACACCAAATTCTTATTGAACTGAATTAGAATCAATGAGCAGATGTTATCAAGAAGCTAATTTCCATTCAATATAAAAACTTTCTTGTTGAGTATATGTAAGAATTTTTTGATAATGAGGGTCATACAAAAATGAAATAAGCTGATTTATAAGGAAGGGCATTTCCTCAATTCAAAGGTACCTAAAATAGAACAAACTTCAGGACTTTATTAAAATATCCAGTATATGTATGTGGCTTATGATCCATATGCACATGCATTCTAACTAAACTAAAATTCTTATGCAGCAAGAAATTTTCTATAGAGTGGTAAAATGGAGAAATCTATTTACTAATCTCATCTCTAAGGTTTCCTTCTACTTCAAAATCCTATACTTCCCTGATTCTTTTCCATTCAGCTATTTTTAGCTGGTTTTCATCTCTACAAGGACCAAACTAGACTATCCAAAAATGATGTTGGTCTTCCCCCCTCCCCTTAAGTGGAGTATAGGGAAAGAGACACAGAAGGATGAAACTCAAACATATATTTTCCAGTGTAACCTTCAGGCATGATTGAAAGAGGAAGCCGTGATTTCTCAAATACAAAATTGGCAGTTTCTTTAATGTCACAGAAATTTTCTAGCTGAAAAGTTAGTATGCATCTGACCAGTACTATTAAGGGTTCAAAGTAAACTTCTCAAATCCAGGTTATCAACTAGAGAACCTCCAGACTCTCAAAATTAACCTGCCTTTAAAATCAAATTTTAATATTTATAAATAGGAGCAGGTTATATTTACTGTTAAATCCATCCATACACACACAATATAAAACCTGAGTCTCTCATTTTCCTTTCTTTTCCCTTCTTCATCTATCTCTTCCAAATATTCCCTTGAGTGCATGAACTTTTTTATAGCCCTACCTTGCTCTAGTAAGATAGAATTGCCTGTTCCCTATGTACAACTGGAAAGGGTCAAGGAAGAATGAATGACACACTTTGTAACTGTAAAATTATATTAGAGTAGAAAACTGCTTTTGAAGTTGTGGCTTTAGTATTTGCACGTGTATCATTAAAAAAATCAGATCAATCAACATCTTTAAGTCTGTTTTCTCCCGTATAAAACAATAATAATGATCCTTTCCCTACCTAATTCAAAGAACTGTTGAGGGAGAAAGCACATTGGCTATAATAATGGGAATTGACTTATTTTTATCTAACATAACAAATAAATGAATTTTTTGTATATCACCAGATAGCCCACTAACCTCAATACAGCCTGTCCTAAAAGCTCAAAAAGCTTTCTGCAAAATCAACATGTCTAGACCAAATTGCAAAACCTATTTCCTATGTATTAGTCATGGCAAGGTTGCAATTAGAGCTACTTGTGTTCCAAAAGTATTAAAATAACCCATGTTCCATAATCATTTGGGATTCTTATGGGAGGTGATCAATACCCACTGGCTGCTTTTGTATAAGTCCAGGTGAGTAAACTACACCTTTCCTCTCAATTCTCCAACTATTCTCCCATTTTACGTCGCTATTGGGAGATATTTTACAAACAATTTTGTGCAAAATGTTTCCAATTTATAGCAGTTTCCAATGTTTCTGGCCAGTTTCTTGTGAGTGAATTTTTACTGTTATTGTTGCCTAATAATTCAGAAATGAGCTAGAACAGACTCAGCTGCTAACTGTGGTTGTTATTTTGAGTCTTACGTTTTCAGAAAGAGGTTTTATTTTATTCTTTAAAAATATTTACTTTGGAATTCGGCCATTGCACTGTCTTGATGTATATCTTAAAAATGGGATGAAGGACTATGATGTATGTGTGCATATATAGAGAGAGTTTCAAGATTATTCATAATTACTAGCTAGCATTCCCTCTCAAAAACTGGACCATTATTCCCTACTTTATCTCCAAAATCCTATGACATCATCCTCCATTCTTTTCTCACACCAGTCTCTGGCAAGAAGATAATGCTTCCTTATCCTGCCCAGGACTCTTTGTTGTTGTTGTTGTTGAATTAAATTTCTTTTTTCAATTAACAAGCATTTATTTCCTCTCCATCCCAATCACATGTGTTCTTTTCCTAGTTTTTTTATCTCTTTGGGGTACAGGGCTTAGTAATGGTGTGGATGGGTCAAAAGATATGTACAAGTAAGTAACTTTGGAGGCACAGTTCCAAAATGCTTTTCAGAATGTACACCCATTGACAATTTGCGGACATAACAAAAGTGCATTAATGTACCTACTTTCTTAAAGCCTCTCCAACACTTGTCAATTTTGCCAATTTAATGGCATAAGGTGGATCCCAAAGTTGCTTTAATTTCTTATTCTTTAATGATTAGTGATTTAGAATATTTTTTCATATGGTTATTGATAACTTGGATTTCTTCTCTTGAAATTTTCTTATTCATATCTTTGCATGATGTCAACTCTCATGGCCCATACCCATTCAGTTGCTAAGCTCTCTGATAAATGCCCTCTTCTCTCTTTGACACTGCCACCAATCTTGAAGCTGAACTTTATCATCTCACACCTGGACTCTTATAAAAGCCTGCTGATTTTTCTCCCTCCTGTTTTGTCTTTCCCTACTCAGTACGTTCTCCATTGAGTGATCACACTGATGTTCTTAAAGCCCAAATCTAATCATGTCACACATATCCCTATTCAATAAACCCTAGTGGCTTCTTATTACCTCCAGGATCAAATATGAAGTCCTCCATTTGGCTATTAAAGCTCTTCAGAACTTAGTCCCTTGCTATCTTTCATGTCTTCTTATGACTTCTTCCTCTCCATGTACTCTGTGATCCAATGACACCAGTTTTCTTGCTATTCCTTCAACATATGACACGATATTTTCTGAATCCACTCTGGGAACTTTTACTGGCTGTTCCTCTGGCTGGAGTACTCTCTCTCTCTCTTCATCTCTTCATCTCTTGGCTGTTAAATAATCATAGCTAAAAGTCTACTTTCTACAAGAATTTTTTCTGACTTCACCTTAATGCTAGTGTCTTCCTTTTGTTGATTATCTCTTAATTATATATCTTTATATATCTTGTTTGCACATAATAGTTTGCATGTTGTCTCCTCTATTAGACTATGGACTCCTTGAGAACAGGGACATTTTTGGTCATTTTTAATTGACACTGTATATAACTATGTCTAGTGCATAGTATACACATAATAAATGCTTGTTGACTAAGTGACAACTGAATAATGGCTCTTATTCTTACAAATTTGCATCAGTTCTTTATACAACTTAGAAAATGAGATCTTTTTCACAAAGATTTTTTCCAAGTTGTCTGTTTCAATTCTAAAATTATCCATATTAGTTTTGCTTGTACAAAATCTTTAATTTTGTATAATTAAATTGTTTTGTTAATATTTTTCTTTTCTGTGATCCTCGCTATCCTTTATTTGGTCATAAATTCTTTTCCTATCTATAAAACCAAGAGGGATTGTTTAAAAAATAGAGAGCTTGATTGTGGACAGTGGGGAATTAAATACACAGCATACAAAGCAAATGAATCTACTGTGGTAACCTCTTATTTGACAAGCACAGAGACCTCAGCAACAGTGATAAAGACTCATTTTATTTTTTTTAAAAAACTATTTGGAAAATTGGACAGCAATATAAAAGAGATTATATTTAGACCAACTCACACCTAATACCAAGATAAACTCAGAATGAATATATAACCTAAATGTTGAAAAACCACTTCATAAAGAAATTAAAGAAACATGGGAAAAAATGCCTATCAGATATATGGATAGAAGAAAAGTTCATGACCAAATATGAGATAGTAAAGATTGCAGAAGAGAAAATGGGGCATTTTTATTATATAAAATTAAAAAGGTTTTGCAAAACAAATCCAGTTAAGATTAAAAGGGAAATAATTAATTGGGAAAAATCTTGACATCAGGTTTGTCTGATAAAGATTGCACTTCCAATACATATAAAGAACTGATTCAAATGTATAAAGATAACAGGTATTCTCTAATACATATAAAGTCTAAGGAAAGGAATAGGCAGTTTTCAAGAAAAGAAGTTTTTATAGCCAGATGAAAAAATGTTCAAAATCAGATCAATGCAAACCAAAACAAATCTAAATATCTCACATCTATCAAATTTTCAAAAATGACCAAAAAAGTAAAATGACAAATATTAGGACTATGAGAAAATAAACCCATAAATATACTATCAACAGATCCATGAATAGGTATGACCATACAGATACAAAGCAAGACTTATATAAACTGTTAGAAATAGAGTAAACAGAACCCGGAGAATACGTTATACAATAACAATATTATAATGAGAAACAATTTTGAAAACATCAAAAAAACCATCATTTATTCAATGACAGTACATGATTTCAGGGGACCAATAAGGAAGCATGTTATGCACCTCCTTAAAGAAGGTAGGATTTAGGGTGTAAGAATTTTTACATACAACTAATGAGGGGATTTGTTTTGTATAACTAACACATATTAGCTACAAAGAACTTTTTTTTTACTCTTTTTGTCATTGGAATGGGGAAGGAGAACAGGGTGGAAAGGAGAGCAAATGAATGTCTGTTAATTAAAAAAATAAAACACAATAAATATAGAGAGGTTAGGAAAGAGACTGCAGGTGTGGAATGTTGCATGCACTTTCAGATGAGGTCACTGTACTTTTATTTCTGCTTAATTGCTTTAATTTGTTACAAGAAAGATTCTACACAGTGAAGGTAATCTGAAAATGTTAATAGTGTAAAAATAAAACACATAAATAAAACCTTTTTTAAAGAATCACAAAAGAAATAATGAAAAAAGTGGGAAGGAAGGGACTTTAAGAATATCAGACTCAAACTATGCTATAAAACAGTAACTATCAAAATAATTAGGCATAAATTTAAAATTTTTTAATGAGGCAGCTAAGTGGTATAGTTCTTTTTTTCTTTTTTTTAAATTTTAAAAATTAATTTTATAATTATAACTTTTTTTACAGTACATATGCATGGGTAAATTTTTACAACATTATCCCTTGCACTCCCTTCTGTTCTGAATTTTTCTTTCCTTCCCTCCACCCCCTCCCCTAGATGGAAGGCATTCCCATACATGTTAAATATGTTATAGTATATTCTAAATACAATATATGTGTGCAGAACTGAATTTTTT
Organism: Sminthopsis crassicaudata; assembly: GCF_048593235.1. Lineage (NCBI taxonomy): Eukaryota > Metazoa > Chordata > Mammalia > Dasyuromorphia > Dasyuridae > Sminthopsis > Sminthopsis crassicaudata. The sequence continues at coordinate 442,109,636 of NC_133618.1, read as the reverse complement.
GTTGCACAGGAAGAATTGGATTCAGAAGGTAAAAATAACCTGGGAAGAAAAACAAAAATGCAAACAGTTTACACTCATTTCCCAGTGTTCCTTCTCTGGGTGTAGCTGATTCTGATCATCATTGATCAATTGGAACTAAATTAGATCTTCTCTTTGTTGAAGATATAGTAGTATAGTTCTTAGAACACCATGTCTAAAGTCAGGAAGACTCATTGTCCTGAGTTCAAATTTTGTCTCAAAAATTTCCTAGTTGTATAAGATTTTACTTAACCCTATTTGCCTCAATTTCCTTATCTGTAAAATGAGCTGGAAAAGGAAACAGCAAATCTTTCTAGTATCTTTGTCAAGAAAACTCCAAATGGGAGCACAAAGTAAGGAGAAAATGGAGGGAGAAGAGAGGGGCAAAGGAAGGAGGAAGAACAGGAAAAAGGAGAGAGTGATTAATCAGCAGAACAAAGTAGGTTTATAATATATAGAAGCAAGTAAACTAGAAGCCTACAGTTTATAAACCCAAAGATCTCAGTCATTGGAATAAGAACTCAATTCTATTTGCCAATGATTCACACTTTCTTCCTGCTTTGTGGGTTGTTGGTAACAATGTGGATGTAACACTGGGACTGAATCAGGAAAATAGAATTTAAACTCAGCCTCAGACACTTACTAGCTATGTAACCATGAGTAAGTCAAAATCAATTTCCTCAATCATAAAATGAGCATAATAATAACACAAACCTCACAGGATAGTTATAAAGATCAAATGAGATAACATTTATAAAAAGATCTTAGCATAGTAACTGGAATGTAATAGTCAATACAGAAATATGTATTCCTTTTCCTTCCCTCCTCTTTTCTCTAGCAGATTGCCCCCACAATCAACTCTTCCTCTAATCTTCAAACCACTCCCCATTTACTGTTACCTTCTTTGTCTCCTATTAATATTTCTGCGTCTCCTCCATCCTGAAAAAAAAATCCTCTAACTTGACCAACCAATCCCTGAAGATCTCATCTTATAACCTTCTTCCTTTTCTCTGTTAAACTCTTTTTTTAAAGCCATCTGAATTTATTGTCCCTACTTCCTCACTCTTTTTTAGGCCCCTGCAATTTAGCTTCTGACTTCACTCAGTTGAAAGTACTCTAAAATTAGCAGGGATCTCTTAATTACTAAATCGATGGTCTCCTTTAATTTTTTATTTTTTGTGACCTTTCTATAACACTGCATTGTTGACCACCTTCTTCTATATATTCTCACTTTTCTGGATTTTCATCCTCACCTCCTGGCTTCCTTGGCTCCTTTCCTAGAGATTGAGGCTGATGACTTTGCATAGATCTGCCTTACTTAATTCCAAATCACTTCCAATTAAGACATCACCTTCCTGATGTCACTGGTCCTCTAAGAGAGGAAAGTACAAACAATAATCTGTGAATAATAATAACTTCCCCACTGGGACCCCAAATGGCTAGTTCTAGTTGGGCAATGTTCCCTCCTTTCCTTCTTCCCTTTCCCTTTTTCCCTCCCTTCTTTCCTCTGTCTGTATGGGGAATCCTACCTTTGAACGTGGGTGCTTTGTCCAAAGGAACATAAATGTTGGTCACTAGAACCTTGCAAGAAATTTTTGGTTGGGAGCTATATATTTTTTCTTTTCCCTATTTATTCCATTATTTTTTAAACTGGAATAATTGATTATTTTGTCTTTCTTATATGATTTCTTGAAACAGAACTGTATAAAAATTAATTTTGATAAAGTCCACAGATATTCAAATGGAGCTGCTAGACCAAGCCTTAAACCCAAATCATTCTAGCTCTCATTGACTGACCTACTGGTCAGTGCCGACCAAGCCTCACTTGGTTTGGGTCATGGCTCAGAGTGAGGATAAAAAGCAATTCTTTCTGTTCTGGCTAAAAATCTTGAGAGTCTGATTTTTTAAAATAGTCCAACTAGAACACCTTGGGCATCATTTCTTACCTAGTCTGAAATAACTGAATGAGCATGGCCTCCACAGCCCTGCCTCACTTAAATCCAATTCACTTTCAAGTCAAAACATGATCCTCCTAATGTCATTGGTGCTCTTTGATAATGAAAGACAAACACCATCACAAATAATCACCAGAGCTACATATATAACCTTCATCCTTCTTCTTTGCTCCAGTTCCATTCTCTCAGGTGCCCAGTACACATTTGCAAACCAGGGTTCCATAGCTATCTCAAAATCAACATGTCCAAAAATTGAACTCATTCTCTTTCCCTCAAACCCCTCTATCTTGCTAAGCTCCCTATTTCTGTCCTTCTGTGAACCTAGATCCACAAGGTCAGAGTTGTCCCTCACTATATTTCTTCATATCCAAACAGGTACATATGTCCTGTCAAGTCTATCTTACATCTCCAGTAACTTTCCTCTTCTTATCACTCAAAATACAGCCACCCTATATTAGAATCTCCTAATCCCTTTCCTATAACTATGAATACAACCTCCTAATTAGTATCCCTGCCCTCTCCAAACTATCCTTCACACAGCTGTCCGTGAAACTCTTAAAGCACAAGACCATCACTACCTGCCCAATAAACTACAGTGATTTCCCATCACCTATAAGTTCAATTAGAAACTTCTCTCTCTGGTACCTTTCACAACCTCATGCCAGTCTAATTTATTACATATTCCTCCCCTTCGTGCAATTTTCAATGCAGCCAAACTGGGTTCAACACTGCTCATACATAACATTATCTCCTATCTTTATGAGTTGTGTAGGCTGACTGTCCTAGAAAGTGTCTAGAAAGCAGTCTCTCCTCATCAGACCCCTAGTGTTCCTTCTAAAATTAGCTTTGAGAAGCAGCTTGGAGTAGTAATAGCTGCCTTTAAATCCAGGTGAGTTCAAATCCTATTTCTGACATAGACATGTGACCTTAAAAAATTATTTAACCTCTCAGTGTACAAAAGAATACTATATGTATACCTGCAATATACTTGTGTGAACACACACACAGATATCTTAAATGTTAAATTCAAATGTCACATTCTATAGGTCTTTCTTAACCTCTATCCACCTTGTGTTTAGTTTTATTTGTCCATTTTTAGATCCTGTCACCCTCCCCTCAACCCTTGATTTTAAGTTCTTTGAGGGCAGGGACAATTCCAAATTTAGCATTGGATCACTAGTACCTGGCTAATAATGATAATAATAAAAAAATATTTATGTACTACTTTAGAGTTTGAAAAATGATATGCATGTTATCCCATTAAGCACATATCTGATATCTAATAAATGCTTATGGATTGAGTTCTCTATTCCTATAACATATTCTTTTTCTCTTTTCTATCTTTAAGAAGCCTTATCTTCTTTAAAAACTCAGTTCAGGTATCATCTTCACCATGAAGACTTCTCTGATATTTCCAATTGTTAGAGTTTTCTTCTACTTCAAATTATCTGTGTACATGTAGTAGACGTGTAGTAGGAGAATTTAAGGAGGGTAGAGATAGCTTTATTCTTGGTTTTATGCATCTAGTATCTAAAATAGTATCTTGAATATAGTAAATGCTTAACAAATGTTTGACCAATGGACTTGAAGATATAAAGGTACACATGTATAGGTTTATACAATATGCATAAACATGAATATTAATGTACATATTCATGTCACCTTTCTATGCAACTTTCTATGCTAAAATCATTAAGCACTTTCCCAAGAACAATTGTGTTAAATGTATAAGTATTATTATCCCATTTTAGCAGATTACAAAAACAACAACTAAAAATTAAGGTAAAGCAATTTATTTACAGCAATATTATTAGTATCAGAGACAAAATTCAAATCTGTCACCAAAATCTAAATTTATATTCTCTACTATCTTTACTGACTTTATAATAATATTTAGCTAACTCATTAATAAAACTAGTATTGTGCATGAGTGTATGTATGAAATCTCTTCTATAGCTAAGACTAATATCAATCTGCATTACTCACAACCCTTATATATCCTTCTGTTGGCTTTCTCTCCTTCCAAATCAGTTGATCTGCACTAAAAGAACATCAGCTAGTTTTAATATTAGCTTCTTCTAAAATGCAATTAAGAAAATAATCTCTTGAAGAAGAAAAAAATCATAGCTCAATCTGAAGGTAAATATCAATGATGTGATATTAAACATTTTTTCTATTATCTACTATTTCTATATCTCTCCTCACTAGAATGGTTAACAACATAGCCTAAGAATTATTCACATTCATGTAGTTTTTCAAAGTTTTCAAAACATTCCAAACTCAAAACATGGCTACAGAGCAAAGTACTATAAGTATTATTCCACACCTCCTGTAATTTTAACAGTTACACAACTAAAGTTCAGAGCCTTTGGTCTGGAACTAACAGGCTAAGGCTTAAGTCCAGACTTTCCCACTTAACTAGCCATTTGACCTTGTACCAAACAATTCTAAGATGAAGGTAATACTCAAAATACTTATCTTAAAAGAAAGTTTTAAGAATACATGAAGATAACAAATAGATGGATTTAATTAGCTCCTGAAACAAAGGAAAATTAGGGATCATTTAGCCCAAGCTGTTCCTTAAAAAAAAAAAAAAAAAAAAAAAAAAAAAGCTTTTCTATCTTTTTCTTTCTATAGTTTTAATTGAACCTTTTATGTAACCCCACCTCCATAGTCACCAGCATTGGACCTGGAATCAGGAGGACTTTAGTTCAAGTGATGCCTCAAACATTTATTAGTTGAATCATCTTGACCAAAATTTCTCTGCTTCAGTTTTATCATCTATAAAATGAGGATAAAATAGTATTTATTTCATAGGCTGTTGTGAGGATCATATGAGATACTATATTTAATCTGCTTTTCAAATGTTAAAATTCATAATGCTAGTTATTATTTCCCACTATACCCTCTCTACCCCAGTGAATTTTATCAACTGAGTATAAATAATCGACAAAGCAAACAAGTCTGACAACATACGTCATATTTTGCATCCATACTCCCTAATCTCTCTAACAAAATATGGAATTTGTATTACATCCTCTATTCTCTGGGACCAAGATGGGTTTGATTTATATTGTTACACTTATTACTTATGGTTCTCTTCCTTCTGCTGTTTTTTATTCTGTCCATTCATACAAATCCCCCCAAATTTGTCTTTCTTCTTCATATTCATTATTTCTTTCTGCTTGAAAATATTTCATTTCATTAGTATATAACAATATGTCCTCCAAATAAAGGGAACACACTTCACTTTTAGGTTATTGCCACTTTAAGAAATGCTGCTATATCTATATTATTATTTACAGGATCTTTATCTGTCACTGACCTCAGGCTACATGACTATGAACAGAACCTTTAGGTCAAGGGAATAAAACTAGAAGGGATTTTTCTCAACTAGTTCCATTTTCCCCCTAGAACATTTGGGCAACTCATCTCCACTAACTCTGCATTGTATGTAAGGTCTTCACCCAAAGTTGATTGTTTCTGTCTTTTATCATCATGTCAATTTTATAGGTATGAAAACCTTAAGATCAAAATGTCTAGTGCAAATAGAAATCTCAAAAAAACATTTAATTAATCAATTAATTAATATATTCTAATTAAGGAAACACATCAACCATAAATATCAGGGGCAAAATTTGAACCCAGAGCCAAGTGACTCTGGAACCAATGTTCTTTTCACTGTAATGAATAAGCCAATGTACCCATAACTGATTTTAACTTGTTTCATCTATTAATGATTTAGAACTATTTTTTTCACATTATTATCATTTAAATTTCTTTTTAAAGAACTTTCTTGTGATCCTGGGCAAGTCACTTAATCCCAATTGCCTCAGGAAAAAAAAAAACTTTCTTTATATCCTTTGACCACTTATCTCTTCAAACCTCAGCTAAACAGATGAAAAAAAGGCCTAGAAAAATTCACTGATTTCTTTGTTCTTTCTCTTTTTTTAAACAAGTATTTAGTAAGCACCTACTACGTATCATATACTATCCTGAAAGATTAACAAATATTATCTCATTTGAGCCTCACAAACTCCAGGAAATAGGTATCATTATCAATCTCATTTAGTAGGTGAGGAAATTGAGGCAGAAAGTAGTGGTGTGGCTTGGCCAGAGTCACATAGCTAATAAGTCTTAGTGGGCTAATTTGAACTCAAGTCTTGAATTCTGTTCTCCAAGTTCAGAGCTCTACTCATTGTACCAGCAAGTTGCCACTAAGTAGGTCAAATATTAAGTTAAAAACAGAACTGGGCCAGTACCAAGGACTTTTTGCCCTACTCTCTTTCCATTATACAGAAGACTATAATGTCTCTTATAAACTAGTCATAGAAGTTAAAAATAACTGCCACATGCATATTGCTTTAAAGTAAAGTTAAGTATTTTTGAAGTCTGAATCTACATTGTGGTCCAGTTTATAAAACATAGTGTGAAGGATTTTTAGAATCATTCAAAGCAAATCCCCTGAAGGAAGACCATATCTCAATCTTCTCATCTTATACATAATAGGTACTCAGGACATACTCTGTATAACCCTAATACACACACAAAAAAAAACTAATATTTGCCTCTGTTGTTCAGGGACAACACTCAACTTTTGCCTTTTTGCATATTTTAGACCCCTAATTACAAATGTTGGCTTTGGGATACTCTTGGGTTATCTTTGTACTATCAAGGGAGAAACAAAGTCTAAATTTAAATGTATTTGTTCAGAATTTCTCCCTTTTTCAAGTCTTCCATAAGCAGACAGACCATTAGGCTTAGAATTAGCATGTTGTCATTTTTTTTCAGTCAATCTGACTTTTCATGACCCCATTTGAGATTTTCTTGGCAAAGATACTGGAATATTTATCATTTCCTTTTCCAGCTCATTTTGCAGATGAAGAAACTGAGGAAAATGGGGTTAACTGCTCAGCTTCACATAGGTAGTAAGTATCTGAGGTTGGATTTGAAGCTTGCTCTTCCTGACTCTAGGACTGCCACTTTATCCATACACTACCTAGTATAGTTGGGTTCTAGTACTGCTTTTGCCACTAACTTTTGCTATGACCTTTTGCATGTTAATTTCAGTTCCATTTAATAAGCATTTCCAACTACTGGCAAGGCAATGGGGATTAAAAAATATTTAGGAATAATCTTTGCTTTCAAGAAATATACATTCTACCTAGAAATTCAGTGTTTAAAAACTAGTAACTAAGATAATTTGAAGGAAAGAAAATTAAAAATCTTTCTGTCTTAGAATTGATATTGTGTCTTGAAAGAAGCTGAAGATTGTAAGAGGGCAAAATAAAGAGGGAGAACCTTCACAGAATGTGGGATAATGAAAGTGGAGATGGAATGCCATGTTTAAGGAAAAGCAAGTTAGCCAGTTTAACTAGAACACAGAGTACCTGAAAGAAAGAAATAAGGGGGAAAGTCAGGGAAAATCAACCTTTACTATTCTGCAAAAAACTTTAAAAAACACATTGAGAAACATACGTGTATTTTTTTATAGGGAGCTATTGATGTTTCCTAGTCATGTGAGTAATCTGATTTGACTTGCACTTTAGATCAACTTGGCAGAAGTGTAAATAGTGGATTAAAGGAGAAAACGACTGGAAGTAGAGAATTAAGAAACTGCTGCAATAGCCCAGGTGAGAGGTCGTCTTTTACTAGCGAGCTAGTCCTATGAGAAAAAAAAGAAAAGGGTCTAAGATGAGGCACTGGTGAAATAAAATTGATAAGCTTTGGAAATGAATTGGATATTGAAATGGATAAGGATGAAAAAGAATATTCCAGATGATTTCAATATTTAAAACTGGGATATATGGTATGATAAAGTAAGTATTTATTGAGCATTTACTAAGCACCAGACACTGTAGGCAATGATTCCTTCTCACAAAAAGCATTCTAAGAAAACAGTTAATGATTATAAATATATCTATGGGGGGATATGGGTGCGTATGAATATAAGTATATATACATATATATGTGTATAAACATATATATATATATATATATATATATATATATATATATATATACACACACACATGCTGTTAAATATAGAAAAATCTGGGGTGGAGGGAAAAATAGGAAAGTCAAGAGGGGAAATAGAACTGAGTTCATGTTTTGGTCATCTCAAACATTAAACATTTGAGTTCCCTATGGGATGACCACATGAAGATGTCCAGCAGGAAGTTACTGATCAGAGAGTGAAACTCAAGAAAAGATTAGGGCAGGATCTATCAGAAACCACTGGCCTCTTCAGTGGTCCATCTGCCATGCTATACCTTTTGCTAGACCTGCCTCCTTCTCCCATTAGTGAGTTCTTCCTGAACCTGCATCTGTGAAAGGGCCAGGCCAGCCTGTTTCCATTACCTTCCACAGCTGTTCCTCTCTTTCTCAGGACTTTAGAATCATGCTCTTACATCAGATCCCTTCATTCCCTGTATGTCCATCTCCTTCCTTGATGACAGAAATTATATTTCTTTTTACTTGTTATGTCCCACCCTTAGCACAGTGATTGGCAGTAGAAGCTTAGTAGATTGTGATGTTTTTTTCCTTCTCCCTTTTCTTCTTCCCTCCCTCCTTTTAACTAGTTGATGCAATGGACAGAGCTGCTGGGCCTATAATCTGGAATACAGATCCAATCACTGACATTTATTAGTTGTGTGATTCTGGGCAAATTCTGTCTGCCTCAGTTTACTCATCTATAAAATGAGGATAATAATATCATCTACATCACCGGAAGTTTGTGAAGATAAGGTGTTTTAAAGCACTATGTAAATATTATTATTATCTAGATTTGTAAGTTAGTAGCTTTTAACCCTCTCTAATTCTGTTTCCTCCTCTATAAAACAAGAGATTCTGTTTTTGCTTTTTTGTCTTTTTGCAAGCAATTGGGATTAAGTGACTTGCCCAGAGTCACACAGCTAGGAAGTATTAAGTGTCTGAGGCTATATTTGAATTCAGGTCCTCCTAACTCCAGGACCAGTGCTCTATCTACTGTAGCATCTTGTTGCCCCTGATTCTATCTATACATTTTATGTTTCTGGAACTAGGAAATGCCTAGTATTAAATAAACAAACAGATACTTTTAAAATACTTTGACTCAAAAACCACATCCTTGCAACAGTGGTGAACTATAGGTATGGAACTTTGTATACACTGCCAGGTTAATGGATTAGTGAATTTTGCTAAATTTCTTTTCTTTTCTGCTTTTATTCATTGTTATGAGATGTTCCTCTTCAAAGGAAAGCAGGAGAGACATGTTTGGAAATGAAGGTGATATGAAAACAAAAGACATCAGAATTTCTTTTTTCAAAGTAAGGATTATATATCTACATAACAAGAAAGGGCAGGTAACCCCGCTTGAATAACACACTGGAGAGGACATTTTAGTCTCTAAAATCTGTGTGAGGAATTTGAGTAGAATGGGACTACTACTAATGAAGAACATGACACAGACTAAATGAATGATACACAAAATTAATTTTCTGGGTAATTAGCATGGAATACTGGATTACGCCCCATTTACCCACACCCTCCAGATAGATTTCTGTAGTTTCACTGAGGCCCTAAGGAAAATGACTTCTTTTCATAAGCAGGCCTGCCTGTAAAAGTTTGTGAGAAGTGCTAGAAAAAATCCAAAGCCTTCCTTAGGCCAGAATTTAAACCAAAAATGTCCTTCCAAAGTAATGGCTCTCTATATCTGGAATTGTAAAGTTCCACCAAAGCATTAAGGAAAACATCCATTTGAAATGTGCTATTAATTTTACATTTTATACCCCAAATCACTAAGAGAGTGATGCTCATAGAATCAAAGAAACTGCAGGAAAAACAGGAGATCAAATTCAATCCTCTTGTCTGAACCAAGAAACCCCTCATCCTATCTCTGACAAGTGGTCACTCAGAGAAGCAGCCTGGCCTGGGTAGACAGAAACTAAAATTTAGATTTAGAGTTATGGATTCAGATCCTATGCTCAGAAAGTTAACTACCTGCAAGATCCTTTGACAAGTCACTTCTCCCCAGTTTTCACATTTGTAAAATAAGTATGCTGAATTAGGTAATCTCTAAAGTCCCTTCCAGATCCCCCCTTTGTACTTCCTTTCATGAAATGGAGAAATCTAAGATCCAAAGACTCAACTGATTTTTTTTTTCCCTTCAAATGTGACCTCTTGAAATTACATGAAGAGACCATAGGGGATGGTAGAAAGCTGTAGGCTGCTGGGTTGCTGTCCCAGCTCTATTTATTGGCAATCTCTTCTTCCATCAAACTGCAAATGATAATCCCCACACTGCCCCCTCCCTCCCAAGGCTATTGGTAGGATAAACCAAGATAATATATGTGAAAGCAGTGTGAAAAACCTCCCTGCTATACAAATGTAAGGCAGAACTACACAAAGACAGTAATGTAGGAGATCTTTAATCAGGCATGACTGCAGGGGTAGCCAAGTCCTTTTTACGCCTCTCTGAACAAAGATAGCCCATCCTTTCCATCAGAATTGGCCTCAAAACTCTGCCAAACACCCCCTTCAGTTACTTTTAATTTTCAAGCCACACAAAACAATGTTTTCAGTCTCATTAATCTGCCTTCAACAAACCTTCTCCCAAATGCCTTTGACTTTTTAAATCAATTACCTTGCCTAGAATGACTCTCTGGCCTATTTCATTAAATTACCATCTTTCTACAGCTTTCCTTTTCAACAACATAATTTACCTTTAATAATTAATATAAAGGAATTCAAAATGCAATCACTGAACTCACTTACTAGCTCTTTAATCAATTAAAAGTTCATGACAAAGGTCTTCCCAAGGGCTCCAAAATCCTTTTTCATAACAGGTAATGCTAATAGAAAGAAGACTTTAAAAAAAGAAAAACTTTTTTGTGTAATTATATTTGGTTAAAAAAAAAAACTAAACTAAAATGACAAAGAATGGGTTAAAATGCACAAAGATTACAGAGTTCAAAAACAGTGTTAATATTTATCATATTGAAATGAAAATGAAACTCTTGCTCAGGCTAGTTCCAGGGTTGGGCGTGGGGGAGAAAACAGCACTAGCATCCCATCCAGCCACAGGGCATTCCTTTTCATCTCAGTCTTGTTTGCTGAGCTAGAAAGTCGATAACCAATGCAGGGGGAACTTGTTAACAAGAATTACTATCCTGCAGCCATGGAGGAAGGGCATCTGAGTTACTTTATTCACAATTAAAGTTTTGGAATAGGATAGATGGGAAAGAGAAGCATCAGGATGAATCAGACAGACAAGCTTTTGATGGGTACATCACGTCACTCATGTCTTCTCCACCATTATCACTCCCTTCTCCCCTGGACTACCCTTTTCTACCCAATCACCCCCAATACAACCTTGGTTAATTCATTCATTCAACCAAAACAGAAATGAAGTATGTATCACATAAAAGGTCCTGTGCTATGCCCGGGAGAAATGTAAAGGTTAAGTCATAGGCCCTATCCTCAAAAAGAGATAAAAAGATACACAAACAAGTGTGATACAAAATGGGACAATAGCAAAAAGGGAAGATGAACAAAGTCACTGGATTCAGAGAAGAGAGATAACACTTCTGGCTGAGGAGTAAGGAGGTTTTTAATGCAAGAAGTACATGTGTTCTACTGTATTTAAGATATACTTTAACATGTTTAACATGTATGGGACTACCTGCCAGGTAAAAATTACCCATGCATATGTTCTGTCAATAAAAAGCTACAATAAAAAATAGAAGTATATGTGTTCAATCCGCCATCCACAAGACAGCAGAAAAATATTAGGATGTAAGTATATTATAGATGAGTAAAACTCCTAAGAGGATGGGTATGGGTTGTCTCTTGTTGAGCTGAGGGTTTCTATTCTATCATATCATCAACAAAGTCTTCAAACGTTCACAGATGGAAAAGCAACAAAAGATTGGAATATTTTCTCTTATTGAAGGTTGTGTGTGATCTTATTACCAAGGCTGCCTATATCAACCATATTAAGGAAATGCACAGATTTCTATAGAAGTAATTCAATACACCATCTCCCTTGCCTTAGTCAAGGCAGAGATTTAGCTTCTTCATTTGCCAAACATGGAAGATAAATACCCATAGAAAAAAATGATATGGTGGCCACTGGACAGGTTAATTTGAAGAGTCAAAATAATGGATACAATGCAATTTACAAGTTTTAAACAAAATTATTAATAAAATAGTAACTGTAATTATTTATGTGACAATTTGGGTAGACACACAGAACACAGCACTGGACTTGGAACTAGAAAGAAATGAGTTCAAATTCAGCCTAAGACATTTAGGAACAATGTGATTCTAAGCAATCCACAGCCTCTCTCATTCTATTTCCTCATCTGTACAATGGGGTATTAACAAAATCTACCTTACAAGGATTTTATGAGGAACAAAATTTGTTCCTCATAAAAGAGATGAAACCTCAAAGCACTACATAAGTGTTAACTATTATTATTGTATTCAATTGAGATAAACTGGTTATTTTTAAGTTTTTTTCTTAAATAATACCTTATTTCAAACTAATGTCAACAAATACATGCAAAAAAGAAATAAAGAATAAATAAAAGAATAAGAAAAGAAACATCAAATGAAATCATAAACTCCAAAATTATTTGTCTGTGACTTAAATTTTTTATCCTGTTATAGATTATGTATATGTTACTCTAACCTCTGTAACTATTAGTGTATACATATGTGTTTATTAATATATATATATAGGCATATATATTTACCATCATGTCTTTTAGAAAACAATACACATAGGCCATCTCAATTAAAGTTCTTACCCTAAAATTCATAAGGACATGGACTGGAAAATCTAAAGATAAATGGATCAATAAAAATGTTTTAAAATAAAAAATTATAACAAGCAGGCAAACCTCAGTGTATTCAGGCACAGGAGTGCCCTGAACTTTGGAGTTAGATAATCCAGGACTGAATTCTGACTCTACCACTGTTGTGACATTAAACATAGCACAACCTCCTAAAACTTCCATTTTCGCATCTGTTGGGAGAATCTGATAGCACAGGAAATAATAAGAGGGAGAGAAGCCAGATAAGAGTAAAAGAAAGGTAATGGCTTCAAGGTGACATTGAGGCTCAATTGAAGGAAATGAGCATAGTTAGTCTGAAAAAGACTAAATGAGGAGTGCAAGGGAGGGAAAGGGTAGGGAAGAGAATATCACAAATGCTTATTAGTAGGCAGTATATATAGAAAACAGAAAGCTGGATTTAGAGACCAATGCCCAAATTCCATGTCAGGTACTTGCTAGCTGTGTGACCCTAGAAAACTTATTTCACCTCTCTGAGCTCCAGTTTCAAAAAATTTGAGAACTGAAAGCAGCCATTTTAGTCCAACTCATACATAAAAAGGAATCCTCACTATAAGATACTGAAAAGAAGTTATCTAACCTCTGCCTAAAGAGCTAGGAGGAGAAACCCACCATCTCTCTAAAAATCCAATCCATTTTTGAATAGCCCAAATTGTAAGGAAGTTTTTCCTTAGGTCACGGTTAAATCTATTTCTTGTCAACTTCTACCCACGCTCCTGGTTGTGCCTTTCAGGGCTAAGGCTATATAGAGTAACTTTAATCTATTCTCAATCAGCAATGAATCACAATGAAAAAGAGGTATATTGAGGTTAATGTAAGAAAACCTTTCTAATAATAAGAGCTACTCAAAATTATAATGCTTTACCCCCAGAAGGAGTAGATTTCCCCCTTAGTTCTTTAACTATACGAACCCTTGTCAAAAATGTCTTAGGAAAGATTCTTGATCAAAATGGATTAGATTAGATGGCCTCTGAATTCCCTTTCTGCTACGAAATGCTATGAGATATGTCTATATAAATTATTTAAAAATAAATATAGAGCTGATCTTAAAAAGCAGCAAGGCCTGGGCTTAAGTCCTGACACATACTGGCTGTGTGAACTTGGATAAGTCATATAATCTACCTAAGAAGTTCTCTAAATTTATAATTTATAGAAAAAGTGTCAATATCCATTGGTGAAGGGTGTTTCCTTACCCAGGAATTCTCTGCTCAAATGAAATTAGAGTTCAATCTCTATTCCTATAGTAAATATAAACTATAAGTACTGCCAGTTGGTACGTGACCAAATATAGCAAACTAATTTTAACATCAGCTCAAAGAAGGTTTAATTGGGACCTTTTTTCCAGCTAAAGCCCAGTATCAATAAGTCATGAACATTTACTGTTGAGATTGCTCCCTCCCACTGGCACAATTAGTTGAGTGAACTCCAGTTCTTCAAGTGAGAATTTCTCCTTCAAGTGGAAGTTTTTAGTCCCCTAAATTTGATGACTCCTCCCTTTGTCCTCCGTAAAATAATTTCTCCCCTCAAGACAAAGCTCACTTTGCTCTTTGCTGCCTTTATTTCCAACTTCCCCAGGGCCAATTCTATTATTTCTGTGTCCTCAGCAATGTTTGCCAAACCTCCTAATTTATTATCATCCACAGATTTCATTAACAGTGCTGTTTGCTCCCTCTTCCACTTGGTTAATGAAGACGTTAATAATACCAGATCTCACCCCAATGCCTCCATGGTATCATCAGACACCTCCTGCCTAGGGATGTAATGCAGCCCCCACTGACTCTGTCTCTCTACCACTAACCACTGTACTTCATTGTGCTCTTAATAAAACTAATTAATTAATTTCCAGTGTTAAAATTCATGAGCTGCTGTATCTAATGACTAAATCTGCAGCCTCCACTGAATTTCTTTTGGTTGTCTATTTTTTTTATTCTGCCCACAAACATCATCAAGTCTATTGGAAAAGATTTCCCTATTGTATACCTCCCACCCACTCCCTTGCGGCTTATTGCTGATTAGGCTACAGTACTCAGATGCTTTCCACTAAATCCACCCTATTATTTTGCCTAAGTATTGATATCAAACTTCTTAAATAGGGTCAGTATTCAGAAAATTCGTGAAAGAGGTGAACAGTTTGTGTTTACCACATCTACAACTGCTCTTGGGCTAAACTTCCTGCCCTTCACTAAGATGCTTACTAGAATATAAACTCCATGAAGCTATTATGTATCAACTATACTTTCTATCTCCACCAGCCTTAAACCCAATGCTTAACAACAAGGAAGCACTTCTAATAAATATAAATTGAATTGCAATGTGGTATAAGTGCAGTAAGAACAGTAAGAACAGTGCACTTGCAATTAGAATACCTAAGATTTGAATCCAGATCCTGCCTACTACCTGCTTGACTATGTCACCTCCTGACCTTGTCACATCAGCTTCCTAATCTTCAAAGTTAATAGGACTGATTATGGAATAGAATTTGGAATTTTTATATTAAAGGGAATAACTGGCCTCTAAGGTCCCTTTCAGCTTTTTATTAGAGAACCCTATGATCTTCAGGCAAAGCTTCCCCCACAGAGAACTCTCCATGGTACTTAAGGAAATAAGACCAAAAAATATACTCAGAAGTGGATGGCTTCACTTTCAGGAACCCTCAAAGACAGATAATTCCTTAATACTCCATCTATTTCTGAGCAAGAGTGTTTCCTCACTCCCAACAATCTGCCTGGTTCTCTTACACTGGTGTTATGCTGGCAGCTTTTTTCCAGGACACACTGAAGTGAAAAGCTTATTACTAGATCTAAAGTATTGCCTTGCCCAAATGGGAGAGGAGAAGGGAGTGATCACAGAATCACATGATCTCAGAGTTAGAAGGGATCTTCAATTCATCTACCCCAAACTGTATCTAAAAGGGATGTCATCCAGTACAATGTCTCCTGGGAGCCATCTACTAGCAGGGAACCTAATACTTCTAATGGGAGATCATTCTCCTCTGGGATTTGTTACAGACAAATGAAAATATTTTACTTATGGGAATTAGGAAGACCAGAGTTCAAGACTTACCTTTAGCATACACTAGTTGTGAGACCCTGGGTACTCACTTAACTTCTCCTTACTCTATTGCTATTCTCTACTATTATAAACTATAGCTAAGGGGCTAACCTGCAGCAATGTCTCACCAAGAGATCTTTGCACTGATGATTCCACATGTCAAGATTTTTAAAAATTCACAGTTAATCAAAGCCTATAATTTTCTTACACAGTAATTCTGCTGTCCTGGAAAGGCAATATCAAATCCTCTTAGTGTCTTAGAGGTGTACTCAGAAAACCTGGATTTTAATCCTAACTCTAACTTAGTACTATAACTGAATGAACTTGAGAAAGTCAACAATCTCTCAACCTTAGTTCCATCACATCTCTGTAGACCATCTTATAGATTTATTTTGACATCAACAGCTAGCAAGTAGAGGGACTGTGACAAAGTCTTCCGGAAGTTCACTTTTCATACTACCTCTTTTTTGTCCCTCCTCAGTGGTGACAAATCTTCAGACTCAGAAGGTATATTTGATTTTAGTAAATGGACCAAAAAGGCAATCTAAATCTAGTGGGAAAAAAAGTAATTCAAGTAAATAATACCATTTTTGGCCAAAATAAGGCATAACTCCAAAACAGTGAGAATGATTTTCTCCTGAGGGCTTACCACCTACCTCTGAAAACAATTGACAAGGAAGAATTCTCCAGTTGTCCAACATGGAAATAATTCATTGGCCCCAAGGAGACTGCTATGAAGGATGACACTCACCTACAAAAGGTGTATTCAGTGCACTGAATTAAAGAATAAATAAGAAAGAATTTAAGTGCTTATAATATGCAAAAGACTGATTTTTGCAATCCTAATTTTATAAGGATTAAGGATACACTAAAGATACAAATCCAAAAATAAGAAAACCTTTGCTTTCAAGAAACTCACTCTCTAATTGAGAGAAAATATACATGAAAGAAAGGTTAGCTAGAAGTCACATAGAAAATTCCAGGTGGCCTAAGGGCATTCTAGTTAAAAAGCACTATTCCTAGACCAGAGTAGGTATTTAATTAACATCTATTCATTGATTCCATGGTCTTACCTTGTATTTTAAGATACTTGAATTCTCTGAGGAGGGTCTCCAGGATACATACTACATTCAAGCTATAAACAAACAGAAGCTGCCTATATATGCTTATTCCATTATCCTGGAAAGGACAAATTATAAGAGACAAGATGGAAGAACTCCCTACGAATTTAACTTGGATTTCAATGTGTTGCCAATTTTAGATGTGTTTTTTTAGTTCTTCTCACTCCCGACACAGTATACCTGGAACTCTCTCATTTGGCCCTACCCTTTTGTTACATGCTAGAGCTTAAAGCAGTAATTATGATGATACCAAAAGTCTCAAGTATGTAGTATTCATATGGGTAACTTATTGTGAAGCCTCAATATCTCCATTCAAGGCACACAAACAGTTCTGCCTATATGTAATCATAGTAAAAATACACTCCAGTCTTAACTTTTTTGCCTTGAGTCCATACAACCACTGTTACTTTTCAATATCGCCTCATTCCTTTGAACTGTCATATAAATTTCCATTCAAAAAAAACTACTTTTCTTTGAAGGATACATGCTATTTTAAAATTTTATAACAGTCTCCAGCATCAGATTCAAGGTCTTGTATTCATCCCAGCAGTCAACACCTATCCATTTAGTCTCTATATCTCCTCTGATTCACTTTGTTTCTTTACTCTTCCTTCTTACCAAGGTAATTTTTCAACATTTGTACAATTCACTGTGCCCACTGATCATAAGAGCTTTAAGGGATTTCAAAAATTATCTAAGTCCAATCACTAGTTGAGAACATAGATCTATCTGCTCTACATCATCTAATTCTCCACTTAAAAATTTCTTCTCTTTTTAAAAAAATTGAGAACACCCTCATTCAATCATATAGCACCCTTCCTGCTCTCTATGACTTTGCAAAGATTGCATGCAATGGCTAAGTCATCCAACATATTACTTTTTTAGGTTGTAGTTCAAACCTGGTGATTTGAACTCATAGGGAGCTAATGATCAATAATGTCTTCCAGAATCAAATCCTATGACTATGAAACTGAGGACCAGCAAAGAAAAATGATTCATAAAATGTCAGTGCTAGCATGAACCACAAAACATAAAATATTAGCACTGAAAGGGACTCCAGAAACCATCTAACCCAACATCCACTTTACAATCAGAACATTTGCCACACACACTGATATCTTCGTACTTGCTTTTTCCCTCCAATCATTCTAAGCTCCCTTCTGTTAAAAAAAAAAAAAAAAAGTCCAGAGGAAGGCCCCTAACATATACAGTACAGAACACTAAGGACATGGGCAAGAATGGCATGGTAAATGCCCATTGGCTAAAATCATGGATCAATCTAAAAAAGACTATAACCTAATATCTTTTTTTATTTTAGGTCAATTTTAACAATTACTTTTTAATAAACACTTATTATATGTAAAGTATTGTGTTATGTTTAAAAAGACCTCTTATCTATTTATCTGCTGACCTATCATGAAGATACAATACAAACAAACCTACAATTGTCATTACTATCCAAGACAATGTCGGGATTTCCCAACAGTCTTTCTCTGGCCAGAAGTCAGGGAGACTCTATTTTAGAGAACAAAATAGATGGGACAGTCACTACACTACGTCTCCTAGAATAGAATCAATAATAAAACCCTGAATAGAACAGACTTTATGGAACTGACATTCACTGTATGCTACCTGTACCAGTCATGATATCACTATCCTCCAGCTTCTTGCCCTTTTTAAATCATCTTTTTCAATAATTAAACTAATATGTTGATTAAAATTGTAGCATACCAGTTTAGAAATTGTTTATAATTTCTAAATCATGCTCCCATCCTTATTTTTTGGTGCAAAAGTTTTTCAACAGCCTCTAATTAATCACATTTATTTTCTCACTGTATCTTGTTAGGAACAGATTTGAACAAAGTGTTAAACCAAAACTATGCACTGCAAATAAGTGTGTTCAAAGAATTTGGAGCTGGAAAGGATTTGACAGAAAATCTAACATGATTTTTTTTTTCATTTTATCAGCAAGTAAAGCTAAGATTAGGGAAAATGACTTAATCAAAGTCAAATAAAATGTAGGATTCAAATCCTAGTCTTCTGAACATTTCCATTATTCTTTCTATTGCATAATGCTACAGAAATGTGTTCTTCCCACTTAAGTTCCATAGGCTATGTTTCTTTCTGTGACTTTTATATCCTTTCCTTCTGTCCCTGGATCTGATGAAATGGACCCAAGATATATATATATATATATATATATATATATATATATATATATATATATATATATATATATATATATAAATCAAAAAGCAGCTAGGTGGCACAGTGGATAGAACACTGAACTGGAAATCAGCAGCCTCCAGGATTTTGAAGGATCCCATCTTTAGATTCAATTCACTTCAACAAACATTTATTAAATGCCTACTATATGTTAAGTGCTCACAATGAGTATGTGTAAGCCTATGTATTGAATGTCTACTAAGTGCTAGATGCTAGAGATAAAAAAAAAAGTCCCTATCTTCAAGTTATTTATACTCTGTGTGGGAAAAACGCCATGAGTAAATATAAAATAAATATATGAAAAAAAAAAAACCAAAGTAATTATGGAACAGGAAAAAAGCCCTAACTGGGAGAAAGGCCTTGTGTAACAAAGAGATAAAATGGAACCATCATAGCCTTTCTTCTTCACTATTCTCAATTAGTGATATATGTAATATATGCTATATCTATGAATAATGTTTAAACTGTTATTCTTATACTTGATCACTCACTCTTTCCAATTTTAACTTTAAGACTAGCAATCAAATCAATATTACCATTTCATTCATTTTAACACAATCACCATTTTTCTATGAAATTGCTATTTCTTCTTCTAGACAAGAATAGGTCTATTCTATGAAATGGCCTCTACTTCTTGAGTACACACCCCAAATCTCCCCTCAACAAAAACCCTCCTGACTTGACTCCCCTTCTTTGCCTTCTAGTGATTTCTTATGGATGTTCCCCACATCCCTGCAACACTATTTATTGTGTCTTTTAAATTCCTGCCTTTTAGGACTTCTGATGGCTCTAGGAAGATTTCCTTTTCTCCTCCTAGATCACCAGCTCTCCCTCAGTATTCAGTACTTTCTATCAATGGGCATTACCATTTCTAAAGCTCACTCTCTAAGGCTTCATCTTCTATTTAGTATGAATCACAATATACTCCTTTTCAGTTATTGGTTATCTTACATAATCCTAAAGGTCCCTTTCAAATCTATAATTCTTGCCTCATTTAAGCAATATCTTATATGCTTTAGCATACAGATTTTGTGAGTTTCTGTGCCCTATCCACTCATGCCCTCTATTTCATCACATTCTTGTGAAAAACGCCTCTGAAAAAGGTAAGGCTGGTCCTATAAATCCTACATAAAACATTTTCAATGTGCAGGTACTGACAAAGTTTGGGATCTACTAGCATAATCTTCAAGAACCTAGGTCCATATCCACAGAATGAAGAAGCAAATAAAGAAAGATTTAAAACAAAGCTCTCCTATAATGGAGTTATTTACCTATGCGTCTTATCTGTGCCCTAGATGGTAAAGTCCATGAAAGCCTCCATGAAAACAAGGACAGCATCACCTATACTTTATATCTTCCTCAATATTTGAGTATCTGGATCTTGTTGAATTTTTTTACAAAGTAAAATGTGACTAGGCAGGAGGCAGGAAAGGACTGTTTTAATCTTTTAAAAGTGGACTGGTATTGGAATCAATTAGGTGGAGTAGTGGATAGCGTGCTGCTGGCCTTGGAGTCATCCTTAAATACTCACTAACTTATATGACTCTGGTCAAATCATTTAACTTAAGCCTCAGTTTTCCCTTCCCTAAAATGGGGATAAAAATAGCATCCACCTTGAAGAATTATGAAGGTTAAATGAGACAGACATGCAAAGTCTGAATAATTATATAAATGTTCGCAATTATTGTCCATCATTTTTACCCAAATGTGTCTTGTCAGAACAGTGCTGTCAAGTAGATACATGTGTCCTATAGACAAAATACAAAAATTGTCTAATAATCAGCCATTCTGAATTCAACAGTAATATCAGATCCCTTTATATCTATTATGTATTATCTATATCTTGTTATTTGGTATAGCATCACCCTCTCCAAATGATTATTTTTTTAAATCCTTATTTTCTCTAATTGCTTTTGCTAGTATGAAATCATTACAATTTTCCAGCTACTCCATAATTCCCCTGGAAAATTTAACTTTACACAACCCTGCTTTGTTTCTTTCATTTCCACAATCCAAATCAGGCCATTAGCTACATACAACCCTCTCTTTGTTTTCTTCCCTAGTCCAGAGCTTTGCAATTAAGTTAGCACCTCCAAAGCACCCACAAGATCCAGTGTCATCACAAAGGACTTTATAGAACAAATAAGGAAAATACTAATGCTTCTTATCCAGAAAATTATGGCTCCAGCAGAAGCATGATGAAAAAATATACAATTATAGGCAAATTTCTTTATTTTTGCATGTGAAAGTGTGTGTATGTATGTGTGTAGAGAAATTATTGATTTTTCTTTTTTAAGAAAATGGGATGAGGTTTTCTGCTTGTACAATGTTAGCACTAAATGGGAATCCTCATCTCATTCCACTTAATCTGTTTGGCTTTGATTCAGTTGTTTCTTATACTCTTGCCTTTGTCCACACGTTGGGTTATTAATACTTCTATTCAGTGTTCCATATTCACTAGGCTTTCTTAATCCAGTTTACTTTTTTGAAGCTTAATTCCCTTACAGAGGCACAGTCTGTGAAATTATCTTTTACAATGCTGAATTCGAGCAGTTTAGAGTTATCAGTCAATTACTTCCAACAGCCAGCAATATGTTTGGTACCATTTTTCTGGCTAAATCTCTTACTTCTTGGATCATAAAGTCTTAGCTCTGCTTGTCCTAGAGTACCTGTTGAAGCTGCATATTTGGATGTGCATGTGGTCACAGGACACACTGTTAAAATAGGATGACTATAACAAGAAATTTAGTAAGAATGACTAACCCTGCATTTTGAATCAGAAAAAAATCGATCATAGGAGCACAAGAATGGGAAGGTGTGGCTAGAAAAAGACCTCTGCATTTCAGATGATTCCAAACTTAATATGAGTAAACAGTAAGTGTTTTACCTAGCTGCCAAACATATGTATCCTACAAGACTAAAGGATTGCAAGCCTATTATCCAGAACTATAGATATAATAGTTTCACTATCTTCTGCTCCAGTCAGAAGTTTGGAATGCAATCTTAGAGTTCCATATTGTAACAGGAATAATAACAAAAGTCATCTTCCAATGCTTTTACTGTGGTATGGAGATGAGTCTAGGATCTCATGGCCTATGCTAGTAGATAGCAAGCTCTTGGATAGGCTCTGATGTTCAGAAAAGGATTTAAGATGGTCCTGCTCTTTAAAAAAAAAAAAAAAAAGCTTGCTCTTTGATTAACATTCTATAGACAAATCCAAAGAAATTGCTCCTTAAAGCAGGTTGGCTCTAGATGATGAACTTTTTGGCCATAATCACAAAACAAAGAAAAATATAAAATAGCAAGCTGATGTGTCATTTCCAAAGTGATATCAGCAATAAAATGGAGCAGAGGATTCTAAAAATCACAAGCTTTTGTACCATTTATAAACATTAGTTTAATTATTAGCGATCTCACCATTGCCTTGTTAGATAAATGTAATAACTGAACTAGATAAAGACTGGCTCCTTTGAATGAAATGAAATTAAAATAGAAGACAAGACTGTTGGAAATAAGCAAAGGGCCATCTCATTATTTGGGGTTCTCCTCAAACAGGAATATAAAAGAGAGAACTCCACTGTGCACTCAACCAAAAACTTCATTCCTTGGGATAGTGATTCTCTTGCTTTGAAGTGCATATGATGGGCATGAGAAAAAAGACAACCATGGAAATATCAGAAGCTTATTTCTAGCAGATGCAACAGAATTTGAAGAAGTGAAAAAGCTAGCTGCAACAGTTTATCAAAGACATTTATTAGGGGCAGCTAGGTGGCGCAGTGGATAGAGCACCAGCCTTGAATTCAGGAGGACCTGAGTTCGTTCAAATCTGGTCTCAGACACTTAACACTTCCTAGCTGTGTGACCCTGGGCAAGTCACTTAACCCCAGCCTCAAGGGAAAAAAAAAAGACATTGATTAGCTGAAGAGTACCTTTCTCATTTTCCACCATTAAAACCGTTCTTAAGAGAAAGATTTTTTTCATTAAGTTTTAATAATTACTAAAATTTCCATTCAGGTTTAAACAATGGAAAACCCTCCATTAGACCTAGAGAATACAATTAGCTTGATAATTCACATGATGCCACAGGGATGAAGTCTAGAATCATCAAACTAAGACTAAAATACCTTGATACCAAGTGAAGCACCATGGAAAGATTTGGAGTCAAAAGACCTAAATTTGTTATTGTCCTATGACCCTGAGAAAATCCTTTTTTTCTCTCATCTTCAAGTTTCTCACCTGTAAAATATATAACTGGATTAGACTGTCTCTAAAATCTCTTCAGATAGAATATCCTGAAGTCCTAAAGAGATAGCAGCAGACTGGATCTTGAAAGATCCAAAGGTACCTAAAGTGGTGTCTCAGCAGATCAGGGGACAATGCCAGAAGGTCAAGAAGTCATAAAGTCAGGTAACATGATAACACCAAGAAGACATCCAGATAGAGCCAGGGCAAATAGTAGGAACTAAGGTCCTCCATCTTCCTGGAATCAGTGTAATCAGCCAAGGTTTTTTCTTTCCAAGATGGTATATGAATAGCCAAAGAACTAGGGGAGCAGGTAAAAGGGAAAAGCAAAGGCCATCCCCCCACTGGCACCTTTCCTCCCTTGCCCACCTCTCCCCACCCCACCCCCAACTGAAGATGACAACTGAAGCAGTGATATAAAAGATATCAGCAAGAAAGTGCAAGAAAGATAATAGAAGTGACCTGGTCACAAAAGCAAGGAGCAGGCCAGATGCTACACTGATACTTGAAGAATACAGAAGAAATAAAGAATGGCCTCATGACATAAGAGCCAGGGTATGCATATTCACCATGATTTTAAGTTTAAAATGGACAAAGGAATTTTGTTGAATAACTATAGCAGTACAGATAATCATAAAACTGACATGTGGATTCTTTCAACTCTCTCAGGGAACAGATGAGGGAATTGGAGTCCAAAGTGACCATACAAGTTAACTAATCTATAGATATTATTTAACAGAGAAGAAAACCAAGGCCTAGAAAGGTAAAGTAACTTGTCTATGTTTGCACAATTAATAGTAGAGCTAGGATGTAAGTCTGGGTCCTCTGTCTCAAAAATCTTGTACTATTTCAAATTTATCATATCTTTCCCAATGGAAGGAGAGCAAGGTAAAAGAGCTTCCCAGTATACCATGACAGAAGCAAAAGAATAAAAATTTACCTATATTTAACTTTGCTCTGAGATTTCAGTCAGTATTATAAGTATATATGAAATATATATATATGCATAGAGAGAGGGGAGTGAAGGAGAAAAAGAGAAAGGAAAGGGAGAGGAGAGGAGGAGGAGAGAGAAGAAAGAAGGGGAGAGAGAAGAAAGAAGGGGAGAGAGAAGAGAGAAAGATTAGAGAGTGTGTTTTACTTTTGCTTAAGATTTCATACTCTTCAGAACTTCACGTAAAAGATATCACCAGAAAATCACAAGAATTTTAAATATACTGAACTTCTCTCTCCAAATAAGTATTGCCCTTCAAAAGCAATCATGTTAGGATGCTATGCACTTGGTCCTGATGCTGACAATGATCAGAGAATCTAGAAAACTCCTTGTGGAAATTGCCTTGAGAATCAGATAGCTAGTGCCAGAAGAAAATCAGTCCTGTTGCTTTAAAGTCATACCTCATTCTTTACCAAGAGTTTAGCTTCCCAGTGTGATCGCCCACCCTGTTAAGACTTTATGTTGAACATCTGTTAACCATTTCTCAAAGTCAAATTCACATTCAGAGGAAATAGAAGAGATTCAAAAAAACATGACACTGAGGTACAATGGGTACAAAAAAGTTCTGAAGGACATGGAGCTCTTTCACTTATAAACTGTTGAACCTGACAAATACCTTATGAGATAGGGAAGGGATGAGGAAACCAAGGCTTAGGAAAATTAAGTGACATGGCCTAGATCATCCAGCCATTAAGCAATATTTGGGATTTTAACCCTGGTTTTCCCAAGTCCAAGTCAAGGATTGCCTTTTCCATACTGATAAACACCAGTCTTTAGTTAACTGATTGGTACTAAACAGCATAGATGTATTAAATAAAAATAAGCCTTTTAGTTTCAACTCACATTTATACTTCAGTGTCTGACCAAATTCTCTTGTGCTGCTCATGAATGAGGGGCACTTTATTAAGCAACTGGAAGGATATTACAGTAGTGACATCCATTCTAGTCTCTTTGCTCCTGACCTGTTCCCCCCAATGATTTCCCTTCCTTCTTTCTAACTGTCTCTAAGATAAGTAGGATCAATTCTCATCTTCCCTATGATTTTCCTTCCTTTATCTTTTCATAGAGTCTTCAATGCATTACATTTATCTAATGTAAAGTCAACTGATTTTCCAGTTTTTGCTCTTAGTACCATTTGAAGGACCAGCAAAGTTGCTAAGCAATCCTAGATTAAAGTCTTAAGAATATTAGCCAAAATAAAAATAATAAAACATATGGATTTTCTTGCAGAACTCAATCATTTAATGATTTTTTTTGAGAAGCTGGTCACAGATTTTTCATTAACCTTCAGGAAAAGAGGGAAAATACCAATACCTACATGCATACTAGGCTGGTAGAGAGTTAATTCCTAAATAACATGGGAACCATCTCCAAAGCATGTAGAGTAACAAAAAATTTATATTCTGGGAAAAAAATGAGATCATGTGTAAATTTCCATTCAACCCATAATCCTCTTTCCTATTTTATGTCCTTGCACACAAATAAATTTCTGCCATTAGATCTAATGCCTGTCCCAATAATCTCTTATGCTTCTTCAGTGCCTTAAAGTTACACAGTATCATACACACATTGTCTCATTTGATTATCATAACTGTCCAAAAAGTAGCTTCATAAATAGATTGTTCAAGTTGGGAAAGAACTTTAGAGATTATCTAAGCCCTCTGGTTTAAAGATGAAGAAATCAAAACCCAGAGAAAATAAATGACTTTGCAATGATCTCCCAGCTAGCTAATCAGTACAATAACTAGACTTTGAACTCTGGTTTCCTAATTACCTTCATCCTAACTGGACTTCCTAACCATTTGGGCTGTCCAAATATTGAAGAATTACCTCAGAAAGTAGTGAGTCCTTCAGCACTAAAGATCTTCAAGTGAAAATCAGATAAACACTTTTGAGGAATGTTGTGTTCAATCTGACATTAAAAAGCATTTATTAAGCCCTTAATGTACTCCTTTAAAAGTAGCCTTCATGTGCCAAGGAACCATGTTTTGCAAAAAGATTGGACTTAAATGACCTCTGAAATTCTGTACAACTCAGGCAACAAAAAAAGCATAGAGAATTAAACTTCAAAGACCAAAAAAAGCTAGTGAAAGAAAAAGGAACAGAGATTAAAGAGGCTAAATGGATAAGAATGGACTAATAAGATGGACAGAAATACAAAGTGAGTCTCTACAAGGTGGTATTATCAAAATTCCAACATGAAACAAGAATAACTCTCCCTATGATTCTTCATTTCACATTGTGCCTAATTGTAGCTGTCAATTACTTTTACTGTTCTGTAGAAACTCTTATAACAAATAGCCCCTTGTCAATGACTTAAAACCCCTGTCATTGTTCAGTGACTTGCATTGCATAAAGTAACAGAGACTGTTGATTAAAAATCATTTGTCAAGCTTCTATTTTAAAATCCATTATTGGGGTCTCACTTTAAAATTCCCCCAATAGTTACTGGGAATGAGACTTTTAAAACTTTTAAATTATATTTAGATCTTACAGATCCTTCAAGGCCCAATTTCCATACCACTTCTCTCTTGAAGTCTTCCTGATTTTCCCAATTCATCCCCAAGAAGTCATGGATCTCACATAGTATTTTGTTTTTAGCTACTCTTAGTTAGTTATTACAATTCTTTTTTGAGAGACTGGGACATAGATATTAACATACTGAGATCAGAATCAAGAAAAATCTTGGTTCATAATAAGCTCAATATTTTTCCTCCTAAACCCTATTCCCCCGCCTCTATTATCAATAACTTCCATGTTATTGTCAAAAGTAACACAAGGCTCTGTCAGGTTTTCATCTTAGATATCATCCTCTATTCCTCACTATCTCTCACCCCCAATATCCAATCTAGTGTCAAGGTCCTGTTGATTTCACCTTTGCAACATCTCTCCTCTGTCCAAACTTTTGCAATACTCCACTAATAAGTTTGCCTGCCTCTAGAAAGTCTTTCCCTACTCCAATCAGTCTTCCCCCAAATTGATTTTCTTAAAGTGCCAGTCTGACAATGTTGTATCTCCATGCACACCCACTCAATAAATTTCAGCAGGTCCATTTTGCCTTCAGTATCAAATATAAAATCTTGTTTGGTATATAAAATACTTTATAACTTATCCTCCTCTTAGTTTTCAGTCTTCTTCCACCTTACTCCTTGACACACAGGCTTACAGCCTGCAATATGTTCTATGAACAAGACATGCCATCTTTCAGATCCAGGAATTTTCTCTGGGTATTTTTCATGGACACTCTCCTTCATCTCTGCATATTGGTCTTACCAGCCTCCTTTAAATTTCAACTAAAATCCTATCTTCTACAGAAAGCCTTTCTCATTCTCTCTTAATTCTAGGATTTTCTCTCTTTTAATTATTTCTTATTTATCCTGGATACAGCTTTGTGGTACATATTCATTTGCTTGTTATATCCTTCATTAGATTGTGAGCTCTTTGAAGCACAGTCTTTTTTAATTAAAGCTTTTTTATTTTCAAAACACATGCATAAATTATTTTCAACATTCACCCTTGCAAAACCTTGTGTTCCAAATTTTCCCTCCCTTCCCCCAACACCTCCCCTAGATGGCAAGTGGTCCAATCTATGTTAAACATATGAAATTCTTCCACACATATTTCTACAAATATCATGCTGCATAAGAAAAATCATCAAAAAGGAAAAAATGAGAAAGAAAACAAAATGCAAGTAAACACCAACAAAAAGAGTGGAAATGCTATATTGTGAACCACATTCAGTTCCCACAGTCCTCTCTCCGCGTGTAAATGGCTCTCTTCATCACAAGATCATTGAAACTGGCCTAATCATTTCATTTTTGAAAAGAGTCACATCCCTCAGAATTGATAATTGGATAATTCTGCTGTTGCTGTATACAATGATCTCCTGGTTCTGCTTATTTTACTTAGCATCAGTACATGTAAGTCTCTCTAGGTCTCTGAAATCATCTTGCTGATCATTTCTTATGGAACTATTAATAATATTCCATAACATTCACATACCATAATTTATTCAGCCATTCTCCAATTCATAGGCATCTACTCATTTTCTAATTTCTTGCCACTATAAAAAGAACTGCCACAAACATTTTTGCATATGGGGTCCTTTTTCTTCTTTTATGAGTTCTTTTGGATACAAGCCTAGTATAGACACTAATGGATCAAAGGGTATGTAGTTCTAATTTGCTCTCCAAAATGGTCAAATTAGTTCACAACTCCACCAACAATGTATTAGTGTCCCAGTTTTCCCACATCCCCTCCAATATTCATCATTAACTTTTCCTGTCAACTAAGCCAATCTGAGAAGTATGCAATAGTATGTGAGAGTTGTCTTAAATTGCATTTCTCTGATCAATAGTGATTTAGAGCAACTTTCTATATTACTAGAAATGGTTTCAATTTCTTCATCTGAAAATTGTTCATATCCTTTGATCATTTTTCAATAGGAGAATGGATTGAATTCTTATAAATTTGAGTCAATTCTCCTTATATTTTAAAAATGAGGACTTTATAGAATTCTTGAATGTAAAATCTTTCCCCAGTTTAATCGATTCCCTTCTAATCTTGTCTACATTAGTTTTGTTTGTACAAAAACTTTTTAACTTGATATAATCAAAATTATCCATTTTGTATTCAATAATTACTCCAGTTCTTCTCTAGTCACAAATTCTTTCCTTTCCACAGATATGAGATTCTTTGTCCTTTTAATTTGTTTATAATATCACTCTTTATATCTAGATCATAATGAACTCATTTCAACCTTACTTTCGTATAAAGTGTTAGGTGTGGGTCAATGCCTAATTTCTGCCATGCCAATTTGCAATTTCCCCACAAGTTTTTGTCAAAAAAAATTTTGTCCCAAAAGCTGGGGTCTTTGGGTTTGTCACACATTAGATTACTATAGTCATTGACTATTGGAGGTAAACTATTTTTTGTTTTTCTTTGTATCCCAGCATTTAGGTAGTATGGTACATATAAGATGCTTAATAAATGTTTATTGACTGATGTGTGGCACTTACTAGCTCTGTGACCCAAGAAAGTCACTCAACTACATATCTCAGATAATTCCCTAAGATTTATATATTGTCAGATAATGAGATAGTTAGTTGGCACAGTGCATAGAGGGCTACGCCTGAAATTAGGAAGACCTGAGTTCAAATTTAGCCTCATATATTTATTAGGTGTGTGACTTTTGGTGAGTCACTTAAACTTCAATTGCTGCAATTTCCTCAATTGTAAAATGGGGACAATAACAGCACCTACCTTTTAGGGTTGTTATGAAAATCAAATGAGATAATAGTTGTAAAGCTCTTAGAATATCTAGCACAAAACAGATATCATTATTAATGCCACTTAATATTATTATCAGATAGATTAGAATTTTCACATAAGGAATTCCCCAAGTTGATTCCCAAGAGTGTTAGAGTTATCTACAAGCTTTTCCTCTACACCCAACTAGAGGGAAAGCTCCCTGAAGGTAAGAGAAGTGTCTCATTTATTTTTGCATAGCCAATACCTAGCATGAGATTCTACACCAAATTACCACTTGATAAAAACTAGCTGAATTATAACTTGACTGTATGTGTCTTTTTGAGAACTGGAACTGGAGCTTCAACTCTTAAATGGACATAAACCAGGAAAGTCCATTTTTTAATAAACCACCTGTTTCCCTTCTGTGTTGTGCTTCTTTTTTCACAAAACTTCCTATATTTTTCTTGAGATTACAACATAATCCCCACTGACATACTAAATATTACTTCTCTGCACTGAGTGGCTGACTCTGAGACAATAAATCAGTTTGAGTTAACATGATATGCCAAGTAACTCAGCAAAGCCAAATATTTGATGAAAGACACACAAACTGAAATTTAGCAAGTCAGGGACAGTCTGAGAATTAGTGCCCTGAATAACAACCATCCTGAGTGTAAAAGGAACAATATGTAAGAAGTCAGCACTTGTCATGTTAAGGGGAAGGGGAGGGGAGGTAAGTCCAAAATCAAAAGGAACCAAGCTTACTCCAGAAGAAATACCCTAGAACAACTAAGTGAGAGGTTAAGAATGCAGGCTTCTGTTTATATCACCAAAAAATAAAGTAAAATAAAGCCTTACCCCCCACAATGTTGGATTTAAAAACACATGGACCATTTTTCTCCCTCTTGGGATTAAGAAAATTGGTTGCAAATGAAAAAGAGTGGCTTGCTTCATGACTGATTCAAAAACAACCCCCAGCCCTAAGTAACCCCCACCATCTGGCTCCCATGCTGAGTCTGCTGAGCATGGCTAAAGAAAGTACTGAAATGGGGCCATTTGGCTTCACTACAACTCCTTGCCCTCTAACCTTAGTTAGTCCCTCAGAGCTGCTCAAGATCCCTGCCATTCACCTTATAATGATTCATTATCACACCCACCAATAATATCTCCCTCAAAATTTTCACTTTTCTTTCCAAGGCCACAACTCTGCTCCCCCTCCTTACTCTCAGCAGATAACCCCATTTACTAGGACATTTGAGTCCAATCATTAGCTCCCTTGGCTACTCTCTTCTACCCCCCCCAAACCTCTCTCTCTTTACCCATTCTCTCTTCCACTCCTCTTGTCTCAGACAAAGGGGCTCTTCTTTCCCAAAGCTAAACCCTCTATCTTATACTTAATCATATCTCATCTCCTCCTCTAAGACCTGGCTATATCTACTATCATATTACCTTCCTCTCTTGAGTTTTTCCTCTCCATTGGTTTCTTCTCCATTTCCTACAAATATCCTCTTTTAAAAGAAAAAAATTTCCTTGACCTTACAATGTTCTATATAATCTTCCTAAAAAACTGTCAAAAGAGCCATTTGAATTTACTGTCCCTGTATCTTTCTTCTAATCCATTCACTCTCATTTTGATCTATCATTCCCGGTATTCTAACAAAACTGCTTTTCTAAAGGCGTCCAATGACTTCCAAAGTGACATGCCCAATGTCTCTTAATCTTCTGTGACATTTCTTTAGGACCTAACACTTTTGACCAATTCTATTTTTGTAATACTCTTCTCCCTTTACTTCCATCATACTACATTATTCTGATTCTTCTACCTCTCTGACACTCATCGGATTCTTATTTATGGTTCTTATTTTCCTGCTAATTCTGTGTCCTTAGATGAATTTCCACTTTTCTCTCAATATTCACTCATTTGAGAACTCATCCACTCTCAGTTTTGAACTTTGGCCTCTCTACATCACTTCCAAATCTACCAAAATGACAGAATTTGAGCATGAAAGAGAACTCAGCCATCACCTAGCCCACCTATTCATGAAAAGAATCCTCACAATAACACATTCCAACCTCTTTTCAGAGATCTCTAAATAGGAAAAACCTAGTTCCCAAGGTATCTTATTCCATTGTTAATATCCTCAGCCCCAAACTCTCTTGAGTTATAGGTCTAAATTATAGGGAATGATGAGTTTTATTTTAAACACATTAGGATTTATGATGCTATAGGATATACTAACAGCCTCTGAAAGAATATCCTATAGCACCATAAATCCTAATGTGTTTAAAACCAAACTCATCATTCTCCCAATCTTGTTCTTACAATTTCCCTATTTCTGTTACCATCATCACCAGTCTGCCAATTACCAAGGCTTCAAGTCTCGAGGAGACATTTGGCTTTTCTTTTTCCTTCACATCCATAGACTGTGAGCTTCCTGAGAACAGGTGTTATTTTTTGACTTTGTATCCCCATTAATGGCAATGCATGATTGATTAATAAATAATTGATATGCATAGTGTTTGGAACATAGTAGGTGCTAAACAAATGTTTGTAGACCGACATTCCACAAGTACTCAGTTGCTAAGACCAGTTAGGAGTACAGGAAGCCTTTTGCACTACTCCTTAATCATTTTGCCTTTCCTATGTTTATTATCTCTGATTTATCCTGTATACAATTTGTATATTGTATATACAAATAATGTAATTATTTGCATGTTTTCTCCTCTATTAGACTGTGATCTTTGTTAGAACAAGAACTCTTTTTAAAAAAAATTTTGTATCCTAGTGCTTAGCACAGTGCCAGGTATATATTTATTAACATGTATGTTAATTATCTATTTTTATCAAAGTTTTCTAAACTCTAGGTCATAACCCTCACGGGGTCATATAATTAAATGTGGGGGTCATGCAATTATGATTTATCATTAGTAAATGTTCGAATTGTATACCTATTATATATGTGTGTGTGTGTGTGTGTGTGTGTGTGTGTGTGTGTGTGTGTGTGTAGGTAGGTATATACATACCCAGGACTACATAAAAATTTCTCAGACAAAAAGAAGTTGCAAGTGGAAAAAGTTTAAGAAGCCCTGTTATATATAATACATATAAATTAAGATGATTAATAAATGTTTACTGATTCATTACCTCCATAATTTCTCTGAGGTACATTTTTGCCTTTATTTTCATTTCTTTCACCCAAGCGCAGGATTTCATTACTCAGAAATTAAACTAAGGTGATTACTTAAATGGTCTTCTTCCTGCCTTTGGTGTTTCCTTCCTCCAAACCATCCTGCCTCCCATTTTGCCTCAGAAATCCTTTTATTTTGATTTGCAAATACCTCTCCTCACCTTCTAAATTCAAAAGGCATCATCATCCAAGAGGAAACTCTACACTCAGTGACCAAAGACCATGTAAATATGATCAGCAATTGACTAGAAAACAAGAAGAGATTGAGAACACACCAAGCATAAGATAGAACAGCCTCTAAGCTAAAATTTCTTATCAGTTGACGTATCACTGGTAAAGATAGTTAGCTTGACCAACAGGAACCAGTTTAAGTGATATCCTGATAGTGGTGGTATAAATCTATTCAACTGTTTAAAAAAAAAAAAACACCAGTTCTTGTAATAGCAATATGCTGTTTTGCAGGTATGAAAGAAACAAAACTAAGTTAGCCAAAAATATTTTACCTTCAGGGCTGTAAGATTCTATCTCTTTTTTACTTTTTCTATGAACTGGTCTGCTTCCCATAGGATATATTCCTAAGAAGATTGATCCACTAAAACATATTTCATCTATATCTTTCTGGGAAAGTAAGAATCTGTAAGTGGAGGCTTCACTAATCAGTGAGAAAGAACTTCAATGATTTCCCTCATAAAAGCATTATCTGCTCCCTGTAGGAGATGATCAAAGATATTTCTTTAAATTGGTAGTTTCTGAATTTTAAAGCAAATTATGAGAAAGACAACACAGCATCATAGACAGAATGTTGACCTCAAAGTTAGAAAGTTACCTCAGTTCAAGTTACTTAATTTTTCAAAACCCCAGCAACTCTCTAAGATTGTAAATACAGAACCAATGATGATTTGCATTGATAGAGGGAGATTCCTCAGTGGAAGTTCTCTATATTGCTGGTTCTCTAAATTTTCCTTAGTGGTAAAACTCTTCCATTTAAATAAAGCTTTGACAGAACCCTTATAGCATCTTCTTTAAAAAAAATTATAAGCTTCATTTATGTCAGACAATAAGTATTTATCAATCACCTAGCAGGAGCCAGGCACAATGCTAAATGTTCAACAACAAACAAGGTGTTTTATGATTACTTGAGGCACAATTTAAAAAACACTGCTCTATGACAATGAAATCATAAATTTGCAGCCCCTCCCCTAAAAAGGATACAAATTTTATTAAGTTTCTCTATTTACAAAAAACAATAATTTGAGATGAGTTATTTTGCCTTTGTGCACCTCAATTTCTTTATCTGTAAAATAAGAGGTTTGAGAGCCAGATAACATCTAAGGTACCTTCCAACCCTAATGTTCTAGGATTCTATAAAACTGTATTTCATGTAAACTCAGCATTCCTTTAAAGAAAGTATGGTGCTGGAATTATATCCCAAAGAGATCTCAAAGGAGGAAAAGGGACCCACATGTGCAAAAGTGTTTGTGGAAGCCCTCTTTGTAAGAAACTGAAAACTGAGTGGATGCCCATCAATTGAAAAATGGCTGAATAAATTATGGTATATGAATGTTATGGAATATTACTGTTCTGTAGGAAACAACCAGAAGAATGATTTGGAGGACCTACATGAACTGATGCTGAATGAAATGAGCAGAACCAGGAGATCATTATACATGGCAACAAGAAAAATACAACAATCAATTCAGATGGACATGCTTTCTTCATCAATGAGATGACTCAAGCCAGTTGACTTGTTCAATAATGAAGAGAGCCATCTACACCCAGAGAGAGAACCGTGGGAACACAATGAGGACCACAACATAGCATTCTCACTCTCTGTTGTTATTTGCTTGCATTTTGTTTTTTTTCTCAGTTTTTCTTTTTCTTCCTTCTTGATCTGATTTTTCTTTTGCAGCAAGATAACTGTATAAATGTGTGTGTGTTTATTGGATTTAACATGTATTGATTAGCTGACAGCTAGGGGAGGGGGTGGAGGGAAGAAGGGAAAAATTTGGAACAAAAGGTTTTGCAAGGGGCAATGTTGAAAAAATTACCCATGCATATGTTTTGTAAAAAAAAAAAAAAGAAAAGAAAAGAAAAAGCTTTAATTAAAAAAAATTAAAATAAAGAAAGTATGGTGTTGGCTGAATGTGTAATTGTTGCCTTGTATTACTTCCAAACTGAGCCTGGCTATTTTCTGAGGCCAGATTATGGAATTCATGGACCAATTTTTTTTTCTTGGAAGGAAAATGTCTAATACTGATTTCTAACTCTAAAGGCTCAATACTATGATCCTGTACTGTTAGCACACTGCAAAATTCAACCATGTCAGTTGCTTTTTCCTAAGCAAGAAAAACAAGTCAGCAAAAATGAGAAAATGAGCCTGGTTTCATTTTCACCTTTGAGATTGCAAACCACAAATACACCCTGAGCTGAAGGAATCTTTAAAGTCTCCCAGGTAAATGAAGGATGTTGAAAAGCATTCTGGTGTAATATTCTTAACTCCTCCAAGACTAATTAATACTGAAATGTAGCTGGGGAAAAGAAGGGGGAGAAAAACCTCCTGATTCATGTTCCTCTTGGAAAGCATTGCTCTTTAATTGTTTTTCTCATGTAATTACATCTATTAGAGATGTAATTACAAATAATGCTTGTGTTTGATTTGTGCAATTGTACTTATGGTATGTAATTTTAAAGTCTTGAGCAATGACTAGCTTCTCCCTGGGACCCCTTTAAAAAGAAATGATTTATCATTTCCAAGGCACTGTTGTTTGTGTATTATATTTTAATAAAATGAAAATCAGCAAATATTTGTTGTTTCTTTTTACTTGAGGGGGATAAACTTGGCTATCACAAAAATTAACATTTATAGAGGCTGTGCCAGCTTCTTTATGCATTTCTAAACCTGGCTTCAACCTTATCTCAAGTCCTGGAGTAATTCCCATCAATAGCAAACATGAAGATTGTAGAGAAATATATGAAGGCCTGTGTGAATTGATGCAAAGTATTAGTTTCTCTCTAAAACTATTTCAGATTTGGGGGCTTGTTCTCCTGAATAAAAAAAGTGAATTCAGAAATACTAGGAAAACAATGGCTACAATGTTGTCAATAAAAAAAACCAGTAAAAGCAAACTGAACAATATATAAATACCAGTTATCTTCAGAGAAGAAATGAGGAAATGTAACTCCCTCCTTTCAATGGGAAACTGGAAAAATAGAGTTGTAGGTGTTAAATACATTCAGACTTGCTCTATGCCTCAATCAGTTGTGCTTAACTTTTTTTTTCCTTTTGTTACAAAAGAAGCTTTATATAAGGGATATATCTAGTAATAATAGTGATATAAAAACAAAAGGTACCAATACAACTTTTAGAGTAAATATTATTTAGCTATAGAAACAATCTCTGTTCTCAACAAGATTACAATCCAGGTAGATAGGATGTCGATGCAGAGGCAGCTTGGTTTAATGAAAAATGTGTCATATGTAGAAATCAGAAAACATATTGTAAGCTGACACTTACTAGCTATGTAGCTTTGGAGCAAGTTATTCTACTTCTCTGAACCTCAATTTCCTCAGTCTTAAAGTGGAAAGTAATTTTAAACTGACCTACCTACATCACCATGTGGATGCTGTGAAGATAAAATAGGATAATGCCTAAGCATGTTAGAGCTAAAGAACCTTAGAAATTATCTATCTGATGCTCTTATTCTAGGCATGAGACAACTTGGTCTAGAAAGATTGCATGAATTACACAAGATCAACAGCTTAAACCAAAGTATAGACACTATGTCATAGAACCACAGAATCTTAAGAGGCCTAAGAGATCACCCAGTCAGATCTCTTATACCATCATCTAATATTTATATGGTGCCTTAAGGGTTGGAAAGCACTTTATATTTATTATCTCATTTAATCCATACAATACAATATAGAATATTTAATATGCCTATATACTGTTTGGGTATGTATGTATATACACACATACATATTTAGATTGTCCCAAAAGTCTTGGTTCAGTTTTAAACTTAAATTCTGTGTGTTACTATTATTACTCTGATTATTATTATCTCCCCTACTGGTCTGTAATATCCATGAGTTCAGAAATCTAGTATAATTAATTTTTGTGAAAGATGGGAAAAAAAAAAAAAGAAAATAACTGAATTGCCCAAGATCACACAGTGACAGTTCTAGTACCTGAATTTGAACCTAAATCCTTTAATCTTACATCCTGGGCTTTTTCTACTATACCACAAACACCTTGCAATGTAAGAGGTAACAGACAGTCCTGTGCAGTTCCAGGGAGTGGGATGAAGGTAAGGGTAAAAAGGAAGTTACAGAAAGGCAAAGTTCTTCAACATGGTAGTATTAAAAATGGCTCATCTCCCTTCCTGGTGACGATCAAAGCAAACCAAAACCTTCAGTTCTCTATGTTTTCCAGTTTCATCTATCTGTCTGAGGGCAGGGAGTTAGCCTAGAAAACATTTCCCTGATCCAGCTCTCTGATTTTTGGATAATCTTGAGTGTCACCTCACCTAGCCTTCTAATTCCTCCCCTCACTACAACTCCAGGTCTAAGTCTGTCAATGCAAATGATGCTACCCTGGTAAAAATTTTGACATCTTCTAGTTTCCTGGAAGAGACCAGGCAATTAATTACCCTTGTAACCTCAAAAATCATATTTGAAATCAAATCTGCAGAACTGACAAGTTGGGGATATAAAAAATGGCTCTCCTCTCAGCCTCTTAATTACATACCATATATCAAACTTCTCCTAGGCTCTGAAAATGTCCCATTTAACATTCTGTACTTGGCATTCACTTCTGAAACCTGCAATGGCTTACACCCTTCTTTGGAGGTTTTCTTACCTGAAGCATTTACTTGATTTTTTTTCCTCTTTGCCTTAGCTTCATCTCTCTTCCAGTTTTCTCTTGGCTTATGTAGTCACTAAGAGGATTTAAGGGAGTACTTCCATAAATCTGGACACCTTTATTTCTTGAGGACTTGGGGAGGTTTACAAATTTATTAAGTGCATTTCACAAGAGTATACACACACAAATACCCCCAAAAAAGTAACATTTGTGCCTCATGCCTCATTTTTAAATGGTCTCAGTAGCAGTCCATCATTACAAAACAAGTACAAGAGAAGAAACAAAAAGAAAAAAATGTTATGTAACATCAAAAAAACACTGAGTGAGGAGACTTGGGTGTGAATCTCAGCATGACCACTTAGTAGCTTAGTAGTGAATTTGAACAAGTCACTTAACCCCTATACACCTCTTCCTCTGTAATTGAGGATAGCATAATGATCTCTACTTCCCTACCCTCGAAAGTCAATGACAGGATCCAAATAAGTTAACATATCTGACAGCATTTTCTGAACTATAAAGAACAACAAAATGTAAGCAATTCTTTTTTTCCTTAAGCAAATGGAATTAAGTGACTTGTCCAGGATCATGCAGCTAGGAAGTTCTAAGTGTCTGAAGGTAAATTTGAACTCAGGTCCTCCTGACTTCAGGGCAGATGTGCCATCAAGCAGCCCCTCGATGTAAGCTCTTCCCCCCCAAAAAAAAATTGCTATGGATCCCTTAACAAGAGAGAATATAAAGACACAGAAACATAGATTAGTGTTTCCAAAAAGGGGGTGAAGGGAGATGTTTCCTGCTTGTGAATCATGAAAACACTGCTATATTAAAAGAATTGCAATGGCAGATAACACAGAGGACAGGGGAAAGATCCATAGTGGATGCAAAGAGGCTGTGTACTACTAGGGATGACTTTTACAAAGTGATATAAAAAAGTGATATAAAATATATTATCAGGGTCATGTATTAATAGGAAAAAGATATTAGATCAGTCGTGTAGTATTAGGTTGAACAGGGAGTTGACCCACCTGTTACATCAATACCCACAAAATATTTTTAAGTATTATCTGATCCCTGAACTTGACAATGATAGATTCTGAAGCCAAGAATTCATACAGATCATCTTCATTCCTGGGATAGATTTCCCAAATGAATGAAGTATTTATTAAGTACTTGCTATGTGCCCCAAGCACTCTAGTAAATGATGGGGATACAAATAGAAACAGAAGACAGTCCCTTATCTCAAGGTGCTCACATCCTAATGGGGGAGACAGCACAGATGGAAAGTTTCAAACGAAAGTCAGATGAAAAGACTCCATTGTCCTTAGGGAGAAACAGTAAAGCAGACATTTTATCCAGAGTAAGATGATAAGAAAGCATAAATATGATGTACACCAAATGAGGGAATGCCCAGACTGAAAACAACCAAATATTCAATCGATATTTATTAAGAACTTACCAGGTTAGAAGCAGTGAGCTTTTGCCTTGAAGCATAAAAAAATGACAACATTTCCTATCCTTAAAGAGCTTATATTCAAGTGGGAGAATCTATTCAATTGCTAAAGCATTTTCCCAGAAGCCCACTTGCCCATCCCATAGAATACACACTTGATCACTTAAACAATTCTCCATTTCCATCCTCACCTGGCAAAAAAAAAAGTGTTGAACAAAACTGTCAAAGTTCTAGACATGGGCCACTTGTGTCTTGATCTTGCTATGCTCCATTGTGCTATTTTTGTATATGCTTAATGGGAACTGAGAAGCTCCTGAGTGAATTTAATTTTGACTCTGTAAGACTGCTACAGAAATAATTTGATAAAGAAGTGATGGAGAAGACTGAACTACAACCAGTCTAGGAAAGTCATAGATCACAGATCTAAAGGTAGAAGTAACATCAAAGGTTATCCAGTCTAACTTCCTCAATTTACAGATGAGGTCACACTGGTAGCCAGGGGAAGAGCAGGATACAGATTCAGATCTTGTGACTCCACCTTCGTCAATTTTTCCTGCTGTGCTAGGATCAGAACCATCCTTACAAAATCAAAGAATCTTCGTGGAAACTTCTCAAGATTCTATCCCTCTAATCATAAATAGAAATTCAATAAAATCCTCCTAAATATGCAGCTGACATTTGTTGTATGCCCTTATGTGCCTTAAGACATCAGAATTCTAAAATTTCAGAACTCTACGGGAATTTTCATAAATATCTAGATATTAGTTAATACTTACTGGACTGGAGAGCAACTATTAGGCACCATGGCAAAGCTGAGAGAAAGCTAGAAGAACTAGATTCAAATCCTACCTCTGACCACACAGTCCATGTGATTAAAGCAAGTCAATAAATATCTCAGTGCCCCTCAGGCAACTGCAAGAATGAATTTCAGAGCATTTGCTAGTCTGTATTAATAAAAGGGGATTACTGGGGATTCCATATACCAAAAAATTACATATAGTTCCCCTGAAAAAGTGCAACATGCTAAATGGATACAAGGGTTAGTAAAATGTGTGTGTGTGTGTGTGTGTACCTTACAAATTATTTCAAGACCAATCTAAAACCCTCATTTTTACCAATAAAGAAAATGAGACCCAGAGTAGCAACTCATTCAAAAGAGACCAGATTAGGAGCTAGGTTTCCTACCTACCTTTCCACTGATTTTTACTTGCTTTTTAGTAAAGGACATTCTGTAGCTTCTTCAGTAACACTTAAGGTGATAAACACACTAATAACAATGTTTTTCCCTGAAGTTAACTTTTTACCACATAAATTTATATATTTTGTTTGGACATAAAGTATAAATCTTTTGACTGAAAAAAATGCCCTTGGCATAAAAAGCTTTCCTCTATGTGAAGCTTTTAGCCATCTCCTTTCATAGAAACAGTGATTTAGCTTTTTTTTTTTATCAAAGAAATATTTGACTGGAGAAAAAGCACAGCAGTCATTTAGCAAGAGTGATGTGATAACCTATGGACTTCCCACATGCACCTTTGTGTTTCACACAAATATCAAAGACTGCAAAGAAAGCCCCCTGCACTTTGAGTGGACAACTGTGGTGAACTTATGGAAAGGTGTGGACTTCTACACAATGTGGGTAGGCAAAGACTGGGTTCAGTCTTCACCACTATAAGGAATGCCAGCGTAAATGAGATTCATTGAGTGTTAAAGAAGTGCGGTGAGGGAGGACATTTTCTGCCTTAGTGAGACTTCATCGGGAACACTGGATCTAGTTCTAGGGACCATAGTGAAACCGACACATTAAGAAACACTATCCAGAAAAGAGTGACCAAGAGGGGCAGGAGACTCAAAACCAAGTCACATTAGGAATCACCTAAAGAAATTAGGAGACCCTTACTCTAGATAGGAGACCTAAAAACTGACATCAAATAACTAAAAGAATGTCAAATGGAAATAAGATTACACTAGTTCCATTTTGCCTCTTTAGAGAGAATTGGGACCAAAGCAGGGAGAGTTCAAGGGGGTAGATTTTAGCTCAACAGAAAAAAATAAGTTTATGAAGTTTATACAAGAGGGTCCAAAAATAAGTTGCCTTCTTTAAGTTTTTTTTAAAGGATAACGTTTTTGTACTTTCATCCTTGCAGTAATTATACCTCTCCAGCATTTCTAATGATTCCCTATATTTTTGTGAAGAGGGAGAAGTAGAAGAGTTCCTTCCAAAAGAAAGCAGGACAGAATTTATACTTTTAGGTATGTTGAGTAACTACCTTAAAATTTTTCAAGTTCAACTAAAAAAATCACATTCCAAACTGAGTTCCTTGAAATGGCAGCCTTTGTTATGGAAAACCATTCCTGTGCTGGTGAAACTATGAGCAGGCCTGTTTTGGAAAGCAATTGGAATTATCGTTTTAAGTGACAGAAGTTGCTTATATCCTTGGACTCAGGGATTCAATTACTAGAAACATATGGTAAGAAAGTCAAAGACATAAAGAAAGATCACCCATGCACCAAACAGTGCTTTTCACTTTAGCAAATAATAGAAAATAAAGTAGGTACCTATCAATTGAGAAATGGTAGAATTGTAGCCTGTGAATGAAATGGAACATTACTGTGCCATAAGAAATAAATGTGAAGAGTTCAAAAAAGCATAAGAAGACTTACATGAACTGATAGAGAGTAACACCAGCAGAACTTGGGGAATAATATACAGAATGAATTTTAAAAATTACATCAATATAAAATAGAAAGAAAAAACTAAGCTTATATAACAATAATTATGAATGGTTTTAAATGTCATAAAGCGTAATGTGATGATTTATTTTGCTAAACTGCTTTTGATCTCCTTTTCCAATTTTTTTTTTGTTAGAAGGAATAGCTTACTGGGAAAGAAGGAAAAAAAAGATGAATGGATGCTCTGACATAACACATAAAGTGTGGAACTTGAAAGGAAAAAGCTCTGAGTTCAAATCCCATTTCATATACTTAGAGGCTGTATGATCATAGTTAAGTCAACTTAACCTCTCTTGGTCTCAGTTCCTCATGTGAAAAACTAAGAAGTTGGACTAGATGATCTGTCACATCCATTCCAGTTCCAAATCTATGGCCCTATGATTCCTAGAACACTCACACTTTATTAGACCAGGGTTACTAATAGATAGTGCCCCACAAACACCTAAAACAAAAATTTTAAATGAAGATTGAAAATACAGTCATAAAGAAATGTTGCACAAAGAAAACCTGCTTTATAAAATAGGCCCAGGACACTGGCAGGAATCTGAGTGAGGGAGCCCAGTGTTCATGTGCAAATGAAAAGAAGAATACAAAACAGCCTCAGTGATTGCTGTGCCAGAAAACTCCTATAACAACCATTTGTCTGCAGTTCTGGCAAAACCTAAGTCAGGCAGCAGACTCAGGGGGACATCAGACCATTCCATTCACTCTGAAAGAAGCATATCCAGCTTGACATTGAACAGAGCTGGAAATCCAAACTGTTGGCTGTCTAATAAGAAATAATAACAAATTCACATAGCTGTGGCACTCTAAATGTCTAAAAATGTTGCCTTTCCACCAAAACTGAGAGGTAGAGAGAAGTAATACTATTCCTATTTCACATATAAAGGGAGCAGAAGTTGGAGAGCTAAGCACCATGCCCATGATCACCAGGTTATTAAGCACTGGTTTCGGGATCTTAGACTCTAAAAGATAGACGTAATTGATAAATCCTCACTTAGCAGCATTAGATAAGAAAAAAAAAAAGTTCATTCTAAGTTACCCGGGCTAACCAAAAAAGAAATCACAGGCATAGAAGAGGGAATCACTGGCATGGATAATCCAAAAGTCTTTAAATAATATCCTATTGTGTCTAGCTTTTTATTTTATCTAATTTTGCTTCCTAATTCCATTTTCTTTGGCTAATAGGAACATTAGTGTGCATTTCTTAAACACATACTAGCTACTGGTAGGGGAATTTAGCCCTGGAACACTCTCAGTGAATGTCTGAGGAAAATCAGTCTGGGATTTAGAATGTGGTTTGCATAATATACAAAGTGGACAATACTCAGACACAAAATCGAGAGTGAGACTGTTTGAGAAAGCGCTTTTTTCCCTATCTTGGGGGAAGGAGGAAGGCGTGGAGGAAGCAAAGGACAACTGATTTTTTGCTCTAATGGCTAAAGAGCCTTCTGGAGTCTAATTTGATTTGGCTGCCATGTGGTGTTGTCCATTCACATCTGGACTGTTTGGCACAGACCTCAGAGAATAGAGCAGAAGGACTCAGGGAAAGTTCTCAGATTGTAATGCTACTGCAATGACCTACTTG
Organism: Sminthopsis crassicaudata; assembly: GCF_048593235.1. NCBI lineage: Eukaryota > Metazoa > Chordata > Mammalia > Dasyuromorphia > Dasyuridae > Sminthopsis > Sminthopsis crassicaudata. The sequence continues at coordinate 442,066,133 of NC_133618.1, read as the reverse complement.
GGATTAGAAGAGCATTACAGAATATCACTGTGTTTTATGGGTCATAAATATTGCACAGATGTTCCTTATTTACATAGACACTGCTGATTATTATTGGTACATTAGCATGCTAATACGGCTATTCCTGCATTCTAAACGGCAAGGCCAGAGACATAGTGATGTAATTAAACAAGAGCTGTGAAACAAAACCAAAAAAAAACAAAAAACTTCTTTTTGTAATTGATATCTTTGTGCCTGATTCTATCTCATATTCTGAATTTACAACAAGATGATATAACTTTTCATATAAAGCCAAGCAGCTATTGTTCTCTGCATAGATAACAGCAGTTTCCTAGTAGACTATAAAGACTATTGACAAGTATTATGCCCATAAATATAGCTTGCACATCTCTGGGGATGGAAACGTCACAGGTCAACTGATTTCTATTGCTAGAGGGCTCTAATCATCATGAAGTCCTTTCTTAAGGAAGCAGAAATGTTTCCCTGGAACTTCTACCCTATGAAGCCAGATAGAAACAAGATGATGAACCCTTTCTCCATATGAGACAGCTTCAAATACTTGAAGAGAGCTTCCACGGATACCTCTTCCCCACACCAGTCCAAATGTTCTCTTTTCACAACTAAACCTCTCCAACAACTTCAGCCCATCCCACTATATTTAGTACTCTAGGCCTCTTAACATTTAGGGGAAATTCCTTTAGACTGAACATGTACTTGCTAAATATTGTGCCAAGACTGAACATGTACTTGCTAAATATTGTGCCAGAACTAGATAGCACTCAAGATCAGCATTTTGTCTCTGCTATTCTGCTTGGTTGCCACTCTATGGAATAAGATACACCTTCTTGGTTAAGTTCATCATTTATTAACTCACTACCCTGCTCCTAACAAAGGACTTGATACACTTAACACTCCTCCTTTTCCTCTTCCTTCTGTTTGGAGGAGAGCAATTGAATTCCTCCCAATATTTTCCTTTACAAAGTGCTGAAACCAGACTCTTAGATTCCTCCACTGTGTATCTGTTACCCTACCTGGTTTCAACTTTACAGAACAAGGTAATTCCTGGTGTTCTATATTCTTTCCCTCCCTCCCTTCCTCCTTCCCAACTCCCTCTCTCCTTCCCTTCTTGTCTTCCTTCCTCCCTCCCTCATTCCTTCCCTTCCCTCCTTCCCTCTCCTCTCTCTCTCTCTCTCTCTCTCTCTCTCTCTCTCTCTCTCTCTCTCTCTCTCTCTCTCTCTCTCTCTCTCTCTCTCTCTCTCTCTGTCTCTCTCTCTGTCTCTCTCTGTCTCTCTCTGTCTCTGTCTCTGTCTCTGTCTCTCTCTCTCTCTCTGTCTCTCTCTCTCTCTCTCTCTCTCTCTCTCTCTGTCTCTCTCTCTGTCTCTCTCTCTCTCTCTCTCTCACACACACACACACACACACACACACACACACACCCCTATTCTCCTATTTTCCTTAGTTATCTCCCCTTTAGACTAAACTAATTGCAGTCAGGGATTATCCTTTTATTAACTATGTTTCCATTGCTTAACACAATACCTGGCACATCACAGGCACTTAATAAATATTTATTGGTTTGGAAATGGTGTTAAACCAGGACAGAGGCACTGAAACACTTCTATTATCTATACATAAGGTACATTAATAAAAGTATAAAGAACTAACTAGCATTTTGTTATTCTGGTGATATTATAATTTCCCCATTAAAAAATATAGGATTCCTCAAAGGCTAACTTCAGAGCAGTAGAACATTTTACCCTCAGTTCTGAGAATGACATAAAAGCAGGGATTATGGTTCATTCATTGCAGGTCATAAGTCTGTCTGTTAGAAGAATGTTTGCCTGAATTCTACAAGCATTCATTAAACTATCTACTGTGTGCCTACCTATAGGCTAGGCAATGGGAACACAGACAATAAAATATATTCAATGTATCTCATTACCTACCCTCAAAGGTCTTACCTCTTTGGGAGGAAAACAATATAGATACAAATAAGTATATTAAAAATAGATGCAAAAAAAGCTACATTTATGAGAATGGGGATGGGGATAGAAATTGACAATTGGAGAAATCCCAAAAGGCTTCTTGTGGAAGATATCACAAGAGACAAGCCTTGAATGTTAATATGTTTTTTATGAAATGGAAAAAAGAAAGAAATGAATTCTAGTTATGCAATAGCATAATGCTGTTAAAAAGCAGTGACCAGGAGAGGAAAATGAAAGTCAAGTAGCAAATCAATTCAATTTAATTTAATTAGCATTTATTAGCTAAATGGACCAGTACATAGAGTGTGAAGGCCTATCATCAGAAAGATCTAACTTCAAGTCAAGCCTAAAATAATTACTAGTTGTATGACCCTGGACAAGTCACTTAACCATCCTAACTTAGAGTTTCTTCATAGTTAAATTGAGTTGGAGAAGGAAATGGAAAATCACTCCAGCATTTTTGCCCCAAATGGAATCATGATGAACAAGACATGACTAGAACAATAGATATGTAAGATTCTATACTAGACACACTAAGGGTGATATTGCTGTCATTTATGTGTTAAATAGTGCTTCCAGTGGACTCTTCTCCCATCCAGAAAAGTTATATGTAGGATAAGTAACCAGTGCCCATTTTACAGATTTCAAACTAAAAGGGCGACGTCATCCCAGTCTCTCACTTTACAGAAAGTGAGGTCCAGAGACAATAATATTTGCCAAGGTTACCCAAGTACCAAGTCACAGAGCCTGGAAACAAAGCCATACTTTCTGACTCCAGATTCATTGTTCTTTCAAATGCTAGTCTAACCTCCTCATGATACTTATCTTGAGTCCACATCTCTGTCTGGTAAGCCTGACTATAATCTGCTTAGCCTTAGGAAACAAAATGGTGGAGTGCTTGGGATGGGAAGACTTGGGTTTGATCTCCTGGTCTGATACTTGCTGTGTGACCTCAATCTGGTCAGTTTGTCCCCATGAGCCTGGGCTTGCTCATCTGTAGGATGAGATGAATAATATTAATATCACCTACTTCAGGAAACTGAAGGAAGTGTTTTGTAAACTTTAAATCACTATAGTAACAACTAAAATTTGTATAGTGCTTGACAAATATTATCTCATTTGATACAATGACCCTGGGAGGTAGGTCCTATTATTATTCCCATTTTACAGATGAGAAAATTAAGGTCCAGGGTCATAAAGCTAGGAAATGCCTGAGGCCAAATTTGAAGGTAAGCCTTCTTGATTCAAAGTTCAGCACTCAATCTACCATTATCAATTAGTTGCTTCAATATTATAGTCTCTACTTTACAGTGGAGGAAAATGAGGCAGACAAAAAGTAAAATCCTTGCCCAGTATCTAAGACCAAAACTGACTTCAAGCCCCACACTTTATCCACTGAGTCACCATACTATTATTGGCACATTAGTATTTTGATCCTGAAATACATCCAGACAAACTTAAACACAAGATCTAGTCAAAACCCTGCATTGTATTGTAAAGTAATGATGATCTATTCTGATGGACATGGCTCTTTTCAACTGTGAGGTGATTCAGGCCAATTCTTGGTCTTGTGATGGAGAGAGCCATCTGTACCCAGAGAGGGACTGTGGGAACTGAGTGTGGATCACAACAAAGAATTTTCATTTTTTTATTGTTGCTGTTTGCTTGCATTTTGTTATTTTCAATTTTTCCTTTTTGATCTGACTTTTTCTTGTGCAGCATAATAATTTTGGAGATGCGTATAGAAGAATTACACATGTTTATTTAACCTATATTGGATTACTTGCCAATATAGTAAGGAGAAAGAAGAAAAAATGGGGACACAAGGTTTTGCAAGGGTAAATATTGAAAACTATGCATATGTTTTGAGAAGAAAAAAAAAAAAAAAAAGAAAATCAAGGTTCAGAAAAGTAAGATTATCTACCCAAGACTCAGCTTCCTGGACTCTATTTCAGTTTTGCAAGATTTCCCATGTGTAATATTCTTAGTTCAGTTTTCTGGAGTCTTGGAAGCACAATAATCACCACAACAGTAGCCAGAGGTTAAAGTCCAGATTTTTTATTATCTCCTTCCTGGGGCTGGGCAGCTTTCTGGAGAATCTTTCAGTTCAGGAGGAGAGCCTGCCACCAGGAGCCTGAAATGTAATGTTCTTAGTTCAGTTTTCTTGGGGTCTCTGGGAGCAGCCTTCATTTCAGTTCAGTAATCACAACAAGAATCGTGAGGGGTTAAAGTCCAAATCCTTTATTGTCTCTTTCAAAGTCTTGTCTCCTTTCCTGGGGCCCGTTAGCTTTCTTAAAGGCCTTCTGGAGTCTTGGTTTCAGTGGAAAAGCTAAGGAGAAGAGCCTGCCACCAAAGTGGTGTGAGATGGGATGAATGAATCTGAGTCCAAGGGCTTGTGCTTCAGCCTCCAGTCCACTTGTCTTCTCTAGCTCTCTCTCTCCGAGCCTCTCAGTCCTGGAGCCTGACTGAAGATTGAATTGAATCTCTCTCCTTGGTTCTAAAAGCTTGAAGCTCCTGCCTCCAGTTCTCTTGTCTTCTCTGCCTCCGAATGAATCTAGCTGAGGCTCCTAGCTTATATGCTCTACACTGAGTATAAACCAGTCATTATATCACTAGGAAATCATTATTTGTTGTAAGATTAAATCAATCATACTGAATTTAGAGAACTATTAAGTACCATGCTAAACTAGATAACCATTTTCTCATCAATTCCACTTAGTAACTTGTAAGAATCCTTGTTTCACATGTAAAATGTATGGGATTACCTGTCATCGGGGGGAGGGAGTGGAGGGAGGGAGGGGATAATTTGGAAAAATGAATAAAAAAAAAAAAGAATCCTTGTTTCAAGTTCAGAGTTCTAGCCCATAACATCCATGGCCAATAACTTATTGTTGACTCATTTTAACCAGTTCTTCATAACCTCATTTAGGATTTTCTTGGTCAAGATTTTGGAGTGGTTTGCCATTTTCCTCTCCATTCAAATTACAGATAAGGAAAGTGAGGCAAACAGGGTTGTGTGACTTCATTAGGGTCACACAGATAGGGTCTGAAGACAGTCTACAGCTGGCTTTGAACTCAGGACTTTTTGACTCTAGGGCCCAGTCCTCCATTCCTTGCACCACCAACTGCCCAAGATCCTATAGGAAAATCAATAGCAGAGTTGGAATTCAGAAGTAGGCTTTCAAAATCCAAACTCCAAGGCCCTTTCAGCAACACTCAAATTTGCATCTCTATTAACTTTTTTCCCCTGATGCAATTGAGGTTAAGTGACTTGCCCAGGGTCAGACAGCTAGGATGGGTAAGTGTCTGAAGTCAGGGCTGATGCTCTATCCACTGCACCACCTAGCTGCCTCCCCATCTAGCTGCCTACTCTGTTGTCCTTTAAGATTTACAAAGCACCTTATAAAAACTCTGTGAAGATATTTTGATTGCCTGACTTAAAGGTAAAAATCAAACAAACAACAATAATGAAAAATGCTAAGGCTTTTAAAGATTAAAAGAGGTGTCCATGATGACAAAGATATGGAAATGTTGGAGCTAGGACTCAAACCCAAGTCTTCCATCTTTTTGACCACATTTTGCTACCATCATTTGTATAATGGTATTATAACAGGAAAATTAGGAGGCTGAATTGGCCAAAAGAAAGCAGCCAAATCTACTCTAGATGCCAGAATCTCCTCATGGAGCGTGCTAGACTAACCTCAGAATCTGTCCCATCAAAGGTAAAGTGAGGAGGCATTTATGAGCACTGGACACAACTTCCAGTCCTCTGTATTTCCCATAACATAAATCCAGACAGTGAAATTATCCAGATGTTAGCTGCTGCACTTTCAACCCACCTGTAAATGCATTACTCTAGTCATTATACAAATCTAAAGAAACAGATTAGGAATTGATTTCCTCCAAAGAACCACCACATTAAACCAATCTTGATTCCTTCCCTCCAACAAAAGAGCATCATTTGCCAAATCTTCTTTCATTCAAGTAACAAAAAGAAGAAAATCAAAGACTATCACAACTGTCTACTGCTCAAGAAGGAAGAAAAATGACAGTATACAATCTGGCCTGTATGTGTAAACTAATGGTGTGGAATTTCACGATTATTCAAGGTCAAATATTGCCTACTGCAGGAAGCCTTAACTGTGTGATATAGCAGAAATACTGAATATAAAGTCAGAGTACAAGTATTTAAATCAAGATAGGTATATAAAAGTCCAGGTATCAACATAGTGGTCTGCATATAGCAGTTTCTCAATAGCCATGGAAAACAAAGAAGGGAGGCAGTCTGGAAAAAAAATCATTAAGTTTGAAGTAATTAGACATGAGTGTGAATACTGACTTTTTGGGCAACTTCAGGCAAAGTGTTTTAAATTTCCAGCCTCAGTTTTCTCTGTAAAATGATGGGGATGAATGGGAAGATCTTTAAAGACCCTGTTAAGTAAGCAACAGAGAGAAAAATGGAAGGGAAAACATGGCCCTTCCCTCAAAGGACAGCTATAACCTATAACTACCATTATGGGAACCAACCTCTCCCCCATGTAATTTGTTTTTCATATCTGTCTGTAAATCCAGCCAAAACCCTCGGGGACCCAAAGACCCAAGCTGTGTATTTTTTATCCCTGAATACCTGCCTTATCAATGGCAAAATAGTCTGGAAAAGACTCCATTTTAAAATATGAGTTTTCAATTTAGCCCAGGAAAATTACCTCAGAATCAGAGCATGGGATTAAATGGTTTGATTCCTAATAAAAAAAATTGCCTAAATATGATATGTCCTGAGATGGCCTACTCAGTCTTTCTTTAATGTTTATCTTTTTTTAACTTCCCAAAGTTCAGCACATACCTTTCCACCTCCAAAATTTTAACTATTACTTTTAAGACCAATTCTTTGAAATTTCAGTCCTACAAATCCCTCAGGGAATGAGGTATCAGGAAAGCAGAGTTTTCCAGACAACCAAGGATTTTCCAATCTAAGCACAAAACCTTTTTTCTTTAACTATTCAGAAGAGAAAACTTTTCTGAAGCAGATACTATATTTAAGTCAACAAATAACTTCAGCCTTAGTTTCCTTACCTATATGGAAATAAGAAATTGTTAATAATAATATTCCTTTGAGGGATAAGAATAGCATCCACCTTACAGGATTGTAAGGATAATGTTAATTAGCATATACAAAGTAATTTATAAACCTTAAAAACACTTTATAATTGCTATTATTATACACTCCTTTGCCTTCTTAAACTGAATGTAAGGATACCATATAGTTAACTTTCTGAAAAATTCAGAATCATCATAAATGGGCTGTGAAGCAATGATGTTCTGAGTGAATACAGAGGTGTGGGAAGGTTATTGTCCCTATTCTGAATTGGCCTCAGATTTCTAAGCAAGTTAACTGCTTATGTCTGCTCTCTATAGTTTTCTGTCTTCTCCCCATCGGCCAGGAATTTTTTTCCCTTTTCTCACTTTTTATAAACTATGATCTTGGGAATACAATAAGCAAGCCTGTTATAAATGTGTGTAAAATACAAAGTAATAGGTTCCGAATGAGGGTTTTAAGTATTTACTTGCACCAAAAAATACATGGATTTTATATATCTATTTTGATTGCTCAGCATTTCATCTTATTAGATTCAGTCCATCACTTCAGCCTCTCAAGATTCCTTTAGGTTGCAATTCTATCATCCAATTTATTAGCTATTCCTCTCTAAAAATTTGATAATCGGATCATCTATATCTTCTTTTTTTTAACCATATCCATATCAACAGAATCTGTGGGTGAACACTGAATTTGTAGTCAGAGAGTGTAGGCTCCCATCCTGCCTCTGTGAGATTTATAAATAAGTCATTTCCTCTATGTTTTGACTTTCTGAGTAGAAATGAGGTGAAATGAGAAGATTGGCTGGACCAGATGACCAAGATTCCTTATAACCCTAGACTTCATTAATCTATAAATAGTGAACCGTATAAGTGAACATCATGAGATTTATAGATATACAACAGGGATAATAAAGAAATGAACTGTAAGAAGCATGGCTACTGACAGAGAACATTAATAACTAGACAGGACCTTGGTGGTCATTTAGTTCATATTCTACTTTAGGAAAGCTATAATCAATATAGTGAAGGAAATTTAGAAAGAATTGTGATCAGTGTTACCTAGGTAATTAATGGAACAGAAAATCTGAATGTCCCTGTAGAGGGAGAATAGGGAATAATGAGAGTTGTAGATGGAGTTGGGAGAGGTCACAGGGACCAGAGTCACTAAGAGTGTTCCATATATGATTTTACAATTGACATGACTGCACAATTAACACCAACTCATATTGCTATGTAAAATTTGATGTTCACCAAGTACTTTCTGCACAAATACTCTGTGAAGTGGATAATGCTCTTATCAACATCCCCATTTTGGGTGGAGAAGGCTCAGAGTTTCCCATGACTCATAAATATTAAATGTCAAGAACCAGGCATAGAATTCCTGACTCTGAGTCTAAGTATTCTTTCTGTTCTACCATACCTGCCCCAATATTACATATAGGGCTCAATGAATGAGCAAAGGCACATCTCTTCCCTCATAGAGAATGGGATAAGGATCCCCTCTAAAGCTTTAGTTAAGTAGTAGCCAAGCAGAAGCATTTGGGATTTGAGCTTCCCCAGGATAAAGAGCTCTAAATAAATCAAGGGACTTTAGAAAAAGGCAGTAAATTGGTTGGGGAGATGAAAAGACTGAGTCAGGAAGAAAATGCAAAGGGATTAAAGAATATAATTTGGTGAAAATGATGACTAACTGGGGCATAATAACAGGATACCAGATTCTAAAGGTATAAACACCATAGACAGAAATGAACACTTTTGCATCGTACAAAGGAATATAACAAGGAGTCAGGGGAACAAGTAAAAGAAAAGAAATGCACAATGAACATTAGGGAGAAATTTCTGGCAGCCACAGAAATGACTAGATCATAAGATTGCTCCCCAAGGGAATGGTCAAAAGCTCACCGATTACAGACAAATTGGCTAGGACCTGCAAGGGGGTATTTCATAGTTAGTAAACCTTCACAGCTCCTGGAGAAAAGTAACATGATAGTATTAAATGACCCCTAGAATAGGACTCAAGAGACTTGGATTCTAATTCCAGTTCTACAATTAACCAAGTATTCTTCACTAAGCTTTTCTCCTTTTTGAGATCTCAGTTTACCCATTTGTAAAATAAGAGTTTTGAACTAGAAAACCCATGTTTCTTTTAAACTGTTTAATATAATCTGTGCCCAATTGTTAAGTATGTCTGTCTATGTGAGTGAGAACATAACATAGTAAATAAAAAACTGGTCTCAGAGACAGAAGACCCACCTTGATAATACAGGGTGATTGACTCTGAGCAAATTATTTATTCTTTCAATGATACCAGATAATTCCAAGACTATAAGTTGCAAAAAAAATTCCCTATACCAATTAAATTATAGACCTTTTCATAAGGTCTATGACATGAGTACCCTCATTCTATATATGTGTGTTTATATGTATAGATATATACAGAGAGAAACATATGTATATATGTATGTGTATGGATGGATAGATAGATAGATATGCATTTTCAAGATTGACAAGATTTTAAGACATCCCTGATGAAGTCAAGAGTATAGAGGTTTCAGCTTTATTCTCAGGAAAGGTGTTATTAATTTATTGCATAATCATGAGGAAAAGTCATTTCCCTTTCCTGGGTCTCAGTTGTACCAGCTGTAAAAGTGATTTGGTTGAACTAGATAATATCTAAAGGTCCTTTTTATATCTAACATTCTGTGAATGTATTATTCAATAGGAGGAAAAGATAAGGCCAGGAAGGGCAGCAAATCAAAAGACCCATGGTGGGCTTTGAATGTAAGATTAAGGAATCTGGATTTTATTCAGGAGGCAACAGAAAGTAATTTAAAGTTTTTGATCAGGAAAATGACAACAAATCCATACATAAAGATTAACATGGCAATAATGTGAAGAGTAGATTGGAAAAAGAAAAAAATAGAATCAGAAAGACCTGGTAGGAGGTGGTTATAATGATCCTGAAAGATGGTAATAAGAGACTGCAAAGACATTATTTAATAAAGTCTCAACAAACATTTAAGTGCCTACTCTGTAGAACACTTTACTTGGTACAAAAAAGATAAAAAGTTCAGAAAAGATTGTCTCCTAGAAGACTACAATCAACTTTCCATCTGCAGCTCTCTGAACTCCTAGGAACACCACAGTTTGCTCCAAGATGAGCTGATCATCTGAAATCTCATCACCATGCAGATTGCCTCAAGTTTTGATACTCAACATCTTCTCAACTCACTTTCCATAGCCTTTTTCTTCAGATTGAAGGATCATTAAAACTCTTTCTAAATCCCTCCTTTACATAGAAAGTTCACCACCTTTAGGCTAAAAATTTTTTTTCATTAGCTATATCTTTAACTTTACAGAATACCATACTCTCCATTGAGTATCCCCTGGTTTGGCTGTCACTCTCTTATCCAGCTCCTTCCTCTAACCCAGCTTTTCTGCTCCTTTTTGTGCACTATCTTCCTTGTAACTATAATGAATATGATGGAAATAAGTGTGTAATTAGGTAGTTCTAGTAGGAAAAAGCAAGCAAAAGTTTGCAAATTATCAGATGTTAGTATTGAGAGAAAAGAAAGAGTTAAAGATAACCCCAAAGTTTCAAGCACTTAGAAGGATGGTACCATTGACAGAAATATGAAACTCAGAAGTAATAACAGGTTAGAAGGAAAGAGAGAGATTATCTGGTTTTACAGGTGACTACAGAACTAGTCCATTGGATAATATCCTCTAGCTCACTGAAAATACAGTTTTAGGAGTCAGTATAGAAGTCAGAACTACAAATGAAGATTGGGAAGATATCTGCCAGAGATGATAAGTGAACCCACAGAATTTTCAAGACAAAGAATGTAACAAAAGAAAAGAAGGCCAACCTATAAAAATCTTGGGAAATGAGATCTGAAAAATCTGTTATCACCAAAAAGAAAAAGTCAGGGAAACATGTCTAGTGTCAAATGCTACACAGTCAAGAAGAATGGAAGCAAAAAAGAGGGAACAGGAAAATCAATTAGACAATTAGTCTGATGACTCTGAAATAACCTTCTGTAGAGTTGTGGGATGGAAGCCAGACTAGACGTGGTGAGAAAAGGTGTAAGGAAAAATGGTATGAAAATATGAGCAAAGGACAGACAGTCAGAGACAGAGATACAGTGAGATACACAGAAAGAGAGACAAAGAAAGAGAGTCAGAGACACAGAGAGAATGGGAATAGACTATTATTTCTGGAGGTTTAACTGGTAAGAAAATAGAAAAGAATACAGATCACTTTTTCTTCAGTTGACCAACTAAACAGAAGGTTCAATAGAAAGCTGTTTTTCTTAAAGGACTGAAGACACCTGTACCGGTTTGTAAGAAGATGGAAAAGTCATAAAACCATAGGTGTACATCTGGAAGAAAACTTATCACATCATTCAACCTCAGTAAAAAGGCAAAAAATATCAGGACTTTCATGCCTATCAGCATAACAACAGCAGTTAATGTTTCTATAATGCTTTAAGGTTTATGAAATGCTTTCCTCATATTTACGCTTCTTTTTTAAGATGAAAAAAAACTGAATCTCAGAGAAGTTAAGCAATTTGTCATTAGTTACACAATCTATAACTGTCAAAACCAAGACCTGAACCTAGGGCTCTTTCCATTACATTATATTACCACTACTATGAGATAGAGAGATAAAATAAAATTACATTTAATAGAGATAAATGTAGAATTCTTCACTAAGATTCTTAAAAATCAACTGCAAAAATGCAAGATGAGGGAAACCTGGTTAGATAGTAAAATCATGTAAATAAGATCTGGAGGATTTAGCAAGCTCAATGGGAGTTACCAGTATGGCATAACATAGCTTTTTTTTAGCTATCACCTCAGATTATGTTAATGGAGGTAGAATGCATGGGATGAGAACTATGATGGTCCTCCTAAATTCAAAGGGCATTATCAATTTGGGACATACATAAAACCCATGTCATATTAAAAAATTGTTAAAAGATGCTTAGCCTGAAAAAGAGATATGGTGACAAGAATCAAGGAGACAAGGAGAAGGAATAAGCAATTATATGGTGCCTACTATATTCCAGAAATTATGCTAAGCACTTTTTATAAATAAGAAGAAAGAAATTGTCAGTATCTCCAGGTATTTATAGGTTTGTCTATGATGTAGAAGCAGAATTCAACTTTTTCTATTTCATCCAAAGGGTAAAAATATGGCCAATGAATGAGAGTTATAAGGAAAACAAAATCTGGGCATAATATAAGAGATAAGCTTCTAACAAACACCTGTCCACTAAATATGAAAAAGAACAAGAACAAATGCTGGAGGGGGTATGGAAAAACAGAGACACTGATGCACAACTGGTAAATCCGTAAACTAATTCAACCATTCTTTAGAACAATTTGAAACCACATCCAAAAACCTATAAAACTATGATCTCTTTGATCCAGCAATACTACTACCACATCTGTATCCCAAAGAGATTAAAGAAAAAGAAAAATACCTACATGCACAAAAATTTCTAGCAGCTCTTTTTATGGTAGTAAAGAACTGAAAATTGAAGAGATACCCATCAACTGGAGAATAAATAGCTGAATAGGTTATGATATATGATTGTGATAGAATACTACTATGGTTGAATGCTTTAAGCAAAATTGTTTCAGAAAACCTGAGAAAACTTTTATGAACTTATGCAAAGTGAAGTGGAACCAGAAGAATATTGTACACAGTAAGAGCAACATCATAATGATGGTCAACTATGAAAGATTTAGCTATTCTAGTCAACACAATGATCCTAAACAATTCCAAAAGACTCATGATGAAAAATGCTATCCAGAGACAGACGTGATAAAAAATGCAGAATTAAGCATAATTTTAATTTTCTTTATTTTGCAATATTTTACAATATGTTTTATATTATTTCACAAGTATAATTGATAACATTGCTTGCCTTCTCAAAGAGGAATAGAACTTAAGGGAGGAAGAGAATTTGCAACTCAAATTGTCAAAAAAAAAAGTTTAAAATAAATCACTAAAAATTATAATTAAAAATCACCTATCCAAAAGTGAAATAGGATGCTTCAGAAGACTATACCAATACAGCTGATATTCAGCCATCAGAGAAGTTTAGGGAATGTATGGTGACTTATTGCATTTTAGAGGCAGTATGATAAAATAGAAAAAGCAGTTTAAAAAAGTTAGGTTCAAATCCCTGCTTTGTCACTTACTACTGGCATGACCTTGATCAAATCATTTAACCTGTTTGGCCTCAGTTTCCTCAAATATAAAATGATTATGTTGGACTAGGTGGTTCCTACAGTTCCTTCTGCCTCTAGTTGCTATGTTGTAAAATGGATTTTAAGTAGTAGGTTAGATTAGATATCTTCTGAGGTTGTTTTCAATCCTGAGATTTTATTATAAGAAATTTCATTAATAAGTTATTTTATCCTTCTTCCAGGCCAAAAATGAAGCTGCCCAAGGAGACTGGAGTGAATGCTGATTTCTATGCCATGACCAACTAACCCTTCTCTACACAATGATATTTATCATATTGTTTCTTTCTGATCTTTCTGATTATAATTAATACATGAAATCCATGTGCCTTTTTTCTTCTACAAATCAATCTGAATCAATTTTGTAAGTAAGATTTTATGAGACATTCTAACCACTCTCTAATATCTACCCAAGGTGCTCTCTTCAAGACCTAATAGTTTAATGTGCTTGAAAAGACTGTTAAGCTTATCTGACATGCTTTGTTTTCAATAATCCCAAAGGAACTTGCTTTTCCTTTTAGTGCTGAGAAGTCAATGCTCTTCTAAATGCTTAAATATGTCTTCTCATTCCTTAAGTTCATATATTTAAAATAACAAATACCTTCCCCATAAGGATCTTCAATATCATTTTTGTTTACTTACATTTCTCCAACATTTTGTGGTCACAGATCATATACCTTGTTGATTCCTTTTTTCCATTTAATCCTCGTCCTTGCTTAAAAGTACTTCTTAAATCTATGATTTCTTTATCTGTACAAAAATCAAGTCCCCCATGCCTTAATAAATATTCTTCATTATGATGGCCATACACACACACACACACACACACACACACACACACACACACATGAAGAAAAAATGCAACATGATAGAGAAGTTTCTGTTAATAAGATTCCTTACATTTAGCTATTCTAGTCCTCAAAGTACAATCCTGCCCTGGAACCTGCCTGGGCAGACACATATTCAGGGTCACCTCCATACCAAGATGGGACATGAGAGCAAGTGGTTGCCAGAGTTTAAAAGGATCCTGGAAATCATTTAGTTCAGCCATCACCTGAAACAATAATCCCTCTCTACAAAATACCATTGTGTCAATGGGAAAACTGAGACTTAAAGACAAAGAGTAACTTGCTAAATTTCACAAAGCCATTAAGTAACAATAGCAAGATTCAAACAAAATTCTTCTACTTCAATCTCAAATATTCTTTCTGCCATACTATGATGCCTCCCTTTAATCAGTATATTTATTCTATCTATCTGAATATCTCCAAATACAAGAAATTTACTACCTCCTCAATTATCCCTGTGGAATATAACAACAAATCATGGGGGATACAATATGAACTGGAAATCCAAAGTCCTGAATTCAAATTCCATATAATATTCACTGGTTATGTGACCATGGAAGGTTATTGAACATGCTAGAACCTGATTTTCTTACCTACTTCAGAACATATATGATCTGTAGTATTGATGTCAATAGATTATTGAAAGGATCAAATGAGATAATATATGTAAGGAATGTTTGCAGATTTCAAAGTATTATGCAAATGCTTATTAATTCATCTCATTTATGAATAGTTCCATTTGCTAACAATTTCTTCCTTAAACTGAACGGAAACCTCTTTCTATAACTACATATATTATCTCATTTTAGCCTAGAACCTGAAATATAGCCTCTAGAACTGTGGGTCAGATAACAATATCACTATCCTATTCCACCATCTGAATTCCATACTTCTAAGGATTGATTTTTCTTTTACTTTTTTTGGCTGCTAATTTAATTCATGTAATTTATACTGCATTCACACACAAAAATCTAGTTCTTTTCCCACAAAAGCAGGTAACTTTGTCTGTCTTGTTATCTCTTTCAAGGACTGCAGTGTCCACACTTTTCAAAGGAGCCACGTGTTTTCCTGTTATATCTGGCAACAGTTTATTTTTTATAGGTGCCAATTCAGGAGGTTAAGTGTGCTTACAACAGAACATTTCCTACACATTACTAGGATGTCCAAATGTATTACTGTCACCTGTAGAAGAAAATTTAATTTAGAAACTATTTTTAAAAGCAGTATCACCAACTGAGTATTAAGCTCACAAAGCTCCCTTGTCTATACTAATCCTCACAAAGGAAAAAAGTCAAAATCTGCCTCTCAAACTGATAGGCTTGGCAAATTCACTTTCTTTTTCTATATTTACAATCATTGGTAGTGGTCAGAAACAACTGTCTTCCCTCTCTTTGCTATGAGATTTTAATATCATCATCATCAATAAATATTTATTAAATATCCACCATGTATTTGGCACTGCTACTGTTTCCACAGCAACATGTCATCCCTTATTTAAAGGGGAAATGCTATCGTCTTCTGTGATCATAGTTTATAAAGGTGATATTAAGTCTACTAGAATGGATGCTATCATTGAATTCTACAGTATTTTCACCAAACCAAAAAAGAAAACAAATTTAGTATGTGGAAAGAGTCCTTACACTTGTGTGTGTGTATATATATATATATATATATATATATATATATATATATATATATATATATGTACTAGAACGCACCCAGATTGAGTCTGCTCTTAACACAGAAGCGTGTGTGTCGCAATTGTTACAGAAACAGAATTTCAGACCATCACTGGCCATTAATAGTTCTTTTATTAGAAAACAAATCAAGCAAGCAAGGACAGAAAATAAAGTTGCACTGTACTGCTAACAGCTCCCCAGAGGAAGGTAGAAGTGATTATTGAGTTAAATGACTACATTGGTAACAACTGAAACGTAGAGCCGTTTCTTCCATAAGATCTGTTCAGATTATCAAATTCCTAGTGCTAAGATTTGCTGGGAAATGGAATAATTATCTCCCTTCTACCTTCTTTTCAGATCCCTTCTCTTCCATCAGGACCCCAAGTTATTATTAAAGGGTTGATTATTTAATTATTTTTCCAACCTGAAAAAAATCAACTTCATATATTGGATAGTATTTTTTTTTAAGTTGGGGTAAGAACAAGCCTATTAAATAGCACAAATAGACAAAATTGGTTCATTTGCTCAGTGTGAATTTCTTGGTCAACAGGTGCTTGAACAGATCACAGTCCCAATTTGGAATTAAATATAATTCTTAAAATCTAGGTAACTTTTAGAATCCCTATTTCCCATTGAAAACAAAGTAACTGAAAGAGCATAGAGAAAATCATTGGTAATGGTTTTTTTAATTTAATTAAAACTTTCTAAGTTTTGGCTAGGATTTCTATATAATATCAACCTGTGGTTATATTGGCTTTAGATTTTTGTTCCCACAAATTCCCATTAACTTGATAAGACTGTGCAATTACGTTAGTAGTGTCACGCCAATAGATTTGTTCAATGTTCACCATTTATCTCCATCAACGAACGTAGACGTTTGTTGAATGAGGGTGAAAAGACTGGAAGAAACAGTCTAATAATTAAATGGCCTAGTTAGCATGGCATTAGAAAGGAAAGAATGCTCAAACAGAACACAATTTCTACAAATTAATGATTCTTTAGAAGGTCAGAGTTTCTAACACAATTTCATTTTATCAGGTAGACAATCCTTAACAACTACAGCCCCTCAATAGTTGGGTAGCATTTGAAATATGAAATATCACAGGTAGAACCAACAGGGACATATAGTGCTGAAACACAAGTCATGTTTTCCCCCCTAAACTAGATGCCAAGCCTCCTTGCCTTTCCTGTGTTATGAAATAACAAACAAAGAAAAGGTGCCGACTGCACTCGCACTTTTCTAAATGTTTTAACAAAAGGCTGCTGAATAAATGCATTACTCAGAGGGAGGGAAAAGTTCCATCACGGAGAGATTTGCATTTTAATAGTTAGGGAAAGAGCACCACCCAATGGAAAACACTCAAACTGCAGAGCATTCAGCACTGGACAGCTTTCTTAAGGAACTTCCCGGTTCCAGCAGAAACTCAAGGGAAAATGGAGTGAAAAATCTGGCAGATCATTGTATCTGTTCCTTTACCCGGGTGTGCATACTGTAAGTGATTTGGATAATATGAAAACATAGAAGGTCAGGTGAAACCTAAAACACATATCTCTCACGGTGTCCCATGACTAAGATTCTCTTGTGAAAAGAACCATTCTCACATTCCAAAACACGATTTTAATATACTATTATTTCTTTCACTCTTCTCACGCAAAATCCTTAGTGGGGAAATACATCCTGCAGATTTGCTACCCTTCAATACAGATTCTCTACTCTTGTTTACTAACCTTTTCTCTCCCTCCGAAAATCAAACACCTCCAAGAATCTTTATAAGCAATAGAAAGACAGTTCCTGGTGCTAAAAAGCTTTGATGTCATACTCATTTTTTTTAACATTATGCCAGTTCATGCCTAACTTACATCTATTGTAACAGTCATTCCAACTGTTTCTTAGTCTACCTCAGAAGCAGTTTGTTTTATAAGACTACATTTCTCAAAGGTTTTGAGGGGGTTTAAAGCCTTAGTAATGTATGTGCACAGCTGTTGCTTAGCAATCTAAATCCAGCCATTTCTTATTAAGTACCATTTGGTTTATCTCAACCTCTCCTCTCTGGAACTGAACAGTTAAAATTCAACATAGTCAAACACATTTCCCATCTATCAATGCAATGGAAAGAAACTTCGGCACTATTTGAAACTGGAAAAGCTCCACTACTCCTTCACCAGTGTCTTACTCTGGGGACCATGGCACTATTACTGTCAAATTGTTTGTGTATCAGTGAGATAATTGCTATATCTATACGGAACCCAGAGATCAAGTACACAAAGAGCCGTACTCTACAAGCGGCACATCAATACTATCTTCACCAATTCAATTTTTCTGTTACCATTCACCCAATTTTATTATTGCAACCACATTACCATCTTTCAAACTTTTCCAAAATCCAACATCAAAGACAAAGTCATTTGACTGCAAAGGGTCTTGACAAATGAGTATGACAGTCTCCACTACCCACCACAAAACGTTCTAAGGTTGCCTGCTTTTTTCTCTGAGAATAAGATTGAGGTTTGGTTGCTACCGCCGCACCCCCCCCCTTTATTTTAACAACAGAAGAATGAGAAATTTTTGGAATTTATGCCATTTTAACTCCTAGGTCTATCCAAAGACCACCACCTAAGTTCAGCTTGGGGAGGTTTATTGTGTGGGGGAAGAAAATTAATCAACAGAGAAAGGTGGATATAACGTTGTTAAGGAAAAAAGCATTTCAATCCAGGGACGGGAAGACAGCCACTTGCCTAAATAGACACCTGTCGTCTTTAAGTAATTCTAGCTATGTCTAAAGGAGCCGTAGGAGGGAGGGAAAACAGACTTGTTGCAAGGGACAGATGCCCCAAATCTAACAACCTCAAATATTAGGCTGACAGACTCTGACAAGTGTGAAATAGACAGTCCAAATATTCTCAGCATCCGAGGAAGTTATACAATCCCGGGGCCCTCAGTGGAAAGTAACTACTCTACTTTTTAAAAGGCTGACCAACTTTTGATTTAAAGGTACAGAATGGAGGTGGGGGAAGATGGGTCGCAGTTAGCACTGCCTGCTATCGCTGGCCGGCCTCTGCCTCCTCTTCTGATTTCGAACAGCTGCTAGCTAGCTAGGCAAGAAGCCTGGAGAATGCCATCCCTGGAGCAGAGACTATATGTAACTTTGTCCCTGGGGCTCCGGAAAAGCCTCCAAAAGGAAAGGAGACTCAGGGCTCGCGCAAACCCCTCGAAGCTGGTTCTCAGCCCGAGCCCCCACATAGGTGCAGGATACCGGCCAACCCTCTGTCCCTGCGACTGGGAAACGAGGTTCTCAGTGGAACCTTAGGGAAAAGTGGGCTCCGGAAGGTGGCTTCGGGAGCGCTTGGGACAGTCGGCACTAGGAGCCAGACGGAGATCTAGCTGGGATGGCCGGGGATTGACCGGCTGGCAATGCTTCCCCGACGGCCGTGACCGAGACACTGAGCCCGCTGCTCCTCTCTACGGGGACACGGACTTGCAGCCCTGGCCAAGCACCTGAGAGGATCTGGGGAGGGAGGCGAGTCCCGGGACCCTCGGCTGGGCAGTGGACGAGGCATCTAGTCCCCAACTGAAACCTACGACCAACTCCCAGCCCCCGCCTCAACTTGGCGGAGCTTCCCGGCCCCACTCACCTGCAAAGCCCTGTCCCTCTGCTGGGTGCAACAGCTGCAGAAGGAAGACAAACGTGGCGGTCCTGGTCATGCTTTACTGGCGGGAGCATCCCCTTCCCGCGGCGGCCAAGCAGGGACTGGGGCTGGGGGCGACAGGCTGGCGAACAGCCCCGGAGGCGGCGGCGTCCTCAGTGGAGACTGAGCGCCGCGGCTCCGCGCTCCTGGCTTGGGCTCCGCGCTCTGGCGGCTGCTCTTCGGCTCTGAGGAGTAGCACCAACTGAGGGAAGGAGGAAAGGGGGGAGGGACAAGGGGGAGGGGCACCGAGTGGGGGGGGGGAGCAAATGCGAGAAAGAGGGGGTGGGAAAGGAGATTTCCCCCGAGTCCTAACGCCCGCCTTTTCCTTGCCTCAGCTCCCGCACACCCCGGCGCGCTTTCTCTCCTTCCCGGCTAGAGCCAGCTGAGCCGCCACGCCACAGCGGAGCCGGCTAAGCGCAGACCCCAGGAAAAGGACTCTGAGCTTAGGAGGAGGCTCGACTCGCCAGTCCTTCCCGAACTGCCTAGGAGGCTTATCCCGGAGAGCCTGGACCGAAGGCTCCCCTCCCGACCCTAGCCGTCCGTCTGCCAGGGTAGCCGCTTGGCAGGTGGCTTAGGACACGGCCCAGGCGGCTGTGCAGGTACCGGGCGGGGCCCGGGACTCGGGGGGTCAGACTCGTGTGGAAGGGGCGCGGGGTGGGGAAGCTGCCAGGGAAAGTGGAGGGTGGGGGGAAGAGAGGGGTGAGAGGTTGGTGGGGCACTTGGGAAAGGGGGACTTGGAGGTGAGGGGGCGATTGTTGGGGCTGTTGCTCAGGATGGAGCAGTACCCCTACACAGTCACAAACATGCCCCTGGTCCAACTGGCTCTCCTGGAGGGATTCGGAAGAGGGGAGATCTTTAGTAAGGACAAGCTTGGACTGACCATGGGAATCTGGGGCTAAAATGGTTTTTTCTCCTCATTCACTTAACTCTGTTAGCTCAGCGTCCACAAACCTACACACACACGTCTGCTTTACGCACCTCCCCATACCTCTTCACCACCTCCCAGACATCCATATGCACCCACACGTCTCTCAGAACACCCCTATAGATACAAATACACCTTCTTTCACAATCTCCCCATTCCACAGACACCTTCCTTCACTCTCCACTACTTACTATCCTCCCCAACATACCTCTCTCAGCCCCCCATAATGTGCCTCCTTCTGTCCCCCTACTCAGCGACTTCCTCCCCGGCACAGATTCATCGTACACACACACATACACACACACACACACACACACACACACACACACACACACACACACACACACACAAACACACCCTCTCTCCCTCTACCTCCTCACACATCCTTCCTCCTCAGACACACCTCCCTCCTCCTCCTTCACACACAGACACACCTCCCTTCCTCCCCCTACATACACAGCTACACCTCCCTCCTCCCCTGCGCACACACACAGACACACCTCCTTCCTCCCCTCTACCCACACAGACACACCTCTTTCCTTACCCCCACACAGACACACACCTCCATCTAGCCCCTGTCCCATCTCCTCTCAATAGAGAGGAGATATCTTCTCCATCCCCCACTTCTCACACCTCTCTTCTATACAATTATATCTCTTCCTTGCACCCCCCTCCCCCTCAGAATACTCCCATATCTTTCTCCCTTCCACCTTCCCGAAAGATAGACATCTCTCATCCCTCAACCTTCACGGATAGATCCCCCCCCCACACAAACCTTTCCCGGGGCCCCTGCAGGCACTAGCAGCCTACAAGCAAGCTTTGCAAACAGCTCCCTCTCCTGCCCTTCCTTTTGCTATTTCTCCCTCCTAGGGAAGGAGAGTATTGTATTGTTTTCTGGTTTTGTTGTGTGTGTTTTTATTTCTCCACCCATCTAAGCAATGAGCCATGTTGGCATCGATTTAGGGGCAGAGAAACCAAATCTAAGAGTCCAGGAGGTTGGTGGGGAAGACCTGTTTCACATGCCAGTGATGGGGTTATTGGGCTTGTGGGGAGCTCAATTTTGAGGAAATTTCAGTGTGAGCAAACTGGTCTCTTGAAAGTCACATGTTTTCAGAATCTTTTAAAGATCGCTTTCCTAATTGTCATCTCTCTTGCCTCTATGCCACTGTCTTTGCTTTTTCATAAATTATATCTTTATTCTCAATAGCTCTTCAATCCCAGTTCTTGTTCCCATTCTATTCTCATCCACATATTTAACCCTAGCCATGGATCTCATTTTTCTATATAGTGTAATGTCAGAAAACTGAGGTTCTAACATTGGTTCCAATATTTTGCTGGTATTGTGACCCAGGCCTCAGTTTCTCATCTGCAAAATGGGAATAATATATACATACAAGCTTATTCTGTTTAAACTTTAAAGCCAAAGGAAATGTGAGTTTATACCAAAGACTTCATTTCTATGAAGCATTTCATCTTTTCTTTCTTGGCAAACCTAGGGATTTGCTGATGAGAAAGACTCATCAACTATAGAAAAGGAAACACTTATTTCCCCACACTTTTGTTCTCTAGGACCCCCAAGATAAAATATGGGGCATCTTTCTCCCAAACATCACGACACAGACCCCAAATCAAAGGATAATTCATCTAGAACTAGAAGATATTAAGAGGAATCCAACTTCTTCATTTTATAAATGAAACTGAGACCTTGATTGAGTAAATTACTTGCCCAAGATTACATTGTAAGAGGTGGAGTAGTCAAAGTCACCTAAGTGATCAAGAGATGAAATTCAAACCCAAGTCCACTGACTCTAAAGACCATGCTGATTTCATAGAGTCATATTTCTTTTATCCTAATGAAAGAATCTTCCTTGCCCAGGTCAGGCCACAGAATTTCAACTATAGAGGAATCTTTGCCCAAGAAAATTTTATGTGATCCCAGACATATAGGTATATGAAATATACAGATCAAACATTTACTGATAACAAATCATTTAAAAAATTATTTTAAAATGATTCTTTGATGTACACATAATTATACCACTTTTAAAAAATGAAAACAAATGCTAATGAGCTCATAGAGAGGAAGAATTAGTGGTGACTCAAGGATTTAGAAATCAGTAAAATGTTAGATGAAAACCTGGGACCAGACAGAAAAAGTTAGAGCTTCATATCTTTGCATAAGGGATCCCCCATGTCTAGAATGGGATCCCTCCTACCCAGTACTTCATAGAATCTCCTGCCTCCCTTCAAAGTCCTGCTCTCATGGCACCTCCTCCAGAAAGCCTTTCCTAGTCTCTCTCCCCCCTTTCACCAGTTATTGACACTCTTTCCTTCTACTTTGCATTTGTTTTTATCTAGAATACATCACAGACTTTCTCTCTCTCTCTCTTTCTGTGTGTGTGTGTGTGTATCTTCTCTCTCTTCTCTATCTTGCTCTCTATCTTCACTATTTTTTCTTTCCTCTCTTTCTCCCTCTTTCTTCTTCCCTTCCTCTTTCTTTCCCTGTCTCTTTTTCTCTGTCTTTTTAACCCTTTTCTTCCCTCTGAATCTTTCTCTTTTTCTTTGTCTTTCTCTCTATCCCTTTTCTTTGTTTTTCTGTATCTCTCGTCTCCATACATATATACACATATATGTATATGCATAGACACATATGGATATAACATACATCCATGTGTATGTGTATGGGCATATATTGTATATATGTATATGCCTCTACATATATACATGTATGTGGGTATGTACATTCCTAAAACTTAGCACATAATACAATTTCCTTTCTGAAGGTAATTGAATAGAATTGAAAGGGACCCTAGAAAACAACTTGTCCCATTCCCTCATTTCAAAGAAACCTGAGGCCTGGGGTGATGAAGTTCACATAGCATGTTAGTGATAAAATCAGGATTAGAACTCAGGTATCTTCTTCCACCTTCCCATTCTACCACAGGATCTCTACTTCAATGAAATAAAGTCTTCCAAGTGCTATCCTTGTGGGTCTGGAGGGAGAAATAAAGAAAGGAGGTTTCTAAGTCACACCTATAACATTTCCAGAATTCCTTGGTCTCATTCCAATTAATGGAACTATCCCCTTTTTTTCTGGAAAAGAGAAAAAAGGCAATACTTACATTGGTATTTCCAGCTCTCAGATATTCCTCAATATTTGATTATTTGTGTACATGGACACATACCCCAGAGACTTTTAAGAGTCTTTGTTGCTGGTGGTGTGTGGAGCTCAAGCGGGTTCTATAATGCATTGCTGGAATGTTAGCTCCAGTCACATTCAGCAAAGGGGGCTACATATTCAGTGAAGGGGCTGAACTGGAGCTGAAACCAAGTGTAATATCCATTTCAATGCCATAGAAAAGGAAAATGTGAACTGGAATGCAAAGAGAAGGAAGATAAGGCCCCTTCCCAACCACCAATCCTCTCCTGAAAACTAATTTTATCAGCCAACATTAGGATATTTCTGCTTCCTTAGATTGGTTCAGAAACAAGTGCATTTTTAAAAAATAAATGTTAATCATTCAGTGTTTGGATCTGATCATAGCACTATTATACTAATTTGTTATTCAGTTTTTCAAAGGGTGAGTTTTCACAGTGCTTCTGGGTTCAGAAAAGGGAGGATCTGGTCTTCAATTTACCTCTGACTACTAGCCTTGGGAACCTTCTACAAATTTCAAATCTTCTTTAGGCTTCTTTAGGCAGTTTCTCCATCATCTTAACGCCAGAGTCTCCTTTTTACCTTCAGGATTAATATCAAATGAACAGATACTACAGTATTATCTCTACCTATGACAATTGCTTATGTTTAAATTTTATGGTAGCAAAACATTTTCTCCTTAGCATAACCTAATTGGTACATATATATACTATGGATAGTGTGTTTGACTTAGAGTCACACCACACTTCTGGCATTAGCTGGGTGCCTATGGGTGACTTTTCTGAGCTTTTCTTCCTTCATCTGTAAAATGACAATAATACCTGGAGTATCAACTTCACTGATTTGTTGTGTCAAATAAGAATACATATAAAACAATTTGCAAAAATTAAAATGCTGTAGAAATTCCAGTGATTGTTATTACACTCATTTTATAGATTATAAAACTGAGGCTCGGAGAGGTTCCACTTTTCTGAGTCATTACAACTAGCACTGATAGAGTCAGGACCTAACGTAGGGTATTGCTGACTCCAAATCTCAGGCTCTTTCTACCATTCTAATGTTCTATAATTTTTTGGCTACTTACTCTGTTAAACAAAACTATGAGTCAGACTTATTAGATTGGGAATTTTGCCTGTTAACAAGCAGATCTCCTCTGTGTAGTGATATCCAATCACCCCTGAGCTGGGAGTGTACATTTGTCTACTGTAGGTGTATGTCTCTGAGAAGAATTGGAGAATGTCTGGGGCAAGGATGGTACTAGTAGACCTGCCTTGTATCTTTATATGTGTATAATTAAAGAATTTGGAGGGATGTCAGAAAAATGTTAATATCAGATGTCTATTGTACGTCACACAATAGGGGAAAATAACTCAAAGCCAGTTGGCATCTGAATTGCTAAATATTTGACAATAAGCCAATACAGGGCACATCAACAGGGAGGGGACCCCTGACCAGCTGCTTGCACCCAATATCTCCTAGTCACTCCTTGTCTGCTTCCCACTCCCACAATGTTGTCAGCACATTTGGAGCAAGCTATGTGCATAAATACATATACCAGCTGTCTCTTTTAATCTGGTTGCAAGATGAAATCATTAATAGATGTCAGACACATTGGCAGCGATCTCTTATGTATCATCTTCATTAATAATTTCCTTCTTTCTGAGAAAAAATTAGTAACAAGCAACCATCAATAATTCAGAAATACAAGTTAACCTTTATATTAGCAGAGTGACTCTTTACGTGGAGCTGAATATTCTGGAGTCAGTCACTCTGGCTTGAGCAATGTTTTATGGTAGGAATATTAATATGTATTAGTGCTGTCTATCAGGTCAGACAAATAGAAATGCATAAGAGCGCTCTGTAAGTATTTCTCAAACTTAACCTCTTGATCCAAGTCTATTTTTATAGAGAAAAAATTACATTACCCAATGATCTATCGTTCTCCAAAACCAGGACTTTCAAAAGGAGGCTCTGGCCTTATAAAGGAGAGCCAAATTGAGGTGGACCCAATCAGAGACACTAGCCCTGCTAAGACTCCATCATGCTGTAGCTGAATTCTTTCTGTAGCATCATCATCCTGTAGCAGGAGCAGATGAAAAAAAAAATACAGCATCTCAAAGACTTGGAACAAAGACTGTGTGGCAGGAAGAGGAGAATGGGTCAAGGGGAGAAGTAAGGAAGTCACTGAAATTGTCTAGAAAGAGATACTAACAGAATAGGGACTAGGTTCTGAGTCTGATCCTACTCGCAAATTTTATGGCTAGAAAAAATCTGACCAGTGTAGCCTTAGTCAAAAAGGATTTGTTTAAACTTCTCAGAATTCACTGTAAAGGGAGGCATTTCACCTTCCAAAACTCTGCAGCAGAGGATTCTTCCTGAGGCATAGATGATGGTTGAAAAGTGCCAGCCTTATGCCCAGGAGTTTATCAAATAAGACACAATGCTTCAGATTACCCAAAGTTAGTGCTATAACCCAGGGAGGTTCAGGTTCTACTATACATACAGCTAATCTAACCCTGAACATTTCTTCTCTCTGAATCTCAGTTGTTCCCTCTGTACAGTGATGAGAATGAATGAAATTTTTCTTCAAAGTCCCTTCTGATTCTAATGCTCTGTGATTCTGAAAAGGCCAGTAGTTCTTGCTCTATCATTAAACAGGAAAAATCTTTGATTTGGTTTTGTGCTTTGGGGATTTGGGTGTTTTGTTTCTTTGTTTGTTTTACCTCATAGAGGCTTGATTATAAACTGTTGGATAGTTCCTGAAAATAGGGTGTCTAGGTGGTGCAATCAATAGATAGCATGCTGAGTCTAGAGGCAAGAAGACCTGAATTCAGATATTTAGTAAATAGTGATCCTTGAGTGGTCACTTAAGTCTGTTTGCCTCAGTTTGCACACTTGTAAAATGAGTTAAAGAAGAAAATGACAAAAAAATCTCAAATGGGGTCACAAAGAATCAGACAAAATGGAAAAAATGTCTAAAAATCTCCCTTCACAGTATCTTGTTCTGTCTGCTCTTATCAGATTCCTTGGAGCAGATTATGTCCAGTTTAACAAACTACATTTTAGGAAGGATATGGTCAGCTGGAATGTACTTAAAAGAAGGAGACCAGGGTGATGAAGAGAGTGGATATAAGGTCATAACAATGCTTAGTTGAAGAAAATAGAGACATTTGCCCTACAAAAGATACTTGTTTTGTTGCTATTTCGAAACAGAATAAAGGGTACCTTCTGGGCATTTCTAATTATTGTAGATCCTCAGGCACTAAAAATGTGATGAACTAACCTATTGTATCATGAGAACATATGAATTAATCCCTGAAACGTGAAGATGATACAAATACAGTGTGTCCCAAAACTTTTAGTGCATTTCTAAACTGAAGTAGTTTAGAAATGCTCTAAGAGTTTTGGGAAATTGTATCACCAAAAGAATTTCACATCATGAGAATCTGAAGGGATACAGCAGAGAGGAAAGCTGAAGTTTGGGAAGAAACAGCTTCTTCAAGGTAACACAGCTGGGTAAGGGTCAGAGCAGGAATTTAAATCTGTCTTCTGACTCCATATCTAATGTTCTTTCCATTGTATCCTCTTTGTGCATCATCTAGATATATTTATTTCAGGTGTATATAAAAATCTGTAACAGAGGCATACATATATATGTAATGTTTGTTGTTGGTGTTTGGATTTTTTTAATGTTTAAGTTTTTCCTCATTCCTCTTAGAAAACCCAAGCTAACTTGCCAGCCCGTAAGTACTCAGTAAATGTTTGCTTATGATAGGGATGAAATGCCATGATGTGTTAATGAATTATTTATTTACTCCTAGAGTTAATTAACAAAATCCAGACCTTGATTATGTCATAAGTGAAAACGTGATGATCCTCCTGAGTGTTCACTGGACATTAATCCCTGTTACAAAACCAGAATGATAGATGAATTCAGCTCCTAAACAGAAAACAAAGATTGGGATAAATCCTAGTTGGAGTTCCAGACTTAAATAATAGGGAGAAATTACATTTGGTATTTCTAGCAAATGAATGAATGAAGCATTTATTAAGTGCTCACCATGTGCAAAGCATTGTACTAAGTACTAGAATAGACATGGGAAGAAAGGGAAGGGAATAAGAATTTACTAAGCAATTACTATGTACTTGATAAGTACATTACAAATATTATTTTATTTTATCCTCACAACAATCCTGAGAAGTAAATTAGTGAGACTTACAGATGGTAAGTGATTTGCCTACAGTCACAGCTATTAAGTGTCTGAGATCAGATTTGAAATTGCCTAAGCTAAGTGGAAAAGTATATAGATACAAAAAGACTCCTCTCCCTGAGTTCAAATCTGACATCAGACCTTACTAGTTGTGTGATATAAAGCAAGTCATTTAACTCTGTTTACCACAGTTTCCTCATTTGTAAAATGAACTGGAGAAGGAAATGGCAAACTGCTCTGGTATCTTTGCTAAGAAAATCCCAAAAGGGATTGTGAAGGGTCAGACAGGACTGAAATGATGGAACAATAAGAAGAAGACCACATAGGTTCCCATGTAGTTCATCAATAGTCTAAAAAACTATAACAAATGTAGTGATGCATTTCATTAGGACAGGATGTTGTTGTGCAGTAAGTAAACAAAGAAAATCTCCATCCTCTACCCCCAACATCATCTATGAAGGGATAAAATGTCCCACACACTCCCATCTCTGTGAGCAAGAGAAAGAAACACTCCTTTAAATAATTCAAGCTCTAAGTTGGTTGTATCAAAGCTGGATAGCCTCCCATGGTTCTATATCTGGACAACTTGCCATGATCTTTGCTCTGTTAGTATACCTCTGGTGCTTCCCTCTGACTCTTCAGAAATCTCCACCTGAAGCTCTATTACTCTCTACCTCCAGAGCTACCACTGACCATTCCTCCAATGTACTACTACTGAAGCTGTTATCCATTGATGAAGCTTCCATCAGGGGACTAAGCCAAGTCAACATCGCATCACTTAAGGAGCATATTTTCAGTTCTTTTGATAGGAAGTCTTGGGATATGCAAAGGAGCAGCAGTTTTTCCTTTTTTCTTCATGGGTAGCAAACTTTGACTTTTCCCTTCTTTAACTCATGCCCTCACCCCACATTCCCCCCAAATAAAAATTCACTTAGTCATAAAATCATTGATTTAGAGTTAGAAATAAACCATTAAACTCAATCTCCTACTTTAAAGAGGTGGAAACTGAGACTTTCAGGTGGTTAAGTGACATATCCAAGGTCACACAATAAGTATGTGACAGAAGCATCCCTCATTCCTAATTTGGCTAGAACAAGTACATTTTTTCAACTCCTATCCTGCCCCTCACAGCTAATCCTTATGTCTTGTAAATTGCCTTGAAGAGGCACTTAGTAACACTGAATGAGGAAAGGCAGGAATAGAATTTAGCTTTGCCCTGAATTCTTACCATTATGCCAAAGGTTCCTATTTATCTTCTATATACTTCTCATGTTTTCTGTTAGTTTCTATCCTACTCACATTCTCACATTCATTACTCACTTAAGAAAAAAATAAAAACTCCATGAAATATATTGACTTATTCAATCATTCAGCAAATGATATTAAGTCATTATGTATAAAGGCATATGTTGGCTGATACAGATAGAGAAATAAAAAATTACCTCTACCTTCAAGTAGCTCACAATCTAGTAAACCATTATAATCCTTTTGTCAAAGAAGCTCAAAGTGTGCATTTTAATTGTCCTAAGATTTTTGTCCTACAATGTAAATAACCATACCCTAAATCAATTAAAATATGTTCAAGTTGTAATATCACCACATCCATAACAGTGAAAACAATGTTAAGGATAAGGCTAAAGAAATCAGATCCATTTGTTTCACAGAATCATAGTATTTCAAAGACATAAGGAATCCCAAGGATTACACTGGGAATCAGAAGATTAATTCGAATATTGCTTCAGATATTTCCCTGAGCAAGCTATATCACTTCTATCAGCTTCGTTTGTTTGTCTGCAAAATGGGGATAATAACAACCCTACTTCATTGGGTTATTATGAAGATCAAATGAGAACATGGAAAAGATTTTATAAACCATAAAGTTCTATACAACTAATAATTATTGTTATTTGCTATTTATTACTAAATATTACTATTTATATAGTAATTATTGTTATGTTATCTCATTTATAGTATGTAGGACAAGGAGTTATCCAGTCTTTGATTGATCTTTTGAATCTGACATTTGCTGGGAGAATTTATTCTATTTTTGGACAACTCCAATTGTACAAATGGAGAGAGAGAGAGACAGAGACAGAGAGAGACAGCGGGGAGGGAGAGAGAGAAAAATCATACATAACTATTTTTCTTGAACTTCCACCCATTTTTAATAGTTCTGCCTGGAACCAAAAGGAACAAGTTTGACAGCAGTTCAAAGACATCATTATCCTTTCTTCCACTAAGTCTTATTTTCTACAGGCAGAACATCTCCAGCCTTAATCCTCCCATAGCATATTCTGCAGAATTCTCTCACAATATCTTCCATACTTTCTTCTGAATATTTTCCAGCTTGTCACTGCCATGGCAAAATTCAGGAACAGGATTGAACACATGGCTCCAACGGTGTTGAGGGTAGAATGCAGTGAGACTATTAGTTCCCTCATTCAATTCTTCTTTTAAATGAAGTATAAATTAATCACAATTAAACCTGTGTAATGGGTCACCTATCCCCAGTGATGTGCTAGTAAATGTTTAACAATTGGATCTCTAATCAAAAAATATAGATTCAGCACTTTTAGTTTTAATCTGAATTATTAATATTTTCTCCATCACTTTCTTAAGTCTAGACAATCAAAAAACAATAAGTCAAGATCTGATACTTGTAAGAATTATCCATTTCTGAGATGTAAATGTTCATACTGAAAATTAAACAGTCAAAGGTTTGGGCTGGGTTCTAGTATATTGTTTTCTGTCTCTCGCATTTAGTACACACAAAAATCACTGAAACCACAGTTTTGATGCTAGTTAAACAATGCTATTCCATTTCTAATAAAGGAGACTGTCAATAGCAAAAGGTATTCTCTGACTCTAAAAATGTCAACCAGAGCAGATCTTCATAACTTTCTAAGCACCAGAACCCACTTACATTTTTACCTCTTGGTAAAAATAAGCATATTTGTTGTTAAAGAAGAGGATAGGAAACCAAGCCACTAGAAAAAACAGGTTTGATCACTATGATGGAGAGGGAAAAGAAAAGATGAATACATGTACTTACATATATATACAAACTATATTATATATATACAATGTATAAATTTATTTGTATATTACATAAATATCATCCATTAAATATTTTTGCATACTTATATTCCTATGAAATGTATATAATGTCTATATACTATATGCAAGTTTTATATAACATGTAAATATATAGATATATAAATGTGTATACACATATACATATAAAAAAGTTGCCTCTCCTATATCACAGGTTCTTAACCTTTCTTGTCATGGTCCCCTTTGATAATCTGGTGAAATGTCTGGATCCCTTATCAGAATCATGTTCTTTTTTTTAAAGAGTTAATCAGGGTTAAATGATTTGTCTAGCATCACACAACTACAGACCCATGTTCTTAAAGGATATATTGAAACAAATATGGCTTATTGTTTTGTGGGTTTTTTTTCTCAGTTTGTAAATCCCTGAAATCTGTCCATGGCCCATGAATTCCAGATCCAGAATCCTTGTTCTACAATGTTCTCTCCCCTCCCCTGCCTGCCCAGATTCTACCTAAATCTTGCAGGCTTTTCTCACAGTCCCTCCTTCCTCCATAATACCTCCTTTAACTCTTTCCTTTATTATGGATTTGTTAGTTCTCCTTGATCTCCTTTTTCTGACCTTTTATAGTACTTACATATTATTACCACATAGTGTGGTCTTTACTACATCTTGGCTTATGTTATTTTATATCTCTTTTCCCTAGTGGGATTAGGGACTCAAACTATCTAGTTCAGCACACATTTATTAAGTACCTAACATTCAAGATCCTTGTTTCCAGCCCTGAGGATTTCAAAGACAACCTACACAGATCCAGATCTCAAAGGTCTTATAGATTAGTGGAGGGAGAAGACAAATATAACAAATACCCATGATACAAGGGAGAATGAAGGCAGAGAGCATCACTCAAGGTCTGGCACAAAAGAAGGCTCACTGTAGATGTACAAAAGTAACCCATGGAGGAAAAAGAAGAGTACAAGTTCAGCCTTTCAGAAGCCCTTTGCTCTCTGTGACTTTACTTAGCCAGGAAAAGGAGGAGTTGTCCAGTTCAGATTACATAGTAGAGATTAGACTAACATCTAAAAAGAAGGCAGGATCAAGTCTTCTAATAATCAACAAACATTTAAGTGCCTAATGTGTACCAGGCACTAGTGCTCAATGCTGGGAATACATAGACAAAGATGCATTGTAGCTTGAAGAAAACCACAAAACGTAGATATTAAGTAGGTACAAAATATCCTAATCTTTTATGCAGGTCAACTCTTGGAAAATGTTTGGTCCAAACAGAAGCTGAGAGATGTTGGTTTACAGTGGTCCTCAAACTTTTTAAATAGGGGGCCAGTTCACTGTCCCTCAGACTGTTGGAGGGCCAAACTATAGTAAAAACAAAAACTCACACTCTGTCTCTGCCCTCAGCCCATTTGCCATAACTCGGTGGGCCACATAAACATCCTCAGCAGGCGCATATGGCCCTCGGGGCTGTAGTTTGAGAACCTCTGCTTTAGAAGGTACAGAGTATTAAGAGTCAAGAAAAGGCTCCTTGTGCTGGCCCATCTTGTTCCATCTCCCATTTAGCCCTAATGGGATGTCTGCATACCAGTCTGGGATACTGATTAATAAGGAGTATTCTTTTGCCAGAGAAATGACCCTGTCCCACTCTTCTTTGGTCCACAGAGTTTTCATAATAGCAAATGGAAAGTCCTGAATTCAGATTTTTAAATCAATATTGTCTACATATAACCTTGAAATCCAGAGTTATAAATCCCAAAGTATGCAGTGATTTCTAACTAACTAACAAAAGCCTGTGCCTAAGAAAGTTTTACATGCACCTTGGGAAATGGGGGTGTGGGAGGGGATGCTGGAGCCCTCCTAAAACTCCCTTCTTCTCCTTTACATTTCTATACCCCACCATTTTTTTTCCTTTACCAAACACCTCATTCACTCACATCCATGGCAGGATTTCACAGATGTGTGTTTGTGTCATCGAGCAACCCTGCAGCGAAGTCAACAGAATAAAAACCAGTTCTTTAAATTACAGAAAACGGCATCTGTTCAGGAAATATTTCACTACTATCTTAAAAGAAGATATTTAACCCAAAATGATCAAGACTGGCTTTAGTCCTCAGCACTTCATTCATGTCTCCCATTGCACTCAGCAGGAGCTACAATGGATTACTCAGAGCACATTTAGACCAAAGATTTCAGCTTTTCTCTGCCCTAAACTATTGCTCTAAATAGTTCATTAACATGACAGTCCAGGCTGTTCATTTCTATCTAAGCCACACGCATGTCAAATAAAAAATGTTGATAAATCATTATTTCTACAAGCTAAAAAAAAAAAAGTTAATAACAAAACCATAGAATGTGAACGAGTTTCTAGAAATGAGTGTGAGGGTACAATCTCAGAATGCTAGAATACAGAAATTGCTGTCTGCTAGCAAACCAATGATCCATCTTATTAGGAAGGCTTTTTCTAGCATGGTTGAGTGTATTGAGGGAGGGGAGCTGGAGGGCAGTGTTTTGATGGAGAGTAAACATGCATACAGAATTGTGATAGTGTATTTTGAGGCCTAAGAAACTGTGGGACTATGGTCCCAATCATCTAAAGTCTAAAAATTAAGAGCTCAATTTAATTCGACAAGGACTTATTAAGTGATTACTATGTATTAAAGACAGGGGAAAATTGTTGAAAGAAAAAGGAAGGAAGGAAGGAAGGAAGGAAGGAAGGAAGGAAGGAAGGAAGGAAGGAAGGAAGGAAGGAAGGAAGGAAGGAAGGAAGGAAGGAAGGAAGGAAGGAAGGAAGGAAGGAAGGAAGGAAGGAAGGAAGGAAGGAAGGAAGGAAGGAAAGGAGAAAAAGAAAGGAAGATAGTTTGAAAGAAAGTTGCTGCTGTGAAGAATTTTTTTACTAAGGGAAAATAACACATACACACAAATAAATGTAGTTCTTTGGGAGGGAAGTTTAAGAAGTGGAGGGAATCAAGAAAGGTCTTGTGTAGGAGATAGCCCATGAAGTAGGACCTTGAAGAGACAGGGCACACATCAGGAAATCATTCCAAATTTTAAATGGAATGTCACAGTTGGAAAGCAGCATGCTGTGTACAGTTTGGCTAAACTGTAGAGCATGTGAAAAATGCCTTGAAAATTCTTTAAGGCCTTTTAAAATCTCTTCTTTGCTGATATTAGCATGTCCCCTAAATAAAAACCATAGAACATAGAATATTAGAACTAGAAGACAGCCTAGAGATCATTTGGCCCAAATCTTTCATTCTGGGATCTCACACAAGCCTTGGTCTAAGACAAAATCAAACTTCAGTGGCATTCTGCTACCTATAACACAGACTCCTGCCAAATGGGAGAGTGCTGAACCATATGTTCCAGTCTTGTGGACCTTGTGAACTTTTTCTTCAAGGAAGAGCAGAGATGCCATAAGAAATACAAGAATCCTTTTCCACTAATGTTTTGTATGTATGTGTGTGTGTGTGTGTGTGAATTGTGGCATCTAAAAAATCAGCCTAGTGATGAGCCTCTCTGAACATCTAATCTTCACTCCTGACCTCTCCTAAACTCAAAATGGCATGCAGAACACCTTGACTTCAGTATCCCATTGGCACCTTGAACCTACCAGGTTCATGTTTTTAGAAAGATAGAAACAATATATTGAAAAGAGAGCTGAACTTTGAAAAAGGAAGACCTTGGATTTAAACCCCAATTATAGGTAAGAGCTTTATGTGTGAAATCTAACATATAATGTCAGACTCAGATGAATGAGTAAATTAGTAATAAAAAAAGCATTTATTAAGCTTTTTCTACATAAAAAAAAATAGTCAAGTTCTGGGAATTCAAATAGAAAAGCAGAGTCCTTGGTCTCAAGGAGCTCATATTCTAATGTAGGAAACAACACATATAGGAAGTTTCAGATGCAAATCAGACAAAAAGGTTCCAAGGTTCTTAGAGTACATGGCAAAGGAAATGGTAATACATCTTTAATGTAATTTTCACTAATAAAAATGTAATCTGTTTCTGGTATTGAACAATCTGACAGGGCCAAGGACTCTGATGGCAGCTAACTTTATTGAACTACTTTTCATTTTTTTCTTGTTGCAAGAAGTGACTTAGGAGGGAAAAGGGGGCCCTATTTTAAGAAGTAAAGGTGATGTAAAAGGAAAATATATCAGTAAGAATGTTTTTACCTTCAAAATAAATAATACATTCCAGACCTAATGCTTAGTAGTTGTATATACAAGCCTCTCTGAGGCTCAGTTTTCCCATCTGTAAATGGCAATTATATTGGCACTTCCCATCTCACAAGTTTGTTCTGAGGAAAGTGCTTTATAAAACACTGGAGTGCCACATAAGTGTGAACTATTGTTATCTATAATATTATGGAAGCCTAGGAGTAGCTAGAGGGCCCAGTGCATACAGCACCAGCCTTGGAGTCAGAGGGACTCAGACACTTAACACTTTTCAGCTATGTGACCCAGGGCAAGTCACTTAAGCCCAATTGCCTCTCCCCCCCAAAAAAAATTATATAAGCTTATTCCAATGTCTTACCATGGTGGCACATGGGCCACCTAGGGCCTTAGGCTTTATAAAATTATGCCAGCTGCATGAAAACTTGGAGAGATTCTACCATGCTGTGTCTGTCATTTAAGGATTATCCTAGGTTCAGAGGGGATTGTTACCAAAAGGTAATTGATTATTTGGCCACAACAATCCATGGGGGCTATCCTCGTGTTACCATCTGAATCATTTAAGGGAAGTACCTATACCAATCAAATCACAGACTCTTGAAGTAAAAAGGCATGATGCTATCCCTGATCTGGATTTTAAAATCAGGTTTTCCTTTTTTTTTTCTTTCAATTTTTAGAAATAGTTTTTTTTTTAAATATAACAACAACAAAAGTAAAAATTCCTCCCCATGTGTGGGAATACTGTTCTCCCACCTCAATGTCTGGAGAGTATGGGCTCAAATTAAGCTCAGCTTTTTCATGTTAAGGTAGCTAGGTAGCACAACAGGTAGATAAAAGGCTGGGCCTGAAGTCACAAAAACAAGAGTTCATATTTGACTTCACACACTTACTAGCTATGTGATCCTTAAATAGTTTTTTGTTCCTTTCTTTTTGCCAGGCCATTTATACAACCTGAGCAAGTCACTTAACCCTGGATGCCTCAGTTTCCTCATCTATAAAATGAACTGGAGAAGGAAATGGCAAACCATTCCGGTATTTTTGCCAAGAAGACTTCAAATGGGAACACAAAGGATTATTTGTGACTTAACAATTGAATAAAACAACAATAATAACAAGTTTTCATGGTATTAGTCCAATCAAGTTCATGTCTGAATGCAAGATTTGTTTTTGACTCAACTACTGAGGGGTTGAGCTCCAAAGAGTACTGAATCCACTGCAAAATATAATGTGGATTCAAACTGAAAATTCCAGCATTACAGCCGACTAGGGTCCCATAATCCTAGAGCCAGGATCTTATAACCTTTCAAAATCTGCATGGTTAAATCTTCCAAATTAATCCCCTTCACCTAAATAAAAAAATAAAATATAAAAAAATGAGACAAGGACCAAAGCCTATTTTGACTAGGGCACATTGGTAGAGGTAGAAGGCCCAAGGCCTCTCCCCATACCACATTATCTCTTACCCAAAATCATCAATAGAGAAGTCAATATAAGAAAAAAATCACTGAAAAGAATTTTTTTTAATTTGAACAAAAAAGCCCAATTTATTCATAGATTTGTTTTTAATACAGAAAAAGCATCCCTATGAGGATGATTCCCAGATTTTTACATTCATATCTGATCTCAAATTTTATCTTAAACTTCTTCACTTCTTTGCCCTATGAATATCTAGAAAATAGCAAATCTAAAGTTAAATTCATCCTCTTCATCATCACCTTTTCTCCTCCTAATACTTATTTTTGTTTATTGTTCCAGTCATCCAAGCTTGAAAACTCATTCACATTTTAATTCCTATCTCTCCCTTGCCATCCACACTCCTCCTAGCCAAGCAGTCACCAAGCCCTACTGATAATAAATCTGTGTTCAATATTCCTAACATCTATTCTCTCCCTTATGTTCCCATGGCTACCACTTTTTTTGGTACCCCACTCAGATTGTTACAACAGCCTCTCCACTTATAGCAGAGAGATTATGAGGTCAGCAAAATATGATAGATTTGGAATCAGAGGATCTGGATCAGAAACATTAACACTTTGTGATCTTGGTCTAGTAATCTCACTTCTCTTGGACCCCAAGTTCCCTTTCTATAAAATGAAGAGGGTTGAGATTTCAGCTGTAAATCTTGTTTATACCGTCTTTGCTTCCTCTAATTCATTCTACAAATTGGGGTCTGGATTTTAGTCTTCCCTAATACAAAAATCCAGTGATTCTCACACTTGTTGAATATGCTTCTAATAATAAAACAAGACAATTGAAACCAAATACTATAACATTATAATGATCAGATGCAGATAGGTGGTGCAAAAGAAAAAGTACCAGTCCTGGAGTCAGGAGAATCTGACTTCAGATGTAGGTTCAGACGTTTCACGCTTATTAACTGTGTAAGCCTGGGCAAGTCACTTAACCCATATTACCTTACCAAAAAAAATTAATTATAATTATAATATAAAGTTTATTATGATCAAACATCTCTCCAAAGATGATATCTGAGAAGGTACCTGTATCCCTTCTTTGTAACAATAGAGGATTATATGTATTCTGTAAAAAATATGAAACTTTCTCATGTTTTAGTTGCTCTAGCATAGGGCCTCTTAAACTTTTTCTACCCGGTAGAAATTTTCAAGACAAGAAAATTTTCCAGATAAGAAATTTTTATGCAATCCCAGATATATAGGTATATAAAATAGGTATACAAATCAAACATTTACTGATAGTTGTGACATTTTTCCTTCGTTTTTTTAATTCTTTGTTACGATGAAGAGCTCTCTGAGAGATTGAAGGAAAGCACTGGAAAATGTAGGCAATATAAAAATTTAAAAAAACTTCTTCCTCCAAAAGAAAATCCTTCAATTTGTCCTCATTGCCCATCAAATAAAAATTCAAATACCTTAGCTTACTATTAATCTAATTCCATTCTACTTTATTGATCTTATCTTATACCACTGTCATTCAAGTATCTGGCACTCCAATCAAATCAGCCCACTTGCCATTCCTCAAGCACATCTCACTCTTTTCTGCCCCTGTGCTCATTCTCATCCCTATCCAGAAATGTCCTCCTTGTCTTCTCTCCCCATTCCACTCTCATTTCTTAACTGTTGGTACTTTATTCATTCTTCAAATCAAATTCTAGTATTACCTTCTTCATGAAATCTTCCCTCATCCCAAACTCAGCCAAAAGTGATTCTTTTCCTTCCTGTGAATACTCATAGAATATTCACTTTGCAGCTCTCTCATAGACTTAGCATATCTGTGTGCATTTTAGTCTCCTTCCTAAATCACCAGCTCTACAATAGAGAGAGTTATTCAGGTTTGGATTCTCTACTGCCATAAGAGCCAGCCATAGACCACAGCACACAGTCAATAACTATTGGCTGAATTGAACTTAAAGAGATGCTGGTGTTTTATCAATATTATGGAATATAAGTGAACTTAATGCTGGGATTTGGCAACCTCTTAATAACCAATTTCCTTCAGTTTTTGTGGGACTCATAAAGCAATCTGAAACTGACAAAATAACTAAATATTTCTTTACCAATAATAATAGTAATAGTTTTTCCTTCTTCTCCCCCTCCCTCTTTATTCCTCTTACATGAAAGCCAATCTCTTTGGTTATTAGATATTCTCCCCGCTGTCACTATCAGTAAATTATTAAACAGCTGACCAGGTTTTGTTTTAAAATGATTCTCTTATGAAGCTCAGTGATATATTTGCCATGAATACTGAATGATTCAACAGCCTCTGAGGACACATGAATGATTCCTATTTACTACCTTTAGCAAAATGCCTGTATAATTAGCAGCAGGATTTTGACTTGAATCACAGGAACTGGGGGTATTTCCAGCTTATTTGCATAGAGTTGTGCCTTTATACAGTAAAACTTCTGATGGGAACATCAATTTATGTTGCCAGGATATGTGATTTGCCTTAAATTGTTGCTTGTACCTTGCTTTTTGCTAGACCACTTACACAACCTCAATCTGAATTCAATTGCCCCTTGTTTTATGGAAAGAAAAATAACAACACTGAATTCCAGGAGCCTGTTGTAAACAAATCTCTGTAAAGGGAATCCTGATGTCACGTTCTCTTCCATTCCTTGCTAAAAGAAAGTGGTGTGTGATGGAAAGAACGTTACTTTTGGAGTCAGAAAACTTAGCTTGAATCATGACCCATCCCATTACTTGCTTGTTATCTGTGTGATCTGTGGCAAGTCCCTCAATTTCTCTGCCTTCATTTCTTCAAATGTGAAATAAGATTGTTGGACTAGGTGGGTTCTAAGATCCCTTCCAACTACATATCTGTGTTGCCACTTGTTAATAGTTTTAATAAACTTTTTAACAGTTGACTAAATTTTCAAATAAAGTTTGCAACTAAGAGGCTCAATGACTAGAGTGTCAAGCCTAGAATCAGGAAGATTTAACTTCAGATACTTCCTAGCTGTGTGACCCTGGGCAAGTCACTTTACTGTGTTTGTCTCGGTTTCCTCATCTGTAAAATGAGCTAGAGAAGAAAATGGCAAACCAAAAAGTCAAACAGGCTGAAATGACTGTACAACAACAACAAAACTGCTACAACAAAATCATATATATATATATATATATATATATATATATATATATATATATATATATATGTATATATGTATATATGTATATGTATATATATTAGTATATTTAATATTATATATCAAATTATTATACTGCTAAACTATTAAAGTTTAGTAATATATAGCTTTAGTTTTATAGTAAAATAGCTATTAAGAAAAGGTTTCCACTAAGCTGCATTCTTGTATCTCAAGTGCTAATAAAAAACCTAACTCCTCCATGTGTTTGGTAGAAATCCAAAAAAAGGATATGGGGTGTTCAGGGAGGAGTGGTTTGAAGATCACAAAGTCCTTTTTCAGGGTCACTCATCTACCTTTTGTGTCCATCTGTTTGTGTCCAACTTTCATTTATGGTTCTAAGAAGTTGTAGTAAGCACAGTAGTCACACACTAGTAAAACATTTTTGTCATATGGACTAAACCATCTTGAGAGTAATGGAGAGGCTATTGGTGGATGTTGGGGGTGTTGGGAATGTCTATCCCAAGAAATGAAGACTTCACCTGGTGGAATTGGCAGATGAAAACAATTTGTTCCAACAGTTATGAAGGCAACTTTAGTTGCTTTAGTGGGCGTTACAGAGTGTCTAGATCTTAGTCAAACATCAAAGAAGTTCTGAGATACTAATGTAGTCATCCATTGCATCCTGAACCATCTCCAGTCATCTTAATTCTTGTCCTGCCAATGGACTTCAATTACTCTAGAAGAGATAATGAGGCTAGGACTTTATGCAAGTTTGCTTCATTTAAACCAAATCACACACAAGTTAGGACATCACTCCAAGAATAAAGAACAAATAAGAAGAAACTAGGAAATGACTAAAGGATATAATATAGTGAAGAAGAAAGAAATGGTCTTTACCTTTTTTTCCATTTTCTCATCAATAAAATGGTGATAACACTTTCACTTCCTACCTTCCAAGGTGGTTGTGAGGAAAATAATAAATTAGAAAGCCCTACACAGGCATTAATTGTTATTTTTATCAAGTGACATTTATTTAATAAATATTTGTTAAGCACCAACTGTGAACAAAGTGTGGGCTGGCTAATGGGCACTGGAAGATATATAACTAGCATTTATACAGCATTTTATTGTTTTCAAAGTGCTTTGAAAATATTATCTATCATTATACATGGCAACAACAAGATTATATGATGGTCAATTCTGATGGACGTGGCTCTCTTCAACAATGAGATGATTCAAACCATTTCCAATTGTTTAGTGATGAAGAGAGCCATCTACACTCAGAGAGAGAACTGTGGGAACTGAATGTGGACCACAACCTATCATTTTCACTCTTTTTGTTGTTGTTTGCTTTCATTTAACTTTGCTTCTTTTTTTTCTTGTGCAGCATGATAATTGTATGAATATGTATACATATATTGGCTTTAATATATATTTCTATCATATTTAACATATATTGGACTATTTGCCATCTAGGGGAGGGCATGGGGGAAGGAGGAAAATTGGAACACAGAGTTTTGCAAGGACTAATGTTGAAGAATTGTACACTGTTTTGAAAAATTAAAAGCTTTAATTTAAAAAGAAAAAAAATTATCTCATTTGATTCTCACAACAATGCTAGGGAAATAATGCTATTCTTACTCCCATTTTTCAGATGGGAAAACTAAAGCAAATAGAGATTAAATAATTTGCCCAGGATAAGCATTTAGTAAATACCTGAAGCCATATTTGAACTCATGTCTTCCTAACTCCAAATCTAGCACTCTAACTACCTGGCTAGCTAAGAAAGTTCTGTCTCTCTCTGAGGAAACAATCTCATTATACACAAATAATTATAATACAATATTATACAAAAATATAATACAAAGTAAGAACAAAGAAGAGATCTAAAAGAAAAAGATCATTTTCACTTGTTGGGAGCAGAGGAACCAGGAAGAACAGAGAATGCTTTACACAGGGAATTTTATTCACCTCAAGTTATAAAATCCACAACTTCCTGGTTCTGGGATCCCAATTGAATGACTTCATTTGACCCTGTGACAATCTTTCCTTCCCTCATACAATCAGTCATGCACACTCAACTTGACTTAGTGCAATGCTAGTCCAATTAATCTATCCTCTATCCCTGATAGATAATCTGACTCTTATTGTTTACATTTTGTTATAATTGTTTAATCATTTTTCAGTCATGTCCAACTCTTCTTCATAATCCCATTTAAGTTTTCTTAACAAAACTACTGGAATAGCTTGCCATTTTCCTCTTTACTTCATTTTACAGATGAGGAAACTCAGGCAAACAGAGTTAAGGGACTTGCCTGGGACCATGCAGCTAGTAAATATTCACAGCCAGATATGATCTAGGAAAAATGAATCCTTCAGACCTGTTTATTCACTGCACCACCTAGCCATGTTTATGTGAAATTTAACAAATAATACTCGCTGTCATTCAATTATTTCAGCAACATTTTAAAATTTAAATTTAAAATTATATACACTATCTCATTTAAGCCTCATTGAGACTATATGAGGAAGATTATACAAATATTTGTATTTAACAGATGAAAGTTCAAAAAGTTTAAGTGCTTGGTCACATGGTTATAAAGCTAATTAATATCATTCAGACCTAGCTCTTCCTCATTCTAAGTCCAGCATTCTATCCATTAGGAAAACTGTCTCTAAATCCAAATTAATTTATTAAGTGCCATGCTGAATGCCAGGTTCTGAGAGTAAAAGGGAAAAATTGGTTATAGTCATTCAGCCAGTTCAAAATCTACCTAATTATGCTATTATCTAGCTTATATCTCTCCATCTTATCCACAGGCATAGCATAAAAGACTTTGTCAAACTTTCTTGAGATTCAGATGTTGTCTATAGCATTCCTTCATCTACCACTTTCATTATCCTGTCAAAAAACTAAGTGAGATTACTCTGCCATGACCTGTTTCTGATAAAGTCATGCTGAATTTTGACATTCTCTACTTCCCTTTCTTAACATTTTTATACTATGTCCTGAATAATATTTCCTAGAATTTTACCTGGATTCTCTTCATACTCACTGCTCTATAACTAGCAGAATTTACATTTGTCCATTTTTGACGTTTTGCCACATCTCCCATTTCCCAAGACTTAAAAAAATAATAATTTTTTTCTGGCTACATGTAAAGACAATTTTAATATTAATTTTTAAATGTTTGAATTTCAAATTTTCTCCCTCCCTCTTATCTTCCCCCTCCCTGATATTATAGGCAATTTGATATAGGTAATACATGTATAACCATGCAAAACATATTTCCATGTTATACTATGAAAGAAAACACAAACCAAAAGAAAAAAAATTAAAAAGTAGAAACAGCATGCTTTGATCTTCATTCAGATTCC
Source organism: Sminthopsis crassicaudata (assembly GCF_048593235.1). Lineage (NCBI taxonomy): Eukaryota > Metazoa > Chordata > Mammalia > Dasyuromorphia > Dasyuridae > Sminthopsis > Sminthopsis crassicaudata. The sequence goes on along the minus strand of NC_133618.1, from coordinate 442,023,108 downwards.
ATCACTTCTTTCTCTGAAGATGGATAGTATTTTTCATCATGAGTTTTTTATTCACAGTTGAGCATCATATAATATTGCTATTACTATGTACAACTTACTTCAGATTCTGCTCACTTTGTATCAATTTGTGTCTTTCCAAATTTTTCTGAAATCAGCCTGATTGTCATTTCTTATAGGACAAGAGTATTCCATCACAATCATATACCACCATTTGTTTAGCAATTGCCAATTGATGGGCATTTCTTCAGTTTTCAGTTCTTTGCCTCCACAAAAAGAGCTGCTGTAAATTTTGTGCAAATAAGTTATGTTTCCTTTTTCCCAAGATCTTCCAAAGGCCAACAAAAGTAGTCATGAACTCTAGCTGCATTGTTTCACTACCTAGGATATAGTTTGCCCAAGCCTACTGACTCATAAAGGGCAAATATATTTCCTAATTGTATCTTTGTTTTAGATTTCCATTACTTACTTTTTTCTACCCAAGTCAAAAAAAAAATCATAAGATTATAGATCTAAAAGGAACCTTCAAAAGTCATCTTGTTTATCCTTTCTTATTTACAGTTGAGGAAACTGAGGTAGGGATGGGGATAGATCAAGTGATTTACTCATTATCATACACATAATAAACATCTCAGAATGGATTTGAGTCCCAGGTACTCTGACTCAAAAGCCAGTGCTCTTTGTAATGTATCACAATATCCCTTGAAACAGAAAACAGAAGCAAAATAAGGATATTTTAGTCTTCTCACAGTTGTCTGCTATCATCATCGTCCTATCCATATTGAACAGTGATACTCTCCTTTTCCTTTTCTTCCTCCACCACCATTTTTTCTTCAAGCTCAATTACTTGTCCTTGCTCTCACTTTCTGTACATCTTTCTAAAATCTGAGTTTGTCAATGAGTTCCCTGGCACTTCCCTCATTCTCTTTTAGCAACTGACCCTTTTTATCTTTACAACTTCATTCTTGTGCATTTCACATTCTTCCTGGATGAGCTTTCCTTTCAAAACTCTAGGCCATTAGAGTCCACTTAGCCTTTGTCCAAACCTTTTCAAATTCTTTCTTCTAAAATGCTGGGTGCATGGAATACTGCATACCATTCATATCATTATCATCTCAATGGAGTAGTCACTAGGCCCCAAACGCAGCCCTAGTGTTCAACACTCAAATAATCAATCAGTCAATAAACATTTATTAAGTACCTGTTATGTGCCAGTTACTATTTTAAGTGCTTCAGATACAAAGAATGTCAAAATCCAGCCCATGTCCTCAAGGAGCTCAGAATCTAATGGGGAAGATAACATGGAAATAACTATGTACAAATAAATTATATACAGGATAAATGGCTAGATTAATCAGTGTTATGGTGTTCTACAAAACTATTAAAAATAACTATGAGGAATATAAAAGTAAATATAAGGTATAAGTGCATTCTTATATGTGTGCACAGGTAAGAGTGAACAAGTAAGGATAAAAGTATAAGCAGAGGTATGGATGTAGATATAAGGACAGGTATAGACATGAGTATACCTACATAAGTATAGGTAGAGATATAAACATAGTAGAAGTAAGGCTGGATAACCAGGTGGCTTAGTGGATAGAGCACTGAGCCTGCAGTTAGGAAGACTCACATTCCTGAGTTCAAATCTAACCTCATACTTACTAGCTGTGGGAAGCTAGGCAAGTCATTTAATCCTGTTTGCTTCAGTTTCTCATCTGTAAAATGCAGTGAAATAGTATCTATCTTCCAGGGTTGTTGTGAGAATAAAAATGATATAACATTTCTAAATCATTTAGAATGGTGCCTGGCAAATAGTAGGCCCTATATAAATGTTATTGTTATTGATGTTGTTGTTGTAAGGTTCTTAACCTCTTCCGCCTATAGTTTTCTCAAGGGTAAAATAATTGGATAGAGTGCCTGACTTGGAGTTAAGAAAACTCATATTTCTGAGTTTAAATCCAACCTCAGATACTTACTTGCTGTTTGACCCTGGGCAAGTCATTTAACCTTATTTGCCTCAGTTTCCTCATCTGTAAAATGAGCTGAAAAAGGAAATAACAATCTTCTCCAGTATCTCTGCCAAGAAGCCCCAAATAGGATAATAAAGACCAAAACAACTAAACCAAAAAAATGGTGATAATAATGATGTCTATCTCCCAGGATTTTTAAAAATTTTAAGTTAATATTTTATTTTCCCCCAATTACATGAAAAGTTTTTAACATTCATTTTTAAAACTTTGATTTCCAGATTCTTTCCCTTCCTCCTTCCCCAATCCCTACCCTATTGAGAATGCAAGTAATTCAATATAAGTTACACAACATGTAGTCACATTGTGAAAGAAAACATACATAGAAAAAAAAACTAAAGAAAAATAAAGTTTTTTTAGAAGCTTCAATTTGCATTCAGATATCATCAATTCTTTCTCTGGGTATGGATAGCCTTTTTATTCTATTCTCTTTATTCTTTCACCCTGTTCCTCCTTAAAGTATTTTGCTTCAGACTACACCCTTCCCCAATCTGTCCTCTCTTCTAGAATCCCCTGCCCTTCTTATTTCCTTCCCTTCCTATTATCCTATAGGTTAAAATATATTTGTATACCCAATTGAATACATGTTATTCCCTCTTTGAGCTAGTTCAGATGAGAGTAAGGTTCATTTTCTCTTCTTTAGCTCTCTCTCTTTCCCTGTACTGTAAAATCTTTTTCTTGCCTTTTTTGTGTAATAATTTACCCCCATTTTACCTCTCCCTTTCCCTTTCTCCCATTTCTTTTATTCCTTTCTCACCCCTTATTTTTATTTTTTTAAATATCATCCTTTAATATTCAACTAACTCCTGTATCCTTTGTCCAGATATATTCCTTCTAATAGCCCTTATAACAACAAAATTCTTTTGAGTTACATGTTTCATCTTCCCATGTAAGAATGCAAACAATCCAGACTCATTATGTTCCTCATGATTTCCCTTTCCTGTTTACTTTTCTATGCTTTTCTCAAACCTTATATTTGAAAGTCAAATTTTCTGTTTAGCTCTTGTATTTTCATCAAAAATGTTAGAAAATCCTTTATTTCATTGAATATCCAATTTTTCTCCTGAAGGATTATACCCGGTTTTGCTAAGTAGGTGCTTCTTGGTTGTAATCCTAGCTCCTTTGCCCTCTGGAATATCATATTTAAGTCCTCTGATTCTTTCATATAGAAGCTGCTAAATCTTGTATTATCCTAACTTTGATTCCAAGATACTTGAATTGTTTCTTTCTGGCTGCTTGCAATTTTTTATCCTTATCCCTAATTCTAGAATTTGGCTATAATATTCCTGGGAGTTTTCATCTTGGGATTGCTTTCAGGAGGAGATCTGTGGATTCCATTTTCCAGTATTTTTTGGTGTCTCCTTTGCCAAGCTGTTAAATTGTTTTTCATGATTTTATTATATCACTCTCATTTCTCTTTTCTTCTACCTCTCTTAATTTGATTTTCAGAATCCTTTCTAAGTTCTTCCATTGCCTGAGATCAATTCATACTTTAATTCAAGGCTTTGTATATGGAAGTTTTGACTTTGTTATCTTCTGAGTTTACTTTGTCACCATAATAACTTTCTATGAAAAGAATCTTTTTGTGTTATTTGCTCATTTTCCTGTTATTTACTTGACTTTTAACTATGTTAAAGTAAGCTCTGTTTCCAGAGTGGAGGATGCATTGTCCCAAGATTCAGGAGTTTTGTGCAGCTGTTTTCAAAGATACTTCTAAGGACCTTTAAGTTTTCAGTTCCTCCATGGTGTTATGATCCAAGAACAGGTGTGTTTATTCTTCTCCTGGCCTATGTTCTGGTCAGTGGTGACCACAAGCATGCTTTTCTGTCCTGGAACTGTGAGGAGTGTCCCAGCTACACTGTAACTCTGTAAATCCTCCTTGCTCTGGAACTGTCACAAAGGATTGAGACCTATATGTTTGGACAAAGCAATGGAGTCTTGCCTCATTGTTAGGGGAAAAACTCCTGTAATCTCCATCTGATAGATTATTATTCCCATCTGTGAGCTGAGAACTCCCAAAACAATTGCTGATGATGGTGATGGTGATGACAACGACGATAATGATGACTCAGTGGCTCAGTGCTTCATTCTTACCCTAGTTTGCTGGGGCGAGGACTGTGCTGGAGCAGCCTGTATCAGACTGAGCTCCACTCTCACCCCGGTGCAGCACATCTTTTCTGATGACTTTCCAAGTTGTCCTGAACTAGAAATTTTTTCACTCCATCTTTTTGTGGCTTATTAAAATTTTCCCCATTTTTACTCCATCCTTCTCCCAGGATTTGTGAGGATCAAATGAGATAATATTTGTAAAAACTGCTTAGCACAGCACCTTGTATAAAGTAGATACTATGTAATTGCTTATTCTTACCCCCATAAAAAGAACTTAGACAAATATCTGGGGCACTGCACTAGAAAATCTCCTACCAGTTGATATGGAGTCAAAAAGAATGACTTTCTTGGGGTCTAGTCATTCAACCAATCCTAAATCCTAACTATACAATTATCTAGTCCATATCTCTTCATTTTAGTCTCATCTGACCCTTGGGATAATGCCAAAAAAAATCTAGGTAAACTTGTCTTGATCTATGTTTTTAAAATATAAAATGCTTTCATGAAGCTTAAAGAGATATGTAAATATAACCCATCCCATCATCATGATGATGAATATCTCTTTTCTGGGATTCTTCTTTCTAGACAATCCCCACCTAGTCCAGACAAATACTCTGGTACATGCAGGCATCAGATGTGGTTTTCAGTGCCACAGTTGCCAACCACCATTCTGTCAGCAGTCTCTTTGTGACAGGAAATTGATCTTACAGGTCAGGATTGCAAACCTCAATTTATAGAGGGTATACTCAAAATCTGCCCTTTCACTAGTTACCTGTGAGTTCCATGGATGATGGAGAAGACTCAGTGACAGCTCTTGTCAATGAGTTTGTTGTAGCAAAAAATGGGGACGAGTAGTTCTGAGTGACCAATAGCATTGCTGACATCTCCAAATGGATTTCATTGTACTGCATCTTTCCCATGACCATCATCTCAACCATATGTTCTAACCCAGTCAACTACTTGACATTTCTGAGTTCTTTTATAATCCAAGCACCTCTACCAAATAGCTCAAAACCAAGGCAAAAACTTACTTACCTCCCTGATCATCAGCCATCTATTCTTTTCTTTTAAACTATATCATTTAGATTTTTCCATTTTGTTTCTTGTCCATGTTAATGATTTCAGTATAATGGGTGAATTCTAAGTCTTTTAACATCTCATATTTCGTAGAGATACACATGAGACAGAGGTTTTTTCAGCCAACTGTCTTTATGATTCATTGTATGCTTACAAATGGAAAATATATATTTTTAAATGAGGTTTTTTAAGAATTTAAACCAACATGGAAGGAAATCATTCTAAAATGTGAGTAAGGAAAATTTTTGGAAATTTAATACTAGATTTACTTTGCTATTAGTTACTTTTTGGGGTAATCTTTTCACTTGCAATTGGAGATAGAGAAAATGAGAATTTAAGAAAGTGAAGATCAGATCAGAGATGAGATGAGTTGCCAATGTTGGCCCAAAGAGAGATGTTTTCAAAATATAAATGTATTTTTCCTCTAGCAAGGTTTGCCATTTTTATTCATAACTGGAAGAATTAAAAATATCCAGCTTGGTTTCTACTTACCCCTGATAGAGCTTGTCAGAAGTGTTTCAGGATCAACCAGAAGACAGAAATAGGACAGAAAATGTCACATGCAGGAAGGTCTTTGAAATTTCAAATGTTTGGGTCATAACAGGTATTCTGAGCACTGTATGTGGCTCAGCCGAATAGCTCTGGTAAGGAAGTATGAGAAACACTAAACTATCAGTCAGGGAGAAGGGGGTACTTGTCCTAGACTTACTATTAAGAAGTCCGTTGACAAGTCTCTCCCTTTCCTGGACTGTAGTTTTCTGACCTGCAAAATGGAGACATTGGATTAAAAAATGTTTGAAGTTCTTTCTTATTCTAATCTTCTATGCTTCTAGGAATCCTTTGTACATGAGACATCTTTATTTTTTAATCTTTTATTGAAGCTTTTTTTTATTTTCAAAACATATGCATGGATAATTTTTCAACATTAACTCTTGCAAAATCTTGTGTTCCAATTTTCTCCCCTCCCTATCACCACATTCTCTAGAAGGCAAGTAATCCAATATATGTTAAACATGGTAAAAAAAAATGTTAAATCCAATATATGCATACATATTTGTAGAATTATTTTACTGCATAAAAAAATCAAATCAAAAAAGAAAAATGAGAAATTTTTTTTTTAAAAAATCCTCTCTATGAGGCTCAGTTATTTCTTTTATAAAGGAAGAGGGTTGGACTAGGTGACCTCTAAGAGTCCCGTTCTACAAATTCAGTGATTCTTTTTCTGTGCTATGAAAATTCCTCCATCTTCCAATAGTTAAGATCAGTTTGGAGTAGTTTGTCTATTGGGAAAGTAAAGAGATCTGTATCATAGGATTTAGGGAGAACGGACTTCAAACTCTTTGACCTGTAGCATACTCTGGACCTTCCTTGTGTTCTCTTAAGTAAAACCACAGGCTCTTAAGGAGTTTAAACCATTTTCTACTAAATCACTGCATAAGCATGATAAATATGAAAATATGTTTAGAAGAATTACACATATTTAACCTATAGTGGATTATTGACTATCTAAGGAAGAGAAGAGGTAGGGAGGAAGGGAGGAAAATATGGAACACAAGGTTTTGCAAAGTTAAATGCTGAAAACTATCTTTGTATGTATTTTGAAAAATAAAAAATGTATTATTATAAAGGTTTTTTTTTAATTTTAAAACATCACTGCATAATCTGGCTTCAGAAGAAACATCCCTTCTCTTGGGTCAGGGGTGAAATGGATCTTAAAGGCCTGTAAATCCAATCTTCCCAATCTGTGGATAAATAAATTGAGGCTCGATCAGAGATAGGAAGTGACTTGACTGAAGTTACAAAAGGAATTAGTAAAAAATTGAGAATCAAACTTAGATCTTCCTTCCTAGCCAAGCAAAAGGCTCTTATGTGTCCTTTTCCCAGGAATAAAGTGAAAGCTTAGTCCTTGTGGAACTAGGACTATAAGAATTTAATGAAAAATTCTAGCTGATACTAACCTTGACTCATGGCTTACACTTGCCTACACTGGCCTTCATGAAACAAAGAAGGTTGGGCCATAAACTGTCAACTGGAAGTTATTTTAGGGAGCATCTAGTTCAATCAGGAGCCAGGCTTCTGGCAGCCTTTTTTCTTTAACCTCAGCTATTAGAATGGTGTAAATGATTGTCTCAATACAAGTAATTTTGTTGCTGTTCAGTCATTTCAGTCATATCCAACTTTTTGTAACCCCTTTTGGTGTTTTCTTGGAAAGATACTAGAGATTTCTGTTATTTCCTTCTCCAGCTCACTTTACAGATGAGAAAACTCAAGAAAAAGAGTTAAATAGCTTTCCTAAGGGTTACACTACTAGTAAGCATTTGAGGCTGGACTTTATCCACCGCACCAACACCTAGCTGCCCTAGCTAAAACAGATAAAAGGCAGGGGGATTATAAAAATAGATTTACTTAGCTTGTAAGAGTATATCCATCAAATACAGGGAAAGAATATTATATGTTGGTAGGTCTAGTTACAGTTCAGTTCAGCACAAATAACATACTTTTTTCTCTCTTTCTCCTTAGAGGGGATAGCTAGGGGTGATAGCTGCTACCAACACTAAGGAGAAAATCTTCCAGGTCTGAGAAGGTAGAAAGTTGCCTCCATGGAGGCTTTGTACAGCGTCACAAGGATGTCAAGAACCAGGGTAAGCCTTCTACTGTGCATGAAACTATGAAACCATCATGCTCTAGCTACCTATTTGGGAAAAGGTTATTATCCATCAGTGTCTCCAAGTTCTCAGTAACTCATAGTCCTAGCGACTCTACAGACTAAGGACTGCTCTCTGTTTGAGATTCTATCCACACTATAGAATAAGCGCTTTACCCTTGTGATCCTTTCTAGGGCTTGCTTCTCATCCAGAGTGTATAGATCTATCCCTAGCCTTCCATGCCCTCATTTTACAAGGAAGAAAATGGAATCCTAGAGAGGGGAAGGCATTTGGCCAGAATTGCTCTATCAGTCAATGGCAAAGTTGGAACTTGAAGCCAGGACTCTTTACTATAATCTCATAGCTACAATGAGGCCATTGATTTCTCTGATCCTCAGCCTCATTTCTTTATGGATGTGAAGATGGGTTTCCATCCCCTGATTCAGATAGATAGATAGAAAAGAAGAAAGGAAGAGAGGGAGAAGGGAGGGAGGGAGGGAGGAAAGAAGGAAGGGAGGAATGGAAGGAGGAAGGGAGGAAGGAAGAGAGAGAGGGAGGAAGGAAGGAAGAGAGGAAGGAAGGAAGAGAGGGAGGGAGGAAGGAAGAGAAGGAGGGAGAAAGGGAGAAAAGGAGGAAGGAAGGGAGAGAGGGAGGAAGGAAGGGAGGGAGGAAGAAAGAAAGAAAGAAAGAAAGAAAGAAAGAAAGAAAGGGAGGAGAAAGAGAGAAAGAGAGAGAGAAAGAGGGACAGAGGGAGGAAGAAGGGAAAATAGAGACAAAAATATAGACATAAATGGATAGAGAGATAGAGAGAAAATACCCCTTGAAGTCTTCATACCAGAGCTATGCATGACCCTTCCTATAATGTGATAACCACAAAGTATTAGGGGTCTTAGAGATTATGTAGTTCAACCTTCTATAACATTTACTTCCTCATCCACCCAACCTAGTCAATTGTACAGAAGACAAAACTGAAATGTGAAGTGATTTGTCAAATAATGAGTCAGAATAGTTCAGAGAAAAGGACAATATCCTTGGAGTCAAAGGATCTGAACTTGAATCTTGGGATTTTACTACTTACTACTTGAATGACATTAAGCATGTGTGCTGATCATTGTACATCCCTGGGCCTCAGTTTCCTCTTCTGCCAAATGAGAAAGTTGTTCTCCGTGGGACCTTCCTGTTCTGCAGATTGAATGATCTGGATCTGTCCCAAAAGGATTTAAAAGAGAGAAGAACCTATTTGTATAAAAATAGTTAAAGCAGTTCTTTGTGTGGTGATAAAGAATTGGAAATTGAGGAGCTAGGGAAAGCTGAACAAATTCTGATGTATGGTTGTGATGTTATTGTGCTTCAAGAAATGACATACAGAGTGATTTCAGAAAACCCCCAAAAGATTTGCATGAACTAATACAAAGTGAAGTGAGCAGAAGCAGGAGAATGTTGTATATAGTAATAGCAATATTGTACAATGAAGAACTGTGCATGACTTAGCAATTCCCACCAATAAAATGATCCAAGATAATCCCAAAGGACTCAAGATGAAGCATGCTAACTACCTTCCAGAGAAAGAACTGACACTGTCTTAATACAAACTGAAGCCTGCTATTTTACATTTTCTTTCCTATTTTCTTTCTTCTAATCTTATATAAAATGACTAATCTGGAAATGTTTTACGTGATTGCACATGTATCATCTATATTGTATTGTTTATCATCTGAGAGAGGGAGAGAGCAAGACAGAATTTGGAACTCAAAACTTAAAAAAAATTATTGTTTTAATATGTGATTGGGGGAAATAAAATATTAAAAAATTTTAAAATAAAGATTCAGTGATTTTGATTCAAAGAAACTGGTTTCTCTCACTGAAAATGGCTAAAACTGATTTGAGGTAGGCCATTACCATGAAGAGAAAAGGGCATATAGGATAAAGATCACAAGGGAGGGATGCTAGAAAATACCAGAGACAAGAACCAAGGCTGATTCTTTATATCCTGGGTTTGGTACTATTTTACTGCACTACCTACCTTTACCATCTACCTAGGAAAACTCTGTCAGTAGAGCAGCAGACATCACACAGTGTCTGAAACTCTCACCAAAGAGAAGTCAGCATTGCCCAATCTTGGTTCTGTAGTTCCTGCAATTTTCATTGTCTTTTCTCTAGCCTAGAACTGTCAAGAAACTGCATCCATCATCACCCTTTAGGGTGTAACTTCTCTCCCTCCCTAGACAGAGGGTTGGGGCAGGAGGGGGAAGGGAGATCAGCCTCATTAAAATTAAAACACACATCAATCCAAAAACAATTTCGGTTTTATTGTCTCTAACCCGGTTCTGCTCCGTATATGCCAGTTGGCATCCTATCAAAATCGTTTTCTTGCTCCATAAAGCTAAAAAATATATCTATCAACAACAATTCTCTACAAGGCCATAGTACAGTCTGACATCGGAGGGAATCTTTACCTATCAACTGAAAACTTTCAACAAAGGAGAGCTGATAAACAATCCTGGTACCATGACATAGCAGCTTCAAATCTTAATATGTCAGTACTAGAAGAAAGCATAAGAGAAAGCTAATCTAATCCCCTCACTTTATAGAGAAAAAGAATGAAACCCGATTAGGTACAGAAATGATTAAAGTTACCAAAAGAAGTTAATAATAGAGACTGAACTGGAACTCGGATCTTCTAGCCATCATCCTAAACATTTTCCTACTTCTCTTTCCTGATTTCCCTGGCAGAAAGACTATTGTAACTTTGCAAAACTAACTTAACTATGAATTCCAGAGCCTGGTCATCAACTCTGATTATCTAATGGAGATTTCAAAAATTCACTAAAAGTGTTGTTATTTAGTCAGTTAGTTCTGTCTGATTCTTCGTGATCTCATTTGGGATTGTCTTGGCAAAGATACTGGAATGGTTGGTTATTTCCTTTTCCAGGCTCATTTTATGCGTGAGGAAACTGAGGCAGAATTAAGTGACTTTCCTGGGATCTTACAATTAGTACATATCTGAGGGTAGATTTAAATCCAGGCCTTCCTGCTGTAGGCCCAGTATTCTGTCCACTGTGATTAGAACAACTACCTGCCCCCCTGGCATATTACTTAATCTCTCAACTTCAATTTCCTCATTTGCAAATTTGAAATAAAGATGGTACCTACCTCAGAGTTCTCACATGAGATAACATTTGTATAGTATTTTTGCACCTTTAAAGTGGTATATAAATGCTAGTCATTATTATTGTTGTTACTGTCTGTATATTTTGTATAGATTGTAGAGATTAGACCTGTATTTTTCCCTGATACAGGAAACTCCTTGAGGAGGAAATCCCACTACAAGTACAGATTAGCAACTTTTCTATAATTTTGAGCCTTCAGAAATTGTCTGAATCACCAAAAGGCATCCCAGAGTCACATAGCCCATATGTGTTAGAGAGGTAGAATCGAGCTCAAGTTGTCTTGACTTAGCTTACTACCTGCTACCATCACATTGTGTTCTATTATCTTGTATGTAGCAATTAAAATAATAAATATATAAAATAAATTACACATAATGTAAAATAATAAAAATATACAAACTAAAGCAGATGAAGTTAGTCTAAAGTCTCTTAGGCAGAGATGGCATATTTATTTAATTTTTAAACAACACAAAGCTAGTAGTGGCAGGTAACATGCTGAATAATCCAATCAAAATCCAAGAGTTTAATAGATTAAAGGTTTGGACCAACTAGTAAAATAAATTTTATGGGGATAAATGTAAAAAGTCCTATATTTGGAATTTTAAAAATCGGCTTCTCAAATACAAGATCAGAGAGAGGTGGCTAAAAATCAGAGACTTAAAAAATATCTGGGAATGTTGGTGCACTGTAATTTTCATAGAAGTCAACAGTGTGGCTTAGAAACCCAAAATATATGTGCTCCACTAAAAAAGACATCATGTCTAGAACAATTCTCCACTAACATCCATCCTGATGTTATATCACAGAAAAGCACAAGGTGTGGCTGAGCCTTCTATTAAGTAAAAATAATAGTTCTGCTGTATTCCTCCACAGAGGCAGCTAGATAGTGCAATAGAGTATTGCTCCTGGAATCCACAAGACCTCAATTCAAATCCAGCCTCAAAAGTGTCTTAGCTATGTGAACTTAAACAAATCACTTAAGCCTTGTTGCCTCAGTTTCCTTATCTGTTAAATAAATTAAATAAATAAAGAGAAGGAAGTGGTAAAGTACTGCAGGGTCTTTGCCAAGAAAATCCCAAAGGGGATCATGAAGAGTCACACACAACTGAAACTAATGAAAGCACTCCTCAGTCACTTCACTCATGGAGTATTTTGTTCAGTTTAGTGCCACTTTTCAGGAATGAAACAGACAAAATGAAAAGTGTCCGAAAAAGATAAGCAAGAGTGGGATGGTGAGGGGCCTTGAGATCGTGCCGGTAGTTGAAGGACTATATATAGCCTTGAGAAGAGAAGATTTACTACATACATTATCTTCAAGTATTTGAAAGAATTTCACATGGAAGAGGAAGAAGTCATGTTCTGTTTGAGTCCAAAGGGCAAAACTAGGAGTGATTTGTGGACATTATAAAGAGGCAGATTTAGGTTTCCTGGGAAGAAAAATCTTTCTAACAGAAAAATCCAGAAGTGCAATGGGCTACCTTTGGAAGTGATATGATGGTTTTCGTTATTGAAGATATTTTGTGTAAAAGATAAAATACCACTACTTAAGGATGTTGTAAGAGACTTTATGTTGGGTTGGACTTAATGTCTTGTGGAGCCTTTCTAACCCTGAGACTCTCACACATATACACATATGTGTATATACAAATCTACATGCATGTGTATACTTATATATATGAACATGTATCTATACTTCTATAGGTGAACAGATATGCATATATATATCATATACAGTGTATATAGTGTGTGTGCTTACAAATTGTTCCCTAAGATCCTTCCCAAATGCTTTATGGCAGCATGATGGAACAAAGTCTGATGGACCTTTTATCCAGCTGAAAAGGATTGAGTTTGTGTGAGTGTGTGTGTATATGTGTGTGTATCTGTTTACCAATGACTAGATTCATTTCAGAGGGCTTCATCACCATATCACTTGTCATCAGTGGAAGAATATTTCAGCCACAACTATTCATGAAACTGCCTTCTGAAAGCAAAGAATTGGAGAATGGCTAAATACATTGAGAAACAATATCATATCATAAGAAACAATGAATAGGGAGAATGCAGAAAAGGACAGGAAAGCATATGAACTGATGCAAAGTGAAGGAAGCAGAATCAGGAAAGCAATTTATGAAAATGTAATTTTTAAAAAATACAAATTTGCACTGATATCAATGACCAGCCTTATCCCTGGAGAAAAAGTGAGAAAATGCACTTTCTTCCCTTCTTTGCAGTGGTAGGGAACTATGGCTGTGGAATCTTGCATACACTGTTAGAGAGGGATGAGGTATTAACTAATTTTGCTAAACTACTTTTTATCTCTTTTTAATTCTTTGTATTACAAAGTGGTTCACTGTATAAGGAAGGGGGAAAGGGATACATTTGAAAATAAAGGCAACATAAAAATAATCTTTTTTATTTAAAAAAAAAAAGTATTGTTTATGAAGGCATGGAAGGACCATCATCTATGTTAGTAGGAAGGTATTCTTGTGGCAAGAAAAACCTGGCTATTTTAAAACAAAATCTAATTTGTTCTTTTTAAGTACTACTTTGAGAATATTTAGCCCTTCAAAATGAGTTATTTTCATTCCAAAAGTAACAGAGTTCTGCATTAAAATAAAATGGTTTCAGGGGAATAGGAAAATGGGAGTGGGTCTAAGAATGGGACTTTATTTATCTTCCTTATGAAATAAAGAAATCTTAGAACACAAACCTAGATAATAAAAAGGAGATGAGGTTGAGGGCAGGACTGATTCCCCAAAATAAAAACTGATTGCTGAGTGGGCAGAGAAGAACTAAGAAAAATCTGGCCTACATCCATGTGCACTTCAAGGAAGACTTGGGTTGACACAAAAAGGTTTTCTAAGACTTCTTATAACTTCATACCTTCCTCTAATTTTTTTCTGTTCTCTGTTCCCCAGTTTCTAGTACTAAAAACCTTTATAAACACAAGAAGCAAAAAGATCACTAGATGTAGAGGAGACCTGGATTCTGTGAAATGAAAGAGTAGGATTGGAAACATGAAAATAAAAGACAGTAGTGCCAGAAAGGACGTTAGGAATTATTTATTCAGTTGTTTTTCCTGCATAAGGGAAATGGAGAGAGCAGCAAGATTTCAGTGGTGAATTGCATTGAATAGAAAATGTATTTCTGCCAGGGCTAAGCAACTAGCGTCTGTGCCTTTCAAAGAAACAAACATTAAGTTAAGTGTAAAGAAAAACTTCCTAACCACGTTGCTTCCTAATAAAGAGACAACGCCTATGCTTTTAAAAGAGACAGACTTCAGTTGAATGTAAATAAAAATTTCTTTCCAGAAGTGGATTAGGATCCTTTGAGAGGTAATGTAAACATTTCAGCAAGATGGCCACTTTCCAGGGGTGCCATTGAGGTAAGGGGTCCCAAAGAGAGGTGCCTCGCTCAGATTAGACCTCCTTTAGGGCTTCTTGAGAAGCTGTATAGATTGTTCCTAGTAGAGGGATTATATGGTTTATGAGGCTCCTTCTGTCAGGTTCTGTAATTCTATGACTTGCCCAACATCACTAATTCATCTTTAAGGTCCTTTCAGCGCTGGTCTTCTATGCTCTTTCAGTTTCTGTCTCTCTATGTGTCTCTGTCTCTGTCTCTGCATATAGATATGTTTGTGTGTTTCTGATTGACTCTTCCTCTCCTTCCTCACTCTTCTCTTCTCACTCTCTTTCTCCCTCTCTCCCACTTTCCCTCTCCCTCTCTCTTTCCTTTTCTCTCTTCCCTCTTCCTTCCTTTCTTTTCTCTTCTTGTGTCTTTTTCCTCTCCCTCTCCCTCTTTCTTCCTCTCTCTCTCCTTCTCTTCTTCTCTCTCATTCCCTTTCTCTCCCCCCTCTTTTTCCCTCCCTCTCTATCCTTCTTTCTCCCTCCTCTTCTCTCCTCTCTCTCTCTCTCTTTGTCTATCTGTCTGTCTCTTTCAAATTATCCCTCCTTTAGAGCTTCTTGAGAAGCTATATAGATTATACCTAAGGCAATAGCACTCCATCCCATGTCTGAGGGAACAGTTCTCTTATTTCTTCCCACCACCCCACCCAAGATCCCTGTGTATCAGTCCCAGAATATTCAAACCTGCCAACCACCCCACACATTCCACATGGAATATTTTTGAACCTGCAGGCATGCTTTGGTTGGAGCCAAAAATAAACTTCTTGTTTCGACAGTAGGAAAACAAGCAGGGTGAGAAGAATGAGCCATTTACAAAGTATGAGCAGGGATTTCCCACCTGGGAACATTTCACCTCTGTTGAGGGAGCATAAGAGCCACTTCAAGCTGAGGAAAGCGTCCCTTTTGACTAGTGCCGTAAAGAAGTTTGGTTTTTTTTTCCTCAGAATAGCTATCTTTTAAGGACCAATAGCTACCCAAGACCTCCTAGACTTCACAGAGGTACCTAGTGATGCTTGCTAAAATCAAGGGTTAACAGCCAGTCTTGGTGGGTGAGTGTTGGAATGCTGCATGTTGTTAGGAGACCCAAAGACTAGTATTAGCAGTTGGGGAGAAATTCCAAGACCAGGGGACATTCATAGCATCATAGCTTTAGAAACAGAAGGGGTGTTAGAGTTCAGCTGGTTGAATGGCTTCATTTTACAGATGTGGAAACTGAAATCCAGAGAGGTTGAATCATTTTCCCAGAGTCACATAGGGAGTAGTAGAACTCAGGTTTAAATTCAAGGTTTCATTCTGAGCCTGATTTTTCTTATCATAAAAGAGAGGAGAGGGGGATAATAATCCCTGCACTATGAATCTCATAAGGTGGTTTTAAGGGGAATGCTATGAAAACTTTGAAAGTATTACAGACACCCAAGAATGTAGAGCTAGAGAAGCTCTTAGAAATCATCAAGATAGTATAGTGAAGAGAGGTCTGGATTTGAAGTCAGAGAACAGAATTAGCAGCCCATGTCTGCTACTTACTGCTTATGTCACTGATCTTAAACTAACACATTACTTCATCTCTGTTAATCTGTCGGTGAGATTAGATAACTCAAAAGTCCCTTGAAGCTCTAAATCTGTGATCTTATGATCCTTCAGAGCTGAGGTTTAAAGCAGAGAAATGACTTGAATAAGATCACAAAGCTAAGAAGTAACAGAACTGAGACTAGAGCACCAAAATTCTTTCCCTCTAAAACCAGGGACTGTTCTATTACAGCTCGGTCACAGGACTTGCACAAGTTCACAAAGCCAGCCAGCACTGGAAAAAGGGCTCAAGCATGGGTCTTCTGATGCCAAATCCACCAGTCTGAACCCAAACTCTAAATAATGCCATGCCATTAATGTCTTTCAGCATTATGTTTATTTATGGCTTTTGCTCCAACAGCTGATGTCACATCCCCAAGTATATCTCTCTGGAAAATTGGAGAGGAAGAGGTGACCCAGGCTTGCTGGGTGATGGACAAGACACCTGGGCATTAAAACTAAGCACATGCCTGAGATGGCTTACAGCATATAGTTGTTGTCTACATTGTGTGCAGTTATTAGAGAAGATTTTGGATAAAGCACTAAAAAAAAACTCCCTCCTCCCCCCCCAAAAAAAAAGAAAAGAAAGGAAAAGAAAATCATTTCTCTGAAGTGGATCTTTTATTTACTATCCCAGCAGATTCCGGAGCCCCAGCCTAGAAAATGCTCAGAGCTCAGGAGAGAACATCATTTACCTCAGCAGTATCAAGGCATTCAATACAGTGTAGCCTCCTTTTACTGACAAGCATGATTGACAGACCCTAACAAAACCCTGGCAAAACCCCGCAACTCATTCTTAGCTGGGCCCAAACCTAGCCCCATCGACCCCCAAAAGAACTTCGGGAATGGAAGATAAATCACCATGGTTTTATTCATATGCCTTTCCCATTACATGCAAAATATCTCCATTCTCTCCCTAGTGTGTATATAAACGTTTCAAAATAGGATTATTTGAAAGGAACCTTGGGACATAATATGTTCGTGTTTGAAAGTGGCTGAATGAGCTGGGAAGAGCTGGCTGTGGGTATTGTGGGCATTGTTGGCATAAGGCTGCATTTCGGGCTTAAAATCTCAGCTTGTGCTTTTCTGTATTATTTCAGGCAAAGTAGAGACATTTCTCCAAATGCATCTGCATGTTCAGCACCTGGGAAGTATAGCACAGTTGGGATGCTGCTAGCCCAGCCAGGAGATTGAAAGGTCTCAAAACGAGTCCTATAATCGGTCATTTGAATCAGCATTCAAAATGATCTCAGCAGACTGAAATATAGACTTAAACTAACTTAAACTAACAAGACAAGATTTAATGGGGACAAATATAAAGTCCTGGACTCAGGTTCAAAAAAATCACCTATTCAGGGACAAAATGGAAAAGACCTGATTTGTCAGCAGCTCCTATGAAAAATGCCTTGGAGTTTTAAAGGATCAAAAAGGTTCAATATAGGGCACATTGATCTAGCTAAGGGAAAAAAAACTAACACTACAATCTAAGGCATTTTTAATGGAAATATAGTGTTTTGATCACAGAAAGTAAGCACCTCACTATCCTCCACAGTGATCAAACAATAGTTAAAACATTGTTCTGTTCTGGTAGAACCATAACTAGGGCAGGGTAACCATGGCTTTATCCCAGGGAGGAGGGGTTGGGGAGGAGAGATTGCTATATGAAGGAGATGTAAAAGAATAAAGACTCAAGGGTGGAAGGTGAATTAGGAGGTTATTCCAATAGTCCAGAAGAGGGAGAATTAGAGCTTAAATGAGGTAACCTGTCTCACTACTGGTCTCCACTGGAGGAGAGAATGAAGCTGATGACTTTGCCCAGTTTTGCCTCATTTAAATCCATTCACTTGCAATTCCAGACATCACTTTTCTGACGTCATTTATCTCTTCCAGCTCTTGATTGATGGAAGTCTGAATGGAGAGAAGAGGAGTGATGCAAGAGACATTGAGGTAATATTAATAAGATTGAAACTTTTTGGATGTGGGCAATAAATGAGAAAAATAAAAATGATCTTCAAACTGAGGTTTTGCACCTGGGAGAATAAGAGATCTCATTTTCATAAATACTGGACTCAGAAGGAAGTACATGTCAGTTTGGAGGGAAGAGCATAAGCTCAATTTTGGAGCTGTTGAATTTGAACATTCATGCATTGATGTCTTATAGGCAGTTGGAGATAGGGAGACTTGAATTCTGGGGAAAGATTTAGGGCTCTGTAGTTCTGAAAGTTGTAGAAATAATTCATTGAACCTCTATAATTTGCTGAGAATATAAAGAAAGAAGAGAAACCAGCACACAGCCTTGGAGGACAGCTACATTTATAAGGTAAGAGAAAGATGATGAACTAATGAATACTAAGAAGAGTGGTCAGAGAAGTAGCAGGAGAACCAGGATTACAGCAGTAACTCAAAAATCAAAAAGGAGAGTGTCCAGATGGACAGGGTCCCATCAAAGTCAATTGATGCAGAAAAGAGGAGGAGGAAAACTTTTAAGCAGTCTTTATATGGAATGATTAAGAAGTTCTTTATTAGAAGGGAAAGGGACCTGTATGTGCCAAAATGTTTGTGGCAGCCCTTTTTGTAGTGGCTAGAAACTGGAAGATGAATGGATGTCCATCAGTTGGAGAATGTTTGGGTAAATTATGGTATATGAATGTTATGGAATATTATTGTTCTGTAAGAAATGACCAGCAGGATGAATATAGAGAGGCTTGGAGAGACTTACATCAACTGATGATGAGTGAAACAAGCAGAACCAGAAGATCACTATACACTTCAACAACAATACTGTATGAGGATGTATTCTGATGGAAGTGGATATCTTCAACATAGAGAAGAGCTAATCCAATTCAGATTAATCAATGATGGACAGAATCAGCTACACCCAGAGAAGGAACACTGGGACATGAGTGTAAAACTGTTAGCATTTTTTGTTTTTCTCCCCAGGTTATTTTTACCTTCCGAATCCAATTCTTCCTTTGCAACAACAACAAGAACAACAAAATTCGGTTCAGATATTGTATCTAGATTATACTATAACATATTTAATATGTATGGGAATGCCTGCCGTCTAGGGGAGGGGGTGGAGGGAAGGAGGGGAAAATTTGGAACAGAAAGGAGTATAAGGGATAATGTTGTAAAAAATTACCTATGCATATGTACTGTCAAAAAATGTTATAATTATAAAATTAATTTTAAAAATTTTTAAAAAGAGGTTCTTTATTACCTTGAGAGATTAGTTCCAATAGAGGAACTTGGAGTAGCATATAAATATTTTTGTTTGGTTTTGAAGCAATCAGGGTTGAGTGACTTGCCCAGAGTCACATAGATTGTAAGTGTCTGATGCTGAATTTGAACTCAGGAGAGTGTTTTCCTGACTCTAGACCTGGCACTCTACCCACCGTGTCATCTAGCAGCCCCTAGCTATTGAAATAGAGAGAAGCTACAGAGTAAGTGGATAGTAAGGCAATAGGAGAAGAGAGGAGATGCCTCTTTCAAGAGGAACTGGCAGTAGAAAAGGAGGAAAGTGATAGAATAATTGCTTGAGGAGCTAGCAGAGACAAGGGAAGATTTTTTTAAGAATTAGCCAAGCAGATTTGGCTTTAGCAATGGTAATTGGTAAAGTAACTATGATGTCAATTCATTGTCTAGCAGTGACATTGAAACAGAAATTTGTCATCAAAGAGCAGAAAACAATTGTTCCAAAGATCCAGAAATAAATATGTTCAAGGCAGCTTCGAGGTCTGACTGTTCTCTCACACCCTTCCACCCCCATCCCAACTCAACTCCTTCATTAGCAATGAAAGTGCTCACTCCTTTAGGACTATGAATTCTACCAGGAAGGGGGCTGTGAAGTACTGGGATGTCTGAAAGAGCAAGGGTCCCCCATAACGAGCAGCATTGCTTAGAAATGATCTCTGACGTATTTATGAGTAACTGCATTTGGGCTCTTTAAGATAATTTGACTTGCTGAGAAGAACACCATAGAAGTTGAGTTAAATAAATCATTTAAAACCCCACAGAATGTCACAAGCCCATTTTTAACAGAAACCCAAGATGCAAAATGAGAAAGGTGATAGTCCCACTGTCCCCTGCCCTGCCTAGACCCCATCTGGAGTATCATATTCAGTCCCGGACACCACATTTTAACGAGGGAGCTTAGTAAAAATAGACATGCATAGCTGACATTTCAATAGTGTTTTAAAGTGCTCTACTCTTGGGTACTTTAAATTTTTTTCTTTTCTATTTTGAATTTAATCATCTACTAAGATGAATGATTCAATATATAAGGAACAAAAGAGTAAAGGGGAGATCAAAATCCAGTGACTGGAAGTTATAAAATAGCAGATTGCTACTCAACATAAGAAAGAACTTCTTAACTATTAAGACTGTCCAACCATGAAATAGTCTGCCATGGAAGGTAGTGAACTTCCTGTTCTACAGGTGACAGCCCACACATTTATAGAACTTTGGGGTTTGCAAGAAATTTTCTTCACAGCAACTCTGACGTATTTAAGGCAGAAATTATTATCCCTATTTTACAGATAAGGACATTGAAGAAGTTAAGGGACTTGCCTACGGTCACATAACTAGAAAAGATCCAAATTAGGATTCACATTCAGGTTTTTTTTGTTCCCAGGTTCAGTGTTTTAGTATTTCTCTCCACCTAATTGTCCAACATTTAAACAGAGGATGAATAATGGCATATATTGGAAATATTTGGGAAGATACTCATTTTTTGGGCAAACATAAAAAACTAAGTGACCTTTTGATTCATATCTAAAGCTAATATTCAACAAAACTTCTAGCTAGTGAAATGTTACATGTTTTTTTTCAGAAATACAATGAATAATTCTATCTAGTAAGGATTTGCCTCATAGATCCTAGGGTAATGGAGATGAATCGGGGGCATAAATTTAAGTTACAAGTTGATCAACTAATGAACAAAAATTCTCTTGCCCTGGATGCCCTCAGGTAATTTTTTAAAGATTTATTCTCCCTGTATCACCCAAGGTAGAATGGCAGGGGCCACAACAAAGTGATCCCACTGTTAATTAGCACAGAGGCTTTGATCTGCCCCAATCTGACCTAGACCTGCCCTCTTTCCCAGGGGATTACTCTATTGCTACACTGGTATTAGTGTGGCTTCCTAATTTCTTTTAGCCCTACAGAGATAGAAATATTTGATGATATATATATATATATATATATATATATATATACATATATATATATATATATATATATGTATAGGCTTGAGTCAGGAAATCCTGAGTTCAAATGTGACTTCAGACACTATTTACTAGCCATTTACGTGCCATTATTAGCTGTGTAACACTTAGCAAGACACAATTTCTGTTTTCCTTGTTTCCTTAACTATAACAACAGTATCTGCCTTTTGTGGTTATTGTAAGGTACAAATGAAATAATACTTGTTTTGTTTAAATTCTTGGCACATTGTAGACATTATATAAATGACTATTCTCTCACTCACTCACTCTCCCTACTGCAATATGTAATTCCTGAGTTCAAGTGATCCACCAAACCTCATCATCCCCAGAAGCAGGGACTGTAGGGTATGCACGATATCTTTCTTAATTAATCTCTTCATGGAAATGGATTAAATTTAAATGTTTCTCTTGGTGATGTTGGCAATCACTTCAAGATTTGCCTTTACAAGGCCAGCCCTATAGTGGCTGATTATAAGTTGATGCTGACAATAGCCTTGGGAAATAGGAAGTGAAATTATCATTTTCCCTTTTTTTAAATTCATAACTTTGATTTTATCAGTATAAGAGAACTTTTCAAGTGGAAACTCCCTGCACCAATAAAGGACTGTAGCTTAAAGAGCTGCATTTAAGATTCTAATCAATTTACCCTTTTTATTAGATAAGAAAATTGAACTTTGAAAAATGTATTTTTCAGAACATCAGGTGATGGTTTTTATTGTTGTTCTATCATTTCATTTGTGTCCATTCTCCATGACCTCAATTTGATATTTTCTTGACAGAGATACTAGCGTGGTTTGGCATTTCCTTCTCTATCTCATTTTACAGATGAAGAAACCAAGGTAAACAGGATTAAGTGGCTCACCTTGAAGGTCAGGTCTCTCTGACTTGGGCTTGATGGTCTATCCCAGTGAGCTACTTAGCTGATGGTAAGATTTAAATTCAGGTGCTCTGTCCCTAAATTCAAAACAACATTCACTGTAGCTTATTGACTGCATAACGAGGAAACTTTAACTAGCATGGAATAATATTGCAGGTATATGTAAGATGCAGTAATGTAAAATACATGTGTATAGAGATTTACATATACACATTCATATCTATATGGGTTTGAGGAAAAGCTTATTTTATATTTTCCACTTTTCAGATCTTAATTAACTATTCTGAATAGCCCAGTCACTGATTTTAAAAGGTACAAAATTTGGCTTGACCATTCATAGGTTATAAAGGGCATAAAATCTTGAGGGTCCATACTATGAGTGATCTAATTGCAAATTGTACAGAGCATGCCCAATTTTAATTGGTCAGTGTGAAGGTGTGTGAAACGACATGAAGAATTCTTTCACTAATTTGAGAGGATTTGTCCACTGAATGGAGAGAACTCATAGCACATAGGCAAAGTCTCGTCATTAGCTCAGATGCCTAAGTCCTGGGATAATATCAGAAATCCAGCTGGACAATTTTGAAGTCAATCAAGGCATGAATCCTGGTGGTTGAGAAGCAAAGCAACCTTTAGAAAAGTTCCTGTTCTTGAGGATATATTCTTCACCCTTTCCCTATTACCTCTTGGAGAACAAGGGAAGGAAAATTTTTTCTTCATTTTCCTGGTAGATGGAATCTTAGAACAGAAGTATATAGCCATAGACAATATCTTGCCTTTCAAAAAGCAGACTCAGCGAGGTGAACTATGGAAAGTACCAGAGATCTCAACAAGTGACCTATACAGCAGAGATGCTACATTCAAGAAAAGAAACATAAGAAGAAAATGAGAAGACAAAAAGCAATAGGGTCTTGTGAGATGTGCTTCCATTATATGAGTTCCCTTTGAAGATGCCTCTCTTCTAATATACTCTCTGTTTGTACTAATATACTCTCTGTATATTATATAATATACCCTTCCCACTAATTCTGTATTTGTCTGTAGGACCGTGTACCTCAGAAATATGAGGATGGGAAACATATTTTGTTTCTACTGTTTGTGATATATCATTTCAATAAATGCCCTTTCTTTGAATTGTGACATCTGGTTACTATTCAAAGTAAATATGCAAATGGAGAGGGTCTTTGGTTATAATTTTAGGATAATAGATCCACAAAGTGCCTCGAACCTAGAGTTGTCATTTCCTGGCAACCCAATTATATGGAACAAGTTGTGAGGTTTTATATATATATGTATGTGTGTGTAACATTTATTCTTTTAATTTAATTAATATATGTTAAGTAATCATATATTAATATATTATATGTACACATGCATGTGTACATATAATATGTGATATGATAGATACATACGCATATATACATGGATAGATATGTGGTTATATAGTATTGTGTTATGTTATGATTATAAATTATGTAATATTATATATGTATATGATTATATAGATATATGGTTACATGGTATTGTGTTATGTTATGATTATATATATCAGGAGTTCTCAAACTACGGCCCACAGGCCAGATATGGCCCACTGAGGACGTTTATGCGGCCCGCCAAGTTATGGCAAATGGGCTGAGGGGCGGAGACAGAATGTGAGGTTTTGTTTTTACTATAGTCTGGCCCTCCAACAGTTTGAGGACCACTGATATATATAATGCACATTGTGTTGTACTTATATTTATGTTAGGTAACTTCTTTTCTATTGCATGATAACCACAGGATCATAGGATCATAGATTTAGAATTAGAAAAACTTTAAAGGATCATCAAGTCTAACCTCCTCATTCTGAAGATGAAAAAACTAAACAATTCACATAAGACCACACAATTAGTAAGTATCTGAGGTAGAATCCTGAGTTCAAATTCAGTAACCATCCTTTATGCCATGCTGACTACCACATGAAGTTGGGATGGGAAATGAGTTTTAATTAATCTAACATTGTAACTAATAAGTAATACTTTT
The DNA here is from genome assembly GCF_048593235.1 of Sminthopsis crassicaudata. Lineage (NCBI taxonomy): Eukaryota > Metazoa > Chordata > Mammalia > Dasyuromorphia > Dasyuridae > Sminthopsis > Sminthopsis crassicaudata. The sequence goes on along the minus strand of NC_133618.1, from coordinate 441,998,989 downwards.
ATGTTTTTAAGGTTTTACACATATTTTCTCCTATTTTCTCAACAACTCAGTGAATTAGGTAACAGAGAGAACTATACATGGAGTACCAGTTTTCTAAGATTAAAGCATAATGTCACACTAAGACTGCAATGGGAACTTTTTTGAAGGAATAGACCTGTGGTTACATCCATATAGGAATCCTGCCACCAGTGCAAATGTACAACTTATTGGCACATAGAGACTTACAGATATGCCTGAAGGACCTGAGAGAACCATGATTATACAGCCTGGAAGTATCAGAAAGAGGAGTACAATCTTTCTATCTTGATGGAGAGAAAGGAGACAGCATGTACCAGGCAAGTTAAGTCACTATTGCCTCTTTGCTCACCAATTCTATTCAGACCTCTATTCAGACAGAACCTTGAATGTAAGAGCCTTAGAACTAGCTGTAACCTTCCCCTTCCAACCATCAGACTTGCTTCCAAAGCAGCCCCACTGCCTCCATCCATCACTGAGGAAAGAAATCATTATGGAGAAGGGGCCCATCCTTCTCATTATTAATAACTGGTGAGCAGTTCCATCCACAGGCAGATGAGTACAAGCACTCGGGGAATGACAGCAGTACCCATCCTTCCCAACTACTGGCCTTACTTCTAGCCCAGCCCTCATAGCCATAATCTGGGGAAACAGCTCCTGCAGAAAAGGGACCAGCTGATTTCAACAACTACTACCCACAGGACTGGCCAGCCAGTCAAGCTGTGGCAGCAAGGCACCCCGAGGGAGAAACAGGAGGTAGCATATGCTGAGCAGGTCAAACTTCTATCTTGACCAATTTCCCTGAAACCCAAAGAAGTCAGCCTAGGACCCTGAACTCCACTGGGGAAGAAAAAGCCTTCCTGCTCACTTCTCACAGTCATTCCGGAACGCAACCTCACAACTGTTCCTGTAGGTTATATAAGAAACCACAAATATTGAAGACCTAGAAAAAAGGGGTTTCGTCACCAAAACCTTTGGTACTGTCAATTAGGTAAACATAAGAAACTCATAGGATTTTATCAGTGGCAATAATATTAATGAAGACGAGGCAGCTAGGTGGCGCCGTGGATAGAGCACCAGCCTTTGAATTCAGGAGGACCCGAGTTCAAATTTGGTCCCAGACACTTAACACTTCCTAGCAAGTCACTTAACCCCAGACTCAGGAAAAAAAAAAAAAAAAAAAAAAAAAAAAAAAAAAAAAAAAAAATATATATATATATATATATATATATATATATATATATATATATATTAATGAAGAAATAGCATCTCCTTTGTCACTGGATTCTAAGAACCCTTCCATCTGACTTGTACCTGAATGTTGTCCCCCTCAACTGCAATAGAATGTAAGCTCCTTTACAGTGGAGATTGATTTGCTTTTCTATTTGTATCCCCCTTGCTTAGCACAGTGCTTCAAACACAGCACTGTTTTTCATTCATTCATTTTACCCCCAAAGTCAACTCTATCCATCAACACATTTGAGCAACATAGTTTCATCCAATTCATGAAACATTCATTAAGCACCTAGTCTACACAAGGTCTTGTGTCTGAGTTTAGGGGCTATAAATTTGATAAGCACTGCCTTCAGGGAGTTTAAGGTTTACCAAAGAAGATACAGAATATACACAGCTAAATATATTTCAAGGCCCAGTATGATGGGGACAAAGATGGAGAGAGCACTGTTCTAAATTGAGGAGGAAAAGAACATTTTCAAGTTTCCTTCTTGTTGTTCCACGATTTGATGTTTGCTCATTCACTTGCAACTAGGGATGATTAAAGAAGGTTTCATGAAAAAAGTGAGTTGAGCTTTGAAGGAAGAAAAAAGTTTCTGCAAGGCCAAAAAGAAGGGATTCTAGGCATAACGTAGATTGCTTAGTGGAGGGGAGAGAAGATAGGTGAAAGAGAACTCATTGAAGAGCAAGCTAAAAAGAGACACCTTCCAAAGTAATTAGACAGAAAGAGAGCCCACATACACAGACAAACAAAAACTGTTTTTTGTTGTAACAAACAACTGGAAACAAAGTGGCTACCTGTCAATAAGGGAATAGCTAAATAAAAATACTATACATTAAAATGATGAAATGGTCTCTAAAAGAGACTGGTTATATCTAGCCAGTCCCAGCTACCTTGCCCAGGGCTGCAAGTCCTATCAAAGTCACCTCCCATCTGGACCTATTTAGCTCCTGCCCTTTGCTCTAGCGTTTTGTGAGAATTCACTATATCTAGCCAGCCTCAGCCCCTTAAAGACATCCTGCCATAATTCTATGTGAATACCATCTTTCCACCTTCTCTATCATCATCTCTTCCCACTTCCTTCTTTGGAAACAATAGTGTCTACTAAGCTAAGCACCCATTCTTGCAAGAATGTAAAATATATCTTTCCTGTACTCAAAAAACAATAGCATTCAAATCAATTCATTGCTTGTGGAAGGAGAAGCCACCCTATAGCTTCTCTGTGACTACATCCTTACCTGGCCACCAGTCTACTCTGCTGTCTCCTCCAATGGGAATTTATAATATCTTGAGAGCAGAGACTGTCAATCTTTTGAATTTATAGTCCTGATAATCAAACACCTGGCACATAGTAAGAATTAAATAAATACTTTTTTTTATATTTTTTTGAAAGGCAATTGGGGGGTTAGGTGACCCTGGGATCACACAGCTAGTAAGTGTTAAGTGTCTGAGGCTGGATTTGAACTCAAGTTCTCCTGACTTCAGGACTGGTTCACTGCTCCATTTAGCTACCTCAATAAATGGTTGGTTTTTTTTTTTTTAATCAATCATTCAAGACAAATTCAGAGAAATCTCGGTAGACTTGCAAAAATGATGCTAAGTGAAATGAGCAGAACCAAGAGAACAATTTGCATGATGACCACATAACCACAATACCAGAAAATAACTTTGAAAGACTTTTATGTTCTGTTTGATGTAATGACCGATGAAGCATGATTTCTACCTCTTGGCAAAGAAGAGGAGCAGAATGAGACATTTTTTCTAACATGGCCAGTGTTTTTATATGCTTGGTTTTGTTATTCTTCTTAGTTAAGGGGAAGACTTCTGTGGAAAGGAAAGAAAGGAAGAAAAGATGGAGGAAGAGAATAAGAGAAAGAAGAAAAGAATGAAGGAGGGAAGAAAGAAAGGAATAGAAAGAAGGAAAAGATGGCATGAAAAGAAGGGAGTAAAGGAAAGAGGAAGCAGAAAAGAAAGAAAGAAAGAGGGAGAGAGAAGAAAGAAAGAAAGAGAGAGAGAGAAAGAAAGAAAGAAAGAAAGAAAGAAAGAAAGAAAGAAAGAAAGAAAGAAAGAAAGAAAGAAGAAAGAAAGAAAGAAAGAAAGAAAGAAAGAAAGAAAGAAAGAAAGAAAGAAAGAAAGAAAGAAAGAAAGAAAGAAAGAAGAAAGAAAGAAAGAAAGAAAGAAAGAAAGAAAGAAAGAAAGAAAGAAAGAAAGAAAGAAAGAAAGAAAGAAAGAAAGAAAGAAAGAAAGGAAGGAAGGAAGGAAGGAAGAAGGAAGGAAGGAAGGAAGGAAGGAAGGAAGGAAGGAAGGAAGGAAGGAAGGAAGGAAGGAAGGAAGGAAGGAAGGAAGGAAGAAAGGAAGGAAGGAAGGAAGAAAGGAAGGAAGAAAGAAAGAAAGAAAGAAAGAAAGAAAGAAAGAAAGAAAGAAAGAAAGAAAGAAAGAAAGAAAGAAAGAAAGAAAGAAAGAAAGAAAGAAAGAAAGAAAGAAAGAAAGAAAGAAAGAAAGAAAGAAAGAAAGAAAGAAAGAAAGAAAAGAAAGAAAGAAAGAGGAAGGAAAGGAAGGGAAGGGAAGGAGGAAGGAAGGAAGGAAAGAGAAAGATGAGAAGAGAAGGAAGGAAAAAAGGAAAGGAGGGAGGAAGGGAGGAAGGGAGGGAGAGAGAAAAAAAAAGAAAAAGAAGGAAGGGAAACATTTTTAAATTCACAATACAGAAGCTCAGAAGGGGACAAGGACAAGCAGAGCAGCTTTGTCACTGTCAAATTAAATGTAATACACACTTTAAAATATGTAGCAATTCACCATAATATACAATTCTCTTTTTCTTTTCATATTGAAATATTCATGTTTATTGATGTTTATTAAGTTTATAATAAAAAGAACATTTAAATTTAAATTTAAAAAGAAAGCACTGATCTTGCTGGCCTTACCTGAATTGTAAACACCAATTACCACTGTCCTGAGGCTATCAAATTCTGGCTACACTTTGTCCATATTTGAGAGAGATTTTTGCGCACTTATTCAAATGTTGCTAATTGTGATTATTCTTGGAGAATCTCTTTTCATCATCGTGCATCCATATAAATGTCTATTTATAACAGAACTTGAGGACATTAGACTTCCAGAGATGTTTGCAGGAAGGAGTTCAGTGTTAATTTTTTCTGTGTCTGACATAGAGAGTTGCTGAGGAGAATAATCCTGTAAGATCAAAATAAGCCTGAATTAGTCAAGGTCTGAACAATTAGCATTCTTAATGAAAATAGCTTAAAGATAAGGTAGATTTGGATGTAAAAAAAAAAGCTTTTAAAACAATCTAATTTTGATATGCCTCAAATTCTAAGCAAAGCAAAACTCCCTGCTGGCTTCAAAGCTTCACTGAACATCAGAAAGGGGGAGGAGGGGAGAAACCCAGCAAGGCTCTTTGTGGAACACAAATTTGTTCCTGGCAAGAAGACTGTATGAGTTGTACAGTGGTCACATAACCAGAGATCAAATACCAACCTCTACCTCTTACTAGCTGTGTAACCTTTTATGTCATTTAATTAGAGCCTCAGTTTCTCTATCTACAAAATGGATATAATACTGTTTACAGTGTCTACTCCCACAAGATTGGTGTGAGGAGATGTAGGATCTAAATGTCTGAGAATCTAATTGGAAGAAATTTAGCTTCAAGTTGATGGAAGTCCTCAAAAATGTGTCTTAAAATACAATTGTGAATAATTCTAATAAAAAAGGAAAAAAAGGAAGAAACTAAAAATCTAAATAGCTAGGTGATACAGTGGATAGAGCACCAGGCCTGACATCAGGAAGACTCCTCTTCTTAATTCAAATCTGGCCTTAAACACTAACCACCTGTGCAACCCTGGACAAGACATTTTGACCATGGTTGTCTCCGTTTTCTCATCAGCAAATGAATTGGAGAAGGAAAAGTCAAATCACGGCCAGAATTTTTGCCCAAAAAAACCCCCAAATCTAATCACAAAGAGTTAGACATGACCAGAACAAAGGACTAAAAATCTAAAATCCTTTGTATCTACAAGTGGGAGCTTGTCTATAATCTTAGAGAATTCATGTGGAGACTTGGAAGAGGATAATAATCATTAACTTCAAATATCCAAAGGATGGTCATGGACAAGGGGGTTTTCACTCTTTCACAAGCTACCTTGTACATAATTACTTAGTATTCTCTTGATAATTATTTATTTTTATACATTTATATATATAGTTATCTCCCTTATTAGAATATGAACTCTTTGCAAGGAGGAATTATTACATTCTTTGTACTTATATTCCCAATGTCCGGCACCAAGTACACATTCCATAAAGGTTTGCTTGCCTGTTTGATTGAGTGTTTCCATTGGGCAGATAGAACTGTGATTGATAGATAGAAGTAATTTGGATTCAACATAATGAGAAACCATCTAACAAAGAAAGCTCTCTGTCACAGAAATGGTCAGCCTTTGGAAGTAATGACTTCTCTATCACTGAAGGTCTTCAAGTACAGACTGGACACCCATGTCAGGGATGTTGGAAAGCAAGAGTTGAAGTAGTTGATAAAGATAATATTATCATTTTCAATAATAACCACAATTAAATAGTTACCATTCATATAGCACTTTGAGGTTTCCAAAGCATCGTACATATATTATCTCAATGGATCTCACTAGAACCTTATTAGGTAAAGGCTATTCCCATTTTACAGATAAGGAAACTTAGGACGAGAGAATTTGATTGATTTGCCCAGAGTTGCAAAGTTCTTATCTGAAGTGAAATTTGAACTCAGGTCTTCCTTTCTTTAAGTCCAATGTTCTCTCATTTAGCTGCCTACATAAGGCTGGAAATGTCTTATCAAAGTTTTGTATCTTGCCTGGTCCCCGGACAGTACTCCTTATGCAACAAATATCGAACAGATTTGTTGCACTGGACTATATAGATGAGATGAAGGTTTAAAATGGATTCATAACTATTAAATACCAGCTCTTATATCATGACTTGTTCTTGCCAATTTATTTACAAATGTTAGCTCTCTTTTAAAACATTCCCACCTCTTTCAGAGTTGGTCATGGACTTTAGCTCAACTCTGAATCCAATTGCAGGATTTCACTCCTACCATGACCAGATTGGATGTCATCTTCTACTCAATTGATTAAATAGAAGAAATCAGTCTTGCAAATAAGAAACTTTTGTTTATGAAAGCAATGAGAGAAATTTCTTTTCTGTGATTCAGAACCCCAAATGGCCTTTGTATATCTCTCCCTGATATTGCCATTCCCACCTGGCATATGTGAGTCATAGCAGTGTGAATATGGGCATAAGGGAACAAAGGGATCGTTTGCTTAATTCACAATTGCCAATGTTTACAATCCTGATATCCAAGAAAAAAAAGAACATGTTATGTGTCCACAGCCACAGGACTCAAGTAATTTAGCAGAATGGTTGGAAAGAACTGGTGAAAATCCAGACATAGGGAATGGCCAGTAAAAATGCAATGTTAGAAGAGGGATCTTCTTAGAGGAGAATCAAGGAGATTAGGTCACAGGAACACAGAATTCTTGGGGGGAAGTGAGAGGTAGGGCATAAAAATCTAGAATGGTTGAGGAAGAAAAAGGTTGTGAAGGCTTTAAATGTCAGCAAATGATTTTCTATTTGATCTTGGAAATGACAGGGAGCCACTGGAGTTTATTGAATGGGGAATGAGGATGGCACAGTCAGAACTGTTTTATTTTATCACCTGAATGGGGGATGGACAGGTTATAATTGGGGATGCTTTTCATTGTCTTATTTGGCTAGACAAGATTGAGATCTCTTCCAATTTTCATCTTCTATGAACATGTGATTTTTTTTTCTGAACTCATGATGTTCACTGAGAACAGCATAATATTGTTATCTCCCTCTTTCCTTCCTTCCTTCTCTTCTCTTCTCTCCCTCCCTCTCTTCCCCCCTCCCTCTCTCCCTTCCCCCTCTGTCTTCCACCTACCATCTTTCTTTTTCTCCCTCTCTCCTTCCCTCCCTCCCTCCTCCTCTTTCTTCTTGTTCTTGTTCTTCTTCTTTTTGTTATTGTTATTGTTCTTCTTCTCTCCCTATCCCATCCCCCATGTCTCTCTCTCTCTCTCTCTCTCTCTCTCTCTCTCTCTCTCTCTCTCTCTCTCTCTCTCTCTCTCTCTCTCTCTCTCTGTCTCTCTGTCTCTCTCTCTCTCTCTTTCTGTCTCTGTCTCTGTCTCTCTCTCTCTCTCTGTCTCTCTCTCTCTCTTTCTCCCTCTCTCTGTCTCTCTCTCTCTGTCTGTCTCTCTCTCTGTCTCTCTGTCTCTCTCTCTCTCTCTCTCTCTCTCTCTCTCTCTCTCTCTCACACACACACACACACACGCACTGTACATTATTTCTCTTGTACATTCTGCTGTCCAGCCAAAATAAAATCCTCTTTGTTCTTTATATATAACATTTCATCTTTGTCTTCCATACCTCCATTTCTCATTTCCATGCTTTTATATTCATTATTCCCCATGCCTGGACTGCACTACTTCCTCAGTCTAGCTTCCCAGAATCCCTTTCTTCATTCCAGACAAAACTGAAGTACCACCTTTTACATGAAGGTAGATGTCCCAATTGTTAGCACCACCTTGTCTTTATTTTCTTTACCTTTATTCTGTGCATATGTGCTTTTCTATGCAATTAGAAAGAAGCACCTTGAGAATAGGACATATCCCCAGTGTCTTGCATTTAGTAGATGCTTAATACATGCTCATTTAGTGATACATGCATATATATATATATATATATATATATATATATATATATATATATATATATATATATATATACATCCTTCATAAACACACTTATTTTTCAACAGAAGGATGAGCGATAGCAATTTTATCTGGCTCTACAAAGAACAAATGATGAATCTGATTCAACTGTCATCATTACATTGCACCTGTAACAGGTGTAGTGACAAACTAAGCTTTAAATGTTTAATGATGCCCACGCTTAGTGAGTGCCAAGCCTCTCCCTGGGAAGATGGGGACTAAATATCATTTCTCTTCCCACTTTGAACCTATCACCTAAACCAGAAGGAAGAGGCGGTTCTTGGCACTGTCAAAACCCAAATGAATGGTAGTACTATAGAGTGGTTGAGGAAGAAGAAACATTCTGGACACAGAAATGTTACAAGAGACTGTGGAGAGACAGCTTGGTCTAATGATAGAGTGCTGGACTTGGCATCAGGAAGACTAGGTTCAATCTCTGCTTAAGACACATGCTGGACAAGTCAAAACCTCTCTGTGCCACAGGTTCCTCATCTGCAAAATGAGAGCTTTAGATTTAATTGCCTATAAGATCTCTTCCAGGTTTGTATCTTAAATCCTTTGAAACTAACTACTACATCTTCTCATTTTTTAACAAGGAGCAACTGAAGCCCAGACCATATTTGTTCAAGATCATATAGCAAATCGGTGGCAGAAACAGGACTAGAACTTAGACGTCTAAACTCACAGTACATGTTTCCACTCACTATACCAGATTGTCTCTTAAAAGGAAAATGTTTCAGTTTCCCAATTATTTCAAAATCCATTCTCTAGGCTGAGTGATTTACCAGAATTTCCTATTCTCCCTTTGTCTCCCTTGATGTGATGTATAAGAAGCACCATGACAGCCTGCAGGGACAACGTCCTCTTCTCAGGGGGAGACCAGCCAACCTGAGGCATTTTTGCTAATGTATTGCTATTGCATGGACTTCTGCTCACTTGTCAGTGAGTCAGTGCCCAGCTCTATATGAAAAGGCCTGTGGATTCCCATGCTCATAGGGGCACATTCTGCTCTAAAATATATTTGTTGGTTGCTGTGTTTTTCCATAATGTCTCTGGAAATAACATCTCCAGCTACAAGTGTCATTAAGGGAAGGAATGAGAAAAGAACAGAAATTGTAAACTTAATGCTGGTGATCAGAAGCTAGCCAGGACACCCCCCTATAATGCAGAGTGGGTCACTCAGCCTCTCTAAGCACATGGTCCCTGGAGGTCCTCAGGGGGTCCCTGGACCTACAATTCCTTGGGCAATTCCAATTGCCCAGTCCTATTACACCTGCACTCCCTACGGGGACCCAAGTTACAGCTCTTTGTTTCTCTCTTGGAATTTCCTCCTGATCTTGTTATTTGAAATGTTCACCTCCTTTTCCCTCTGTGACCCTAGGAAAGCTGGATGAGAGGATGCTCACTTACTTGACTTCAATCTGTCATCTGCTTGTCAGCCCCAGCCCGCCCACTCCAGGATGGTCTTAGAGGAAACAGATTGTTAGGAAAAATAGTCCATTACTTAGAATCACCATAATGGCTCATATTTATAAAGTGCTTCAAAGTGTACAAAATGTTATACATATGTTATCTCATTTGATCCTCACAGCAACTCTGTGAGGCAAGTGTTATAATTATCCCCAACTTACAAATGGGGAAAATGGGACTAAGGGAAGTGAAATGGCCGGGGTCACACAGCTAGTAAATATCAGAGGCAGGATGAACTCAGATTTTCTGTTTCCATCCACTACACCAGGGCTTCTTAAATTTTTTCCATTCATGAATCTTTTTGCCTGAGAAATTTTTACATCACCCAAGGTATATATTAATATATATAATAGCTATACAAATCAAACATTTATTGATAATAAATTATAATTTCATGACTCCTACATTATTATAAGACCCTATATGTGATCATAAACTACAGTTTAAGAAGCTGGGTATTATACCACCTGGCTATCTTAGAAAGCATTTGAACTAGAGGAGTTCACCTCCCCTTCCTCCAACACTACTGAGTATGGCCTGAACTAAATTAAAATGTATAATACACTTTATTATTTATATAATATCTGTATATTATATAATATAGATACATATAATAAATTTTAAATGCAATAGGATATAGATGATATTAATATTTAGTTTTTTTAAGTCAATATAACTAACTTATTTGTGAGTTGGTAACTAACAAAGATCCCTTACATAAGGATTAATGGCCCAGGTTTTGTTTTGGTCTTGTCTTTTTTTTAAAGCATAATGCCACTGATTTAGACCAATGCTTTCATTTACAGATAAGGTTAAATAATCTGTTCAAGGTCACACAGCCAATAAGATCCAGAGTTGCACTTTGAACTCAGATCAACACTAAGTACAACTCTGTGATGCTTCCTGTTAACAGCTCTTCAGTGCTGACCTGCTGACTATGATTGACACCTATCGTTCCCTGGACAGTATCTTGGGCTTATCAATACTCAGACCCCCAAATCCTCAAGTTCCAGAAAAAAAATTAAATGGTTATGTTTATTTTAGGTTAGTTTTATTTCACCATATTTAAATAAAAGAATAAAAATGTTTGACCTGCAAATAGAAAATGTCTTCATATAATTTTTGTCTTTTCTTGCTAAAGCAACTGTACATGCCCCCTGATTTTCCTGCCATCAGTCTCACTTATTACAATCTTCCCTTCCCAGCCCTCCCAGAAGAATCTTCCTAAACCACTGCTCTGCTCAACATCCTCAATTAAACTCTTCTACTCAAAAACCTTCATTGGCTCCCTGTTACCAACCAAATGATGTTTCCAGGCATTCAATTCTCTGCTACAAACTTGCTTTAACTCACTTCATAATACTTCCCTTGATATATTATATTGTCTGGCCAGATTGATTGATTCTCCAGCACCTATTCTTGTCCAACCTGTTATCATCATCTCCATGTCTTTGCCTAGGCAAATATTCTTCTCTTTCTCATCTTCAGCTATTGAGGATCCTTCTTTCCTTCCAGATTTAAATCAGATGCTGATACATCTATGAAGTCTATCCTACTTTCTGTGTCTCTCTGTTTCTCTGTGTGTCTCTTTTTCTGTCTCTGTCTCTATGTCTCTGTCTCTCTCACACATGAACACACACACACACACACACACACACACAAACACACACAAACACAATCTCCCTTTGCTTTTTGCCAGGTTACCTCTTAGTATTCATGTCACTGAAGTTATTGTTATACATGTCTTTTCTATCCTGGAGAATATAATTTTTTGGCTCATACTCCCAGATACAGCATCGTCCCTTTCTGTGTTGTAAGTACTAGACATGTCTTTGTTGAATGAACAGTTATCCTATACTCAACTACTCAACTATACTACAGTAGGAACTACTGAAGAGACAACAGACGTCGTTGCTAAGGGTAGCCCTACACCAGTCCTGGTTGCTCCATGGTAAGTGTCTTACCATGTCTTTTATTATATCAGCTTCTTCGAAATAAGTAGTCACTTCACACTCATTCTCACTCACCACCTGACCCATTAGAATATGACCTCCTTCATCAGAATGTAAGCCTTTTTAAGGATAGGGACTGTCTTTCTTTTTGTTTCTATTTATATTTTTGTTTGTACATATAGTCATTATTAGCACAGTACCTGACCTATAGCTTTAAAATGCTTGTTGATTAGCTATCAACAACATAATCCTAACTTCAGCAGTTAGTGCAGTAGAAGTTGTTGTTCAATCATGTCTGATTCTTCATGGCCCCATTTGGAGTTTTCCTGATAAAGATATTGGAGGGGTTTCCCATTTCCTTCTCCAGCTCCTTTTAGAGGTGAGGAATCGAGGCAGACAAGGTGAAGTGATTTGCCCAAGGTCACACAGCTAGCAAGGGTCTGAAGTTACATTTGAAGTGGAGAAGCTGAATCTTCCTGACTTCAGGCCTGGTTGTGCCCACTGCACCACATAACTGCCCTAAAGTCATTGAAGTTTAGATCTTGACTCTGTCACTTCTTATCTGGGTGATCTTGGGAAGGTCACTTACTTTCTAAAGACCTCAGGTTTTTTCACCTGTAAAATGAAGCATTTGGATTACATGATCTCTAGCTCTCAAACTATTGAAGAGGGAACTCCGCAACTCTGAAAATCCTTGAAGGAGAAAATCTCCTTTAACTCTGCCTCAGTGAGGGACTTTGCCCCAGGGACAAACAGTTTCCTTGTTATCTGGGTGGGGTCAGCTCAGTCCTGAAACTCATTGAATTCAATTCAAATTCCAGTTCAGCCTGAAACCCAGCTAGGAGCCAACTTGGACTCTACCCACAAGCCTCCTTCAGCTTATAGCCAAAGCCCCCTATTATAAAAGAGTCAAAGTAAAATCCTCTCTTTGCAGAGGTTCCAAACATGCCATGCTGTGCTATGCTTGACACGCCAAGGGCCTCTGCCTACTGGAATACTGTTTTCAGTGCCCTTTTCTCTTTATCTTCACCTATTTCCTTAACTAGACTTTAACCTTACTTCCAATCCTTATAATAAACCTCTTTTATCAATCTAGGTCAGTGATCCTCAAACTTTTTAAATAAGGGGCCAGTTCACTGTCCCTTAGACCGTGGGAGGGCTGGACTATAGTAAAAACAAAACCTCACATTCTGTTGCCGCCCCTCAGCCCATTTACCATAACCCAGTGGGCCACATAAACGTCCTCAGCCCACTGCATCTGGCCTGCGGGCCGTAGTTTGAGAACCCCTGATCTAGGTTTTCGGATCTGTAAATTCCTTTACAGAGAACCTTTGTAATGCCAGAAGGGAGTCCCCAAAACTCACTACCCTTGCACAAAATCCCAAGGGCTTACAGGGGAGCTAAACCTCTCCATTTGGTTCCCTGAACCCTGAACCTGCCACTAGACCTTATCATTTAACTCCTTGACCACCAGAAACCCTAATTTCATTGTGGTTCCCTAAATCTAAACCTCATCACTATGACCTTATAATACATGATCCATATCCTTCACTGAAAATATGTCAGAAGAGGGATGGGAGAATGAAATGGCCATGATGCTACACTAAAGGTCTCCTTCACCATACAACCCTTTGGCCACTAATAATATTAACCTTTTGGCCCCTCAAAAGGTTTGTGGAGAGAGACAAAAAGAATGAAGCAAACGTTCTAACTCTCCAGTCTTCTGCTCCAGTCAACTGAGTTGTTCAATTGTGTCCAGCTCCATGATCTCATTTGGAATTTTCCTGGCAAAGGAAAATTTCCTTCTCCAGATCACTTTACAAAAGAAGAAACTGAGGCAAGCAGAATTAAGTGAGTTGCCCAGGGTCACCCCAGTAGTAAGTGTCTCAGGCCAGATCTGAATCAAGAAGACGTGTCTTCTTGACTCCAGGCCCAATAGGCTATCATTAGTACCAGCTACTGCCCTGAATCAAGTGAGAAGCTCCTTCTTTCATGTATCTAGCAAACTCTCCCTTCCTACTCTCCTAAACCTTGTGAGTCACAGTCACCATCTGTTATGACAAAAAAAAAAAAAAGATCTATTTCCTGCTATCTATCCCTATGTCCACATACCTATTCCACTCAACCCTATGTTCCTCAGTCCCTATCCTCTTCTAGCTCCTGAAACCACAACTCTTTCACTTTGTCTTATTTCTTTTCCATTTGTGCACTTTCATGTATCTTTTGGTGCTCACAGAAAGTCCATTGCATTTGAGGTTCCTCCTCCTCAAAACATGTCAAGTCAGGAAGAAGAATTGACATATTTCTTGCATCCCCTTGTTACTATTAGACTTCTGCTAGATCCCCATAACTCAACAACCTGTCCTCCTTTGAGTATCCCTCCATCTGCTTGTATCACCTGCCCAAATATCTATCAGCCCTAGGGCATTCTACTCACTTTCCCAAGGAGTTCTCTGTCCATCTCCAATTCCCACTCTCATTGAAGATTTCAGTGTTCATCAACCCCCTCAACTCCTGTGACCTCCATTTCCAATGTGTCTAAGGCACAGGAGTTGAGGGTTGTTGTTGTTGTTGTTGTTGTTGTTGATAACCTTTTGTTCTCTAAAAGGACCAATGATATCACAAGTGTGATGTCTTAACTTGCTCATGAATTGGAGTCATCAACCTCACTCTTTCTTCCAGAATCATTTAGTCTAGCAGCAAGATAAAAGCCAATTTGTTTACTAAAAGACTAGCATGCAGGATTTGGTCTTTCTAAATTAAGGACTTTCACAGGTCTTGGTTTGCTAAAGGCAAAGTTCATTCAATGACTAAAGGCTTGGTAAGAATTAAGACAAAAGATAGTCTAATTTACCATTACAAAAATATCAGTCTGAGAGGTAAAGAACCTCAAAGTTTCTGGCCAGAACAGAAAACCAATGATTATTGTTTATGTTTAGGTTATTTAGGGGTTGAGGGTGAGGGTTGGGAAAAGGAAGCAGTCTCATATCTTAGACCTCACCATCATCCATAACTATTCTACTTCCATAACCTCAAACTCTCTCTGTTCACAATTTTCTATATTTTCATTTCCCTTTTACACATTGACTTTAAACCTATTCTTCATTTGCATTGGTAGGATAGCTTTGTGATTATGTGTTATAGGCACTTAATAAATATCAGTTGATTAATTTTATTCTTCCCTTAATTGGTTTTATAGTCTTCCTTCAACAACTGTTCTAAACCTTGTCTCCTTAAGCTTCAGTTCAACCCCCAAATTATTTTAGCTGATGATGTTTTTGTAGTTGAGCCATTTCAATCATGTCCAACTTTTCATGACTCCATTTGGGATTTTCTTGACAGAGATACTAGAATGGTTTGCCATTTCCTTCTCCAATTCATTTTATAGATGAGTAACTGAGGCACACAACTAGAGTCACACAGGTAGGAAGTATCAGAGCCCAGATTTTAATTTTTAAAAATTAGTCTTCTGACTCCAGGACCAGTGCTCCATCTTTCGTGCCATGTAGCTGCCCTAGCTGATGATAATAGCTGAAGAAATGTCAAGACCATCTATCATTAAATCCCTCATTTCCCTTATTCACAAGTTCTCTGTATCTTCCCCTATGAGTTTTCTTTACTATAGAGTCTCATAATCAAGAGACCTTTCTCACTGTCAGAATTACTCCCTTTCATATGTATCCTCAATCCCATTCCTTCTCCTCTTCTTTTTACTTCCCAATCTTTTACTCATCTCAATCTCGACACACTTACTCTCCCCCATTCTGATGCCTATATATATATGCTCAGATCTTCACATCTTTAAATTTTCACTTGACCTTGTATCATTCACAAGCTATCAATCTTCTTCACAAGCTTCTTTTCCCTTATACTATCAATTTCTACAAGTAGTCTACCATTCAGTTGCTCTATTACCTTACCACATATTCACTTTTTAGTCCCTTGCACTAGTCACCACTAAATTGAAACCAATCTCTCTAAGGCTACTAAAGATCTCTTACCTGCTAAATCTAATGTCTTTTTATTAGGCCTCTCACAGTCTTTGCTCTTTCTGTAATTTTTGATATTATCAATTACACCTTCATCCTGGATAGCATCTTCTCGCTTGCCATCCATGGCACTATTCTCTTCTGGTTTTCTTACTTGGCTGATTGTTCCTTCTCAATCTCCTTCAATGATAATTCACTATCTTATTAAGTGTAGATGTCTACAAAGGTTCAAAAATGGGCCCACTTCTTTCTAGTCTAAGTGGCAGTGGGTTTGATTTCCACTTGCAATGAGCAAGTAATGTTTTTATTTGTTCTATAGTCAAGTGACTCCTATCTAGGAAATGCCAACTGGTCTCCATTTTAGAAGAGGGGCAAAGGGACTCAAGGAATGCCTTTCCAATTTTTCAGAACAGTGAAATATTCCATTAAAAAGAGCTGAAATATTGCAATCCATATGAAAACCATTATCTAAAAATTAAACTTATATCTGTGTTAGAAAATTGGAGGGTGGAAAAATTGTTGTTGTTGTTACTGTTTTGTCCTTCATTTTTGAAAAAGACCAGTGATATCACAGATGATATCTTGACTTGTACATAAACTGAATTTAAATAAGGCAAGAGTAGTATAGAGTAGTCAGTCTCACTCTGTTCTAGAGTCATCATAGTGCAGTGGCAAGACAAAAGTCTAGACTTCTGATGATGGTCCAGGATGCAATGGATAGCTTAGCATCTTCAGGTCATCTAGAGAAAGAATATAAAGGGGATCATTATATATTTCAAGCTAAGAAATAAATATGAGGGGCAGCTGGATGGCCCAGTGGATAGAACACCAGACCTGAGTTCAAATCTGACCTCTGACACTTAACACTTCCTATCTATGTGACCCTGGGCAAGTCATTTAACCCTAATTGCCTCAGGGGGAAAAAAAGAAAGAAAGAAATATGAGGCTGTTTGTGAAAGGGAAAGGAAGAGGCTAAATTCCCTGGGGGAGAAGCTCTGCTGCTTGTTCTCTGAGAAGTGACAATGTAGATTCACACATGCACTCATGTAGTAGATCACCCATTAAGAGTTAGAGAAATGAGAGAAGAGTCATTGAAATAGCTATCCATCAATCTGCTAACAACAATAAAAAGGTCCATTCTAGGTTATGTATCTAAGACATAACAGAATCTTCTAAAATGTGTCTAAATGGATGGCTATCTTTCTACCACCCACTTCTGGTGAGTTATGTGGCATAAACAACTGCCAGGAAAAACCTAGCAAAGCATACCAAAGATTGAAAAGTTCTGGGCAGGAAACTAAAACCTATAGGACACAGGTGGTGTTTTTTGTTGCAATTGCCCGTTATAGGTAAGGGATAGCAAAAAAGAAAAGCTGATTTTAGAGGCAAACAGATGACTAACAAGATGGTGTCTGAGAATGGTATTTGGATTTCTGGAACAGTTGAAAACATAGGAATGATAGGATCCTGGCCAGAGCTGAAACACACCTAACAAAGAATGTTAAGAACATGTTTGGCTGATGTCTTGTAAACCTAACCAAAATTACTTTAAAAGGGAAAAGGATAGAGGAAGGATCTCTCTATTTATCATCATGAAAAAGATGGGGAAGATAAGAAGACAAAAGATAGGGGAAGAATACATGGAAAGAGAAATTTATCAAGATTGCTACCAAAGAGAAAAGCTGCAATATAGGAAGAATTGCTTTTGACATATTCAGAAGTTCCCCAAGAATCCAACAGAAAAACCAATGGCATTGGTTTAGGCCTCCAGCTAGAAGAATCAACAGTTCTAAGGTAAAGAGACATCACTGAAAATTTGTAGGAAGAGGACCTCTGCCTGTGATATATTTCTTTCTTAATATGACTTATTCAAATTAAAAAGAGTAGGTTAAAAAGTGAGAGCACAATATTTTATATTAAGAAAATAAGTACTATCATATGAGAAAATCCAAAAATCAGAGTGAACACGCATGATAGCATGCATTTGGGTGACAATCATAGAGAAAGAGAGGCAGTATGGCTTGATATGTAGAGGCCAGAAGGACTTTGGCAGGGAAATAAACCACCAGACTATTACAGTACGTCAAGAGACTTCACAAGAATAGTGGCAATATCAAAAGCAAGAAAGGGATTGAAAGTATGCAAAAGATATTATGATCAAATCAACAGATCTTAATAACAGATTGGATATGGGATTGGGAAGAGAATAAGAAGTGAAAGATGGTACCTAGTTTGCAAACTTGGGTGACTGGGAGGGTGGTAGTGTCCTTGGCAATAATAAGGGCATTTGGAAGTGGATGAGAGAAAAATAATAAATTTAGTTTGGGACATACTGAATTTAAGATATCTAGGAGCACCCAGCTTTTAAAGTCCAACAGGCAGCTAGAGATACAAGATTGGATACTACATGAGAGATACAAGGAGAAAGATGGGGTATGATTGAGAACCATGTACAAAAAGGTGATAATTGAATTCATGGGATCTGATGAGATCACCAAATGAAACAGTAGAGAGAGAAGGAAAAAGGTCCAGGATAGAACCTTATGAGAACCTACTGTCAAATTAACTACAAAGGACATATGAAGTAAGATATTATCTGCATCCAGAGAAAAAATTGATAATTAGGAGTATATAGAGAATGATTTTACATGTATAATACATGTAATATATTTATGTCTAATAATAATTATTTCTAGGGAGGAGGGAAAGGAAGAAAAAAAGAAACATATAATAACTTAATATATCTTTAAAAGGAATAACAAGACATACATAACACTGCAGTTTCACATGCAATCATCTTTTTATTATACCCTTATGGAAACACTGGTTTTGTTCTCTAAACAAAAATAAATACAAAAAAATTTTAAAGGAGTGACCTGAATAAAGAACCATCAAAAATAACGGTGAAAGAATGATCAAAAAGACAGATGGAGATTCAAAAGAGAATACAGTTATGAAAACCTTAAGAAAAAAAAGTATCAATGAGAAAAGGATAACTAGTGGTGTCAAAGCCTACAAAGAGGCTAAAAAGAATGAGGATTGAGAAAAGGCTTTTAGATCTAACAATTAAGAGATTGATGATAACTTTGGAGAAAGCAGTTTCATTGAAAGATGAGATCAGAAGCCAGAGTGTAGAGAGTTAAGTAGAGAATGAGTATAAAGAAAATGATATACTGATTATAAGCCAGATATCTTAAGGAATTCAATCACAAAGTAAGGATACAGGATGTTAGCTAGTGAGGATGAATGGATCAAATGAGGGGTTTTTTGGAGGTGGAGGAGACAATGTAAGATTTTTAAGAAATAGAGAAGTAGCCGATATACAGGAAGATAAAGATAAGTGAGAGAGGGAGAAATCTGATGTAGAAGATAGGATGGAATGGAATCATGTGCATATCAATGCATTTCCCTTGTCATAGAGAAGATCTGCCTTTTCACATAAAACAAATGTGACAGAGGAAATAGTGGCAGAAGACATCTGAGTGATATGAAATGAGAAGGAAGGGAAAAGAGAGCTTTCAGTGAATGGCCTTAAATTTTCAGTTAAATATAAGGAACAGTTCTCAGCTGAGATGATGGGGGGGGGGAGAAGAGTTATGAGAGATTTGAGGAGGGTTGAAAAGATTTAAACAGCCATTAGGAAAATAGAATGGTGAGTCAATGAGGGAAGTATAAAAGAAGAGCCTTTTTATAGTGAGGGCCCAGTTGAGATTATGTAAAATAAATTTGTAGTGGACCCAGTGAGTATGATTTCATTATTTTCTCCCGCTTCATTAAACAGCAAGTGAATAAAAGTGAAGGAACTGGATAGTAAAAGAAATCCAAGACTAAATTTGGCAGGAAAATATCAGTAATAGGATGAGGAGGACAAAGAATTTAAGAGATGAGGACATTGTTGAATTGATTCACCAAGATGGCAAGTATATAGCTAAAGCAAGGGCGATGTTCTGGGAAGGAACAGAGGGGTCAAGAAACTGGGGATCATAGTGACAATGAAAAACAGGCTTGGGGTTGCAAGACAAAAGGAATGGTGTAGTGACAATGGAATATGATCAAATAAAGAAATTTCAGAGTTCATGAATGTGGAAGGGTACATTGGTGAGTGATGGCAAAATCAAGGACAATACCATCTCTGTGTATAACTAAGGGAAGTTGCAGAAATAGATCATGGGAAATTAGTAAGTTGAAAATTTGGGACATCTGGGTGTTTGAAGGAATATCAATCTATACATTGAAATCTTCTGATGTGAAAGCAAAAGTTGGGAAGAAGAAACTGTGGATCAGACTCTGAACTCACTGAAGAAAGAGAATTGTTCTTGAGGTCAACAGACAAAAATTACCAGAATTTCGATTGAGTAGTAGATATAGACTGAGTAAACTTCAAAGGAGGAGAGATTATCTAATGATTAAGGTAGAAGGTCGAAGTTGCAGTGACAATAGGAAGCAAGGAATATTCCAACTTCTTTACCTTGACAAATGAGTTAGGAAGAAAATGAATGTGTGGCCATTGCTAGAAAGGATGGCCAAGGAAGCTGCATCATCAAGAGGAAACTAAGTCTTCCTGAGAACCAGGAGAAGGAAGGAGTAGGAAAGGAAAACATTTAAGATGAAAAAGGTTTTGTTTTTGTTTTTTTTAACTTACGAAGCAAGCATTCTAGAGAAAATAATGGAAGAGGTGAGTAGCTTTAGAATGAGACTTTTTTTGGGACAGGAAGAGGCAAATAATAATAATCATAGCAACAACTACAATCATTTATATATGCTTTAAGATTTGCAAAATGCTTTACAAATATATTATTTAATCTTCAAAACAATTCTAGGAGGTAGAAGTAGATAAGAAATCAAATAGATAGTGGGATTTGGAGTACATTAATTTGAATAATGACAGTCAAAGTTTCAGAATTACTGTATTGGGTAAAGTATGAGTGGGGGAGTTTGTTGATCATTGACAAATGAATACAGGAAGGTTATCCACATCCCTAGAATTTTATGGTAGAGTGTTTGCAGGATTAACAAAAGAGCTAACTTCTCTCACTTGCTTTAAAAAAATTTTTATCATTAAAAAGAAGGAATGAGTAAAAATAAATTATATTCTAAATGTTATTCTCATTGACAGGGAGAAACTGATTGATGGGTTAGAAATGAAATGAACTTTGAGGAAGAAGGTGACTACTCCTTTCTATGCTTTCTAATAGGAGAGAAAAGTCAAGTACATATTGGCATATTTTAGAAAAGTGAATTTCAAAAGGTTCAGAAGAAAAATAGGTAGGATTCCATGAACTAAAATTCTGTAATTAAAATCAGCTGTGGAAGAATGAAAAATTCTCAAAAAACAAAATTCTGAAAACAGAAAAAAGGAACAAATTCAATGAGGAAGGAAAAGAGAGCTCTCTTAAAAAATCAATGTGGATGAACTGAGAATTTACCAATCATTTCACATTTAATATATGTATAGAAAATAGAAACAAGGAAAAGCAATGGGAGAACAAGAATAGATAGTATTTATGGAGCATTTTGGAGTGTGCAAAACAACATATATACATTATCTCATTTGAATTTCACTTATGAACACTGGAAGGTAAATGCTATTCTTATCCCCATTTCACAGGTGAGGAAATTGAGGCTTAGAGTGCAAGTGATTTGCTTAGGATCACACAGACAATAAGTGAAACTGCATTTTTATCTTCAGTTTTCCTGGATACAGATCTAGACTCTATCCACTCCATCTCCTACCTAATAGAACACAAACGTGTGCCACAATTCTATTAGGACAGTGGAAGACATGCTAAAATTCAGAATGAGTTGAGATCATCAAGGAAAGTTAAAGACAACAAAAAATTCTGGTCGGTTTTTAAAGCTATATTGAAGATGATGGCTCTGAAAAGACCATATTTTTGGCATGTTATATTTGTAAGGATGTATGTCCATGTTTTTCCTCCCCTTCTACACCATGAGTACCCTGAGAGTAAGGACAGTGTGTCAATCATCATTCTGTGTCCCTCAGTACTAAGAAGATACCTAGTACTGAGGAATTATTTGTTGAATGAATGGATGAATTAATCTCTGGCTCTGTTAGCTTTACAATGCTCACTAGAGTATCATGTGGACCCCCTGTGGAATTTGATCAAATGACACCAACTACCATTTTAACCTGTGTGGAATAGGGTTGCTGAATCATCTATCCTTCCACTAATCTGTTCAATCTTTCTCCCCTAGGAGCAGAGTTCAAACTGTCCCTTCATTGCAGAACTTTCATAGAATAGTATTTGGGCCCCTTTTTTGTCTCCAATTTCAGGCTGAAGTCATCCATCTATATTTAGACCATCACAAGGTGTTGCTGCAAAAATGATTTGAGGTTATAAATTCACATGCAAATTCCCCCATAAATACAAGCTAAGGAAAATAATGGGAAGGAGGAGAGAAAGCCCTTGATTTCAAAGAGAAACAGCTCTGATTGAAGATAGCCTGAGAAACAAAGCTATAACTGGGACTTTTTTTGTTTCTGAGGCAAGGATTCAAGGGTTGGGAAGATCTCACCTGGGGCATAATCACCAGAAGGGGAAAAAAGCACACGCTGGAACAACTAAAGGCTTCTAGGGTGCTGAAGGAGTAATCACTACTTGGGCAGAAAGAAGAGCATATCTTGGGATATTACTGGCAACACCCTTGAAATTTCACACCCTGGGATAATGCCAAAAGTAAGCTGGCCTAGTAATGGTTTTGCTCAATGGGAAAAATACCAAGTTGGGTTTTTCTGCCAATGCCTAAAACTCAGGGCTTCTACTAACATCATATCTCTAATTAAAGAAATTTGCCTTTTTTTCCTTCTCTATAGTTTTGGTCTTTTTTATAGATCACTACCTCTTTGCCCACTCTGCCCTTTATCATAGGGATAACCTAGTCCTGGTTTTTAAGTATTCAGGGGAGTTCTTTTCTAGCTCCCTGCGTCCTGACTGCTGGACAGCTCCCTGAGTTCTTCAGTTCCACTAGTCATTCCTCTTTCTGCATGCTTTCTGTCTACTCCCTCTCTGTGCTGTGGCTACCAGGACTGTTATTCTCTGCTTCTTGGTCATTTGTCATGCATTCCTGAGGAACCTTATTTCCAAGCCAATTGCTGGCTGGACAGCTCCCAAAGACAAGAAATCAGCCTTAGAGCTCGCTGCAAAGCCCTCCTACGCACATTCACCTGCTTCTGGCTGCCTAGCAAAGGCACCTGTGGCTCACTCTCTCTTGCCTCAGGGACATTCAGCCCAGGTGATGGTATCCTAATTGCTTCATTCTAGCTGGGAACAGAACACGTCGGGGCAGGGGGGACGTGCCTAGGCAACATAATTTCTCTAAGGGAGAAATCATGCTTGGTTAATTTATTCATTTTTTCACAGGAGCTTGACTATGGATAAGGGAGGAAATAGTAAATTGTAATCTTTCTGGGCACTGAAAAAAGTCTTTGCTGAGTCTTATATCAAAAAATGGTTGCAAAACTTGAAGGGTTGGTAGATGTTAAGCCTAGAGAAAATAAGGCATGGGGTGTGTGTATGATATCTATCTTCAAGTATTTGGAGGACTGTCATATGGGAAAAGGATTACACTTGTCTTGCTTGGCCCCAGAGGGCAAAACTAAAAGCTATAGATAGAACTGGAAGATTTAGATTTCTATTAGGGGAAAACTTCTTGATAATTAAAGCTGACTGAAAGCAGAGTGGGCTACTTTGGGAAGTAATGCTCTCTGTTACTGAGGGCCTTCATAGAGAGACTAGGTGGCCAACTGTTGGGAATACTGTAGAGAGAGTCTTGATGAAGGAGGGATTACTTAAGATGATTTCTGAAATCCCTTCCAACTGTGGGATTCTGTGAGATGTTTTAGCAGGTTGAATCATCAAGAGATTAGATTCTTTGGACTTTATCCAATAGTAATGATAATAATGATGATTATGACAATGGTCCATGTTTATGTAGTTTACATGCATCACTACACTGAAAGCTCACAACAACCTCGAAAAGTTAACAGTGCTTAATATTGTCATTGTACAGAAGGAGACAGATGGTAGGATGCTACAAGTCATGTCAACAGACATTTATCAAGTGCTTAGTATAAGCCAGGAACTGATATAGATTCATGCAAAAAGAAAGAGCTCACAAGAAGCTCACATACTAATGTGGGTTGAAATCACATAAAAGGGGACTGTAGGTAAGGGAGAAGAGAGGGCACCTATTAGGGATATTACAAAAAAAGAGTGGCAGATTTGAAGCCAGAGGACCCTGGTTAAAGTTCTCTCTCTATTTCTTATGTTACATCTGTGACCTAAATAACCACCTTGACTCAATTTACCTATGTGTAAAATAAAGGAATTTAAACACAGATGTTCCCCTCATCTCAAATCTTATGATCTTAGGCCATTATGAGTCAATGTCTTTCCTATAGCTCTTTATCACACTCCCTACAGCAGCTGTTCCAAACCTACTCTGCTCTCCTCAAGTCTCCTACACAACTCCCTTCCTCCTCCCTCTCAGAAGAGGATTTTGCCTCCTACATTACTGAAAAAAATAGAACCCATCTTTGAGTGCTTTCTATACCTCAAAATTCTTTTTACATCATCTCTTCTTCTTAGCTATAGTCTGTGACAGAAAAGGGTGACTTTTCTCTTTGTCGAGGTCGATCCCTCTACTTGTGCCCTTGATCCCAATCCCCTCCCAACTTCCCTAGGAAGTTGTACTCTTTTTCTGTTTATCTCTGTTTCTTGTTTTTATTATTGTTCTCTTTTTATTTTTCTCCTTCTCTCTTTCATATTTAATATATCACTATATGCAATTTCCTTCTCTAGTGCTTATAAACATATCCAGGTCTTCCTCATATTAAAGAAAAATCATCGCTTGGTCTTCTACCTCTTCAAGTAATCATCCCATATTCTGTGTTTCAGTAACTATAGTGGTCACTCTTCAGTTTCCTCAGCTGAAAAGGGGAATAATAATAATAATAATAATAATAATAATAATAATACATGTCTTACCTGCTTCACAAAGTTAATTGTGAAATAAAAATTAAATAATGAACACAAAGTAATTTGCAAAATTTAAAGTGCTGTATATAAATGTCAGTTATTACGATTGTTGTTTTAAAAAACTAAACTCTTAGAAAAAGTCATTTATATTTCAATTACTACTCTTACTTCCCACATACTTCTTAATTCCTTGAAATAAGGCTGCTGACTTTACAATGAAAACTGTTCTCTCCAAGATTATTCAATGACTTCTTTTCTTAGTCTTTTCTCAGTCCTCATCCTTCTTGATCTCTTCAGCTTTTGACATTGTTGATCAGTCCCTCCTCCTAAATACCATTGCATTTCATTTTTATGAAACTTTCCTGGTTTTCCTTCTGCCTATCTCACCATTCCTCAGTCTCTTTTGCTAGTTCATCATCTATCTCTCATCCCCTGTCTTTGGGTGTCCCTCAAGGTTCTCTCCTGAATCCTCTTCTTATCTCTATTTCATCTGTCAATGATCACATCAGTTCCTATGAGCTCATGTATCATCTCTTTGAAAGTAAGTCATGAATATTTAGCCTTCATCTCTCTTACCTGAGTTCCAGTCCTCTATTGCCAACTTTTCCCCCAGGGACCATAAAGAATGCACTTGATAGCTCTTTCCACAGAATAGACTTTTATTCATATGTTTGAAGATAGCCCTCAATTCCAGCATAGGATTACTGAATGACAGATGGGATAGGGCCTGTCTCCCTTAAACTTTAATAACAATAACTAATATTTATACAGCACTTTCTATATGCCATGAACTGCATTAATCATTATCTTATTTGAATTTCACAACTCTGGGATAAAGATATTATTATTCCCATTTTATAGACATTTTATATGTCTTTGCTGGTTCAATTGAACAACCAGTATGCATATTAAACCCAGTATGTCTGGAGCTCCTAATTATCCTTCTGAAAGTCCTTTTTTAACCTTTCCTATGTCTCTCAAGGGCATAACCATCCTTTTAGGAATATTTCCACAATCTGAGTCGTTTTTGACTTCGCTCTTCCTCTTCTTCCAACCCTAAGATATAATAGGTCATCAATCTTTGTCAATTCTACCTGCACATCTGCTTCCTCTCTTTATTCATATAGCGTCCATCATCCTAGTTCAAGTATTCATTACTTCTGACTTCCTACTCTCCAATCCTTCCTTCACACAGGTGCCAAAAAAGCATTCCTAAAGCCATTATAAGACTATGCACCTCCTCTCAAGAATCTTCATGAGTTTCATATTGTTTCTAAAATAAAAGACCATGTCATCACCATGACATATAAGCCCACAAGTCTAGACAGAGTCTACCTTCCCTGATTGATTTCACTTTGCTCCTCTTTGCATACTCTATTTTCCAACTAAACTGCCCGTCTTCTGTTTGTCAAATTCAGTATTTCATCTTTCACCTCCTCCCAGACTGTTTCTGCCTAGAATGCACTCCTCCTTCATCTCTACCTCTAAGATTCCTTAGCTCTATCAAGGCTCATTTCAGGTATTAACTTTTAAGAGACTTTCCTGATCCCTCTACTATGTTATGAATGCATATCCATGCAAATATTTAAACAACCCTTACCTCCAAGAGGAAATAAGTTCCTGGAGGTCAGAGGTTACTTTTGTTCTTGTCTATATTGTCAGTACTTGGCACAGTACCTTACATGTAGCAAGCATTTAATAAATCAATCTATGCTATTTGGTTTTCCCCCAGGGGCCATAAAGAATGCACTTAATAGCTCTTTCCACAGAATAGACTTTTATACATATGTTTGAAGATAGCCCTCAATTCCAGCTTAAGATTATTGAATGACAGGTGGGATGGGTCCTATCCCCCTTAAACTTTAATAACAATAGCTAATATTTATATAGCACTTACTATATACCAGGAACTGCACTAATCATTATCTTATTTGAATTTCACAACTCTGTGATAAAGATATTATTATTATTCCCATTTTATAGATTAAAAAACTGAGGCAAGTCACATCTGTGACTTAAGTAACATCTCTGGCCTCAATTTGCCTGTCTGTAAAATAAAGGAGTTTAAACATAAATGTTTCCCTCATCTCAGATCTTATGATCTTAGGGCTTTATGAGACAATATCTATCCTATAGCTCTTTATCATACTTCCACAGCAGCTGTTCCAAACCTGCTCTGCCCTCCTCAAGCCTCCTACACAACTCCTTTATTCCTCCTTTTCAGAGGACTTTGCCACCTAACATGGGTGAAAAACTGTAACCCACCTTCATGCTTTCTATATCTCAAGATTTAAATGACTTGTCCAAGATCACACAGCTAGTAAGTGTCTGAATCCAGACTTGAACTCATCTTCCTGATGCCAGATCTAGTGCTCTATGCACTTTAATATCACCTAGCACTAGGTAACCACTATTCAAACAAACATGCAGCTATGTGATGTAGTGGATAGAATACTGAGCTTGCTGTAAGAAAAACTTGGGTTCAAATTCCCCTCTCCAACACATACTGGATATATAACTACTCTGCCTTAGTTCCCTCTTCTCTAAAATAAATATTAAGAATATCATCTCAGGATTTTTGTGAGGATCAAGAAAGTTTGTGTACATCAATTACTTTGCAAACCTTAAATTTCTATAAAGGTGTTAAGAATGGCAACTGAACTTGTGGTTTGAGGTGATGAAATTTCCTCTACTAATCCAGGTTGGAATTTTCTCTACAACCAAGATCTTAGTTACCTTGAGAATTAAGGGGTTTAGTGACTTGTCCAGCATCTCACAACCAGTTTATGTCAGAACAGGTCTTCCCAGCTCTGGGGTCAACTTTTTCCATTGTGGCTTGGCTGACTCTACTTTATAGATATTTGCTATTAGTGATTATTGTTGCTGTTATAATTATTGTTAACAAGAAAACTCTGAGCTGCCATGATCTTAGAATTTCCCTGAGGATTAGAGAGAAAAAAGTCTCTCTGGTGAAGTGGGACAGGTTCCATTCTCATTTGTTTCCCTGTTAACAGAACTAAGGGTTAATAGGATGTGCTGCCTCCTTCCCTGGGCAGAGGCTGATGGAGCATTTCCAGGGGAATACAGAAATGCACGGTCTTCATCACTATCCTCGCTGTTTTTAAATGGAAAGAGTTTCTCCAACACTTTCAGTGGGAGCCAGAAATAACTCAAGAAGTGACTGTGGAGAACAATATGTGCCTGACAGGGTGGAGGAAACATCCTTCTGGCGGCCAAAACAGATGTTCCTGAGGGGCTGAGACAGAAACTGGAAAAGGCAGAGGATTCAAAGATGGTTGTGGTGGATAATCCTCCCCAAGCAGGGCTAGGCTCGAGGAGCCTGGACCTATATGTGGGTCTCCAGGTCACTCTCCTAAGTTCTATTGGTTCAGTTATGACAATGTATTAAACACTTACATGGGATAGGCACTGCAGGTGATTCTGAGTCAAGCTAAAACGGGCCTGATCTTTGTGGAGATAAAAAACTCACAGATGGAAGGAATCCATCCAGTCCAAACTCACTGTTTTATGAGGCTAAGACCCAGAATGTATAAATGGCTGACCCAAAGTCACACAAATAGTAAATGAGGGAGGTAGTACTCTGCAAATCCAATGGCACTTTCCTCTGCATCATGCTTCCTTCCTCACTCTTATGATCTAATAGGAAAAAAAAGACACCACGGCTGAGAGCTGGACATCATCCTCCATCCTTTTGCTTCTGACCTGGATTGAAACTTACCTTATGATACTTAAGAGGAAAGTGACCCTATACCTTCCATTGTATCATCATTTCTTGTCCATTTGAGAAATAAATACAGGTAAGAGAGGACTACTGTCCAGTTCATTTACCATAAGACCCCAGTATATGGAGCTTCCATCGGGATATTAGAGGGATCTGGTGTCTCGGGGTATAGTTTGAATAATCTATATTGAAGTTCCCTATTACATTTGCCTTTCAAGAAAGTCACTAAGATAAATCTTAGACCACTGATAGGAACCAAAGGACCAGAACAAAGAAGATTAGGTTCTGACCTAGTATTGAAGCCTGTGGCTAAGATTTAATGAGGTTTTTTTTTTTCAAAAGAGGCCATTTAATTAAATAGTAAGCCTTCCCAGGGCAGGAACTGATTAGCATTTCTCTTTACATCCCTGGAATTAATAGAATACCTAGACCATATAAGGTGTTTAATAAATAAATGTTTATTTATTGACTGAAGGATCAGATGAACTAATCAGTGCCAAAAATAATAAGACTTTCTATCTGATACATTTACAGAAAGGCCATTGTTGCTTAACTGGATATATCTGAGACTGGACAGAAGAGGAGACAAGAACCAAAAGAGAATCATCCACCTAAAAGATGACATATCCAATGTAGAACAGTCCTAATACTGGGGCTAGGTCTGACATTTCCAAAACCAAACAGGGAAGAGATAGATAACTAGGTAGACTAGAGATCATAAGACCATAAATTTAAAACTATAAGGGATCTCATGTGTCATCACTATAATCTCATCAATTTTGTTGCTATTGTTCAGTCATTTTCAGTCTTGTCCAACTTTTTGTGAGCCCATTTAGAGCTTTCTTTCCAAATATACTGGAGTGTATTGCCATTTCTTTCTCCAGCTCATTTTACAAATAAGGAAACTGAGGCAAATAGGGTTAAGTGGCTCGCTCAGGATCACAAAGGTACTAAGTATCTACTTTGAACTCAGGTCTTCCTGACTCCAGAGCCAGAATTCTATCCACTGTGCCACCTAGCTGCCCCTTTTCAAACAGAGATTAGGGATTCCAGAAGGATAGGAAGAAGGAAAACAAGGCAGGAGGAAAAGGAGTGACTGGAGAAAAGACAGCTTGTCAGATGAATAGAGGTGAGGTCTCCAAAATCAGAAGGGTAGAGGTTTTTGGTTTTGTTTTGTTTTTTTGGACTGTAAAACTTAGACCTTAGCTGGAGTACTGTGTCCCCTAATGGGTGTCAAACTGGAGTAGGTTCAAAGCAGGGTAGGCAAAACAGTGAGAAACCCAAAACCCCACTAGTAGAAGATAAGTTTAAAAATGGGAAAAGCGAAGACATAATTTCCTTCAAATAAGTTTTCATATAGAGTAGAGATAATGCTTGTTCTAAGAGCAATGGGTGGGAATCTCAGAGAGGCACATCTTGACTCAATATGATACACATCATCCTAACCATCAGAGCTGTCAATAATTAGGATTGCTGCCCCTGGGGTATAGCAATCTCCTTGCCATGAGAAGTTTTCAAACTTTCAAACATTTACCAGTGAGGCAATTTATCCAGCATTTTCTTTGTGTGAGACACTGTGCTGAGTGCTAGAAATACAAAGAGAGGCAGAAACATTGGTCCTTGCCCTCAAGGAACTTACATTCGAATGAAGGAATTTGTTGAAAATGTTTCAGGATTCAGAGACTGAGATTTTCTGGGCTGAGACTTTCTTTTTTGTTTTTGTAGCCCCTAGACTAATCCCTGGCACATAGTAGGCACCTAGAAAATGTTTATTGATGAACTGGTTGATTCACATTCAGATAGAGTTGGGCTAAATAGCCTGTGAGGTAGTTGGAGCTGAGGGATTCTCTAGTCGCCAGGTAGAGAACACTTACCTGAGGGTCAGGAGATAACAGGGTCTAGTCAATCAGTAAATGTCTCATTCTTAGCTTTAATCTCTCCCATTCTATTTTTGATCCAGTCAAGTCAACAAACATTTTTCAATGTGCCAGGCACTGTGTTTAGTATGGAGGACACAAATAGACATAAAGAAAAACAGTCTCTATCCTGGAGGAACTTAAATTCTAATGGGGAGAAATAATACAAAAAGGACCTAAAAATCAAGATGATGGGGAGGGAGAGGTACTCACCTGGAGAGTCAGAACAGCGAGTAAAAATGGCTGCTCTGGGCCTTCCTCAAAACAAATGTTCTGAATGGAACTCACCAATGGAAGAAAGGTACCAAGGGGAGCAGAGACATATTTCTAGGTAAAAAGACCATAAAGAATATAAACACATTTTCAAGGTGAGAAGGCAGAGAAAGCATGGTGGAAACATCTGGAAAATAACAGTGACAATGATGATAATGATGATGAAGAAGAGAGCAATGGTGATAATTATGCTTTTAAAACCCTTTAAGCTTTGTACCACAACTATATCTTCTCATTTGATATTCACAATATGAGCTCATATGTACATATGAGTTCAGTACAAGAGATACTGTTATTCCCATTTTATAGATGAGGAAACTGAGATTCAGAGAAATTAATAGACTTGCACAAGGTCCCACCATGAGTAAGTTTTGGAGATAGAATTATCTTCAATGGGGGAATACTATATATATATAGAATAAATGAACCACAAATGAAATTATTTTTCACAGTATCTTTGTAAACAACATAGGCAAATGTGCCCTAGATAGTAAGATAAGTCCATGAAGAAGGACTTGGAACTGGTTGAAAGATCATACTCCAAAATTAGTCATTACTGGCTTGATGACAACTTGGAGAGAAGCCTTGGGTGAATGTACAAGGGATTTGTCATTAGCTGACCATGTGCTGGTTCATAATTGCAGAATAGTGGAGACTAGACTTGTGATTTCATTGATATTAGGGAATTCCAATTATGGAGATTTCCTCTACCAACGCATATTGCTGCATGTTGTACTATTTACAATATTTTAAAGCTTTTGGGGACATACTGAGTTTAAGTGACTTGCTCAGGATTAAGCATCTACGTGGCACAATGGACAGGAGTCAGGAAGAGCTGAGTTCATATTCAGCTTCAGACATTTACTGAAAAAGTCACCTAACCTTACTTACCTTAATTTCCTCATCTGTAAAATGAGCTGGAGAAGGACATGACAAACCACTCTGGCATCTTTGCTAAGAAAACCATAAATGGCGTCAGACATAAACATAGCCCATATAGTTAGTCTAAAAGACAGGACTTGAACTCAAGACTATTAAAACCAGATCTTTAGCCACTGTACTACACTACTTCTTGCTATTTAACATTTATTAGTACCTTATGTGGAAGCTTTTCAAATTTATAGTTGTCACAAAGCTGGGAAAAATAAATAATATATCTTATAGTAGGGCAAGTCTCTGAGACTCAGATTTTCCTTCTATAAAACAAAGGGTTAGATCAGATAATCTTTGGGGATCTTTCTATTGATCTCAACATCATACCCAACCCTGAATTCCAGATTACAGTAAATAGAAGAAAAAGGAAAGGTTCTTGCCCTCATGGAATTTATTGAGCAAAGTTCAAACCTGGAAAATAAGATGTTGAGCAGGATCATGGGGCCAAAAAAGATTTCAGAGGCCCTAATGTTCTCCTAATCCAAGTCCCACATTTACAGATTAGGAATCTGAGATCCCAAAAAAATGGAAATAACTTTGCCCAAGGTTACACATGCTAGTGGCAAAACAGGGACTCAAATCCAGGTTTCCTGACCCATCTCCAATTCTCTGTGTGCTATTCCATGAGGCCCTGCAAATCACGACATTCTACAAGTGATTCTAAAAAAAGAATTATAAATTGGGCTAGGTTTCAACTGTAACGGAAAAGACTGAGTGATTGCTCTGTATTGCCTTGATCTATGCTGAGTCCAAATCATTTTTTGTGTTTGTGTTGGTAATAAATGTTTAGTAAATCCTGCTACTGTTCCCAGTCCTTCTGTGCTTTTCAAGGTCTCAACATCACCACAAAAAGCAAGATTAAACAGAGAGATTTTAATAAATCGAGCCAGAAGGTCCTTGTACAGAACAAGACCGCCCACTCACTGCAAGAGTTCAACAAATATTGATTAAGCATCTATTGTGAGCAGAGTTCTGAACTATGTGAGATGTAATATTTAAAAAACCATGATCCCTGCCCTCGTGGTGTTTATAGTCAAGCAGAGGGCAAACAAGCAAACCCAGAGAGATACAATCAGAGTGTTATGTGATGTCCTAGGAGAAGGGCATTGCTAACAAGGGCATCGGTGAGAGTTTCCCAGGGGAGATGGGATTTGAGCCAGACTTTAAAAGGTGGTTTTCATTAGAGACAGAAGTACAAAGAGGAATCAATCAATCAACAAGCATTCATTAAATCTGGTAATACAAGAATAAAGAAATAGCTCCTGCCTTCAAGGAGCCTACATTCTAGGGGGAGATATCGCGCACACACATACTGAATTAGGGGTATTCAAAATTAATACTAGTTTGCATAGAATACATTAGCAGCTGGAGAATCAGGAGAGGTTTCATGTAGAAGGTGGGCTTGAGTCTGTTCGACAATAAACACAAATTCACCACCTTCTGTGTGCCAGTTTCTATGCTAAGCAGTGGGGGTGCATGGAAAAGCAAAGACAGTCCCTGTTCTCAAGGAGCTGATAGACAATTGACAAGACAACATGGAGATAATTAGCTACAAGTAAGTAGGACAAATTGGAAGTGACACAATTTGTACAGAGTTAACAAGAGAATGAGAGATTCCAAGAGGTGCAGAGAGGAAAGGAGCACATTCCAGGGGCAAAGGGCAAATAGTACAAAGGCCAAGAGTTAGGAGATGGAGCATTATTCAATATTCAATATTTAGAACATCAAGTGCAACAGTATAGCTAGATCATGGAGAACATCAGAGTAAGGAACGAAATGACTGGAAAGACAGGAATGAGTTAGGTTGTAAATAATTTTAAATACCAAACAGAAGAATGTATATTTGATCCTAGAATAATAGGGAGCTAGTGAAGTTTATTGAGTAGGAGAGTAACCTGATCAGACCTATATTTTAGGAAAATCATTTTGGTATCTATGGGGAAGAAAAAAACTTGATATAGAGAGAAAAAATAGAAAGCTCTTACAATGATGATTTGGGGGTGTGGTGACTGGAGATAAGGAGATATGTGGAAGGGATATTGTTGAAATAGAAAAGACAAAATTGATTAATGGATTCAATATGTGTAGTGGATGAGAGTAAGGAGCCAAGAATGAGAAGGAGTTTAGGATGAGGAGTATGTGAATGTAGGTGACTAGGAGGATTGGGGTGGTCAGTAATGATAGGGAATTTAGAAAAGGGATGGGTTTGGGGAAAATAAAATGAGCTCTGTTTTAGGCGTTGTAATCATAGTTGTACAAAGACACAGAGATAGGAAAGCATGGCATACTCCAAGCAGTCCAGTTAGACTGGAGGGCAGAGAGCAAAGAAGAGAAGTCATAAGCCTTGGAAGGCAGGGTGGTATCAGCCAGCCACCCCGATGGAGAGCCCAGAACAGCCTCTCCTTTCATTTCAGTTTGTCTGGAAAGACTCCAGGACCCAACCCAAGTATCCACTTCAGAAGATCATTATTTGAATCCCAAAGCCATGTGACAATTGACTTTGGACAGGTCATTCGCTGGAACCTCAATTTCCTCATCTGTAAATTAGGAATCAAAATACCTCTCCAATTTCCCTCATAGAGTTATTGTAAAGATCAAATGGAAGAAAAGATGGGAAAGGAAAAGAGAAGAGAGTGAAAGCTTTATAATTATGTAAAACATTAGTGTTTATCATTACTCTAACCTCCACAGTATTTGCATTCTTACTTTTATAGTTCCTCATGATGTTTTCAGGTACACCCAGCTTTGAGATATGGATTTTTTTTTTAATCATAATGTCACTTGTAAGATGACTGACTGTGCCAGAAAGAGCAAGGCATCAGGAGCCCTGACTGAAGAGGTGGTTTAATACATCTGCCCCTTTTTAGAGCGTAGCCCCCCCACCTTCCAAGGCCCTGCTTAATCTTATTCACAAACCCAGGAGTCAAGATGTCAGGTAACCATAAGAGACACTATAGAGGAAGCTCTCTGGATTTCGTGGTCCCCAGGTGAGAGGGCTCTTTGTAATCCAAGTCATCTGTAATCATAGCCAACACTGCAACTTTGGAGAAATTTATATTCTGCATATGTCAACCCTATCACATGCCCTATAACCTGAGCCCATCCCAAATATATATTCACCCACACTCTTATCTCTCTTGTTTGGTAACCATTCACCAATGACTCACCCTGCACAATCACTCCACAGCCTCATCCTCAGGTTCCCCAGCCACTACCCATACACTCTACTACCACCAAGCCCCACTTTCAGCCTGCATCCATCGCTACCCATGCACTCACTTTGCTTATCTTACTTTGAAATAGCTTACCATTGGTTTAAAGACCCTGTACAATCAATCTACATATCCACAGTCATCCTGAGCATTCATTCTGCACCCCATCCCATCCACCTGCACAATCTTTTCTCTTACAGTCACCCCCACCCTTCACATTTGGCCAGTACACACTGCCACCAACATTTTCACCCTAAATGGGAACAGCTCACCAAAGACTTAGATAATCACTCTACACTGTCACTTTGCACTTTTGTAGCCACCCCAAAATCCCCACATCCACCTCTTGTACTCTTAGAACTATCCATCCACACGCCAACTCTACACTGTCACCATCACCCTGCACACTCACATGTTCCCACAAACATTCCTGCAGGAAGAGCCAAGACATGGGAAATATAGTTCTGATCTCAAAATTACCTCAAAACAAGCCTCGGGCTATGTCAGTCCTGAAGGCATAACTACTAGGAGTTTCTAGCCTGTTCCAGTTCCCCAAGTTAAGTCCTTCACCCCATCTCAGGGTGTGGAGACAGGAAAGATAGATTTCATGAGACTCCAACTTTCCTCTGCAGAGGGGATCAGGTGGTAAGCTGAAGAGGGATCTGATTTTCCTGCTCCAGACATTAGCCCTGTAAACCTTATCTCTTGAGAAATTCTTAAGGTAAATAGAAAAATAAGGAATCCAGATTTGTGACTGATTCCTGCCAATGCTCTGCAAGGATCTACCTGCCTCTACCCTCAACTTTAATTCTAATTCTAATGGACTTGTGTCAGGGGTAAGCACTGGAGACAGCTTTTCCTCAGACATCATTATTCATTGTCAGAGATCAGAGAACCAAAGAATTGCAAAGCTGCAAGGAACCTAAAAATCAACTATTTCAACCCATACTTAAAGTTGGTCAGCCCCAACTTGGACTCTGTATAGCAGATATGATGATGGATAGGACAGTGTACCTAGAGTAAGGAAGCCTTGGGTTCAAATCCAGCTTCAGATAATTATTAGTTATGTGAACCTGGGAAAGTGACTTCATCTCTCTGGGCCTCAGTTTCTCCTTCTGTTAAATGAGCTAATGAGTTTATGGTCTCCAATGTTAGGTAGCCCACTCTCTCAAAGCATCCCATTCTACTTTTGGATGGCTTTAGTTATTAAGAAGATCTTTTTGCAGTGAAATGTAAGGTTATCTCTACTAAAGTATGCACTGTTCTTAGTACCACCATATGGGGCCAAACACAAGAAATTTAGTCAACTGTGTACCTGAAGTACTTGAAGGGAGCATTCACAGCCCTTGTCCTCTCTCTTCTCCAGGCTGAATAGTCTCAATTCCTTCAGAATCACCTCAGTCCAATAACATCACCACTGTCACCTTTCCTTGGACATATTCCAGTTTATCTATACTAAAATGTGGTGGCAGGAAAGATCTTAGTACTACAGATATGATCTGACCAGGAGTCCTCCCTCATCCTACCTCCAGCCAATGTTGTAGAAGAACTGTCACTTTTTAGTAGCCCCCAGTAAGTCATTGCCACAACCACTGTTTCCTATATGTCCCTGCTTCATCTCTTTTTAAAAACCAATGGTCAAGGGGCAGCTAGGTGGCGCAGTGGATAGAGCACCAGCCTTGAATTCAGGAGGACCCGAGTTCAAATCTGGTCTCAGACATTTAACACTTCCTAGCTCTGTGTGACCCTGGGCAAGTCATTTAACCCCAGCCTCAGAAAAATAAATAGATAAAAAAAATGGTCATTCATCTAATCCCTAGCCTGAGAGCACCTTCATGTATTTTATCCTCTGCCAGTCGTTCTGCAAGGTCTTGCTGATGAACTCTCTGCCATCCCCCCCTCTCCCAGCTGTCTTGAACTTTCTAACTTTCTCAGTTCTGGTTAAGCTGGGACTCCCTCCCATTTGTAATCACCCTCACTGGTAGGAATTTGGCAGCTTGGTAGAACCGTGTATTTCAGAGTGAAACTGGTTCAGCAGTTCTGACAAAGCTTTCTCAGAAATTAAGTCAGGACCGTTAGTTTGGCTGGCATGGATCATTTGAAACATACAGAATGGAAAAACTATGAAGTCCTTTGGAGCAGGGAGCCTTGATAAATCTGCCCAATGGCATTGCAAGAGAAAAGGAATCCTTGGGTGGTAGGGAAATGCTGCCCTCTGGCAGCCTGTCCTGTGTATGAGAGAAAGGACCCAGGTTCCATTACCTACTCCCCACCCCAAATCCTACAAGAAATGTGGGCACATAAATAGGCTTACAGACCCCAGAAAAAAGGTAAGCAGGCTAGTTCTGTAACTACTCAGAAAATTTAGAAAACCCCAAGCAGTCCCAGGAAACTAATTATTTATTTTAAATTTATTTATTATCTTGGTGAGATATAAGACCCTTTCAGCCCAGAGGAACCTGCTAACAATGTCTATTTATTTATTTTAAATAAATTCATAAAAATAAACATATATTAATTACTTACTATATGCCCAAAATATGCTAGGTAACAAGGATGCAGAGACAAAAATAAAAGTCTCAACCTTTAGATAGTACATGTATACTCTATACCAGATTGCTTGCTGTCTTGGGGAGAAAGGAGGCAAGGGAGAAAGGTAAAAACAATCAAAACACAAATCTTACAAAAATGAACATTGAAAACTATCTTTACATGTGTTTGGGAAAATAGCATACTATTAAAAACAAAGAGAAAAAGAGATAATAAAAAGAAAAAAAAAAAAAAGGTTCTGCCCTCAAGTAACAATATTCTACCCAAGGAAGTAAAATGTACATATAGAGTGATATACAATATAGATGAAAACAGGAGTGATTAAATATATATATATTTTTATATATATATATATATATATATATATATATACACATACATATATATATATATATACGTATATATATTTACACACACACATATATATGTTTCAGTGATTTTTGATGTCTGCACATGGATCTTTCTGTGTGTCTGCTCATGTGCCCTTGTATATTTGAGAGTAGAGGTTGATTTTGTTTTTTCTTTATCTTTAGAGCCTAGCATAGTAAGTCCCATATTAGGCATTTAATAAATAAATAAATAAATAAATAAAGTCATTGGGTGATTGGTTGCCTATCTATCTTTGTACATTTTTATGTTTGTATTTGTGAATCTGAATATATTTCTCCTAGATGTGTCTATCTACTTATTTTTGTCTCTGTGTGTGCATGTGTGTATCTAAGAAAATTTGTTTATTTCTAGAATGAGAGAGCTGTCTTGGAGGAGTAAGGTCTCATCTAAAGCTTTGACATATAACTTGACCTGAAACCCATTTGCTGTTGGAAATTGTATTAATTTTCCTTCTTTCATTTTTCAGGCTTCAATTCTATATTTTCCCATGAAAAATCTGTGCCCTGGAAATCCTAAACTTGCTAACAGAATTGTAGTGTTTATATTAGCTCTATGCAAAGAGAGCAAAGATGCCTAGACCAGGACTCAGTAATTCTGGGTTCTAGTTTGGGATCTACAGAATCCACACTGTTTGACCCAGGTCAGTATAGGGTTGTGGAAAGAATCTGAAATTTTAAAAAGGAATGGAAAGAAAAAGAGAGTTTTTGAGGCATCTTTTTTTAAAAAATGTAAAGAGAATAGAATAAAAACCAAAAAAAGAACAGGTCAATAGGACAGCTCTGAAAGCTATAAAGTAAATTTATTTTATACTTAAAAAGAAAATGGGGCATCTAGTTGGTATAGTGGATAGAACACCATCCCTGAAGTTAGGTGGACTGAGTTCAAATCAGTAAAAATATAATGTAACATAATTAGTGTTAATTTGTGATTTTTCTAGGTTATGTGGAGCCAGAGGATCCATTTCTATTTTAGTTAAATACTACTGTTGTATATATTAGACCTATGCTGTGTCATGTACATCTTTTTCTGTGTATGTGTGTGTGTATATATATATGTGTGTGTGTGTGTGTGTGTGTGTGTGTGTATTATGTGTATATGTACATAGATGTGTGTGTGTGTACGTGGAGACACCTGTTTTATGTGTGGCTTGTTGCATTCAGAATAAAATTGTTTTTAAAAAGAAAAGAATGCTGCATTTAGAGGAGAGTCAAATTCTAAGCGCAAATCCCACATCTGCAACTTCCTAGTTATGTGACATTGAAAAGTCATCTAACTTTTCTGAGTCTTAGTTTCCTCATCTATAAAATGAAAGAGTTAGATAAAATGGCTTCAAGATCCCTTCCAACTCTCACTTCATTGTCCTATGTGTAAAAACAATGTTTGTATCTAAGTCCTCTTCTAGTTTTAAGTCTATTAACTTTTAAGTTACTTTTCCTTTATGTTTTCAGTTTCCTCATCAAAAAAAAATGAGAACAATAATATCTATCCTGTTTTCCTCCCATTGTTACTGTAAAAATCTAATAACATATATACAAATAAATTAGAACTTTTAGAAACTTGTACAACTGTAAAAGTATTCTTCTTACTATAATTATACCCTCACAGATCTGAGAAGCACTGAGCCTCATTGCCATTCTGTTGAGTCCTGCTTTCTAGAGCCCCCATGCTGGGGTAATTAAAATATACCATCCTAGTGGAGAAGTGATGAGGCAGGACTCCTGAGGATGGTGGAAAAATGGAGTCTGTTTATTCCCCTTTTTATACTCTCATACCCTTATATAACAAAAACAATACTGGGCATGCACACATGGGACCACATAAACAACTTGCTATTGTACGTAGTTTACCACCTGGTATCACTCTTCCACCTGGTATCAGTCTGCTTCAATCTCGACACAGGTTGTCACGGTCCCCTGACTTCTCAGAAAGGCTAAGAGCCCTTAGGAGAAATGGGGAGCCGAACCAGACATTGTTAGCAGGTTCCTCTGGGCTGAAGGGTCTTATATCTCACCAAGAGTTTCCCCACTGTCTGGGACCCTCCACACCATCCCACCTCTAATGACTTTATCTAGCTGTGGCAGTGACTCTGGCTTTGGAAGCTTTGGAAGCTATATCAGATCTAAGCAACTTCCTCATTCCTTCCTTAAAGGGCTAAAGAACTATGCCAAAGCCTGAAATTAAGTGTATCTTAAATAACTACAACCAAGCCCTCTTCCATGCCCTCACCTGTCCAATAAGACATGTAGGAACAATTGCCTAAGAAGCTCTTCAATGCCTGCCTCTCCCACAGAATAGTCACATTTATGTCCTTAACAAAATTTCTCCTTGGACTTGGGAGCTGTGCCAGGTATAATGGGCACTTTCCTGAGAGAAAAAAATCTCTGATTGCTGGGAGGGGAAGAAGGAGCTTTGGAGGGAGGGAATACCTGGACTCTTTGAAATCCCATTATCATTCCAACTGGTGAATTAAGATCAACCCAAATGTTTCACTTTTGTCAATACTTTATCCAGCACCTTGAACAGTTCCTACCGTCAACTGTCATATTAGAGCTCCTCTCATTTCTCAGAACTGTGCAAGGGCCAGCTCTGATGAAATCTTTGTGATTGCTTTAAAAAACTATCTCATCACCGGGAAGCCTGTTCATTGTTCACAACTATTGGTTGTGAAGCCTTGCCAGAAACTATCATAACAAGAATCCCATTCACACTGCTCACTTACTTCCACTCCAATACCAAGCTACCTCTCCCATATACACACCCATGCTGTATTCTCCCTACTTCCCAAGTCTTCTACTTCCTCTTTCACATGTTGTGTTCCCTCCCTTTGGAACATAAGCTAATTGAGAACTTCTTGTTTCCTTGTTTTTAGATCCCCAGTGCTAAGGATAGTATCTGGCAAATGGAAAATGTTAAATAAGTGCTTTATTTAGTAACAAAAATATCTCATTTCAAAGTATGTAGATATTTGCAAGTTAGATATAAACCAACATTTTTCTCTCCTAAATATAATATTGGTCCACATTTATGTAGTACTTTTTACCCATTATCTCATTGAATCTTCCCAATAATCCTATAAGATAGGGAATGGGGAGTGCTATTATTCCCATCTTAAAGATAAAGAAACTGAGATTCAAGGAAGTGACCAAGACTTGGATACAAATTTTCTGATTATACATTAAATGATCTTTCCATTTCACAGTGTATCTTTCAGAGTAGTTCTGGACAAGTTGATTTTATCTCAGGAGCAAATATATACTCCTGAACATAGAGGAGAAGTTCCAGAATAATGATACATTCTTAAAGTAAGCAGACAAGAGCTGAGAAACAGCACAAAAGGGAGCCATGATGTGGAGGAGCAAACCCAGATCTTGCAGTTAACTGAGACAATGAGTTAATGTGGGTAATACAAAGCCAGGACAAAAGAGTCAGTTCTCGATTAACCCCAGGTGCTTTCTCTTCTGGAGGTGCTCAATAAGGTAGTACTACAAAGAGTAAAGGAATAAATACATCCTTTACCCATAAAGGAGAAATAATAACCCCATCTCTGCTAGCCTTATAAGGTTGTAAATGATGGTGAATGCATTAATACTCTTCCCAGGAGTCTGTATCCCAAGGAAATGATAAAGGAGCAAAACCCCTCCTATATAAAAATGTTTGTAGCAGCTCTTTTTGTGACAGGAAAGAACTGGAAAATGAGTAGATACCCATCAATTGGGGAATGGCTGAATAAATTGTGACATATGCAAGTAATGAAATATTATTATTTTATTAAAAAATTATGAACAAGCTGATTTTTAAAAGGCCTAGAAAGATTTACATGAATTGATGCAGAGTGAAACAAGCAGAACCAGAAATACATTGTATACAGCAATAGCAAGATTGTGCAATGATCAATTATGAAAAACCTGGTTTTTCTTAGTAATTCAGTGATCGAAGGCAATCCCAATAAACTTTGGATAGAAAATACTTTCAGCATCCAGAAAAAGAATTATGGAGATTGAATATAAATCAATATATGATATGTTCACTTCTTTTTTCTGTTTTTTTCCCTCTCCTGTAGTTTTTCCCCTTTTGTTCTGATTTTCCCTCTCAACATGATTTATAAAGAAATGTCTATTAAAAAGTTAATACATACAAAGTTACATGTATGTTAATATAAAATCACATGTATAACCAGAAAACAATAAATAAATATTTTTAAAATACTCTTCCCAGGAGTTTGGGAAGGCTAAAGTGAAGCTTTTACATTAAAGGTACATGTTGAATTTTGCCATGTTGTCATTGAAGTCATATCTTAGTTCATGCCCATAAGCAGCTGAATAGTCAGTGCCAGTTCTGTGTAATGGTGAAAGATCATACTCAACTTTATCCTTGGACTTACAAAAAGACTTTCCCCCTCCAATCTGTCAATCACACACATATAGATTCATCTTCCTCATACATAGAACTGTTAGTGTCATTCTTTGCTATAAAATCTTAAATAGTTCCCTATTGAGAAAATTCCATACTTCTTTGCCTAGTGTTCAAGGCCTTCAAAAACCTGGTGTCTCTCCTATTTTCCCAATCTTTCTCATGTAATTTCCCTCCCTGGATCCTCTCTATTCAAGCTAACATGAAAAGTGTGTTATGATAAGGGAAGACAAAGTACTCTCCCAGATCTATGCCTTGAATACCCTTTCTTTCTCTTTTCTATTCAATAGCAA
Source organism: Sminthopsis crassicaudata (assembly GCF_048593235.1). Taxonomy (NCBI): domain Eukaryota; kingdom Metazoa; phylum Chordata; class Mammalia; order Dasyuromorphia; family Dasyuridae; genus Sminthopsis; species Sminthopsis crassicaudata. The sequence continues at coordinate 441,956,817 of NC_133618.1, read as the reverse complement.
CCCATCCTTTAGACACAAATTCAATGAAACTTTCTTTGATTTTCCTTGTCTATAATTATCTTTTTTTCTTTCAGATTTCCTATGGTCTTTTGTTTTGTACCTTTTAAACCTAGATAACTTGTATGTATATAATGGCCCTATTAGACTGGAACTTCTTTCAGAGCTGGATTCATACTCATCTAAATTTCAGATCTCATCCAGCGATGACGGAATAATCCATTATTATTCAATAATAAGTAGTCATTTAATAAATGTTTATAGAATATATTTGCCAAAAAGAGTTTAGAGATCATCTAGTTCAAGCCCATCATTTTACAAATAAGAAAACTGAAACCCAGAGAGAGGAAGTAACTTGTCTTAAGAACACACAGCAAGTTAGTGGGACTAAAACCTGCATTTCCTGATTCCCTAATACTCTTCAGTCTTTTGGTGTTTAGTCATTTCAATCATATTTGCCTCTTTATTACTCCATTTAGAGTTTTCTTGGCAAAGATACTGGAGTGATTTACCATTTTCTTCTTCAGCTCATTTGGCAGATGAGAAAACTGAGACAGACAGGGTTAAGTGCCATGCTTAGGGTCACATAAGCTAGTGTCTGAGGTTGAGTTTAAACTCAGAAAGAGAAGTCTTCTTCATGCCAGGGTCAACACTCTATCCATTGTGTTACCTAGCTGGGCATTCTTCTATGTATATCAGATCTCTAATAAAGAAAAAGCTGCAAGTCCAAAGGATCACAGGTCTAAAGCTAGAGAGACCTCAGAAGCCATTTAGTCCAAGTCCTGTACTTTACAGATGAGAATATTGAGAAAGATAAATGATGTCTGTACTTTACAGATGAGAATATTGGGGAAATGAAATGATGTCACATAAGTAGTACATGACACAAATGGTACAGGAATGTTATTTTCTGATTCTAGAGTCAGTCTCTTTCAATTGAACCAAACCACTTTCATTTCCCAGGTGAGTCAATTAGTTGCTTAACTTTATTTCCAAGTCCTAGATCACTGGTCATTCACAAAAAGAACAGGGATGGCTCAGCATAACCCATTTCTCTACTGGAAAAACAATTCTAATGATGTCCTTCTTGTAGAGCACTGCAAAGAAACATTTAACCAATACATCATATCTGAAAAACATTCCAAGTTTGTCATATTCTCTCTATGCATCCTTTCCCTGATACCTGCAGATTGGGTTTTCTTTTCAGGGCCCTTATAACAACATGGCTTTCATGCAATTTTCTTTGGGGACTGAGCTTGTTTTAATTTAAATTAAATTTAATTAAAGCTTTTTTTATTTTCAAAACATATGCATACATAATTTTCAAGATGCACCCTCATAAAACCTTGTGTTCCAAATTTTTCCCTTCCTTCCCCTCCTCCTCCAGATAACAAGTAATCCAATATATGTTAAAGAAGTGCAATTCTTCTGTACATATTTCCACAATTATCATGCTGCACAAGAAAAATAAGACCAAAAAAGGAAAAAATGACAAATAAAACACCATATAAGCAAACAAAAAGAAACACCATATAAGCAAATAAAAAGAGTGAAAATACTATGTTGTTATCCACACTCAGTCCCTACAGTCTTCTCTCTGGGTGCAGATGGCTCTCTTCATCATAATACCATTGGAACTGGCCTGAATCACCTCATTGTTGAAAAGAACCATATCCATCAGAATTGATCATCGTACAATCTTGCTGTTGCCAAGTACAATGATCTCCTGATTCTACTCAATAAACTTAACATCACTTCACGTAAGTCTCTCCAGGCCTTTCTGAAATCATCCTGCTGATCGTTTCTTATAGAATAATAATATTCCTTAATATTCATATACCATAATTTATTCAGCCAATTCTCCAATGGGCATTCATTCACTTTCCAGTTTCTTGCCACTACAATAAGGGCTGCCACAAACATTTTTGCACCTGTGAATCCCTTTTCCTCTTTTATGATCTCTTTGGGATACAGGTCCAGTAGAGCCATTGCTGGATCAAAGGATATGCATAGTTTGATAGCCCTTTAGGCATAGTTCCAAATTGCTTTCCAGAATGGTTGAATCAGTTCACAGCTCCACCAACAATGTATCAGTGTCCCAGTTTTCCCACATTCCTTCCAACATTGGTCATTATCTTTTCCTGTCATTTTAGCTAATCTGAGAGGTAGTGGTGTAGTGGTACCTCAGAGTTGCCTTAATTTGCATTTCTGATCAATGGTGATTTACAGCATTTCTTTTCATATAGCTAAAAATGGTTTTAATTTGTTCATCTGAAAATCGTCTGTTCCTATCCTTTGGCCATTCATCACCTGGATAAGGCTTGAATTCTTATAAATTTGAATTAATTCTCTATATATTTTTGAAATGAGATCTTTATCAGAACCCTTGAATGTAAATTTTTTTTTCCAGTTTATTACTACTTCCCTTCTAATCTTGTCTGCATTGGTTTTCTTTGTGAAAAAAAAAAAGACATTTAAACTTAATATAATTAAAATTATCCATTTTGCATTTCATAATGTACTCCAGTTCTTCTTTGGTCACAAATTCGTTCCTTCTCCATACATCTGAGAGGTAGACTATCCCTTGTTGACTATCCTTTGTTCTTGCAATTTTTAACTTGTTTTAATTAAAGAAGAATAGGTCTTCCTTTTTTATCTGATTTTTCTTTTGTAGCAAGATAATTGTATAAATATGTATGCCTATGTTAGATTTAACATTTGTTTGACCATGTTTAATATATATTGAACTACTTGCCATCTACGGAAGGGAGTGGGGAGAACAGGAGAAAAATTGGAACATAAAGTTTTGTAAGAGTCAATGTTGAAAAATTATTATTGTATATGTTTTGAAAATAAAAAACTTCACTAAGAAATGATAAACAATAAAAAAAGACTAGGTCAAGACACAAAAATTGGTCAAGATATAGCACCCAGAGTTTCTCATTTGGTCATCTGTGGTATTTGTGTTGGATAGCAATTCAAAAGCTACCCCACCCATGAAACTTGATCCCTAATATGAGAGTAGGCACTATATGTTATAAAAACCCACTATCCAGAAATATTATCATTAGCATTCAGATAATGCTTTAAAATTTACAAATATTATCTTACTTTTTCCTCACAACTTTGAGTGGCAGAGGCTATTATAATCCCCACTTCACAGATAAGAAAACTGAAACAGAGATTAAGTGATTTGAGATTAAGAGATTAATTAAGAGATTAAGTCAGGATCACACAGTGGTTAAATGTCTGAGGAAAAACTTGAACTTAAGTCTTCCTGACCCAAAGTACAATATTCTACCCATTATACTAACAACAAGACTACACAGAGGAGTTATTTCTCAAATAAATGTTAAATGATGGAATGAATTTTTATATAGCAAAGATCTCTTGATAATTCTAGCCTCTTTTTCTCTTTCCTTTCAACATAACATTTTTGATAAATGAATGTCTATTTACTTGAGAAACTCTCATGATGAGAAACTCAAGCTCTTTTAAAGCTTTCTGGTCCTCTATTGGATAATTCTAATTGTTGGGTAGTTAGATGTCCAGTGGATAAAGTGCCAGGCCTGAAGTCAGAAAAATTCATCTTCCTAAATTTGAATCCGACTTCAGACACTTCCTAGCAATGTGATCCCTGGACAAATCATTTAACTCAGTTTGTATCAGTTTCCTCATCTCTAAAATGAGCTGAAAAGAAAATGGCAAACCACTCCAGTATCTTTGCCAAGAAAACTCCAAATGAGATCAAGAAGAGCTGGACACAACGGGATCATGAAAAGTTTTATGCAACTGAAAAAAAAAAAAAAAAAAAAAAAAAACAACAGCTATTGGGAAGGTTGAGTTTTTTTCTTCATTTTAAGCTAAAATCTTCCTCTCTATAACTTCTATTTACTGTTCCTAGTTCTGCCTTGTGAAGCCAAGCAAAACAAATCCAAAGCCTCTTTCCCATGACAGCCCTTCAGAGACCTAAAGATGAAATCAGATCCTCCTAAATCTTTTCTCCAGACTAATCATGCCCAGTTCCTTCAATAGAGTCCCATAAACCTTGCTTCCCAGTCCTCTCACCATGCTGCTCATCACCCTTTTCTGGATTTCCTCCAGCTCATAAATATCCTTTCTAATATGTACCCCCCCCAAAAAAAAAAAAAACTAGAGAGTTATTTCTGCAGAGGGAGGAGTAACATACGGCTGGGAAAGAATAATCTCCCTTGGGAGGGGAAGTGGGTACAGGAAGACAGTCTGCCCTAATGGAACAGAAGGCATCCCTTACAAAGAAGAGGGACTTTAGTCATTCAATCAGGATCAATTGATGTGGGGCCTTAGAAATTACCTTGCCCCATTTTCTCAATGTACAGAGGAAAAAATTGAGGCTCATCTAAGGGAAAGGTCTTGGTCAAGGTTATAGGACCAAGATAGTAAATGAAAGAGTTGGGATTTGAAAGCAGTTCCTTTGACTCTGGATTGAGGGCTTTTTCTATTGTATTGTATTTAGCAAAAACTGAAGCAGATTCTGTTAATTCTATCCAGCGGTGGGAGTGGGGAATTCTGCTTGCTGAAAATATTGGGATGTAAAAGTCAACTAAACTGGATTAGAAAGATCTTAAGAATGAAATTCTAACTAAACTATGAGTTGTGTTTAATGAGGAAGAATAGAGAAAGTTGTCTAAAAGGATCTATATGGATTCACGAAGAACTCATTGGCCAATTTAGAGTTTTAGAAAATATGCAGAGAAGATAAAAACAAAGGTAGGTCACTGAGGATGAAAGCATAAGTTCAAGATAGTCAAGTAGGAATAGTGTCAGAAATGCTAAAGCTCAGAATGAGCTAAGGTTGGCAATAAGTATTGAGGACCACCAAATGGCTCTTTTTATGAATGAATGAATGAATGATCAATTTTGTGCGTTTATTAAGCACTTATTATGTGCAAAACACTGGGGAAGGAAAGAGAAAAAATAATCCCTCATCTCAAGGCATTCACATTCTAATGGGGAAGACAACACATATGAAAGTTTTCAGCTGCAAGTCCGTGAGAATGATCCGGGTTCACAGAAGGCATCAGCAAATGAGATGGCAATATCTCTTCCTTTAATACCATTTCCACTGATAAAATCATATCAATTTAAGATCTTGAGCCATTAGTCAGTACCAAGGACTTTAGTGATAAGAGCTTTCTTTTTTGGCTCTCCAGTCACTGTAGCTGTATTCCCTGCAGAAATAGTTGACAGGCTGCCTTAACACAAGGTTTGCTTCACAAGAGAATGACTGAGAGCTCTGGGCTGGAAGGATTGCTAGTCCCAACGCTCTTAGATGCAGGATTATGGATTGTCTCTCTCAGGATCCAAAAGGGCATTGTGATCTAGGTGGCTGGTATTTTTTTTTTTTTTTTGCTGGGGCAATTGGGGTTAAGTGACTTCCCCAGGGTCACACAGCGAGGAAATATTAAGTGTCTGAGGTCAAATTTGAATTCAGGTCCTTTTGACTTCAGGGCTGGTGCTCTATCCACTGTGCCACCTAGCTGCCCCAGCTGGTATTTTTTAAAGCTTTGTTGGGGCATGTGCAAAAAATATTTGTAGGAGCCCTTTTTGTAGTGGCAAGGAACTGGAAACTGAGTATGCCCATCAGTTGAGGAAAGGTTGAATAAGTTATGACATATGAATGGAATGGAGTATTATTGATCTATATGAAATGATGAGCAGGTCGGTTTCAGAAAAGCCTTGAAAGACTTACATGAACTAATGCTAAGTGAAGTGAGTAGAGAAAACATTGTACAAAGCCACCAGAAGATTATATGATGATCAGTTGTTATGAACTTGTTTCTTTTCAGTAGTGAGATGATTCAAGGCAATTCCAATAAACTTGTGATGGAAAGAGCCATTTAAATCTAGAGAGAACTATGGAGACTGATTGTGGATCACCTTTGTTGTTGTTATTAGTTTGCTTGCTTTTTTTTTTATTTTTCCCCTTTTGATCTGATTTTTCTTGTGCAGCATGATAAATGTGAAATTATGTTTAGAAGATTTGCACGTTTAAACTATTTTTAATTACTCACTGTCTAAGGAAAAGGGAAGAAAAATTTGGAGTACAAGATTTTGCAAGGGTGGATATTAAAAACTATCTTTGCATGTATTTTGAAAAAAAAAGCTATTATTTTTAAAAAAAGCTTTGTAAGGGGCAAGAAGAAAATCAAATAAGGTATAAAATGGCCACTTAGTGTGGATGGGATGAAGATAAGAAGTAATAGTCAAAAGGCAGAGCCGCTGAACTCTCATTTTGTTTCTGTTTTCTCTAGCAAGAAGAATGACCTTTGGAAACTTAGGTTGGAAATAGTTAAGTTAGTTGAAATCCAAGATAAGTGAAAAGATGGTAAGAGAGCACCTAACTGCTCTCAATGAATTCAATTTATCAGTCCTGTACAAACTATATCCTGGGGTGTTGAAAGAATTGGTGGATATGATTGATGAGTTTCTCTCAGTGTCCCTTGAAAAACCATGGAGAATGTGAGAAATGCTACAAGCCTAAAGGACATATTATTTGATTTTCCTGAACCTTTATTCCACAAACGGGACTGGTGAATTTAACTTTGATTCATGATAAAATTAAGAACAATGTATTTCAAGGATAGTTTGAGACCATTTTCAGCAGAGGGAACACTAGTAGACACTAAGAGTCAGCTTCATTTTATTAAAAACAAGTCACACCTGACTAACCTCATGTCATTTTTTGATAGGATAGGAAAATAATACTTGTTCTACCTACTACATTGTAGTGTTGTGTAGAAAGCATGTTTTAAATTGCTGTTGTAATATGAAATATTATTTATATCAAACCTTCTTCAATTGTGTGTCATGATCTTATGTGGAGATCATATAAGTGAATGTGGGGGTAATGAAATTGTGATTTATTATCAATAAATGTTTGATTTTTATACCTATTTTCTATAACTATATACCCAGGATCAGTGGGGAAAGAGATAGCATTTAGGGACCACAAACCTCTAATTCAAATATCCTCCAGCAAAAGTCCTGTCCACCAGAAAGGGCCAGCATACACACTCAGATCCAAGGAATAAGTCCAAGAGATGGGAGTGGGGGTAGAAGGGAGGATCCCTTGGTAACCTCCATTATTGATGAGAAAACTGAGACACAAAGAGGTTAAGTTATTTTCACATGATGACATAGATGACATAAATAACAGACTTGGAACTTGGACATCGTAGTATAAAGGAGAAAAATTGGACCTGGATTTATAACTTTGTTCTGTTATTGACTACTTCCCTTCCCTTCTCTGAACCTCTGTACATCTTCTGTAAAATGAGGGGGTTGGGGTAGAAGATCTCTAAAGACTCTAAATTCTAAAATGTGGATTCCAGTGCTCTTTCAAATGAGCTACACTTTCTCTCCCAAAGATGAACTGCATCTTAGCTGGAAAAGTGCATGTAACAACCATGTCATAGGGGAAAGGGGAAAGAAAACCACTTTTTATTTCCCTTTCTCAGCCTCTTTATGGAAGATATGACAGTTTCTTGCAATTTTCCAAAGCTCTGACACTCGATAGAGCAGCAGTGGACAAGATAATGAGAAATACAATTGTAGCTGTTAGGATTAAAGAGGTGATCTCCGTGAAACTTATAGAAATTATCACTGTTATCTGCGGTTTGTCAGTTTAAATGCATTAACTTAATGTTGGGGAAACAGAAATGGTCTTTGAACCCAGTGAATAATGGAAGTGTCGCTTCTCTAGTTATTTTTATAACCTTATTATTACATCACAGGCTCTAGCACGTGCTCACATCCTCTGAAAATGTGCAGAAAACTACTCTGGCTTAGTAGTAACACCCTCCTCTTTCACACCTTCATCCTCTCATGTTTAAGCAACTATATAAACCTCAATTTCTGCTCCATTGTTAGCTTTTATAACCAATCAGTCCAGTAAGGTATTGGTATTACTGGCTAAGGCCTATTTCAATGAGATCACCGAAAACAGAGAAAAGTTGTGATTTGCCCCCAAAAATCCAGAGCAGAGCCAAAGTGGAAGTTCGTTCCATTATTGACTCTATAGCATGTAAGAATTGAGTGAGTTTTGGAGACCATCCAGTACAATTTCATTATTTTACAGAAAGGGAAACTGAGATAAGAATGGTGAATGGGACTTGTTCAAGTTTATATATTCAGTTAGTGTCAAGAGTAGGACTAGAACCTCACTGGGTTTTTCTGACTCCCAGTCTAATGCTGTGTCCAGACTGCATTATGCAATCCCATGAATACCCTTACCCATGAATGAAAACCTGTACAGATCCAGTCATGCTCCTGGTGTGAATAGGTTCCTAGGCTCTGATACCCAAAGTCTAAGAGCCTTCAATTACCCTGCTGTTGCCAGCACAATCACTGGAAACTTATGGATGTAAATCCATCCTGGGATTTTTATTAAGGACCTACCAAGAGCTGTCAGATGGAAGAGACAGAAAAGCAAGCAGAACATGGCTCCAAGAATTATTTGGGGCTCTGGAAACAGCCAGCCTCTACTTGTTATTCATGTGGCATCATAAATATAAAGGGGACTTTGTGTCAATAAAGGCGTAGATCAGTTAGCTCTCCATAGGTCAAGGGGTGTGAGACAGAGATAGAGTTAAATGGATTAACAGCTAGGTTTGTGGGCAAACTGGAGATGGCTGAGAAAGGTTGACTAGCAAATTAGATTAATATAAAGGGAATTAAGAGGCAGTGTGGCACTGAGATAGAGTCAAGGTACAGTCCAAAGGAGATAAGCACCAGATCAGCTCTCATATATACTTATGTATGACCTTCGACAACTCACTTAACCTCTCAATGCCTCAGACAACACTCCAGAACTAAAAGTTGTCAAAAAGATGGTAGTCTGCACCAGCTGAAAGAGTTTCTTCACTGGCTTTGAGGAATAAAGCCACAGATGTGATCATAGATACCTAGTAATGCATGGTGTTCTTGGACTGGAGCATACTTTCTGGTTGGCTTACTGAAGGGAAAAATGCTTTTTGTTATTATATTAACAATTCCTTATTAATTAGGACCTAGGCCTTTTATTTCCTTCTTTGGGGCTCTGTCCCTATAGTTCAGTCAGCCAGGTTCTGAAGGACATGGCTGATAGAAGATATTGTCCTAAACTCCAAGAAACATTCTCCTTGATCCTGGGCAGAACCCCATCCAACTTTATTTCCATTTAGAGTATAAATAGAATCTAATCTAGGTGAATTTTTATTCTTAAGGAATAAGCCCATGTCCTTGTACTCCTCCAGTGGAGTTTAGGGTGACCTGGTTCATAAAGGAGAAAAACCAAAGAAAGTGATGTGGGTAGAGATAAATTTCTCTGTCTAGATTGTTAGAGGTGATTGAATCTTATGATCAAACCATGTTCTCAGTAAATTTAGCCTGCCTCCAGATTTGAAAGTCTACCAATCAAATGTTAGTTTCCTGTCAGGAGCATTCCCTTTCAAAAAATATTAACTGCATTCACGGTTTCCTTTAAATGTTTTTGGTTACCAAGAGAAACCACTGACTATCAATTTATTGATTATTAGCTAGCCTAATTAATAGATTGTTGATTACCCAGAAATTCTGTGTCTTCGGTCTTTCACTCATCACAATACCAAACTCATATTACACTAGAGCAGTTTTCATTGATATGTTCATTCAGTCAGGCATTTACTCAATACACATTTAATATTCACTAAGTGCTTTACCTTGGGATGGATACTGAGAGAACAGGCCCTACACTTAGAATGCTGAAAAGGCAGGTGAGACATGCTTCTTTTTGGTCCTGATCTATAACTTCATCTGGGTAGGGAGTTAATGGGGAAAGACTCTCTCCCCCAGTGCAGACCTACAACTTTAGAGAGAGTCTCCTGGAGCACAGAGAAGTTAAGTGACGGATTGCAAAGTCAGTATGTATCAGAGGCAAGACTTGAACTCAGACATTTCCGAGTCTGAGGTCAGCACTCTATCCTTTAAATCATCCAGCTATAATAGACATGGGATGTATACATAGAAAAGCATAAAGGAAATAAGAATGTATTTAGTGGATAAGTAATATAAAGACATGTGAACTCAGATGATTCAAGATCTCTACTAGTGCTGGATACAAGAAGATTTATGGAAGGAAAAGTTCTTGAGAGCTGACCAATTTTCCTTCTCTATGTGTTCAAAGGAATAGCCTGAGGCAGCGGGGGATGTCTTTCTACAGCTATTGCTCATGAGCCCCCTCTGGTTTGCTTCCCCATCATCAGTTGTTATCAGTTTGCCAACTAGAGCAAAGAATGATTTTGTAAACTTCAAAAGGCAGGAAGATCTGGGTCTTTCCATTAAAGTCCTAGCAGACCCCAGGAGAAGCAATAGAAGGCAGCAAGTACTGCACTGGGGCTGAGGATAAACTACACTTACTGAGGAAAGGAAGCTTCAAGATCTTATAAGAAGCCCCAAAACAAACCTTGATATTCTGTCTAAGCTTTATAGAGCATGTCTAAAACTCTCGATTGATCCTAGTACTCTGACTCTGTATTCATCCAATAACATTCACTCTTTCTAAATTAAAAAACTATTTGCTTCTAATTTAATGTCTTTGAATGATTGATTCAATAGAAGCTTCTCACCTAACAGGTATTCAGGCATATAGTATCTTGTTATGTACTTTAAGTGGGATGCAGTAATTACTTGATTTATTCAATTGACTCCCACACTTCCACTTGTAATATGTGCTTAATAAATATTTTCTGGATTGAATGGAATTAGCCAATGACTTATATAGGTAGTAAGCAGCAGAGCCTAGATTCAACCCAAATCCTGAGTATTCAAATCCAAGTGACAGAAAGTCAATCCCAGAATTAAAAGGACCTAACTTCAAGTCTAGTATTTAACTCAGGGTGATGGTATGACCCTAAGCAAGTTACTTCACTTTTCAATTTCCTAGACAAGTCTTTAAGATTATATGCTATAATATATTTGCTGATCTGCACTAATAGAAGAAATTTCCATACTATCAGTTCCCTGACATAGGAGTCAAAAATGATTGACCTAAGCTTTCCTCAAGGATACTCTGCCTGGCTCTTGTTAGCTGGATAAGGTGATTATCACTAGAGACTTGTCACCCTGCTCTTATTAAATTTTATTAACTTTATTAGGTTTTGACTAACATACTCTAGTACAGTGATGGCCTATAAAGGCCAGGGAGGAATAACTCCATCAGAGAAGACACTGCATGTAGACAGCAGACCTAGGGGAGCAACATAGGAAGATACCATACCATACTTACTGTCCTCAGTACGCAACCTGAGGGCTACATAAAAATATTACCAGAAAAACATCATCCAAGAGTGGTGATGATGTAAATTGCTCTTCATATTCCTAATGTATAGAACCCTCAGCACACTCCTCACTCGTGCTCACTCTGCCCACTGTTGTTTATATATATATATATATATATATATATGTATGTATATATATGTATATGTATATATATATGTATATGTATGTATATGTATATATATGTATATGTATATATGTATATATATAGGATAATATGTTTATGGAAAATGCATCATAAAATATCTTTGCTTTGAACTAATTGTGGATGGCTAGACAAAAAACAAATGTATCAATGGGGGCTTGAAAGTTAATATTTTGAGGGAATATAGACACACAGAAAACCTTGAACAGAATATTATCATTTGCAAAGCAAGGTTTAGAGAAACTTAATGTGTAACATCTTATAGTATATTACTAGCAGAAGAAGGATTTGAATACAAGTCTTGTGACTCCTGACACAAAACTCAGACTGTCACAGCATCCAACCTCTCACCTCAGTCTCACTTTGGTCCTTGGCAACCTGATACTGATGACCAATTCTATTGTCCAGCAAATGTATATTATTAGACAGTGAAGAGACTTATGGATAAAGGATCACTGGAGTTAGAAATGAAAAGCTCATAAGAGATAATCTGACCCAATTCCTTCATTTGACAGGGGAGAAAAACTGAGATGCAAAGAGTTCTTGCCAAAATTTGAACTCAAGAAGTCTGAATACAAATCTGGAACTCTAATTTTACTTGATGACCTTGACTTTGATAGATCATTGAACATTAGAGCTAGAAAGACTCTAAGGAAGTACCTCGTTCAACCCCCTTAGTTGATAGGGCATAAAAAGATAAAGAGATTGGATCAAAATTACTGAAAAAATTGAAGCACTTGGGCACCACTCCTATTGTTATGAGTTCGGTCCAAATCCTCATATCTGTGTCAAAATAAAAACTTCATATATTTCAAATATGCTAGTGTCTGCTTCTTAATCCTTTCCAATCCTTCCTAAACAGACTGCCAAAATCATTTTCCTAAAATACTGCTTCCTAAAATATCACTACCACTCCAAAACCTTCAATGGCTACCTGTTGTGTCCTGCTTTCTAGAGCCCCCAAGTTGGGGTGACAAAACGTACCATGCTCTTTAGAGCCCCCATACCAGGGTGATTAAAATATACCATTTTAGTGGAGAAGTGATGAGGCAAGATTCCTAAGGATGGTGGAAATATGGAATCCATTTATTCCAAGGTCTTCCCCCTTTATATACCCTAATACACATGTGCTAAGTATATACTGCCCAAGTACGACCACATGAACAACTTGCTATTGTACGTGGTTTGCCACCTGGTATCACTCTTCCACCTGGTATCAGTCTGCTTCAATCTCGACACAGGTTATCACGGCCCCCTGACTTCTCAGGGAGGTGAGAGCCTTTAGGGAAGATGGGGAGTTGAACCAGATACTGTTAGTAGGTTCCCTCTGGTTTGAAGGGTCTTATACCTTACCTAGAGTTTCCCCACTGACTGTGACCCTCTACAGCTCCCCATTAATTACATAATGTGTTCAATATGTTCAGTTTTTTTTCAGTCATGTCTGCTTTTTGTGACCCATTTGGGTTTTCTTAGTAAAGATACTAGGAATGGTTTGCAATTCCTTTTCCAAACTATTTTACTAATGAGGAAACTGAGGCAAAAAGAGTGAAGTGACTTGTCCAGGACCACAAGGCTAGTGTCTGTGGTCAGATTTGAACTCAAGAAGATGAATGTTCATGTATCCAGGCCCAGCACTATCCACTGTGCAACTTAGCTACCTCTGACTACATAATAATATGTAAAAATGTGCTAATGATAACCAAAAGCTCATATGAAATTCATTCTCATTTCAGAACAAACTCCAGGGTAGTCACCATAGATTTTATTTCATAGTCAGGAAAGAGTTCCCAAGTTGGAAAGATCCTCAAACATCCAGCTCTTATGCGAGTAGGAATTCTCTTCATTGTCCCTGAGCCTCTGCTTGAACACCTCCAATCATGAGGAGCTTATAATTCTAATTCTTTTTTTTTCAATTCAATCCAATTTTATTTAATCATTTGCCAAGATCAGGTGAGCTCAAGAGGAATCACTGAGATCACTGGGATCACTGAGGTTTTTTTTTTTATTTTTTTATTTTTTTTTATTTTTCCAAATTATCCTCTCCCTCCCTCCACTCCCTCCCCCCGATGGCAGGTAATCCCATACATTTTACATGTGTTACAATATAACCTAGATACAATATATGTGTATAAATACCATTTTCTTATTGCATATTAATTATTAGCTTCCAAAGGTATAAGTAACCTGGGTAGATAGACAGTAGTGCTAACAATTTACATTCGCTTCCCAGTGTTCCTTCTCTGGGTATAGTTATTTCTGTCCATCATTGATCAACTGGAAGTGAGTTGGATCTTCTTTATGTTGAAGATTTCCACTTCCATCAGAATAATTCTAATTCTTATGGATTTCATATACCAAACTGAAATGTGCCCTCCCTAAAACTTACCCAAAATGCCATCTTCCAGGCCCAACAATGTTGATATCAATCAAGAGGACAATGATGAAGATGATGATGACGATAGCTTCAAAAGAGGAATTGCTAAGTGTTAAAAACACAAACACATGTACAAACACATGAAAATAAAATGTTATATATCACTAATATTAAGAGAAATGCAAATCAAAAAAACCCTTATGTTTCACTTCATAGCCCACAAATTGACAAAGATGATGAGAAATGGCAATGGTAAATTTTGAAAGGGTTATTGGAACACAGGCATAGTGGTGCATTGTTGGTGAAGCTGTAGGTTGGTACAACCATTCTGAAAGACAATTTGAAATCATGCAAACTAAAATGCCCATTCCTTTTGACCGTAAGACTGCATTACTGAACATATACCCTGAACAGGCCATTGCTAAAAATTTTTCATATGCACAAAAAAATTTACAGTAACACTTTTTGTGATAACAGAAAATGGTGAACAAAAGAGATATCCATCCATCAGGGAATGGCTAAACAAATTGTGTGATTATTATTAATATAATGGGACATTAATATAATGGGATATTACTGTGCTATAAGAAATGATGAATGTGGTAAATTCATAGAAGCATAGGAAAAATCATGGAAAAATCTGCATGAACCAATGCAGAATGAAGAAATTGGAGCCAAGAAAACAGTATACACAGTAAATATAAGGCAAATAGAAAGAGTAACTACATACCAAACAATCAAAAGTTAATATAGCAGAATTATAAAGACTAAGTATGGCTCTAAAAAAAAGATATATGAAAGGATGCTCCCAATTCACTTGTCTTCAAAGAAGTTGGGGAGGGTCCCCAGGTTTTGCACCTTGCATTTGCTTTCAGATTTTTCCAATGTCTTTACTTATTTTGCTTCTTTTTCCTCTTGGTTTTGTTTTTTGTTTTTTGGTTTTTTTTTTGTTTTGGGGGGTTTTTTGTCTTTAAAAAATAATATTTCTTATATGGGACAACTCTTTGGGAAGGATACTAGAGAAAATTCTATGATATAAAAAACAAAAGACATCAAAATATTAAAATAAGTTTACCATTAGAGGTCCATTCAAAATGCTAAGGGAAAAATAATAATAGCTAGTATTTATATATAATAATTTTAGATTGCAAAATGTTTTATAGGTGTTGCACCATTTGTTACATTATAACAATCCTGTGAAGTAGGAGTTACTATTATACTCATTTCCTAATATATTCTCTTCTACTCCCAAAAAGCCATTCTTTAAAATGAAGAATAAGTAAAAGTCTGGACATATAGTTTCATTGAAATAAGCAACTTTAGGATGGGTTCCAGTGGCAAATATCAGTGCAGATCAGCATTTTCCCTAAAATTCTTTGACTTAAAGAGTGGCTGAGAGGTTAAGTAATTTACCTAGGATCACACAGGATATGTCAAAGATAAGACTGAAATTAAGATCTCTTTAGCTTCAAGGCCAGCTTATCTATTAAAAAAAGAGAGAGAGAGAAAGATATTCAGCAAAACAGTCAAACTTTATATGCTATGTTCTGTCCCTGCTCTCCACTTTTCATATCTCTTCTTTGAGGTTGACATGTTTTAGTTTTTCAATGACCCTCTTGAGATAAGATGCCCAGAATTAATCACAAATATTCAGCAGCTGTTTGACCAGCTGGGTGACCAGAGACCAGCAGGATTATCACCTTCCTAAGTCATGTCTGGCACTATTTTCCCTTCCTATGAAAATATTTACATCCTAACAAGGGCCTTTCAAATTCAGGTAAGTTGGACTTGGCACAGGGACAATCACAACAAACTCTTGACAGCAAATCCTCAAGTTCATCTGAAGCCTCCATTTTGGAAATTCTATGCCAGGTACCCTGACTCTCTCACTTGGTTCCAATGTCAAATTCAACATTGTCTTCTTCCTATAATATATCTGCTATTGACATGACCCTTTTATTCTGGAATTTGGTATGATGAGTGAGCCTGAAGTACAGCCCAAGAGTGCCCATCTTCTTTCCCTAAGTACACTTTATAGTCCAGGGGTTCTCAAACTACGGCCCGCAGGCCAGATGGGGCCGCTGAGGATGGGGCCGCTGAGGACGTTTATGCTGCCCACCGGGTTATGGCAAATGGACTGAGGGGAGGAGACAGAGCGTGAGCTTTTATTTTTACTACAGTCCAGCCCTCCAACAGTCTGAGGGACAGTGAACTGACCCCCTATTTTAAAAGTTTGAGGATCACTGCTTATACAGTCAAAATACTGGTTTTCTGAGATGCAAGGAATCAGTTACGGGACTGATCTACCTTCATCTCCCTTCAGGTCTGCTTCCAAGGCATACTGTCCTAGGTTACATCTGTATGTAACTTGCTGTCAACTGCTCCCCAGTGCACTCACTTGAATCATCAGTAGCCTCGTTTTCAGTTGTATCTGACTTTATAATCCCATTTTGGTTTTCTTGACCGATACTCTACCTGCTACTTGAGACTAATTGATGATGGATATCTCCTAACTTATTGCAAAGCATTGTAGCCTTTCCCCACCAGGGCATGTTCTGTCCTATCATCTCCTTTTAAGAAAGAGTATTGACTTCCCTCTGCATATCTTGCCTAGAAGACTGTTCCAGAGGAGTAGCTGAGTGAAGATAGGCTTTACACAGAGCCTCAAGCCCAACACAATTTGAAAAAGGAGGGGGCTATTAATCATGCAAATATCAAGATCTTTTTCAGCAACTGATCAGTAGAGCTAAACAAGGAGCCCATTAGAAAGTGCTTGGAATAATCTAAGGCTTTGAAGCTTTTGCTTTGATCACTTTGAAAGGCAGGAAAAGGCAAGCTGAATTAGCACCAGTAGGATCCATATTACTTTATTTTGAGTGAATTAAAAATAATCATCCTGAACAGAAAGGGTTAGAAAGCAAGCCCTATGATTTTCCAAACAAAGAAGGCCATGTTATCTGAGCTTTGGAAATGTGAGAGTTAAGATTCACTTACCCTTATAAAGGACCAATTAGGAATATGCTATCCCAACATCCTTGATTCAATCTAACCTTATTTGTTTCCTGGAACTTTATAATTCCTTCTCTCAGCATCTGTAATTGATTCTCCCTTGTACTCAAAAGGCCTTTCCTCATTTTGCAGAATAAATTTGACAAATGCTTCTGTTACTCCAACACTACCATACTGCTTTACTAGTCTCCTCAAAAATCCTTGCCCATGTGACTTCAGACTGAAGACTGTTCAATTACAAAGATTAGGCCTTTAAATTTTTCCAGAAATATAATCTACTTCTTTTTTCAATCTCATGTGTCAATCAGCAATACTTAAATTTCTGACCAAGGCATGTCATGTTTCTTCCCCCAGAGGATGGGGTCTGAGAAAAGTCTTATAAGTTGGGATTCCAGTGTGGTTCTACACAGCACTGTGGATGGTAAAGAACTGTATCTGCAGCTCTTCAAGGCATAAAGTTAGAGGACAATAGTATCAAAATGGCTACATGGGAAGTCTCAAAGAAAAATGTACTTTAGTCTCAGACCCCCAAAAATCCCTGTAAGAGCTTTGAAAAGAATTTAAAAAAACAAAATAGAGAAGAGGAAAATCTGGGAAAAGAGAGTAATGTAAGTGAACCATAAAAAAAGAGTCAATAGCATAGGGAAAGATACACAAAATTATACTGAGGAAAATAACTCCTAAAAATAGAATTGGCGAAATGGAAAAGGAAGTAAATAATTTTACTGAAAAAATAATTCCTTAAAAATCAGAATTGAACAAGTAGAAATGAATGACTCTCTGAGACATCAAGATGAGTAGAGGATTGTATTTGCAGCTCTTCCTAGCACTTCAGATGGCTTTGTTAGCAGGTTGAGAGGGGCCTAATAAAAATCTCATTGATTAATACAGTCTCAACCCAAGGTAGTATCTTCTCTTCTGTGAGAGGCCCGGTAATCAGCTTCCAAGTACATTCCAAGACTCCTAGACTCCCAGGAATTTTCTAAGAGTCTGCATCTTCATACAGAATACAGACAACATTTTATCTTCTTCCTTATATCACTTAGTGATCACTTAACATTTCCCTGAAGTTTCACTAGCATCTCTCAAAAAGCTTTCAATAGCTCAGTCTCGTAAATCCTATCACGCCTTTACCCAGAATGATTTGTCTTATTTTAGATCTGTGAGGTCTAACTTATATACTACAGGCCACTTACTTGTTCCTAAGGATCTCTGAAATCCACATAGTGACTTAGAAAATCACACATTAACACTGTGTTCTAATACAACAACACAATATTGCCCCACAATAATTTAATCTGGTTTTTGGTAACAATAGGGAGTGGTATATGTAGCAAGTGGCACTGTTTTTTGACACCTCTGTTCTAGCTGAAATGTTAGGCACCAGTGTTCTATGAATCAACACATTGCTCCTGCCTTCCATGTAATGCATGGATGGGATAATACAACAGTTTATAGTACTTAGACATTCAACTATGTAAAAGTTATCTCCAAGGAACTGGTCTGACTCATAAAGGAAATATACCAGAAAATAGATTGGCCATTTACAGTCTAAAACAAAAGATATAAAAATATGAATTTTCTCTGCTGAAAGTCTTACAAAAGTAGGACATCCAAAAAAAGGAGTCTTACTTGGAGAATTTTTCCAATATATCCCAGATGTGTCCATACATGTAACAGACCCTTCTAGATTTACTTTCCCAATTACAATCATGGTGGAAGGTTGAGTTCCCCCATACAGTAACTATTCCAAGGTTCTGGAGATAACCCATTGGGTGGCTATCTTCCTAATACTAACTCATGAACTCCTTAACCATAAGCCAATGGATTCAATTAGTTCTTTGCCAAAGGCATTTATTTATTTGGTATAACAAGAAAAATTGTCTGATACCTCTAAAACCAGAAATATGTCCTTTCATAAATGTTTACACAGATTTAATCAGGAGAAAAGTGAAGATACACAGGAAGGAATGAAATATATATATATATATATATATATATATATATATATATATATATATATATATATATATATATATATATATATATAGAGAGAGAGAGAGAGAGAGAGAGAGAGAGAGAGAGAGAGAGAGAGAGAGAGAGGAGAGGGAGAGAGAGGGAGAGAGAGAGGAAGAGAGAGACAGAGACAGAGACAGAGAGAGAGAGACAGAGAGAGAGAGACAGAGAGAGAGAGAGAGAGAGAGAGAGAGAGAGAGAGAGAGAGAGAGAGAGAGAGAGAGAGAGAGAGAGTCAGGCAACCAAGAACTCAAAGCTGTAGAGATATGATATGCTTTCTTTTTCTGGAGGATCTTAATGACATTTGCCAAAGGGCATTACACGGTGATGGATGGTCCATTTTGGTATTCAGATGGGTTACCTTCTCAAAGGGTTTGACATCTCCTTTAGATGAGTTACTAGGATAGGTCAAATGGCTTTTTGGGCTGTTGTGCTGGCTCTTCAGTGGTGAAGGCCAGGCAGTTGCTGGCCTGCTGCAAGACTGGTCTGGTTAGATCTTTGAGTTCTTCTTAGGGTATAGCATCTCCTCTGGATGGGCTCATACACTAGACTCCCCAGGTTTATTCCCCAATGGGTTGCTGTGTCTATTTTCACCATGGTCTATGGCTAAATGATACCCCTGTCTCTTTAACTGCAACACTATGGTACCTTTTAGCAAACCTCTTCCTTTTTCCTCCTACAGAACTTTAAGATATGTTACTTCCATCAAAGCTATGGCTTAGATTTAGCCTCTCTGGTTCAACAGTCCTTGGTGATTTAAATGATCAAAATGATCTCTGAAAAATTGCCTCAACCAGTCCCAATGATCTTGTGATGAAGAGAGCCATCTACACCCAGAGAGAGGACTGTGGGGACTGAGTGTGGATCACAACACAGAATTTTCACCCCTTTATTGTTCGCTTGCATTTTTGTTTTCTTTCTCATTTTTTCCTTTCTGATCTGATTTTTCTTGTGCAGCAAGATTATTGTATAAATATATGTACACATATATTGGATTTAACATATATTTTAACATTTTAACATATATTGGATTACTTGCCATTTAGGGGAAGGGTGGGGAGAAGGAGGGGAAATTTTGGCACATAAGGTTTTGTAACAATGTTGAAAAATTATCCATGCATATGTTTTAAAAATAAAAAGCTTTAGCAAAATTGCCTCAATTAGCCAAGAATGAAATGTTCTTCATAAATTTCAGGGCAATGCCATTTCTACATAGTAAGACATTCCAATTTATCTTAGGGTGACCAAAGTGGATGGACCCTAGCACACCAGCCCTTCTATCCTCCACCATCTCTTGAAGGTTAAGCTTTCCAGGGTACCCTTTCTGGTTCAGCTGGCAAGAAGATGGCTGGAAAGCAGGGAGTCAAGAAATAAAAAGAGATGCTGTAAAGAATTTGCTTTCATTGGGCAGGAAGTTGAACCAGACAATATCCCAGATTCACAAATCCTGCAGTGGGATCTCTGGAAAACTGCCTCAATTATTAAGAATGAAATGTTTTTCTTAAAATTATTTCAGGGCAGCGATGCCATTTCTTTTGACCATTCAGCTAGCTCTGGAAGTAGTTCAGCCCAGGGCAGGGGCATATCTATATAGCCTAAATGCCCAGAATCAGTTACAACACCTGCCAGGGTCATTCATTAAGCTTAGCCAACACAATGATAAATGAAATCAGTGCACAAAAACTCGTGCAGGCGAATATCTCGCCAGACAGAGCTTTGCTTGCTCAGGTGAATTACAGGTCACTGGTGCCCAGACTTTCATTTGTTTATTCCCAATAATATAGTCATTGGTCTTGTTGATTACAAGAGGAACATCATCTCTAAACCTCTTCACTGCCTTCTGATTGAAGCAGGAGTCCCACTGAGCCAGGATCGGAACTAGCTCTGACCTGTTTCCATTTATCATAATTAGGTGTTAACTTCAGAAGCCTGTTTGTGACAACTTGCACCCCGGCATCAAGCAGAAAAAAAGACAAACACCCAGCTTGAATCACTGAAAGGTAATTACAGGGGCTGTCAGAAACTGGGTCTGGCTTTACTTTGAAATCTGTGAAGCCACAGAAATTAAAAAAAAAAAAAAAACTATAGATGCACAAAAATAATTACCAGGTTCCAGCTGAGGATTTATGGCATCTGCTGTGGTACACACACCCTGTGCAGTCTGATGCCATCTCCCAGAGAAAAACCTGGACCAAGTGCTTTGTTTCTTGCAAATATATTTGTCCACTGAAACAATACTGAAGATAATCAGAGAAAAATAACAACAGCAAAGTATAGTGCATGGAGAACTAGTCTTGGAATCAATTAGACCTGGGTGCAAATTCTGTCTCTGATGCACAATGACAATGTAAGTGTAACTCTTAGCAGGTTACTATTTAACCCCTTAGTGTCCCCAGGCCACTATCTAAGATTGTAAATTGCTGGAGAGTTACTGATCTCCACTGATAAAAGGAATTCTTCACATCCATAAAATCTCAAGCAAGGGAGTAGCCAAATAGTACAATGGACAGAGCAATGACCCTGGAGTCAGGAGGATCTGAATTCGAATGTGACCTGGGCAAGCCCCTTAAATCCCAATTGCCTCCAAAAAAAAAAAAAAAAATTGTCAAGCTAGACCAAAAAAATGATAAATTGTTCTTACCTTTCTATGGAGCCCTTTCCAGGTACAAACCCCGACATCTTACTATCTCATTTTATCATTCTCAACAACTTTAAGGGATAGACAGGTAGGACAAAGTTTCCTATCCCTATTTAAAGAGGAGGACTTGGGCTCAGAGATGGGATGTTAACAGTCCAAGGCCATGCAACTTGTCAGTGATGGAACCAGTAATTGTGGGCACACCTTCCACCTTCTAAGTCTAACAATGGGCCCCCATAGCTTGGCTTTTCAGATTTATGAGAGTGTTGTACACCAGCAGGAAGAGGGCTGGGAGACAGAGGATGAGACTTCAGAACTACCCAACAGTAAAGAATGGGACAACACAGCAACAACAAAAAATCCAGATCCATCCTAGGCTTGTTTAAGAAAAACATTATGTCCAGAACAATGAAAGGGATTGATCTCTTGTGCTTTGCTCTAGTTTGACTATCTCTGCAGTTCTGTGTTCAGTTCAAGGGACCATGTTTCAGAAAGGTTCAAGCTGGACTTCATCCAGAAGAGGATGACCATGGTAATGAAAGACCTGGAATCCCATGCTAAAATCTACTATAGGAAATGAAAACATTTAGCTTTAAACAAAATGACAGTGTAGAGGGAACAATACAGCAGCTTTTTGGACTTTTTTCTTTTACAAAGAGGTGTTGTATAATTTAAAAATTTTTCACATTTAATTTTCAGTTTTAAATTCTCTCCCTCCCTCCATGATTGGAATGATTGGATGAGGAAGTCCTGGTAAAAACCCCAAAAATGACTTAGACTTGAGAAGAGCTATAAGACCATTTGCTTCATCCACTAGCCCACTCTCTCCTGGCCTCAAGCCCAAGGTCTCACTTGCCTTTTGTCTTTTTGTCTTTGTTCCATTTGAAGAAGTGTCATTTAAAATCCTCCATAGTATGACCCCTTGCCACCATTCTGCTCTTCTTTTATCTTATGGCCCCCTCGAGGTCCTTTGTAATCCAGTTACTCTGGCCTCCTGCTATTCCTTCAAGGTAGCCCTTCACCTCCTGACTCTGGGTCTTTTCACTGGATGTATTCCAGGCCTGGAGGACTTTTCTCCCTCCCATCTTCTCTTTCTAGCTTCCTGGATTACCTTCAAGTCAGTTAAAATCCCATCTCTTCAGGAAGCCTTTCCTAATACTCCATAGTCTTAGTGCCATCCTTCTGATGCTATCTCAAATTTCACTTGAATATAGTTTGTACACAGTTGTTTGCATGTTATTTCCCCATTAGGTTGTGAGTCCCTTAAGAAAGGGGACTGGTTTTTGTCTTTCTTTGTACCTTTAGAACTTAGAACAGTGTCTGTCACATGGTAAGTACTTCGTTTTCTCCTCTTTCCAATATTTTGATAGCTATATTTTAATGTAATTTATTTCCTTTGTAATTTTATGTATTGTTTATGCCTTTAAAAACATTAGTTTGAGAAGGGATCCATAGGCTCCACTTGACTTCCAAAGAGCCCACCCCACAAAAACGGTTCTGAATCCCTAATTTAGATAGATCCATGGAAGGAACAACTATCAAATTTCAATTTATACAAAGCTATGAAGGATAGCTCATAGGCTGGCTGACAGAATCAGCATCCAAAAAGATCTTGACAGAATAGTATCATGGGCCAAATCTAGTGATATTGGTTCCAATAGGGATAAATATAAAGCTCTAAATTTTGGTTTTAAAAAGTTAGCTTCACAAGTACAGAAATAGGGGAGGTGTGGCTAGACAACAGTTCCTGTGAACTGGAGTTTTAAATGGCCTGCAGACTCAATGAGTCAACTATGACAAGACAAGGGAAAAAAAAAGGAATCCAAATGCTATACTAGGCTTCCTTAGGAAAAACATTGTGTCCAAAACAAGAAAGGGAATAGATTTTCTGTACTCTGCTCTAGTTTGACCATGTCTATAGTTCTGTGTTCAGTTCAAGAGAAAGATTCAAGCTGGACTGCATCCAGAAGAGGATGATCATGATAATGAAAGAGCTGGAAGGTCATGATAGAAGCAATTGTAGCAACTAAAAGTAATTGCTTAAAAAAAAAAGACAATATAGAGGGAACAGCATGGCAGCCTTCTAGATTTTTTTTCCTTTATAAAGAGCTATTATATAATTTTAGACTTTTTCACATTTCATTTTCAGTTTCAAATTCTCTCTCTCCCTCCCTCCATCCTCTCCCCAAACCCATTGAGAAAGCAAGAAGTACAATACCCCTCATACATATGAAATCCTCCAAAACATATTTCCATATTAGTCAAGATGGAAAAAACAAGAAAAATAAAGAGAAAAAAATATGCTTTAATCTGTATTCAGAGTTCATAAGTTATCTCTCTGGAGGTGGATATATTTTTTCATCATGGGTCCTTTGGATTTATCTTGGATGCTTGTCATGATTTAGAGAAGTTAAGTCTTTTGCAGTAAATCATCATTACAATATTGCTGTTCCTGTGTACAATGTTCTCCTGATTCTGCTCACTTTACTTTGCATCAATTCATCAAATCAAACCTACTCAGGTTATTCTGAAACCATCCCTTTTGTCATTTCTTACAATGCAATAATATTCTATCACAATCATATACTCCAATTTATTTAGCCATTCCCATATTGATTAAGATCTTCTCAATGTCCAATTCTTTGGTACCATGAAAAGAACTGCTATAAATATTTTTGTATTTATAAGTCATTTTCCCTTTTTTTGCTCTATTTGTGATATAGATTAATAGCTTAGTGGTGGTGGTAGTGGTGATAGTGTTAGGAGCACTGATGGTGATTTATTTACTTGAATTGAATATTGTCAGTATTTCTAAGTCAAAGGTGGTATACAATTTTATAGCTCTTTGGACATAATTCCAAATTGTTCTCTACAATGGTTGAATCAGCTAATAGCTCCAACAATAATGCATCAATGTACCTATTTTTCTGCATCCCCTCCAGCATTTGTCCTTTTCCTTTTCTGTCATTTTAGCCAAATAGATAGATGAGATGGACAACTGTTTTTACTGGCATTTCAAAAAGTTATTGTATAGAGGAGAGATTAAATTAGTACTGTTGATTCCAAGGAGAAAACCTAGGAGCAGTGAATAAAATTGCCAAGAGGCATTCTGATATAAGAATTTCCTAACAAACAGGACTGTCCAAAAGTGGCTTCTTTCAGAGGTGGTGAACTTCCCATCACTGAAAGTCTTCAGAGGAATTTTGGATGCCCATTTGTTAGAGATATTGTAAGAGAGATTCTTGCTCATTTACTATTTAAAGTGGCTTAAATTATGTGGTTGTTTGCCTGATTTTAAGATTCTATAATAATTCAGGAAAGGATTCCACCACTCTCTTATTTTACTCTCCATACCAACCTTCATATACAGATATATGAACATATAATACTATACATATATACAATATGTATGTTCACTTACACATTCATTTTTTTCCCTGAAAAAAAAAGTTTTAAGAGAAAATGGTAATTATAGAAACATCTGCCTTAACTCAGTTTTCTAGAAGAATGCAGGAATAGATAAAAATAAATAAATGAATGAATGGATAGATAAATAAATGAACAAATAAATAAATGAGCCTTTGATTAGTAGAGAGATGGATCTTCAAATGTCATCTCAGCTCCTGACTTGCTATGTGATCTTACTTATCTATGCCAACTTTGGACCTCAGTTTTTCCACCAGGAAACTGTAAATGAATGGATTAGGTGGGGCAGCCTCAGAAATCCTTTCCATCTCTGAGAATCTGTGATCCACACAACCAATCCAGAACCTGGATAGATGAGAGGAGAATAAGGCTAACTAAAAGCATAAAGTACATGAATGAGTAGGTGGGGAGGGGGATTGGACTTCAAAGGTCCAGTCCTGAGGGCATGAACAGAAAGCTGTACCCTATATTAAACCACTGGATGGAGTTCAGTGAGCCTACTTCTGGGAGTGATGATATAGAATGGAGGCCCAGTTCTCTACTTCAGAGCAAGAGTAGGTTTGTCCAATTTCCTTGTTTCCTACTTCATGGTGAAGAAAAGCTTTTAACTGGTTGCTGAGATAGAGCTGAATGTATTTATAAAGGCACTGACTTACCAAATCAAATTCTCTCATTACTGAGATTTGATCAATGCAAGAAAAGCTGTAAGCATACAAGTAGAGATAGATACAGAGAAAAAGACAGATAGTGAGTTCAAAAGAAGAGAGAGGGAGATAAAGACAGAGAAAGGAAGAGAGAAAGAAAAGAGGAGAAAGAGGAGGAGAGAGGAGAAAAAGAAAGAGAGGAAAATAGGACAGAAAGAGAGAGAAGGAAGCAATATAAAGAGAGAGGGAGGGAGGGAAGGAGAGAGATAAGAAGGGAGGAACAGAGGCTGAGAGAGAAGGAGGGAGAGAGATATAGAGACAGAAAAAGACAGAGACAGAGAAGTATAATCACTTCTTTACACACACACACACACACACACACACACACACACACACACACACACACACACTCTCACAGCCTGCCTTTCAGATAGAGATTCACAAATCTGCTATTTTCTATCCTAGTTGTGTTTGATTGATTCTTTCTTGTTATTAGATGAATATGCTGGAGATATAATAACTAAGTTATGCCTTTGTAAGCTTCCAAAGGTCTGAGGAGGTTCAGGAGCCAGATTGTACATTTCTTCTCAGACAAGACTGGTTGGGAGCAAAGCCCTGATGATCAACCTGAGGGATCAGCCTAGCAATTTATTGAACTAGTCACTGAGATGCTGTTTTCTGCAAGTGAAGGAACAACTTTACTCATTGCTATCATGTCTTATTCTTCATCCTAGCAAAAATATGGAATGGTTTGCCATTTCCTTCTCCAGAAAACTGAATTTAAGTGACTTGTCCAGAGTCACATAGCTAGTGGGGGTCTTCCCGATTCCAATCCTAATGCTCTATCCACTGAACCACCTGGCTGCCTCCCATTAGCTATGCCAAATTCAGAAGTGAACTTGATGGGGTGAATTCTTCATAGCAATCAATTTAAATTTTAGTCTATTTTCCTCAGAGAGCAAGATTTAGAAGGGAAAGTGCACCCTAGTTTGGGACAATGTCTTCTGTTCTTGCTGTATCTTCTCAATAAATATTCCTTCGTAACAGCTAATCGATATTAAATAATTATCAATAATACTGAGGTGTTGTTAACTGGTTAAACTGATAAGGGGCATGAATTGCCAATATCTCTGATACTGTGAAGACATTAACTGGCCCTGGCAATTACTAGCAGAGGGAATACACTGGAACTGAACCAACAATTTTACAAGAACCTCAATGAGTCTTGGGACACTCCCATAACCCTGAGAGGAATACATAACCAGCTGGATTTTAGCAATACAGAATGAAATCATAATGGATTGCCAATGTCCCTTCTTCATAAATGTAAAGGACATATCCATGTAAGTGTCCTTCCTGACCTGTTCTTGAAGCCTTGCCAGCTTGGTAGGACCTTCCCAAGTTTATATTTCACTGGCATAGCTACTGAGAGTCTAGGATCACTACACACCACATAGATGTATGGAAGGAGGATTTTCAAATGATATGATAAAAATATGTGGTAGATTTTTTTTTCAAAGACTTACTAGTCCTAATGCAAATGAGTGTTGCCTTTCTCAAAGCTGTCACAGTTGAAGCTTACTCTAATAATTTACAATTTTTTGTAATTTTACAAATTGTTTTAAAAGCTACAAGAAGAAAATAGAGAAGGAAATAGCAAACCACTCCAGTATCTTTGTCAAGAAAACTCCAAATGGGGTCACAAAAAGTCAGACAAAGCAACAACAAAAGCTGGAAGAGGCCTTTGAAATTAAGTGATTCAGCCCCTTTGTTCTACAAAGGAGATGAAGAATCTAAGATTCGTAAGAGGGGAAGGGACTTACCTAACTAAGATTGTGCTCAATTACAGCAAATCTTCATGCTCTGAAGGTGAATTTGATTTTTGGAAAGTGTCAAATCCAGTGAATAAGTGATCGAACAACCAACAAGCATTTATTAAGTGTCTACAATAAAGCAGGCATTTTGCTAGGTGCTAAGAATATGAGTACAGTAAAGCAATTCCTACTTGTCTGAAGCTTTATAGTTAAATAGGGTATCATGCTAGGTTTGAGGTGTCAAAAACAAACAAAAAAAATCTAAGTATAATCAGCACCAGATTTAAATGTATTTGGAAAATATTTAATAAAATAAACAAAATAACAATAAACTATAAATAGCATTAATGTATGGTTTGAGTTTGACACCACTAGGTTAGTTAATGCTCTCTGGGAAAGAGAAGAGGGGAAAGGGAAATGAGCTGAGGAAGTCAAGTAATGATACTGGCATTCTTGTCCAATTCCTAAACTGGCTCTGAAGTGTTCAATGAGCATTTATTTATTAAGTGCCTACTGTGAGCCGAGTTCTGTACTTGATTAAATAACAATTAATACTTCTGTAAAATGCTTTGCAAACCTTAAATCACTCTCTACATTGTTGTTGGAAGGTATACAAAGTTTAAATAAGACATGGTTTCTCACAGAGCTATCAAACTAGTAAGTAATGACAATGGGGGATACAAATGTATTCTAACTGAAGCCTTTCTTGCTGAAAGGAATGTACAGCTTCCCATGAGGTCAGCTTTAAATAAATACTTCAACATCACTTCTGATATGTCAGCTCTAGTGGGTCATTCAAGCAATGAGCTTTTGATTTCATGTTAGATGGTCCCCTGATCTTGTGTTTTATTTTCTTATCTGATATAAATGATTGTATTAGATTTTATTAGGGGTTTTATGATTACATCATTCCCTGGTCTTTGTCTTCTGATTATTAAAGGAAACATAGCCTGTTAATATTGAGGGCTTGGCTATATTTAAGCTAAATTCAACACTTCCATTTTTAGTAATTCTTGCATCCACATCAATAAGTTTATACAACAAAAATAAAATTACTGCAGCAGAAGGTGTTGGCAAAAATTAGTGTTTGCTGCTGGTGAAGTTGTGGATTGGTCCAACCCTTCTGGGAAGGAACATGAAATTATATCAGAAAAACTACAAAAATGAGTAGACCTTTTGTTCTGATGGCCTCATTAGTACAATTCTACCTTCAAGGAAAAACTTAATAGGGAGGAAGGTAAGAAAGAGTTTTCTGTATATAACCAATGGTCCAGCATTCCAAAATTCTGGATTTACATGGACTAAGTTTAATCTTAAGGTTACTCTCCAAGACTGCACTTGCTCTTATTTGGGTTTATTCCCCCTACCTAATTTCCTCTTTCCACATCCAGGTCTCTATAGAAGTAGGTAAAAGAATATCTATTTTCTGAATAAACATTCAAGACAACAAGGTAACACTGCATAATTATAAGGACCGCACTTGGCCTCAAGAAGAAGAAGAAAAAATATACTTTCCTTTCTTCTTTGCAGAAGTGGGAACTATGGCTTTGAAGCATTATGTTCTGTCAAACCTAGTTAATATATTGGTTGGTTTTTCTAAGCTCCCTTTTCCCCTATTTTTTATAAATTCTTTACTACTAGAGATAGCTCTTTGGGTTGACTGAGAAAGGAAATGATTAAAAAAACAAAAGATTAACAAAAACATAAAAATAAAATAAACTTGGGCCCCCAAAGATCTCAGACCCAAGTTAATATTCTTAACCCATTCAATGAGATGCCAATAAACACTCCTTAAACTCATCATATGGAAATGAAGTTTTCCAAAACCTCCTCATCAAGCTCCTTAGAGCACAACCATGAAAGACATGTATAAAGAATATTGCTGGCAGCCCTATTTGTAACAGAAAAAAATTGTACCAGGTGTCCATTGATTTGAGGAATGGCTAAACAAATTATGGTCTATGAAAGTAATGGAATTTTATTATACTACAAGAAACAATGAATTTGAAAAATACAAATAAAAATGGGGAAATATATGAGGTAATGAAGAGTGAAGAAAGCAAACCCAAAAGAACAATGTCTACATTGACTATGCTACAAAGTAGGAGACAATCACAGCAACAAATTCATGTTATTATACACAAAATAAAGAAGGTCAAAAACAAGGATAATGTTGGTAATACTAAGGTAAAGTCAATAAATACATCTTTTGTTCCAGTGAAAACTATAGGAAAATAATAGAAGTTTAGAGACACATGTACAATCAATTTCAATCTCTTGTGGTTATTTTCCTATTGAATACTCATTTTTCTTATTTTCATTTTATGTTCTTGTTTATATATTTGAAGACCTGAACTTGTCAATGGAAATTAAAATGAAAAGTGTTGGAGGGTGTTTAATTTGTGTTTGAAGAAAAGCAAGAGTTAGATATTGCTTGGGGAAAACTGATGGTCTGGGATCACATACTGCTGAATTGATGTCTGTCTCGCTGGCCTCTTATGAATTGAGAACCAGACATGATACTTCAGCTGCAGTGTGACCGTAGCAGTGAAAAGTGAATGTATCACCTCCTTCCCTCTTGATGGTATCATTAATCATGTGCATTGCATTCTTCCATTAAAAATATGAAAAAAAAATAATGGGAATAATGAACATAAGAAAATACATTTGTTGATGTGGAGGAAGCACCATGTATAGGGAAAAGATTGCTAATACATTTAGAATCAGAATTCCCAGGTTCAGTTCTGTTGCTTTAAGTATAACCTTGCACAAGTCAGTTAAACGTTTAAACTTAGTGCTCTCACTTACATGAACTGATGCTGAGTGAAATGAGCAGGACCAGGAGATCATTGTATACTTCAACACTATACTTCAATTGTATACTTCAATACTATATGATGATCAATTCTGATGGACATGGCAATCTCCAACAATGAGATGAACCAAATCAGTTCCAATTGAGCAGTAATGAACTGAACCAGCCACACCCAGTGAAAAAACTCTAGGAGATGACTATGAACCACTACATAGAATTTCCAATCCCTCTATTTTTGTCTGCCTGTATTTTGGATTTCCTTCACAGGCTAATTGTACACTGTTTCAAAGTCTGATTCTTTTTGTACAGCAAAACAACTGTTTGGACATGTATACATATATTGTATTTAATTTATACTTTAACATATTTAACATGTATTGGTCAACCTGCCATGGGGGGGGGGGGAGGAGGGGAAAAATTGGAACAAAAGGTTTTGCAATTGTCAATGCTGAAAAATTACTTATGCATAAATTTCTTGTAAAAATTAATTAAATTTAAAAAAATAAACTTATTGCTCTCTAAGGGTTTTTCTAGTTCCAACCTATCACAAGCAGATATCCCTATATCCACATGAAACTGAGCACTTCATATTCTGCCTTTATGTGGCTTAGATAGATTGGGAGAAATGAAGAGACCTTCCTTCTATGGCCAAGTCTACACCTTACATGGTTACCAATCTTTCCTTTCCAAAGTTCCTTCATATCTTTTATTTCATTTTACCTTCTCTGTAAAGTTACAAAGACAGGAAATAGCCCCAAACCTAGCTCAAATGATCAAGTGAGTAAGGAAGCTGCTGTCTGAAGAACAGATTAGAACATTAGAACAGTATGGAAAGCCAAAAGACTGAGCAAGAAGATATGATCAAAGGTTCTCAGAATCATAAAATGGGTGTATGTGGAGAACAGACTACTTCACCATATCCTGCATACTAAGCTCCCATTTATTCTTAAGCCTCAAAAGACATTGTTTTAAGAGAATAAAGGGAAGTCCTACATTACACAGCAGGGAGTAGACTTGTGGGACTCATTACTCTAAAAGGTGTTACATTCTTACAATATAAACAGTCTCAGGAAAGGTGTAGATAAATTAGTAGATGACAGAGTCACAGTGACTTTTCCCTAGAGTTTTGTGTAGTGATTTCCCCATATAAATAAATAACTCACATTGCCACTGCCCTGAATAAACCATTTCTCCCCAACAATCCTGTGAGATAAGGAGTGTATATCAAGGGTTATAGGCAAAAGGAGGAAGTATCCAGATCAAACTTCACTTCTTCCAGTCTCTTCCAATTCATCATCATTGGAATGGAAGGGGAAAGGTTATGGGTTATCTGGGAGTAGAGGCTTCCTTTGTCACACACATACCTGCCATAGACTTGGGCTTCCTTTCCTCCACTACAACCTAGGAAAGAAGAGGAAGCTCCTCTGGGAGACACTTTATGGAGACTCCTTCACACCAACCTTGGACCTTCAGTTCTCCTCTTATTATTTTCTTTGTCCTTTGGCCAGCAAAAATTTATCTTCTTTCGCAAGCATTCAAGAGGGGCCCAAGGTAAGCTCTTTCCCTGTCTGGGGAAAATTCACAGAATGCATCAGCAGATGAGAGGTATTTTTGGAAATGAGAACCCAGCGGGGGAAGGAAGGGAATAAATATCTATAGAATACTTACCAAAAGGTAGGGACTGTGCTAAGTGCTTTACAATTATTATATCATTTAATCTTCACAACAACACTAAAAGGTAGGTGCTATTCACATCCCCATTTAAAATTAAGGAAACTGAGGCAGACAGAGGTTAAGTGACCTGCTCAGGAAATGCCTGAGGCCACATTTGAACTCTAGGCTTAGGCCACATAGGACATCACATGGACCTGGAAGTTGTGGCCAAGCACGATGAGACCAAGATGCCAAATTGCATGTAAACCTGGAGAGTACTATGTCAAAAGCATCTCCCTGAGAAAAGCACCAAGTGCCAGATGGGGATACTGAGCCAGCAATGAAACAATAGAGCATCCCATAGAGCAGAGAAAGAAAGAACAAACTGCTAGGGGCTACACATCTAAGGAATGAAGACAAGATGAAAACTAATGAACCACAATCTTCAGAGTCCTAACGTGGAAAAGCAGACCTGGATGTTTCCTTCACTAATACTGTGAGTTATAAAGACTGTGAAGGTCCCCAGAGGAACTAATACTGACTGAGTAACCCAGAGTAGTTCCATAACTTTTTTTACTTTTTATTATTATAAATCTTTTTTATTTATAAAACATATGCATGGGTAATTTTTCAACATTGATCCTTGCAAAACCTTCTGTTCCAAATTTTCCCCTCCCTCCACCCACTAGATGGCAGGTAGTCCAATACATGGTAAGTATGTTAAATCCAATATATGTATACATATTTATACAGTTATCTTGCTGCACAAGAAAAAATTGGATCTAGAATGAAAGAAAAAAACCTGAGAAGGAAAACAAAAATATAAACAAACAATAACAGGAAGAGTGAGAATGCTATGTTGTGGTCCACATATGGGTTTCCCATAGTTTTCTCTCTGGGTGTAGCTGACTCTCTTCATTATTGAACAATTGGAACTGGTTTGAATCATCTCAATGTTGAAGAGAGCCACGTCCATCAGAGTTGCTCATCCTATAGTCTTGTTGTTGCCATGTATGATGATCTCCTGGTTCTGTTCATTTCACTTAGTATCAGTTCATGTAAGTCTCTCTGATATTATTCTACTGGTCGTTTCTTATAGAACAATATTCCATAACACTCATATACTATAATTTATTCAGTCATTCCCGAATTGATGGAAATCCACTCAGTTTCCAGTTTCTAGACATTATAAAAAAGGGCTCCCATAAACATTTTTGCACATGTGGGTCCCTTTCCCTCCTTTAAGATCTCTCTGGGATATAAGCTCAGTAGTAACATGTAGCCCCATAACTTTAAAGGACTGAATTGGTCCCTATTTGAAATGAAAGTGTGTTTAAGTCCTTTCTATTGTCCTTGCGAACTTTAGTACAAGCTTTGTTACTATTTGTTTCTATTTGTTGGTTAGACTATTAATGGGACAGTTAGGTGATTCAATAAATTGTGTGCCATGTATGAAGTCAGAAACACCTGAGTTCAAATTTAGCCTCAGACACTTACTAGTTGACTGATCCTGGGTGAATCACTTAAACCAGTCCAGACCAGGGTCACACCAACTCCTCATGTCAGATATCAAAATAAGCTCCAAACAAATGCCCTAGATACACAAAATCATAAAGAAGAAAGGAAGAAATGACCATTTAGATCTATGAACATGGAAGAATTCATGACTAAGAGACAAGGATCACACAAGATATAAACAATTTTGATTATATAAAATCTAAAAGGTTTTACACAAAGAAACGATAGTTAAAATCAGAAGGGAAACAGGTAAATTTTTGTTTTTTGGCTGTAGAATACTGGAGTTTTTTTTTTTTTATAGGTAGTAGGTAGTTAATCATACAAACAATTAACAATCATATATTAAGTATTCTTAATATATTAATATTGGGTAGGGGGGACATTTTGCCACATCTCATATAGCATATATAATAAAATGGTTTAAATTTATAAGATTTAAGAGGAATTCCTTAGTAAATAAATATTGAAAAGGATATGAACAGGCAGGTTTTAAAAATAATAGCTTTTTCTTTTTCAAAATGCATGCAAAGATTTCAACATTCACCTTTGCAATATCTAGTGTTCCAAATTTTTCTCTCTCCTTGGACAAAGTGTAGGTAGAGATAACTGAGAATTTCTTTGATGCTTGTATATTCCAATGGATCTGTGGTCTCAGACACATGTGCAATGTTTCTCCATTCAACCAGTTTTCTCTCCTATAATATTCTGGGGACATAAATACAAAAACAAGACATCCTTGCCTTCAAATAGCTTACATTATGCAACATGTACAATACATACATACATATATATGTGTATATATATATATAATATATATAAATAATATATATATTTTATATATATATATATATAATACTACAAAATAGAGACTAAGTGATATTTTAGAGGGTAATAATAACTAGGGGAATTAGGAAATGTCTCTTATAGTAGGAACTTTAAATGGATCTTAAGTGAATTAGGGATTCCAAGAGGCAGAGCATTCAAGGCACTGAAACAGCTTATATTATGTCACAGTGCCAGGAGAGGGTACATTGTGTATAGGGGAGTAGCAAATAGACCAATTGAGATGCAATGTAGAGTACACTGTTTAAAGGGGGAGTAATGTGTAAGCTGGAAAGCTGGAAAATTAGGAGAGCAGGAGTATATCTTTGGTTCAATATTCTTCCTGATATGAGGATTCTAGTACAAGTTCAGGGGTACCTTTCTTAAATTGTTTCTGACTTGTACTCTCAGGGAAACCTGGAAAATTTAATTTATCTAGCTAATTTTGCTCCTCTTCAAGATTACATAAAAGTTGTATTTACACAAAAATTAGGATGGACTTATATTCAAGCTGACCTCATTTGAAGTTTTCTTGGGTCTTGGGAAAGCTACTGCAGTGCTTGCTATTTCCTTCAAGTGGAATTGGGGTAGCTAGGTGATGCAGTAGATAGAGCACCAGCCCTGAAGTCAGGAGGACTTGAGTTCAAATGTGACCTCAGACACTTAACACTTTCCTTCTCCAGTTCATTTTATAGGAGAGAAAACTGGTTGAATGGAGAAACATTGCACATGTGTCTGAGACCACAGATCCATTGGAATATACAAGCATCAAAGAAATTCTCAGTTATCTCTACCTACACTTTGTCCAAGGAGAGAGAAAAATTTGGAACACTAGATATTGCAAAGGTGAATGTTGAAATCTTTGCATGCATTTTGAAAAAGAAAAAGCTATTATTTTTAAAACCTGCCTGTTCATATCCTTTTCAATATTTATTTACTAAGGAATTCCTCTTAAATCTTATAAATTTAAACCATTTTATTATATATGCTATATGAGATGTGGCAAAATGTCCCCCCTACCCAATATTAATATATTAAGAATACTTAATATATGATTGTTAATTGTTTGTATGATTAACTACCTACTACCTATAAAAAAAAAAAAACTCCAGTATTCTACAGCCAAAAAACAAAAATTTACCTGTTTCCCTTCTGATTTTAACTATCGTTTCTTTGTGTAAAACCTTTTAGATTTTATATAATCAAAATTGTTTATATCTTGTGTGATCCTTGTCTCTTAGTCATGAATTCTTCCATGTTCATAGATCTAAATGGTCATTTCTTCCTTTCTTCTTTATGATTTTGTGTATCTAGGGCATTTGTTTGGAGCTTATTTTGATATCTGACATGAGGAGTTGGTGTGACCCTGGTCTGGACTGGTTTAAGTGATTCACCCAGGATCAGTCAACTAGTAAGTGTCTGAGGCTAAATTTGAACTCAGGTGTTTCTGACTTCATACATGGCACACAATTTATTGAATCACCTAACTGTCCCATTAATAGTCTAACCAACAAATAGAAACAAATAGTAACAAAGCTTGTACTAAAGTTCGCAAGGACAATAGAAAGGACTTAAACACACTTTCATTTCAAATAGGGACCAATTCAGTCCTTTAAAGTTATGGGGCTACATGTTACTACTGAGCTTATATCCCAGAGAGATCTTAAAGGAGGGAAAGGGACCCACATGTGCAAAAATGTTTATGGGAGCCCTTTTTTATAATGTCTAGAAACTGGAAACTGAGTGGATTTCCATCAATTCGGGAATGACTGAATAAATTATAGTATATGAGTGTTATGGAATATTGTTCTATAAGAAACGACCAGTAGAATAATATCAGAGAGACTTACATGAACTGATACTAAGTGAAATGAACAGAACCAGGAGATCATCATACATGGCAACAACAAGACTATAGGATGAGCAACTCTGATGGACGTGGCTCTCTTCAACATTGAGATGATTCAAACCAGTTCCAATTGTTCAATAATGAAGAGAGTCAGCTACACCCAGAGAGAAAACTATGGGAAACCCATATGTGGACCACAACATAGCATTCTCACTCTTCCTGTTATTGTTTGTTTATATTTTTGTTTTCCTTCTCAGGTTTTTTTCTTTCATTCTAGATCCAATTTTTTCTTGTGCAGCAAGATAACTGTATAAATATGTATACAAAAATAAAAATCTTGACTTGATTCTGCTATCCCTTCAACTTCTGTCCCAATTCTCATCTCACTTGCATGTCATAGCATCACCTCCCTGGTGTCATAGTCCCCTTTGAGAACGAAGGACAAACAATAGTTCTCATCTCCCTTTATAGACAATCTCCTGAGAAGAGTTCTGACATTCAATGCTTCCATTTCCTCACCTACCATTCACTATTTATTTACCTGTTTCCTCAACTATAAAATGGGAATGATAATAATAATAATAATAATGTTGTGAGGATCAAATGAGATGGCATTTGTAAAACACAACATAGGGTGTAATATATACTAGGTATTTAATGTGTCTTTCCTTCCTTCTATGTTCTTTGTCTTGATGATCTTATTTTTTCCTATGGTCTCAATTGTTATCCATACATTGATGACTCCCAGATCTAGATATCAATCCTTAATCTCCCTAAATTCCATTTTGGCCTAATTTACTGAAATCCAACTAAAGATTTCATTAATATCTCAAGATTAGAATTTTTAAAACTGAACTCATGACTAATACCTCTAACTGTGTCCCAATTCCCAATGGCCCTTTTTCTGATGAGGGCAACATAATCTTTCCAGTCATCCTGATTCTTTCCTTTTTTCTCTCCCATACCCTATCCCTACCTCTGATTATTTGCCAAGTCCCTTTCATCCTGTTTTAACATTTTCTGCACCTTTCCCCTTCTCTTCACTCACAACCCTAGTTCACCTGGACTATTGTAACAATCTTGTAATTGGGATCCCTGCCTCTACTCCCTCTACTCCATCCTCCACCCAACTACAGAATTATCTTCTTAAGACACAGGTTTGCGCATTCTCAAAAAACCTTCAGCAGATCCATTTTCCTTAAAGAATAAAACACAAACATCTTTGCCTGGCATTTTAAACCTCCATAATCTGGTTCAAACTTAATTGTAGCAAGTTTATCAAGCATCTCTCTCTTTCCTGGCACAGACCCTTCTCCTTAGGCAAATGAGCCTCTACCGGGAGTAGCTGATTCTGCCCTATAGAAATATTCTTTCCCTAGAAAATAGACCCAGAGTAATTTGAATAATCTCGTTTAATTTCCCTAAAAGAAAGGAAAGAAAAAAGACAAGCAGGAAGAAAGCAGATATATTCCTCCAAAGTCCAACACCCAGTGGGAGGTACTAAGGCATGCGGGAGGCAAATGGCTCTGATGCTAGGGGAAAGAGGAGGCAGATGGTACTGACTCACCACAAGCTGGTCAGGAGTAGAAAATGAAAACTAGTTCAATCTGTCCAAGAAAGAAATACTCCCAAAGAGATCCAAGGTACTTTGGAGTAGGGGAAAGGTATCATGGGGCCCAGGTACTAAAAAATAACTGAGACACTCTAGGCTAGAAGAATGCTTTCATCCATTTATAATTAAAGCTTTCATTTGTTAAAAAAAAATCTGTGTTTTGAGCTTTGTGAAGGTGAGGCCTTATAAGAGAAACTGGTGGATACCTTTGAGTGAGTAGAAGATAGTAATCATATCAGATTTCTATTGAAAGGAGACAACAAATCAGAAAAGAAAGAGATCCACACAAATGCATCTTTCCAACCTTATTGTGCTTGTTCAATTGAATTATTTAGAACAATTTCCCTTCTCTCTATAATCTAATTATACCAGATTTTACTAAGACACTATACTTAACAGACTGTTTTCCACTTCTATAGGAAGTCACCTCTTATACTTGGAATTTGCCTCTTCCTCTTCTCCACCTTTCAGATTCTTTATCTTCCTTCAGAGCTCCTCTTAGCATTTTCTGCACCTTTCCCCTTCTCTTCACTTCAAATGTTAAAATGTTAAAACATCTTCCTTGGAGTCTTCCATGATTCACCCTTTCCAATTTCAGTGCTCTCCTATACTTAACTGTGAACATATTATTCCTCCACATTCCCCCACCCCATAACCAGTTGGTATGTTGAAGACAACTAGAACCAGCTCTGAGAACTAAATGTTAAATTTTCAATGTGAGCACTTCAGAAATTAGCAAAGGATACAAATTAGAACTTGATGGATTGTTTCATTGATTATCTAAAATTAAGCAAGTAATGGAGGAAATTAAACTTAAAAGTGTAATCTGAATGATTTCAGAAAGGCCTGAAGAGACTTAAATGAACTGATGCTAAGTGAAATGAGTAGAACCAAGAGAACATTGTACACAGCAACAAGAAGATTGTATAATGATCAACTCTGATGGATGTGGTTCTTTTCAACAATAGTGGTTCAGTCCAATTTCAATAGTCTTGTGATGGAGAGAGCCATATATATCCAAAAAGAGCACTGTGGGTACTAAATGTGGATCACAACATAGTATTTTCACCTTCTTTGTTGTTTTTGTTTGTTTGTTTGTTTGCTTTTTTTTCCTCTCATTTTTGTTTCTTTTTGATCTGATTTTTCTTGTGTAGCATTACAAATGTGGAAATGTGTATAAAAGAATTGTACATGTTTGACATATATTGAATTGCTTGCTCTCTAGGAGAGGGGGTTGGTGGAATGGAGGGAGAAAATTTTGGAACATAAGGTTGTGCAAGAATGAATGTTGAAAATAAAAAGCTATTATTATGGAGAAAAAAGTGTAACTTGAATGCATTTTTGGAGGTCCAGTTGTTAAACATTTAATAGCATACTTCTACTAAGTAGGGGACTATTTCATTTGTATCTCTATATTATAGAACCCTCTACCCAGTAAGACACATAACAAATGTGAATTTAATTGAACTTATCGGGTCAATTAGGTACCACATCTTCCTTGGAGTCTTCCATGATTCCACCTCACCAATTTTCAGTGCTTTTCTGCACTGGTTTGAGAGAAAAACCCACTACAGAAGCACTCTCTAACTTTTTTAGGGTGTTTTGCACTAGGTTGATAAACTCAGTTTACCAGAGAAAGATTTGATGCTTTGTCCATTAATAAAGATAAAATAAATGACTGCCACTTTCTTTCTGCTTTCCACTTTAGAGTATAGAGCACAGAATAAAGACTCTCTACAACTACCAATACAGTTCTTTTGTAGAGAGATACCCATATTTGTGTCTTATTGTCCTACGGGACTTTGAGTTCCATGAATGCAGAGATCGTGTTTTATCTACACCTGGCACCTACTCCAGAGCTCAGCATGGAGTTCTGCACACAGCAGGCAGTTAAAAAGTGGTTATTTATTTTGTATCTAACATTCCTCACAGAAGCCTCAATTCAGGATTACACCTGTATAAAGCACAAGGGGAAGTTGGAGGAGGGGCTGAAGGCTCACTTCCTCTGGTCTAAGATGAGTCTAACTATGGACTTGGGGAAAAATGCCTCCTTATCTGGCCTTAGAAAAAGATGACTTGATTTTAGCTAGCTCATCTCATTTGGGGCAATGTTTCATAAGGGAGGCATCAGGGAAAGTCGAGTACTCCAGGGGCCCACAAAAGCTTTCATCTTATTCTGATCCAGACTCAGGATCCCTGAGTTCTCCTGCCAGACCAGCTGATGGATCTCAGGAACAAAGTGATTTCACAGAGACAGCTTCAGCCTCCAGAGGTCTGTAATGGGACAGCAGAGTTCCTGTTAGCACCAGGTTGATAACAGCATTCTTGTGATGTGATAGTCTCCCGGCATTAGGCAGAAATGCCAATATGCCTCCAAAAGGGGATCATTTTTCTAATAGTTCCTCATGCTTAATCTGCAGATTTGAGCAGATGGAGCCTCCTGCTTGCAACTGCACCCTGGCTTCATCCCTGTCCTTCAGAATCTTCAAGGATTAGCTTAGGTGACTCCATCTTTATGAAGCCTTCTCTGATTCCTCCCCCCAACTGAAAGTGTCTAACCCACCTCACATTTTCCTGGAAAACTTTGTCTTAGCTCTCCTTCACCTGATCACATTTTACCTAGCATTATACTTCTCTGTATGGACATGTATACACACACACACACACACACACACACACACACACACACATATATTTACCAGATTTATGATTTGATTAATGTAAGGAATTCCTCTGTCCAAATGCTCAGTACCTGCTCTGAAACTTATTAGTCTAGAGCAGGGCTTCTTAAACTTTTTCTACTTGTGACCCCTTTTCACCCAAAAAATGTTTGTGATTCCAGGCATATAAAATATGTTTACAAATCCAACATTTACTGATAAATCATGATTTTGTGCCCCTCGCATTATTGTAAGATCCCATATGGGATCGTGAACACAGGTTAAGAAGCTGGGGACTAGAGTTATCTGGAGGCATACAAACTTAATTGACTTTTCTAGGATCACATGGCCAATACCCACATCTTCCAGTTTCTGAGGTCAACTCTTTATCTACTGCTTCTCATCTATCAATTCTCAAACCTTCCAAAGAGAATTTAAGCTTATTAAAGCAGGGAGGGACAGCTTCAGTTTTTATTTGTCTCTCTAGCTTCTACAGTAGTAAAGGATCTGGTACATAATAAATGTTGGATAAGCATTTGTTGAACTGAATAATCATTGAATAGATGCCTATCTTTCCATGTCACATCCCTCTCTTGATCTTAGTTCTCCCCTCTGGCACCCAGCAGAACAAAACTATCTGTTTCCCAAATCAATCAAGTATTTTATTAGATGCCAACTATTCACTGTGTTAGTTTCTGGGAATAGAAACATAACAAAGAGTGAGACATATCCTGACCTCCAGGAGCTTATATTCTACCCTTTAGGTATTTAACAAGAATGACATGCCCCTTCAGTGTTTTGTGTTCCAATCTAAAAACACCCCCAATTCATTTAACAGATCTATGCAGAGATAAAATCAGGAATTTTTTCACATGTGACAAGCAGGTGATATTATTCAAGAAGGGCATATAAGCAGAGTGATCTGGAAGGAGGAAAATAAAAAGATAAAAGATGGAAAAAATCTGCAGAGATTTTTATTATAAACTTTTTTCTAGAATGATACCATCACATTTGGCAGATAGGTGGCACTAGAGTGACACAGAGCAGTGCTTCTTAAACTTTCCACTCATCTCTTTTTACCCAAGAAATTTGTGGGTGACCCCAGGTATAGGGGTACATAAAACAGGTATACTAATCAAACATTTACTAATAATAAATCACAAAGAAATTTATTTTAAAATAATTCTGTTTAACATAAAATATAAGATATTTATAATTATTAAAATTATTAAAAATGAAAGCAAATTTGCTTGCTAATGAGATGGATTTGCTTATTTATTTTGATATTAAAAAATTAAATACTGGCAAGATATTTGATATCTTTCACTATTGAAAATTTTTTTGCAATTCCCACATTCAGTAAAGCAACTGACAGATTAAGAGATTTTGACATGCAGTAAATCAGAAAGACTTGCATACAACTCCAACCCTAGATAATTGCTACTGTATAATACATCTTTGTTTGCCACAGTTTCCTTAACTTTAAAATGGTAAAAATAACAGCACGTATCTCATAAAGTTGTTGTGAGGATCAAATGAGATAGCTTGTTAAAGTGCTTAACATGATGTTGTTGGTGCAATATAAATGCTTATTCCCTTCTTTCTCTAACATTAAAATCTCGAATGCACTTCTAAAAGGACTGGTAATGTGACTGATAAAAACAAAAGTGAAAAAAAGCAGCTAACTTAGATTGAGTAGACACAAGGGAGACTTGTGTTGGAAGTGACATAGTTTTTAGGGCATTGTGGGATCAGCTTTCAGGATATCTGGAAAAGATCATGCTAAAAATCATAGGGAACATTTTAGGCCTTTTTATTATAACAAAAAAAGTGACAAAGAGAATATCAGTAATTATCAGTTCATTTGCCTACTTTCCCAACATCAATTTTGTGACAAATGACTAAGAATTCAATATGTGAAATACTATAATAAGCAGCAAAGGATAGAAATAGAAAAGTACAGACAGTCCCTACTTTCAAGAAACTTCCTTTCTAATAAGGGGAACAACACATATAGGTTTCAGCCACAACTTAGATGGAAAGATCCAATGGTCCTTAGAGTATAATAGCAATGTATCTTCTTTCAGGACATTTCTATTACTAATACATCTGTTTCTGAGGTTAAACCATTTGTAGATGCCATTGACTTTGTTTTCCCATATTTTCCTCTAGTTGTAGATGCTCAGGATGCAGAAGTAGGTCTCAAGCTTCATCTCTGCATGATTACTCCTGTCCATGATGGCTGAAGGAGCCAGACTGACAACAGGGCTGATGGTCTGCAGGTACTGATACACCTAATCCTCAGTGGCAGCTGGAAGGTAGCTGGTGATGCTTGGGTCAGGAACAGCTGACATCTTCTTTACAAAGTTTACACCCTTGGATGATGGCTTCAAGGACAGGTTTAAAACAAGAGGCAACAGTCTTTTGGATGTTGCTATTCCTAAGGCTCTTGGACTTGGGATCCTGGGCTGTTGCCATGGGAATCTGAAAGGAAGTGGTGATGGACATTTGACCTGCCTGACATGTGCTACCCTGTTATCTTTCCTCAGGGAGATTATTAAGGGCATCCTTGATACTGTTCTGTAAGTAATATTCTCTAGCCATCACAAAATTGACATAAAGATGTAAAAAATAGACCATCACAATGTTTATTGTTTGACAATTTTTTAAGCATTTGGATTTTCTTCTAAGATGGCACTGAAGGTTAAAAAAGGAAATTTTTCTCCCTGTGAGAAAAGTCAAACTGAAGTCCCTGAAGGCCAAGAAGACAGTATTGAAGAGTGTCCATAGTTACAAAAAAGAAAAAAATTCAACTATTCTCTATCCAAGGCATGAGTTTTGCAGGCAGACTAAGTACTCTAAGTGACATTTATGTAGAAAAGCCTCCATTACTAAGCCAAAGTCAGGCTCTCCAAGCATGAAGTAAATTATGAAAAAAGATTAAGAATAACAATACCCTGCTATTTGTTGTGAAACCAACAAGCTTCAGATCAATCAGTCTATAAAGATACTTGTTTTGTTTAGTTCATTTAAATCCTATCAAACTCTCTGTGACCCCTTTTGGGGAGTATTTTTGGCAAAGATACTGGAGTGATTTGCCATTTCCTTCTCTAGCTCATTTTACTGATGAGTAATTGAGGAAAATAGGATTAATTTACTTGCCTGGGGTCACACAGCTAATAAGTGATGAGACTTGAATTCAGGTCTGACTCTAGGCCTGGCATTCTATCACCTTACAACAGAATATCACTGTGACTAAGTACCCTATATTGATCTATCACAGGGAAGAGAAGACCCATTTCCTACTTCCCATGGATCATGGTGTTTGGTTGTTGCCAATAAAATTAGAATTATCTAAACCCTGTCCAAGTAGTCTGTTCCACATATAATAGAATTCTACTGGCAAAAAGCACTTTTGATTCTGTAGAACAAAATACCAAGTAAAGTATTCAACAAAGCATCTCCCACATGCATATCCAAATGATACAAGGTTCCTAGAAAAATATAACGATAACAATAACCTTGCCTATGAATCCTCAGTTCATTAATATTAAAGAAAGGATAAGATAATGAAATATACACTCAGCAAAAGCCTTTGCTGCTGTTATATAGAAGAAATGGTGCAAAAGTCCAAATTGAAGACGAATTTCCTATGGAAGGTGAAGTCTCTAGATGCTCCTATTTATGGCTGCCATTGTGCTGATCGTATCAAGCTCAAAAATATAAATCTACAATCGCTCAAATAGAGTTTAGCAGAAGTATACATATGGGAGGGGGAGAGGAACAAGTGGATGGAATTTACTTAGTGTTCCAAACCAAGATTTGCAGTTGGATTGGCAAACAACATGATCCTGTCCATCAACATAACTGTAAATATCTTATCTTACAGATGAGAAAACTGAGGCAAACAGAGTTTAAATGACTGCCTTGTCATAATAATGGCACTTACCTCCATGGATTGTTGTCAAGATCAAATAAAATAATAATTGTAAATCACTTAATACTATGACTGATACATAGTAAGCACTACACAAACATTAGTTGTTATCATCA
The DNA here is from genome assembly GCF_048593235.1 of Sminthopsis crassicaudata. NCBI lineage: Eukaryota > Metazoa > Chordata > Mammalia > Dasyuromorphia > Dasyuridae > Sminthopsis > Sminthopsis crassicaudata. The sequence continues at coordinate 441,912,438 of NC_133618.1, read as the reverse complement.
TCATCATTATGCATCCTTTGCTCTGAGACCTCCAATAAAGGAAAACCCATTTCCACTCTCAACAGCCCATTCAACTTACGAACAATTTTAATTGTTAGGTTTCCTGGCATTGAGTCTTACTTGGCCTTTCTGTATCTTCTATACCCTGCTCTTGGTTCTGCCCCCAAACAGAAAAACCAAACAGAACCAAACAGAAAAAATACCTCTTCCACCTAGGAGAGTACTTGACCTGGAGTCAGGAAGCCCTGAGTCTCAGACACTAACTAGTCATGTGATCTTATACAAGTCAATTAATCTCTGTTTGCTTCAGTTTGTATAATAATGAAATAATGCTAGTACCTATGCCCTGGAACTGTTGTGAGAATCATATGAAATAATTTTTGTAAAGCACTTTGCACAGAGCCTGGCACATAGAAGGAGATATATAAATGTCTATTCCCTTTTCTTTTTGACCCATCCTTCCCACCAAACTTCCACTTGATAGTCTTTCAAATACTTAAATACTTTAAATACTTAAAATCATTCCCTTTGGAGAAGTGAAATCTGTTCCTGTTGAGCCTATGGATCCTTTGCCTCCAGGCACAGTAGGCTTGACCATTTCACCTTCCGAGAGTGCCTACAAAACAGTGTCCATCCATACACTGATGTGGGAGACTGGAGAACGTGTATCTAATATCCCAGTCACTAACACAGGCAGACAACGTGTGATTTATCAACCAGGAGAAGTAGTAGCATCAGGCTTATTGTTACGGACCCCTAATAAGCAACCTAGTGATAGTCGCCTAGATTTTGACTCCAATGAACAAAATCCAGGAATATATTGGACAGCAGCTGTGACAGCTGACCGACCTATGCTTACTATTTATATAAACGGAATACCATTTGAAGGATTGGTAGACACGGGTGCAGATCGTACAGTTATTAGAGGTGCCAATTGGCCCGGTCACTGGCCAAAGATTAAAGCAGACACCTATATGTCTGGGGTGGGAGGATCAATAGCAGCAGAAGTTAGTGCTAGACCTTTGAGATGGGTATTTGAAGGAGAAACAGGAGCTTTTACTCCTTTTGTGGTTGAAAAAATCCCCATCAATCTGTGGGGAAGAGACATTTTACAGCAGATAGGATTACAAATAAGCACTTCGGCTTTTTAGGCAGGGCTGCTGTTGAAGGCCTACCTGCACTTTCACCAGTTCCTATTCAGTGGAAGACTGATTCACCAGTGTGGGTAGAACAGTGGCCCTTAAGAAGTGATAAAATTCAGGCCTTATTAGACATAGTGCAAGAACAACTTGACCAAGGACACTTGCGGCCTTCTCTAAGTCCTTGGAATTCCCCAGTATTTGTGGTGAAAAAGAAATCTGGAAAATGGAGGATGATAACTGATCTAAGAAGAGTAAATGAACAGATGGAAACTATGGGAACTCTTCAGCCTGGACTTCCATCTCCTACTCAGTTGCCAAGAGAATGGCCTCTATGGGTTATAGACATTAAGGATTGTTTCTATTCTATTCCTCTAGATAAGGAGGATATGAAAAGATTTGCTTTTTCAGTGCCTAGTGTTAATTTGGCTGAGCCTTATAAAAGATATGAATGGACAGTTTTGCCACAGGGAATGAAAAACAGCCCTACTATGTGCCAAATGTATGTTGCAGCTGCTCTTGCTCCAGTAAGAAAAGCCTTTCCAAAAGTAATATTGTTACATTATATGGATGATATTTTGGGATGTGCACCTGAGGAACAAATGTTAGAGGCATGTCTACAAAGGACCATGGAAACATTAAAGTACTACAAACTGCATATAGCTACAGAAAAAATTCAAAGACATGCTCCTTTTCAATATTTAGGATATGAAGTATATCCTAAGGTGCTTACAGTACAAAAACTCTCCTTAAGAACAGAGAAGCTAAACACCTTAAATGACTTCCAGAAATTAATAGGAGATATCCAATGGATGCGTCCAGTGTTAGGCTTGACTACCTGTCAATTGCAACCATTATATGACATTTTAAGGGGAGACAGTGCTTTAAATTCACCACGCCAGCTTACAAAAGAAGCACAAAAGGCTTTGAGAGAAGTTGAACTGGCTTTATCCAATGTGGTTGAAAGAGTCACTCAAAAACCCTTGGAAATATCAGTTTTTGCTACAAAAGAGGCACCCACAGCAGTGCTTCATCAAGGAGACAGAGTGATTGAGTGGGTGAACCTCCCAGCACAACCAGAACAAAGCCTTACACCTTACCCAGTGCTTGTGGCTAGGATTTTATTAAAGGCTATTAAGAGAGTAACACAATTATCTGGAATAAGTCCTGAAAAAATATACACATTCTATACTAACGCACAAATTAATGTATGCTGTGAGACCATCCCAGAATGGCAAATTTTATTGGCCACCGCTCCAAATTTTGCACATGGATCTCCATTAAAGATTACCCGGCTACTACATAATTGGCGATGGATTTTTGAAGAAAAGGTTTCTAAGGTTCCTCTTAAAGGACCAACAATCTTTACAGATGCCTCCAAAGAAAATATTTGTGCCATATACTCTCATGATTTAACGATAAAGAGAGTAATCAGGACTCCTTTTCAATCCACTCAACAGAATGAATTATTTGCTATCATGCTAGCTCTCACTTATTACCCAGGAGACGTAAATATAATTACTGATTCAGCCTATTCAGTAGGTGTAGTACAAAGAATTGCCACAGCCCAAATAAAATTTGCAGCCTCCAATATTTATCAGCTCTTTAAGGAACTTCAAGAGCAAGTGAGAAAACATCCAGGCAAGATTTATATCTTGCATGTCCACTCACATAGTGGACTTCCAGGTCCCATTTTTGATGGAAATTCAAAGGCAGATAGCCTTCTAACCATGTTAGCCAGTAGTCCTTTATTTCAGGAAGCACAAGAATCTCATTCTAAATATCATCAGGCTGCTCGAGCTTTACGTTTACAATTTGGAATCACAAGAGAGGAAGCTAGGAGCATAGTAAAAAGCTGTACAGCTTGTCTTCCTTTCCACGCTCCTACACTCCCTCCAGGGAAGAATCCTCGTGGTTTGAGACCCAATGAAATCTGGCAAATGGATGTGACCCATTATAAATCTTTTGGTCGTCTATCTTTTATTCATGTTGTGGTAGACACCTTTTCAGGATTCACATTTGCAATGCCAGCAGCAAAAGAGACAGCCCGAGTGGTCACTGAATTCCTTATACAGGCTTTTGCAATTATGGGTGTGCCACAAGCAATAAAAACAGACAATGGACCTGCATATACGTCCAAACATTTTACACACTTTTGTGCACAGTATAAGATTTTACATACCACGGGCATACCCTTTAATCCTCAAGGGCAGGCAATAGTAGAGAGAAGAAACAGAGATATTAAGACACTCCTCCAAAAACAAAAGAAAGGGGGAGCCACAGGTAGCCCTAGGGAACTTCTAAATTTAGTTCTCTATACCATTAATTTTCTAATTTTTGACAAAGATGCACTGGCTCCAGCAGACAGGTTTTATAACCCACCAGAAGGGCAGTGTCCAGTGAGAGCATCTCCACTGTCCTTAGATAATCGCCAGGTGATGTGGAGAGATCCAGAAAGTGGTGAATGGAAGGGACCAGATAGGTTAACTGCCTGGGGGAGAGGGTTTGCTTGTATTTCTTCAGCAGGAGAAGGAATCAGATGGGTGCCAACGAGTCATATTCGCCTTCTCCATCAGAGAGAGACAGAAAAAGAGAAAGGCCTCAAAATAATGGAGAAGATCTAAGAAACATCTGACACTGAAAGAGCATGGATAATAAGAAGACTGTTAAAGAACTTTAAAAACCAGCAGGAATCATTGGACTTCCTCACACAAGATGAGACTAATGGACAATGGACTTATGGACATTTATAAATTTTCAATTTATGATTATGTTATATACTTCTAGCATGTGTTACGTTACTATGTTACTATGTGCTTATGTAATTTATGTAATTATCTGTAATACTTCCCATATTGATGGATTTATGTTTCAAGGTCATGACTGTCCTATGTTCTAAATCAAAAGAAAGGGGGAGATGTTAGGATTACTAAGTGAGAACTGAGGTTTTCTGGACAATTACAAGGTGAGAACTCAGGTTGACTTGATAGAGGGGGCAAGCTCATTGGCTGGGGTGGTTCTTCCCAGAAGCCCTTGCATTATCCCACGCCCATTCTCTGGGAGAATAAAAGCGAGGACTCTCAGAGAAAGAAGAGGACTCTGAATTGCATCAGGCTTGACGGGGCTCTCTGCAGGAAGGGAAGTCACTTCTTTGGACAAGAGTTAACAGCAACTGCCTGGAGACAACGGTTCATTACAGGAAGAAGAATCTGTCGGAGAGATTTGAGTAGACACAGCAGATCTCTTCCCAGAGAGTGATCTGGCAGCTTCTAGAGACTACAGCTCGCTACAACTTTAAATACTTAAAATCATTCCCTTTGGGTCTTCCATTTCTACACTAAATACTCCAAGTTCCTTCAACTGATTCTCAAATGATATGGACTAAATGTCTTTCATCATCCTGGATGACCTCTGAATACTCTTCAGCTTCTCAACATTCCTCTGCCTCTATTGTCAGGAAGACCTGATTCAAATTTGACCCCAAACATTTATAAGCTGTGTGACCCTGAGCAAGTCACTTAAAAAAAATGTGCCTCCATTTTGCGGGAGAAGGAAATGACAAACCATTATAATATCTTTGCCAGGAAAACCCCGGATGGGATTATTAATATCTAGACATGTCTGAAAAACAAGCAAACAACTATCTAAATCATTGATAAAAATATTAAATAACATAGGGTCAAGTACAGATCCCTGAGACACCCCCCCTGGAGACCTCCTGCCACAATGACATTGAACTATTAACCATTAATGACATTAACAATTAACATTGAATCATTAATTAGACTCTTTAAGTTAAATGATTCAATGTTAATTGTCATCCAACAGTTCTGATCTATCTAAAAATTGTATTATTAATTATTAAATAAAATTGTATTGTTAATCCTCATCTCTCCATCTTCTCTAGGAATAGTATGAGATGTCTAAAGCTTTGCCAAAATCTAAGCAAACTCTATTTATAATATTCCCCATATTTACTAGCTCAATAACCCTGTCAAAGAGGAAATGACGTTCATCTTGGATAAATTGTTCTTGATGGAACCATGGCTGCCTCATTAACCAATACTTCTCTATCTGACTTTTGGTCAATCACCTCTTATATAATCCATTCTAAAATTTTCCCAGGAATTGAAGGATTACATTCTAGAGACTGTTTCTCTTTCCATTTTTGAAAATCAATATAACATATGTTTTGTTTTTTTCCAATCTGTAGTGGTTCTCCCATCTTCCATGATCTTTCAAACATCATTAACAATAGTTCAGCAGTCACATCTGCCAGTTCTTTCAGGGACAAAGAATGTAGTACATCTGGTCCAGGTGGACTGAATTTACCAAGGGCAGCTAAATGTTCTCCTATTCTCTCCTTCTTTGTTAGTGATTTTCGTTTTGCCATTTGCAACAAAAAGTTCAGTCTCCTTTGCATAAAAAAAACAGAAACAAAATAAAATATAAGCAGCTCTGCCTTTTCTCTGTTATTATTTGTCATCATCTTATTCATTCCAAGAAAAGGTCCTGTCTTTTTTTTTTTTTGGGGGTCCTCCTTTTTCTCCCTATATAATATTTACTATATAGTTAAATGACAACAACAAGCCAAAAAAAAAGTTATTTTTGTAGTTCTTAGTTTCCTTGCCAGCCTTGGTTCATTCTAAATTTTGGAATTCCTCACTCAATTTTTAGAGAACTGCATCATTCTTAGATTCACCTTCTATATCTGGTCTTGCTTCCATGTTTTATCTCTTTATTTTTTTTTAAACTAAGTCCTGAAAGGCCATTCAGCTACAACTGACTTTCAAGATCTTAGGGATATATGATACTATGAAGAGGGAAATTAAGTATTTCCCTTATCAAGAAGCCACCCCTTGTAACATGAAATAACAAAAGCCAAAGAGGCATAAAGTAACTCAGCAAAATCACCTCACACATGAATCTGACAATACATGCAGACACACAGCCATAATCCACACACCCCCACAAAGAAGGGAAATTGGTGCATCCCTTCTTCAGAGATAGTACTAGTCATAATTACATAGAATTTGATTTTGTTATTTTTATTTTTTTCCATCATGCTGCCATACTGACCACTGCAAATGTTGCTTTCCTGATGCTGCTTACTTCACTCTGTATGAGTTCATACAAATTTTCTAACGTTTCTCTTATTCTTCATATTCATCATTTTTACAATGCAATGATATGCCATTTCTGTATTGCAATTTATTTAAGTATTCTCTAATCAATAGGCATCTATTTTTTTCTAATTCTTTGCTATCATAAAAATTAATGAGATTAATATTTTGTACCTATTTGTGTACAACTTTCTATATGTCTTTGACTTCCTTGGATTATATACAGCTTAACAATGAATCAAAGGACATAGTAAATTTTTAGATATAATTCCATGTTTCTCTCAGGAATAATGAGACTAATGTACAGATCCACCACCAATCTAATATTATTGTGCCTGTCTTCCCACAGCTCTTCCAACATTGACTAGTCCCATCTTTTCCATCTTTGCTATTTTGCTAGACCTGAAATATCTCTTTTCTTTTGGTATTAATAATTTGAAATAATCTTCCATATAGCTGTTGATTAGCAATTCCTTTGAAAACCGCTTGTGCATATCTTTTGCTTATCACAGTGGCTGGCATATAATAGGGATTTAATAAATGTTTATTGATTGGTTGATCTACTTTGACCATTTATGGAGGAGTAATTTTTTTACTGAAGGATTTCAGGCCTCAAGGATGGGAAGGATGCTGGCAGCATTGACACAGACACGGAAGGTAGATGGACAAATTAGGTGAAAGGAAAGGTCAAGGAAATAAGTCAATTAGGAGGGACTGTGACTATTATTTGTCAGCCTCATTGTGCTCTGTACATAGCAAGTATGTAATGATTATTCCATATATGTATGAATACAACTACAAATGCAACAGATATTTATTACTACTTGCCTACTGTGTGATTGAGCTGACAAAGGCAAACAGTGAACACAGATTCTCTTTTGAGGAATCTGGCAGCATATAAATGATAGAAAAAGGACAATAGTTCAAAGGCATACTATGGACCTGTGAAAGAGGAATTTGTTGCTAGTGCTTATTATTGTTATTCAGTCATGTTCAATTCATATGGAGTTTTCTTGGCAAAAAAAAAATTTCTCTAGTTCATTTTACAGATGAGAAAACTGAGACAAACAGAATTAAGGAGGAGAAAGAGAAGGAGTTGAAATAGGAAGAGATGGAAGAGGAGGAAGAGAAGGAGAAGGAGAAGGAGGAAGAGAAGAAGTAGAAAGAGGATGGGGAGGATGAGGAGAAGGGAGAAAGAAAAGGGAAGAGAAAGAAGAGAAGGAGGAGAAGGAGGAAGAAGAGGAGGGAGGAGAAGGAATTTTGAATTCCTGAAATTCAGAATTTGAAAGTTGGATTTAAATGTGCACCATCCACCAACCTTTGCCCAAAAGGAATCCCAGACAACAGATTTATCATAAATGATCATCCCAACTTGTGCTTGAAGACCTCAAGGAGGGTAAAACCATCAGTCTTCCCAAGCCCCTCATTGAACTTCAAGATAGTCCTAATTGTCAGGAATTTTTCCATCAATCCAGAAATGACCATTTTGTAACTTTCACTCATTGTTCTGGTGCTGCCTTCTGGGAACAAATATGGCAGATTTAATTATTCTTCCATAGGACAAGCTTCAAGCAATCATGTCTCTCCAAGCTTAACAGTCCCAGCTCCTTCCGCTGATTCTCACACAGCTTAATTCAAGGTGTGCCATCTTGGTTTTTCCTCCTCTGGATGTGCTCCAACTTGCAATATTTTTCTCAAATTCTGGTACACCAAACTGAACATAATTCTCTAAATGAGGCCTAATAAGAACAAGATTCTCACCTCCTTGTTCCTGGAAGCATTCTGTGTAGCTATAAAATAAAGACTTAAAAGCCACAAGTAAAGAATAGTACAGAAGAAAGAACACTAGGTCAGAGATCTGGTGATCCTGGTTCAAATCCCATTTCTGCTAGGTACTACCCATGTGATCTGAGACAAGTCACTTTAACTCCTCTAGGTCCCAATTTCCACGTGTGTAAAATGAGATAATTGGACTTTATAACCTCAAAGATCCCTTCTAGCTCTAAATTTATATAGTCCTAAATTACCAAAAGGACAACTAGGTGGCACAGTGGATAGAGATGCAGGCCTACAGTCAGAAAGGCATATGTTCTTGATGAGTTCAAATCTGGCCTCAGACACTTACTAGTTGTGTGATCCTGGACACATCATTTAATTCTGTTTGCCCTCCCTCTTCTGTTAAATGAACTGGAGAAGAAAATAGTAAATTGTTCTAGTATATTTGTCATACCAAACAAGGTCAAAATGAAAAAAAAAAAAAAAAAGAGGAGCATACTGAAAAATGAACAACTGAACAACAAAGTTATCAAAAGACAAATTCCTTTTAAACATAATGACTTTCTAATTATTACTAAGATCCCTTACCTAGGAGGTGGAAGACCTCCTAGGTAAGTATTGATCCTACCACTTACTAGCTGTGACCTAGAGCATTTCATTTAATTCCTTTGAACATCAGCTTCTTTCTGTACAAACTACATATAATAATAAGTTTTACAAAACATTTTTTAATAATCTATCTCATTTGATCCACATAACAACCTTGGGAAATAAATTATATTACTCCTATTTTACAGACAAGGAAACTAAGGCTGATAAAAATTGAGTGCTTTATTCAGGGTCACATAACTAGTGTCTAAGATAGAATTTGAACTCATGTTTTCCTGACTCTAGATCCAACATTTTATTCATTGTGCCATCCGTTTATCTCTATAGTGTCTTTATTATCTCCATATTACAGCAAAGAAAATCATAACCAATCTCTTGCCTTCCCTATCTTAAGTCCAAGTTAAAATTCTACTTTCTACAAGAGCCTTTACTAATGCTTTTTAATACGCATGCCTTCACTCTGCTGATTGACTCCAATTTATCCATTATAATCTTATTTGTACATAATTGTTTACACATTGCTTCTCCTATTAGACTGTGAGCCCCTTAAAAACAGGGATTGTTTCTAGCATTCTTTGTATCATTATCTCTTAATGTGATGCCTAGCACATAGGAGCTGCTTACCAAATTCTTGATCACCAAAAAATAAAGATAATAATAATTAGCATTTATATAGTGTTTTAAATTTTGTAAAGTATTTTCACACATTGTCTTTGTTAGTCCAAATATTAGTTCCATTTTACAGATGAGGAAACAAAGATTCAAAGAATTTAAGTGTAATGCTCATGATAACACATCTTATTTTTATTCCTCCCATTTAGTAGTATTTTTTCCAAGTATATGTAAAGATAATTTTCAACATTTACTTTTACAAGATTTTGAGTTGCAAATTGTTTTCTCCCTCTCTCCCTCCCTCCTTTTTATCCTTCCCTCCCTTCTATTCTTCCCAAGACAGCAAGCAATCTGATATGCATTATATATGTATTATCATATGAAACGTGTTTTCCTAATAATCACATTTGCTTCGATCTGTATTTAGATGTCATAATTTTTTCTCTGCATATGGATAGCATTTTCCATCATGAATCTTTTGGAATTATCATTATTTCTCCTAAGTTTGTTCACTTCATTCAGTATCAATTCACATGTTTCTAGGGTTTTTCTGAAATCCTCCCTCCACATCATTTCTCTTAGCACAAAAAAATTGCATTACAGTCATATACCACAACTTGTTCAGCCTTCCCCAATTGATGGGCATCTACTCGATTTCCAATTCTCTGCTACCACAAAAGAACTGCTATAAATATTTTCGTACATATAGGTCCTTTTTCTTTTTGATTTTTTCTCTTTTGGTATACTTACCTAATAGTGATATCACTGGATCAAAGGGAATGCAGTTTTATAGCCCTTTGGACAAAATTCCAAATTGGTTTCCAGAATGATTGGATTATTTCACAACTCTATCAACAATGCATTAGGGTTCCAATTTTTCCATATCTTCTCCAACATTTATCATTTTCCTTTTCTATCATATTAGCCAATCCGATAAATATGGAGTGGAACCTCAGAGTTGTTTTAATTTTCATTTCTCTAATCAATAGTGATTTAGAACATTTTTTGATATAACTACAGATAGTTTTAATTTCTTCATCTGAAAACTGCCTGTTCATATCTTTTGACTGTTTATCAATTGAGGGATGACTTATATTCTTATAAATTTGACTCTGTTCTTTATATATTTTAGAAATAAGATTTTTATCAGAAATACTAGCTATAAAAATCATTTCCCAGCTTTTGGCTTTCCTTCTAATCTTGGTTGCAATGGCTTTGTAAAAACTTCTTAATTTGTTGCAACTAAAATTGTCCACTTTTCATTTCATAATATTATCTATCTCTTTGGTCATAAATTCTTCCCTTCTCCATAGATATGGTAAGTAAATTATTCCTTCCTCTCCTATGTTATTTATGGTATCACCCTTTGTGTGTAACTCATGTACCCATTCTGATCTTATCTTGGTATATCGTGTGAGGTGTTGGTCTATGCCTACTTTCTGCCATATTATTTTCTAGTTTTCTCAGCAGTTTTTGTTAGACAGTGAATTCTTATTCCAGAAACTGGAGTCTTTGGGTTTATCAAACAGTAGATTACTATAGTTATTGATTATTCTGTCTTGTGTATTTAATCTGTTCTGCAAGAATCTTACATCTTTTAAGCATATGAAGCAGGATTTGAATTCAGGTGATCTTGACTGCAGATCCAAAACTCTATTTACTGTGCCATCTATTTTAGGGCACATAGGTGGCACAATGGATAGAGCTCAGGGCCTGGAGTCAGGAAGACCCAATTTCAAATCCACGCTGAAACACTTATTAGCTTTGTGATCCTGGGCAAGTAATTTAACTTTGTTCCAGTTGAATGGACATTAGGGTTTGCCCCAATTTCTTTATCTATTAATGAAGGAAATGGTAAACTACTTCAGTTTCTTTGCCAAGAAAACCTCAAATGGGGTTTTAAGAGTTGGACACAACTGAAATGACTCAGCAATTACTATCTATTTTCTCTGTATTTTTAATCTCCTTAGCAATTATAAGAATCAAATTAAATATATATATATATATCAAGATATATAAGATAAATATATTATGTATAATATATATAAGTATATGTAAAAGAATATGCAGTGGTAACCCAGCATTCATAGACTTCAAAATTTGTCAAATTCAGTATTTGATGAATTTTGAGGATAAAAAAGATGCTTCAATTCTTGATGTTTTGGTTGTTGTCTCGGTTGAGCAGTAGTGAAGTCAAATTGGCCAAGCGTACTGCCCACTCCTGCATTTACTGCTACTGTCCTTGGCAGCTCCTCCCCAGCAAAGGTAGTCATTCCCAGGTCTAATAGGTTGTGAAGCCCACAATGCTGAGGTGCAATTCAGTGGGCAGGTCATGGGGCAGTTTCTAATGGACAATATGGTTGCAGTATATAGTCTCCCAGCTCCTAAAACAATAGTACAGGAAGGGGCACAGAGCAGCCCATTTGCTCACCAAGAGGAGAAGCAGCAGGAGCAGGAGTAGTAGCAGGGACTGGCATGAGCAGCAATTATGGGAGCCCATGTAGGCAGCAGCAGGAATGAAGGACTCAGGACTCCTCACAGCTCTGAGTCCTAGCCTGGCTATGCTTCTAAAGTCACTAGATGTCTTAGGGACTGAGCTGTAACATACAAAAAGCATGGATTTATGAAGAAGAGGTACACGGAAGCTTCTCCCCTTTCACTTAAAAATAGATTTTTATTGATATCTTTGATTTTTACATCACTAGATTTCCTTTTATATTATTCTCCTACTCTGGGAATGGGAGAGGGCTATCCCAAAGCACTTTCCTTGATACAAAGAATTAAAGAAAAAAAAAGAAGAAGAAGAAGAAGAAGAAAACCAGAAAGAATATAGAAAGAAACTTAGAAAAAGCTATCAATACACTCAATAAAAATCTGACCTTCTATGCAATATTCTATCTTTATTCAGTTTTTGATACAGTTTGGATCTTGGGGCAAAGTGACTTTCTAACAAGATCTTTCACTTTCAAAGGTCATGATTGTTTTCCATTGGTAATACTCTTATAACAATAATAATTGTAATGTAACTCTACCCTTGAGTCCCTCCCTCCCAATTGGAGAATATGGAGAGTGGACATTAGAGAGCTCCTCTGGTATCCAGAGTAGCTATCTCATTTCTCCCCAGGATGCTCTTCTCTGGATTTCCTCATCCCCTTTCCCTCTTGCTAGTAATACTTTCCATTCTGCTTTTGCTCCCACATCCAGGCGCTACCCCAAGGAAGTTTGGACAGCATGGGGTGGAGGAAGAGTATGAAGGTCTTGGTTCCTCTCAGAAAGTGATTTGGGTCAAGAAGGAGGAGCCTCACTGGGCTGGACTGGTTTATTTCTCTGGAACTGGAAGCCCCACTTGCTCCTTTGGGGAATTGGGTGAAGAAGGATGGTTAGGCTGCACTAGATTTGTACTCCTTATGGGAAATTTTCATTAGATACTCATTGTTTTCTCCACTTGAGTTGCCTTCTAGAACCAATTAATAACTAGTACCTTGGTACTATATAAGCATTATATAAGCACTTTGTATCTACAAAACCCTATGTATCTATTTGCTGCTACTATTTAATCACAACAATCAGAATGGTATAAAAATGGACTGCCTTATAGGTAGATTTTCAATCAGAAGAATCCCTAGCAATCAATGCTGTAGAGAGGATCCTGGATGGAGTTGATTGACACAGGTGCCTCTAATAGTCCTTCACAGTTGTAAAATTCTAAAAATATGTTTGAAAACCAGAAGAAGTCTATCAAGGGAGAAGGGAAGCTAGAAGTTGTAAATTTCTAAAGCCTGTGAGAGGATACTTCCCAGAGACCAAACACACTTACCACATTTGCTAATACCCATTTGTAGCCCTTCTCACCAAAATTGCTCATGGCACATGAAAAGCTGGATGTTTTTTCCACAAATCTTTTTAGCATCCCAGTGATTGGCCGCCGGCAATTATCCAGAATTCTTCACTGTATACCATTCAGACGAGTTTGTCAAAATGAATTTGGAGTCTGAAGTTTATTGCCTTGTTGTGAAGGTTTTATGAGAAAAAGATTAAATCCCAGTCCTGGTGTATGTTTCATTAGGCTTCTGATCCTTAAAGAGCCGCTAATGCAACTCATTATTGAGATGCACTCAATCATCAAGTATTGTGTATTGACGAGAATAATCTGCTCATTATTTCAGAGCAGAGCAGAGCGGAGCTGGAAGTGGGATATTGCTATACCTGCTCCTATAGAAATCCCTGGGACTGGCCTTGTGGCCAGTGGGTGCTTGTGGGTGTCCAGCCCCTGTGGCGTTGGAGCAGACTCTTACCAGTGATTAGAGGCAAATAATCAGCCCAGAGGATTAAGCAAAGGCTCTAAAATGGAAAAACTGGATGGGAACAGAGAACATCAGCACAGACTAGGTCAGTAATACAGTATGGCAGGAGAAGTAAAGGGCACTAGGGAATGATAGTTTGTCTCACATAAAACATCACCCTTTATGTCCATGGCATGCTAGCCATTCTCCCTTTCCCACCCAGTTGCACCTGCATCAGTACCAACGTAGAACACAAGAATCTGCTTTGTGATTTTTAAATTCTTGGGGGGAAAGCACTGGATTTTGTGTTAGAAGACCTAGTTCAAATTCCAGCCCTGTCATTAACTACCAAAGACTCAGTTTACTCATATAAAGAATGGGTAACATTAAAAAAAAAAAAAGAATGTGGTAATTTAGACTAATTAACAATAATTGATCATATAATAAGACATTTGGATAGCATTTGAAGATTTACTTAGTGCTTCACCTCTGTAAATAAGGTACCTATGTGGCACAGGAGATAGAGTATCAAACCTGGAGTCAGGTAAAGTCATCTTCCCAAATTCAAATGCAGCTTCAGATGCTTACTGTGTGATCCTAGACAAGGCAGTTAACGCTGTTAGCCTCAGTTTCCTCATCTGTAAAATGAATTGGAGAAGGAAATAGCAATCCACTCCAGTATCTTTGCCAAAAAAACAAAACAAAAAAAAAAAAAAAATGGGGCCACAAAGTCAGATGTGACTGATTAACAACATCACTTCTATAAATCACCTGTTCCTCACGATAACCCTATGAAGTACATATTAATTATTATTCCCATTTTACAAATGAGGAAATAAGACTGAAAGAAATTAATTGACTTGCCTAGGATTATAAAGCTAGTATCTGAAACTAAATTTGTACTCAGGCCTTCTTAACTCCAAAGACAGCATTCGAATTTCCATGCTGACTGACTAGATAACCCATAATCCTTTTCAGAATTAAAATTGAGGATTTTATTCCTGGAACCTAGAGTTCAACAACATTCTTGTCAATCAATTCCATAGCTAAGATTAAAGCATAGGTCTCTAATTGTACAATGATCTTGGTATTCAATCCTAACTAATGCCCATATACTACTTGCTAGCAACAAAAGGCAAAGTTATCCTTCTCTGATAGCCCCTGAAAAGCATCTTGATTAATGTGGATTTGATTTCTTCCAGGTACTTTTCTAATTGCTGAAAACAACTGGAATTGCTGGTTTAAGACAGCTTGTTTCACAGCTGGAAATCATGGTGGAAGGTGAAGGAGGGGACCTGAAGTGATCCTTACATGAGCAGCCTGGTAACCATGATGCAAATGAGCAGAATCTAAGCTGATGATGAGCTAGTTTGCTCTTGGGAGCAATACTATTGACCATCTTCACTAATGAGTTTTGGGGAGCAGGGTTTGCATTCACTGTCTACTAGGATTTCATTCGCAGCTCACAGCTGGAGATAATAGCCAAGAAAATTGAGGGCAAAAACAACATACATAACCATAGGAAAAATAATTTATTTTTTTTTGTAACTACTCAGAATGATGAGGAGGGGTGAGATAGCTAGGTGACCATGGCAGCTTTCAGATAATGTTTGTATTTTCATTAAATAATTCAGGCAAAAGGAAGTGAGGCTTCAGATCTTATGGAGACCCTCAAAACCTACAGATACATTAGTGAACTGCAACATTTCATTAATGATAATATTAAGTAATAGCTCACTTTTATAAATCACTTTAAGGCTTAGAAAGTACTTTAAATATGTTATCTCATTTGAATGTCCTCACAACACCCCTGATGCTATTATTACTTCAATTTTAGAGATGCTCAGCACCTCCAGTGAATCTGGTTCCCTCCTCCTTGACTTCCCCTTAATATTTTGAGTATTTTCCTTAATAAAGCTGATTTGCTTTCATATTCTCTACTAGACTTTGTGCTTTCTTGTACTGCACTTTTGAATCCTGAATCTCATGGAAATTTCACAAAAGACATCTAGGAGCTAATATTATTATTATTCCCCATTTCACAGAGAGAAAACTCAGAAAGCTTAAATGATTTCTTTTGGGTCTCATATCTATATAGCAACTGTGGCAGGATTTGAACCCAGGTCTTTCTGACTCCAAACTGAGAGCATCTAGCTAGTTGGCTACTCTATGCCCAGGACTCTTAGTCAACTACTCTCTCACTGACTTAGTCAACTTTTATTCAATATGTGGTAGACACTGGAAATACAAAAGCAAGCAAAAAGGGTGCAGCTGGTTGGTGCAGTGGATAGAGCACCAGCCTTGAAGTCAGAAGGACCTGAGTTCAAATTTGATCTCAGACACTTAACACTTCCTAGCTATGTGACCCTGGGCAAGTCACTTAATCCCAATTGCCTCAGCCAAAAAACAAAAAAAGGAAGCAAAAAAATAGTCCCTGCTCTTAAGGAACTTATCTCTTTTTTCTAAAAATAATATTCAAATAATTTCATTTAAATTAATGTTTTATTTATTTAAATATTTAATAATACTTTATTTTTTCCTAATCGCATGTAAAGGCAATTTTTAACATACATTTTTTAAATTTAGAGTTCCAAATTATCTTCCTCCCTCCCTAAGACAATAAACAATTTATTATTGATTATACATGTTCAATCATGCAAAACATTTTTCCACATTAACCATGTTTTGAAAGAAGATGCAGACCCAAAGGGAAAAAAAAAACATGAAAGAAAATACATAAAGTGAAAAATAGCATGTATCAATCTGCATTCACTCTCCATCAATTCTGTTTTTGAAGGTAGATAAAAATTTTTATCATGAGTCCTTTGGAATTGTCTTGATCATTAGATTGCTGAAAATAGTCAACTCATTTATAGTTGATCATTGCACAATATTGCTGTTATTATATATAATGTTCTCCTGATTCTGCTCACCTTACTCTGCATCAGTTCATGTAAGTCTTTTCAGGTTTTCCTGAAAGCATCCTGCTTATTATTTCTTATAGCATAATAATATTCCATTCCATTATAACCACGTATCATAACTTGTTCAGCCATTCCCCAATTGATGGGCAATTCCTCAAATTCCAATTCTCGGCCACCACAAAAAGAGCTGGTATAAATATGTTTGTAGAAATAGGTCCTTTCCCTACACTCCTCTTTTTATCTCTTTGGGATATAGACCTAGTAGTGATATTATAGGTTAAAGTGGCATGCACAATTTTATAGATCTTTGAGCTTAGAGAGGACTTATTTTCTAATGAGGGAAGTCAATACATAAATGGGGAGCTAAAAAAAGGAGTGAGGGGAAAGGAGGTACCCAGGGAGGGAAAGCATGGTGATCAAGTATAGAAAATAAGAGATAGTTGGTTTTCCCCAAAATGGAGGTTTGGGAAGAACTTACTAAGGTTAGAAGGGGCTCACAAGAGCTGATCAGGAGGCAGCCTTTCTCTGAAATGACCCAGCATCACTTGTAATCTTTGTGAACATGACCTCATTCCCCAACTAGACTATAAGTTCTAGTTCTGGCCACCATTTGCTAATAATTAGAGCAGTCCAAAAATGGGTTGGGCCACCTTCTGAGATAATGAACTCTCCAATACTGGAGATACTCAAGCAGAGATTGCATGACCTCCTATCAAACTAGGAGATTCAGATGGAAATTAAACCTTGCTCTCCTTCAGGACAGGGATTAGGTCTTCTACCTATGTATACCAGGAGAGCAGTATAGGACCTTATCCCAAAATGCTCTCCAATAAATGTTTCTGGGAGATAGTAATAAGGAAATCAGGGAATATTGGAAATGTAAGAATCATTTACTAAGTCCCTGCTATGTGCATAGGCTTTATGCTGGTCAAGATGTAAAATTTAGTAAAAATACAATCCATCTGCCTAAAGAATTCTTAGTTTAGTGGAGGGTGAGACACATAGCACCTGTAACTCTGATTCACAGTATTGAATAAGTCCATCAAAAAAGTATGAAGTATTTTGTTTGATATGAGGAGGAAAGTCATCAATCAAGGGAAAAACAAAAAGAAAGACCACAAAGGAGAAGTCAATCAAACAGGGATATAAAGAATTTAGGTTGTTCAATGTGGTGATTCAAGACAGTTCCAATAGACTTGGGATGGAAAATGCCATCTGCAATCCAGAGAGAGAACTATGGAAACTGAATGTGGATTGAAGCATAATATTTTCACCTTCTGTTGTTGTTTGTTTGCTTTGCTTGTTTTTTTCTTCCTTATGGTTTTTTCCCTCTTTGAATTGTCCGGACTAGCTCTCTGAAGGACCTTGGGATCAGCCCAAGTCCTTGGTCTTAGTGGAGGAGTGAAGGAGGCAAGAGATTCACAAGAATGGATCATCAAAGATGGAGTATGGAGTCTGGAATCTAGGGTCTTGAGTCTTCTCTGTGTCTGTGACTGTGATTCTTCTGTGTCTGTATCTGAGAGACTCTTCTGTGTCTGTGGGTGAGAGATTTGTTCCCAGTCCTCCCAGTCCTTAAATACTTCAGTATGATTATATCACTACAGCAACTGAGCATATACAACCATTACATCACCATATCACATTAAGTATATGTTTAGAGAACCATTATCTCACACTGAGTAAGTGCTTAACTATAAGCACCCTACTGTCCTTGATTCAAGTATACCTTTTCAGAGTTCCCGCTCTCTATGGCTTTTGATTTGATTTTTTTTACATAACATGACAAATATGGAAATATGTTTAAAAGAATTGCACATATTTAACCTGCTTCAGATGGGGAAAAAATAAGGGAGGGAGAAAATTTTGGAACACAAAATTCTACAAAAATGAATGGTGAAAACTAGTTTTACATGTATTTGGAAAAATAAACTACTATTTTAAAAACAGAATTTAAATTGTTGTTCATGTCTGATTCTGTGACTTTATTTGGGGTTTCTTGGCAGGAATACTGGAATGGTTTGCCATTTTCTTCTCCAGCTTATTTTATCAATGCGGAAATTAAGTCAAGCAGGGTTAAATTAACTATCTAAGGTCACACAGGTACTAAGTATCTAAGGCCAGATTTTAATTCAGATCCTCCCAACTCCATGAATGGCACTCCATCCATTACACTATCTACCTTCCCTACTCAAGGTCACATAGCTAGTAAGTGTCTGAGGCTCAATTTTAGCTCAGGTCTTCCTGACTCTAAGCCTGCCACTGTATTTATATAATGAACAGTAAGTATTAAACAAAAGAAAAGGTAAAAGGAAGGTGTTCTAGTCATAAGAAACAGTGTGAGCTAAAGCATGGGGACAGGCCAGTTTAGTTCATAGAACAGAAACCAATTTGGCTGCAATGCAAAGTGCATGGCAAGGAATAGCATTAAATAAATACAAGAAGGCTGGATGTTGCCGGACTGTGGACACCCTTAAATGCCAATCAGAAGCATTCAAACTTTACTTAATAGGCAATAGGAAGCCATCAAAGATCAGTGAACAAGTGTTATGGCCAGGTCTATGAATCAGAAAGATTATATTGCTATATGATATGTATAAAAGAAAAATTGGAAAGAGAAGGTAGGGGAGATGGTAATGAACTAAGAGGGAATTAGAGATCATTCAGTCTAACTACCTCATTTTCAAGGAGACAAAAATTGAATCCCAAAAAGGGAAAATGACTTGTTCAAAGTCACACAATTAACAAGTAGTATGGTCATCTATGCAACTCAAATAAATCTGCCTTCCCACCTGGCTTGTGCTGCTGAGAGTTCTGGTGCCCACGAGAAAGACTCAGGGAGACTAGGAGGTATCAACAAAAATAGATGAGAGTTTTCTATTACCTGTGAGATTTTGAGTGGTGCATGAATTACTCCTTAGGATAGCAAGATCACATTGGGCAGGAAAAATAGTATAGAGTTTGGGGTCAATGGTGCGGTTCCTTCCATTTCTAAAGTTGGAGTCAAAAGCCAGGGGTTGGAGTCCTACTCTACCACTATTAGCAATGTAACCTTAAAAGAATCACTTCATTCCACTGAGTCTCCATTTCCTTATCCCTAAAATAGAAATTATTATCCTCGCTGTATTCTGATGGAAGTGGAAATCTTCAACATAAAGAAGATCCAACTCACTTACAGTTGATCAATGATGGACAGAAATAATTACACCCAGAGAAGGAACACTGCGAAGTGAATGTAAATTGTTAGCACTACTGTCTATCTACCCAGGTTACTTATACCTTCAGAAGCTAATAATTAATGTGCAACAAGAAAATGGTATTTACACACATATATTGTATCTAGGTTATATTGTAACACATGTAAAATGTATGGGATTACCTGTCATCAGGGGGAGGGAGTGGAGAGAGGGAGGGGATAATTTGGAAAAATGAATAAAAAAATAAAATAAAATATAAAAAAAAAAAAAGAAGAAATTATTATCCTCGCTTTGGCTCAACAAACTATTATTATGAGAAACAAATGAGATAATGCATATGGTAAACATTTGTAAATTTTAAAGCAGCATATACAAATGAAGGACAGTCAGTATGAGGCGGTGAGCTCTCCAACACTAGAGACTGTCAAGCTTGATCCAAAATGATAGAACTAGAAGAGATCTTGGAGGTCATCTATTCTCAATCCTATGGTTTTATAGATTAGAAAACTAAGATCCAGAGGGGTCTAGGGGTTTGATCAAAGTCTCATAAAAGAGAAGCAAAGAGGCTATAACTAGAACCCAAAACCTTGATTCATAGTTTTGTTTAATTTCCAGTGTACAAAACTGCCTCCCTAGAATTTTCTCCTTCATTGACAGATTATTGGATCACACTTATATAGAACTTTACATTCATTACTTCATTTGATCAAATCACTTTGCTCCATATATAGTACAAGTATTTTTATCTCTACTTTACAAATAAATAAGCTGACCAAAACTGTAACTAGGACTTTTGACAACCAGGACAATTTAGTTGAGTATAGAATTAAAAGGGAGGAAATTCTGAAATGTCATTCCATGATTGGGAGATACCAAGAAACCAAGACTTAAGAATGAAGACATTTAAGATAACAGGTTTATGCTGGAAAGCCCAAAGAGATAGGATAGGGAGGCATGCCATAGGAAGTCAATGCACTTCCCTCAATTATTCTTGCTAACTTAGTCTTGAGCTCACATATTTATACTGTCAACGAGGTAAAAGTGTTATTACCACATTTTAATTTAAGTGCTCTAGGACAAAACCCCAGTGGCCCTGCCCTAATTATGACTTTGAGGTTTTAAAAGAGGAATTAACTTGACCAAAGTCATACAATAGAAAAGAAATTCAAATTCTGGCTCTTAATAAAAAAAATAATAATAAGTTTTCTTGATACTTTTGATTTTTATATTATAGTCATTTCTGGAACCCATAGAAAAATAGCAAATAAAATAACCAATACAAATACTATATTTGACAAAGTAAACAATATTCCACCTTAGTAATCCCTGTCTCTCTGCCAAGAAAAGCAAGAAATGTCAAGTATGAACTATTCAATAACCATTTTTTTAAAATTTCAAATCACTAATAGTAAGAAAAAAGCAAATTAAAACAACCCTAAGGTTTCACCTCATACCCATTAGATTGGCATAGATTATAAAAAATTAAAATGGTAAATGTTGGAGAGGATGTGAAAAGAGGGACATGTCAGCACTATATCAATAGCTCCAACCATTCTGGAATAAAACTATTTGGAAAGATACTAGAAAATCCACTTAACTATATACAACCTTTGACCTAGCAATATCATTACTAGGCATTTATAACCCCAAATAAATCAAAGGTTTCCATTTTTGTGGTGGCAAAAAAACAACAGCAAAGTTTGAGTGTTTGTTAATTGGGGAATGATGTGGTGAATAGGGTGGTAGAACTGGAGCTCTAGATGACTTCGATTCAAAACCAATCTGAGATCCCTATTGGCTTTATGATCCTAGGCAAGTGTCTTAATGGCTTCCTGCCTCAATTTCCCTGCTTGTAAAATGGGGATGATAATGGCACGTCTCTCTCATGATTGTTAGTGGGATAAAATAATATAAAATTTGTAACCAGTTTCCTTTTTTGTGTTATTTACTCCTATTCAATCATAAGATACTGGAAAGGAAGAACTGTCTTTATTCTTCTTATTTGTATCACTAGTGCTTTTCATTTTGTCTCAAGAAGAGAAAATAACAAAAGCTTGATATGATAATAGAGTACAAGTGCCTTCATCATGTATCTACTCACAAAGAATTACATATATTAAAAAAAAAAAAAAGAAAACCTCAACTAAGTTTCTTAATAAATGTTTACTGAAGTGAGTAGAATTCTTTGTAAAACTTAAAGTGCCATATAAATGCTAATTGCTTTTAATATTATTGCACATAAGGAGACGTGCAATAATATGAAAAATTCAGAGAAATAAAGATTTGTATGAACTGATCCAAAGTTAAATAAGCAAAAGCAGGGGGGAAATTTGCATCTCGATCACAAAAATGAAAAGAAAAACAACCTTAAAATACTTCATCACTCTGGTCAGTGTAATAATCAATCAACCATTCTAAAATCAGAGAACTGAAGGTGACATATGAAGGCAACAAGTATTTTTTGTTTTATTATGTTCCAGATACCATGCTAAGCACTGAGGAAATAAATACAATAAAAAAGAAACCAAAAGTCCCTACCCTTAAGTACTTAAATTCTAATGGGGAAGTTGAAATGAAAGGCAGAGATCCTCACACAGAGTCATGGCAGCAAAGTCCATATAGTCAGAAACACAGCCATAAAAGAATGAAACATGATCTGCCATCCCCCAAATGGAGACTTTTTCCCTCCAGGAACTACTCACCAATGGGAGAAGGGAGTCAATATGGCAGAGGGATGTTCCAGGGTAGATGTTTAAGAAAGGTCCAGAATGAGAGAGCAGCTGATACTGTGAAACAAAGTCCATACAGTGAGAAACACAACTTAGAGTAAAATGAAGCATGACTGGGCTGGTCCCTTAGATGGAACTCCCCAAATGGGAGAGAGTTCAGTATGGCAGACATCAGGTAGCCCTCATCAGAGAGGTGGTGGACTCTGGGTGTGGAATGAAGCATATATTTCCAGATGTAGTCAGTGGGTTTATTTGTTTTGCCTAAATATCTCTTTATTATCAGGGAGGGTTCTATTTGATAAAGGTGCCACTGATGAATGGGTCAATAAAGCATGTTGTTGTTTCTTTACCATACTTTCTGACTCCAAATCCAAGGCACACTACACCAGAGCTGCTTCTCTGCCTATACTCTGGGTAATGGGTATGCTTCTTTCCCAGGAAGGCCCACATTTCAGAGACCACATGAAAAATTCCTTTTTCATTTTGTCTCAAGGAGAAGAGAAAATAACAGAAGCTTGACATGGTAATAGAGTACAAGTGCCTTCATCATGTATCTAATCACAAAGAATTACATATATTAAAAAAAAAAAAAAAAAAAGAGCCTCAACTAATGCACTTTTTGCTTTGCCTTTCCCAGGCAGACTATTTTATAGCTCCCATGGATAAACAGGCTGTCATCTCCCACCCTCCTTGTCCATCAATTGAGGCAGCTTCTGGAAGATATAAAGCAGCTGATTCAAGCCCCTTCAGCTGCTGATGCCTAATTATACAAGCCAAACAAAGCCAGCCTGTTTCAGGATGGGGGATGGAGAAGGGTGGCCAAAAAGTGGGAGAGAAAATCAGTCCCCTTCCAGACATGGAGAGCCCCAACTTGCTTCTTCTCCCCAAGAATGAATCAGGGGGCTGATTTCACAGACCTATTTACTTCTCTCTTCATAATGTGCCTGTTTATATGCAGTAAAACTGTCAGGCACAAGTCAAGAACGATAGCTGAAGAGAAAACTGTTATTTAAGGGGCCGGCATCATTGGAGACACTGGGGTGTCAGTGTGTATTCTAAGTGGTTCTCTGGCAATCTGTTTTGTATCTATTTCCTTTTCTCCTACCATCTCCCAGTCTGGTGGGCTTAATTTTCCAGCCAAGAAAAGGGCAGCTATTCTCTGATTAAGAGAAGGGAGGGTCAGCTTCCGGAAACACCTCTGTCCCCAGGATATTGAGACACAGACATCTTTTACAACATTCTGTAGGTGACAAGGAAGCAAACTGGTAAATAGTGAAAGGAGCTATAATATTAGAGGAGGCAAAGAGACAAAATTTCAGTCCAGGAAGGGATCTCTGAGACCATCAGATCGATTTTTCAGATGAGGCCCAAATAGAAGGGATGCCTGGAGTCCCATAGGTCAAATCAGTCTAAAAATCATCTTTCCAGACTTCTGATTAAGAACTGTTTTATCATATCAGTAACATTATTACATATAAGGAAATCAGGACCCAATAGCTCAATATTAATAATAAATAGGAAAATTACTTATTTTATATCTGTGAGGCATTTAAGGCATAAATGGAACAAATCAATTAAATTCAATGAGCATTTATTAAGCTCCTCCTACATGCCAGGCATTGTGTAGGCACCGGAGATATAGACAACAACCAAATATCCCCTACCCAAAAGGAATTTACATTTTATAAAGAGAAAGCAAAATGTACATTTATAAACAAATATAGAATATATAACAAGGGAAATGCAAAGTAATCTAGGAACAGGTTAGGGACAATGACTGAAGAAAATCAGAAAAGGTTTCCAATAAGAAATGGTATTTGAACTAAGCCTTGAAGAGAGCTAGAGATTCCTCAAAGATGAGGTGAGGAGAGTCTCAGGAAGGTATCATCCTCCTAAAAGATGCAGAGACAGAAAAGAGCAGTATTGATTCCCCAAAAGCCAGGTGGCAACTGAGGCACAGACTGTCTAGAACCCTGCACCTAGATTCAGAAAGATCCAAATTCAAATTTGGTCTCTGATACTAGCTGTATGACGCTGGGCAAGTCCCTTAATCTCTTCCTCAGTTTCCTCAACTTAAAAATAAAGATAATAATTATCCCTTCCTCCCCATCTTGTGAGGATCAAATGAGATATTTGTAAAGTGATTATTAGCATCTGGAGGGCACTTAATAAATACTTATTTCCTTTCTTCCTTCTGGATCTATTCCAGTATCCATCTTTGTGTAAGGTAGGCAGAGGATAGCGGAGTCCATCCCATTCCAATCAAATGCTTCCCAAAGAACCAACCATTCATTCCCACCCAAATTAAACTAACAAGATCCCTAATAATTTTGTTGTTATTCAGTCATTCCAGTTAGGTCCAACTCTTTCTGAGACTATATTTGAACTCAAATCTTGAGTACAACTCAATCCACTGCATCAATTAGCTTCCTTTCTTAGTAAGATATCCCTTTGTAGAAGCAAATTGATATGAATTGGTTGCTTGATATTGGGAAAATATTAACAATAAAATAATATTGAGAAATACACTAGAAGGAAGCTTATGAAGCAGCTAAGTAGCCTAGTGGATAGAGTGCTGGAACCAGGAAGACTGAAGTTGACAATGCACATAATTCTTCTCAATTTTAAAATGAAAATAATAATAGCACCTACATCTCAGGGCAATTGTGAGAATCAAATGAAAAGGTATGTTGAAGCACTTTGCCCAGGGCCTAGTTATATGGTAGGTGATTAAGAAACACTTGTTTCCTTCCTTTGTGAGCAAAATTATTAGAAACTACCCCTAGATCCTCACAAGGTTACCCCCTGGAAATCTGAGAGGAGAGAAAAAAATCAGATATCTTCTGGGGACCTGACCTTCCAGTGCTAATTGGAGTTGAGAGTAAATCCAGAGAATAAACTGGATTTGTATCTACAGAGCTAAATACTATGCCCTCCTTATACATACTTATTCCATGACTATGTCAAGGATTTGTAATTTCTTAAGATGCAACTGCTCCCTCCTCAAGATATATCTCAACCTTTCCACATATTACAGAACCCTTCTTTTAATTTTTTAAAATTTATTTCATTAAATTTTTCCCAATTGCATGTAAAAAAATTTAACATTCCAAAAGTAGAAAAAGTGTTTCAATCTGCACTCTGAGTTTATCAGTTCTCTTTCTGGAGGTAGATAGCATTTTTTATCATGGGACCTTGGGAATTATCTTGGATCATTATCTTGATCAAAGTAGATAAGTTTTTCACAACTGATCGCTTTTACTTGCTCTAGCTTTTATTGTATACAATATTATTCAGGTTCTGCTCATTTCATTTTCCATGAGTTCATGTATATTTTTCCAGATTTTTCTGAAAGCATCCTGCTTCTCATTTCTTAGAGAACAATAGTACTCTATCACAATCATCTATCACAACTTGTTCAGCCATTCCCCAGTTGATGAGCATACTCTCAATTTCAATTCTTTATCACCACAAAAAGACTAGCCTGTAAATATTTTTGTATAAATAGGTCCTTTCCTTAAGGGACCTTTTTTTAATATTTTAATAGTTTTTATTTACCAGATATAAGCATGGATAATTTTACAACATTGACAAATGCCAAACCTTTTGTTCTAATTTTCCCCCTCCTCCCTCCACCCCATATGGCAGGTTGACCAATACATGTTAAATATGTTAGAGTATAAATTAAATACAATATATGTATACATGTCCAAATAGTCGTTTTGCTGTACAAAAAGAATTGAACTTTGAAATAGTGTACTATTAGCCTGTGAAGGAAATCCAAAATGCAGGCAGACAGAAATAGAGGGATTGGGAATTCTATGTAGTTGTTCACAATCATCTCCTAGAGTTATTTTGCTGGGTGCAGTTGGTTCAGTTCATTACTGCTCTATTGGAACTGATTTGATTTGGTTCATCTCACCATTGAAAATGGTCACATTCATCAGAATTGATCATCATATAGTATTGTTATTGAAATATACAACAATTTCCTGGTCCTGCTCATTTCACTCAGCATCAGTTCATGCAAGTCTCTCCAGGCCTTTCTGAAATCATCCTATTGGTCATTTCTTACAGAACAATAATATTCCATAATATTCATATACCACAATTTATTCAGCCAATCTCTAATAGATGAGCATCCACATAGTTTCCAGTTTCTGGACACCACAAAGAGGCTGCCACAAACATTCTTGCACATACAGATCCCTTTCCCTTCTTTAAGATCTCTTTGGGATACAAACCCAGTAACAACACTGCTGGGTCAAAGGGTATACACAATTTGATAACTTTTTGAGCATAATTCCAAATTGCTCTCCAGAATGGCTGGATGCATTCACAGTTCCATCAACAATGTATCAGTGTCCCAGTTTTCCCACATCTCCTCCAACATTCATTATCTTTCCCTGTCATTCTAGCCAATCTGACAGGTGTGTAGTGGTATCTCACAGTTGTCCTAATTTGCATTTCTCTGATTAATAATGACTTGGAGCATCTTTTCATATGACTGGAAATAGTTTCAATTTCTTCATCTGAGAATTGTCTGCTCATATCTTTTGACCATTTATCAATTGGAGATTGGCTTGATTTCTTATAAATTAGAGTCAGTTCTCTGTATATTTTGGAAATGAGGCCTTTATCTGAACCTTTGACTGTACAAATGTTTTCCCAGTTTATTGTTTCCTTCTAATCTTATCTTCATTAGTTTTGTTTGTACAAAAACTTTTCAATTTGATATAATCAAAATTTTCTACTTTGTGATCAGTAATGATCTCTAGTTCTTCTTTGAACATGAATTCATTACTCTTCCACAGGTCTGAGAGGTAAACTATCCTATGTTCCTCTAATTTATTTATAGTCTCATTCTTTATTCCTAGGTCCTGAACCCATCTTGACCTGACCTTGGTGTACAGTGTAAAGTGTGGGTCAATGCCTAGTTTCTGCCATATTAATTTCCAATTTTCCCAGCAATTTTTGTCAAACATCGAGTTCTTATCCCAAAGGCTGGGGTCCTTGTGTTTGTCGAACACTAGGTTGTTAGAGTTATTAATTATTTTGTCCTTTGGACCTAACCTATTCCACTGATCAACTAGTCTATTTCTTAGCCAATACCAAATAGTTTTGGTAACCGCTGCTTTATAATATAATTTTAGATCTTGTACAGCTAGGCCATCTTCATTTGATTTTTTTTTCATTAATTCTCTTGAAATTCTTGACCTTTTGTTTTTCCATATGAACTTTATTGTTATTTTTTCTAGGTCATTAAAATAATTTTTGGGGAGTCTGATTGGTATAGCACAAAATAAATAGATTAGTTTAGGTAGTATTGTCATCTTTATTATATTTGCTCACCCTATCCAAGAGCATTTAATATTTTTCCAATTGGTTAGATCAGACTTAATTTGTGTGGAAAGTATTTTGTAGTTTTGCTTATAATTTCTGATTTTCCCTTGACAGATAGATTCTTAAATATTTATACTATCAGTAGTTACTTAGGGGACCTTTTTTCATGAGTCCCTTTAGTCAAATAATTTATCACCAAGTAACTGACCTACTAGTTACTCCAGCTTAGTTTGGTTGGTCTTCAGATGTCAGACAAAATTCATCCCTGGACCAGTTCTCAAAGCCTTTCAAACTTGTTCAGATGTACCTGAACCTGCAAACGACTGGCCTAAACGTCAAGAGTCCAGAGTCACTTCTACATTATGGTAAAGTTTCAGAAGAAAACATAGTATTAGATCATAGATTTAGAATGGAAGGAACATTAGAGCTCTTTTAATAACTACATTCTAGCCTATGCCTTTCTGAAATTAGGAAAGGTGACAGGATCTGACAAAGATCACATAGTAACATAGTAGAATTTGAATCCAGGTCCCCTGATTCTAATTTGACTCTTTTTCAAATAAAATGATATTTGAAAAAGAACTTAACATAGTGCTTGATACATAGTAGGTACTTAATAAATCTTGTTCTCTTCCCTTCCCACCCCAGCAATGGAATACCTACTACATGAAAGGCAACTCAAACACACTTATTAAATTGAAATTTTAATATTATTTGGGTCTTAGTGCTTTATATAGATGTGGGAGGAATCTATTCTTGGCATGGGGGAGGAGAGAGGCATTTGACAAGCCTTTATTAAGCACCTACCTACTATGTACCAAGAATTCTGCTAGGTATGTGGGAATACAAAGACACAAATAAAAAAGTGGCAAGATTATGTGCCATTAGCAAGAAACAATATGTACACAGAGTATGAGCAAAGGTACATAAAAGGGAAAGGCAGGATAAGAGCTGAATGTTGACTCTACATGTAAACCCTCTTCTGGGTTCAATCATCCAACTTCCATTGGAATTGGCAGGCTGGGTCAACAGAGTGGCTTACTACTTCTCCCTCACTGAATTCTAGGGAAAACCTTGAGGACACAAACCTTTCCAGTGTGATTTCCATTAATTATCTATCAGTAGCTTGAATTATTTTTAGAAAAGGATATGTACAGAGGAGGATAGAATGAAAAAAAGGTACAAATATAATCTCCCTCACTCTACTCCTGTCCCAATAATGTGAATGTATTCTCATCTTTGCACACATCAGTTCCATGGGGAAGGTTCATTCAAATAAAAAGCACCCAGATACACATGTAGAGGATACATATAGCAAAGAGGCAGCTCACACAATCACATGGAGTTCTTTTCTCCTCTTGTAGATTCCTTCTGAAGTTCCACTTAAGTGTAGCTCTTGGCTGAGCGTCAAGAGTCAGTTCTTTTACAGGGTCCTTAACTGGCCATTTTCTTTGTCATAAAGGGTCATCTCTCTCATGTGGCCACAATCCTCAAAGAAATGTCTTTTTATAACCATCTGTAGCTGCTTCCTCTGTCATTTTTTCCATCATGTTCAAATCTTCATGATCCTATGTGGGTTTCTTGGAGTGATACTGAAGTGCTTTGCCATTTCCTACTTCAGCTCATTTTACAGAAGAAGAAACTGAGGGAGTTTAATGACTTATCTGAGATTATACAGCCAGTAAATATCTCAGGAAGATGGATCCTCCCAATTCTAGGCACTCTATCTACTATGCCTCCTAGCTACCCTTGTCATTGATTGCTATAGCTCCAAAGGTCACTTCTACTGGTCCCTCAAGTTTTGCCAGAATATTTTGAGTGGGTCCTTCCTCTGCCCTATTTATGTTTACCCCATATTATGTGTGTTATGTAAAAGTCATTCCTTCATCATAAGCTACCACATTCTTAAGGCTAAGACTTAACACAAAGCCCTAACAATAGTAGGCACTTGATAAATGTTTGTTGAATTAAATTGTTTTGAGTCATCTACAAAGACAAAGATGCCATCTATTCATTTAGCTGATATATGTTGAGGACCTACTCTATATAACAACACATTTGCTGACATGATCCCTGCTCTCAAAAGGACTTGCAAATCTGATCAGGAAGACAACACACACACACACATACACACACACACACACACACACACACAAATGCACACACACACACACACACACACACACACATACACATACACACACATATATACACACACACCTCACATCTGCAAATCTACTCAAGAAGGATTCCAGGGCAACAACCAAGGGTGTGATGGTGTGATGCTGACACATTGCCCAAATGTGGAAAGCAGTGCATTTGCAGAGAGCTGAGTTCATCTTCAAAATGGTGACAGACCTTGCTTTCATTTGGAGTCATTCAGAACCATTAAAAAACCAGTAAGACAATTGTTTTTGGCTTCAGATCTGCAGAGTAAACAAACCCCTGGCTAAGTGAGAACAAGTATGCTTTCCTCTATCTTCCTAACTTATCAAAGCAAAGCTCTCAAAGCCTGAATGTTTCAGAAGTGCCAGCAAATGGGCTCTTTTGTTCTACTTTTTGGTGCTCTAAAGCACAGAAGAATAGATGTACTACCTACAAAAAAAAAGCTAGTTTTTACTCATGGGATATCTACAGAGGTGCTGTGGATAGCACAGAGCACAGGAAATATAATGATGGAATGGATGAAAGAGAGAGCTTCAAGGAACAAGAGGTAGATGGGCATTTATTGGTAGGACTTGTCAAGAAAATTCCTGGTATGGAAACCCCTCCACTGATGCAAATCAGCAACTCCTTTAATTTGTCAACTTAAAGTGTTGCCCAAAGATCAGAAAATTGAAGTGATTTGCCTAGGCAAGGTCACACAATCAATCAGCATCAGTCTGGACTTGAATCCAAGTCATAATCCCTGCTCCCTCTCAAGTACATATGGGAGTGTATAAATTTGTGGTGAAAAATGCTTTGAATATCGTCTAATTCAACCTCCACATTGAAAGATGAAGAAACTGAAGGCCATAGTGGATAATTGGCTCACTCAAGATTACACAGGTATTTTATAACAGAACCAGAATCTAAACCCAATTTCTCCAATGCAAACCCAGCTTTCCTCGTGAAAACTCTGGAAGAACAAAGAAAGGCAAAAATTAATCCCTGCCCTCAAAAGAGTTTACAATCTAATGAAAGAAGATAATACATAAAAAACCCCCTGAAAATTAGCAGGATGAAAAGTATTCCCAGCTAGGGGGAAAAAAAGATAAGAAAATCCAGAGAAGACCATCCAGGTATGAAATGAGATGGATACTCTGGGCACCAGAGGAGCTCTCCAATGTCCCCACTTTCCATTTAGTAGCAGGGAGGAACCCAGTGGCAGTATTATTATTATAAGAGTACAGTCAATGGAAAACAATCACGACCTTTGAAAGTGAAAGACACATTGTCAAAAAGCAAGTCCCTTTGTACCAAGAACCAAACTATCAAAAGTTGAATAAAGATGGAATATTGCATAGAAGACCAGATTTTTATTGAGTGTATTGATAGCTTTTCTGGGGAGGGGGGGAAAGGAGAGGTCCTATCTTCTTCCTCTTTTTCTTCTTTTTTCCTTTAAAAAAAATTTTTTTGTTATCAGGGAAGGTGCTTTGAGATAACCCTTTCTCATTCCCAAAGTAAAAGAATAATACAAAAAGAAATCCAGTGATATCAAAAATTTCCCTATATACAAGAGTCACATAATATCTGAATATTTGAGGGCAGGGAAGGCAGGGAGACCAGCTTTATTAACCTCTGACCAATTACGATTGTTCAGCAACTGGCTCTAGGTAGAGAAATGGCCTCCTTCCCTTAGCTCTTGTTACCAAATGTTCCCAAAGAATGCAACTACAACAGCTCAAATTAATGTCACCATGTTGAGCCTCGTGATTGGATTCTATCTGGAGATTTCTGAATAGAGAATGGAGTTCTTATTTCCACCACAGTCTTCTATATTCCAATCATCTACATTAGCCCAGAGGACTGGAGCGAAATGAAGGTTGTAGCTTCCAAAGGACACCTTTCAGATGCTGTATTTCTATTTGCCCAGTTTTGTGCCAGGCCCTAGAGGTGTCGGTGCCCCCTCACTTTGGACTGGACAGTTTCATCGAATTATGACTAATACTATCTCTTGGACTCTCTCCCTAACATTTCTTCCAAGAGAAATGCAGACCTCTCCACCCTTGGAGAAATTTCAAAAGAGGGAAGAAAAGTTCACTTAGTAATTCCATCCATTTTGGTCAGGTAAAAGCTTAAGTTTATGAATGGTAACAGCTTCAAATCCTTCTCACCCCAAAGTAAGGGAAATTGATGCTTCAAAATTTAAAAATGTAAATGCTCTTGTTCTTTTTTGAACTTGACTAAGACTCACAACTGTTCCAGAAATCCTCTTAGTGGGATGGAAGGCAGGGGTGACCCATCTCGCCAAGGAAGAAAGGCAATAAAGATTAGTAATGTTAATTTCTGAGTATCTTCGGCCTCAAGGTTTTCATATCTCATGATCTTTCCACAGCTCTTTGTGGCATAGAACACTTTATCTTCTGAGCCCTGTAGCATCAAACAGGTCATTTCAATGAGATGATTTAGTATAATGGAAGGAGAGCTGGTCATGGAGCCAAGAATCCAATAAAGGACCCATTCTGACACTCACTGCTATCTGTGCTGCCCCATCTGGTCCTGTGCAAGGAATAAGATATCAGGGAGGAAAGACTGAGCATTTTCTTTTTTTTTTTTTTCCCTGAGGCTGGGGTTAAGTGACTTGCCCAGGGTCACACAGCTAGGAATTTTTAAGTGTCTGAGACCAGATTTGAACTCGGGTCCTCCAAATTCAAGGCTGGTGCTCTATCCACTGCGCCACCTAGCTGCCCCCATGACTGAGCATTTTCAAAGGTGATGCTAGAGAGGCAATATCCCAGAATGGAAAAAAAAAGTAATGAACTTCAGGACAGGAGATTAGAATCCCAGATCAGCTGCCCATACTTGGGTAAATCACTTAAACTCTTTAGGTCTGAGCTTACTCACCTATAAAATGAAGTAATAATATTACAAATAAGGGTGGTTATGAATAAGGCACTCTAGAAACCTAAAGTGCTATAGAAATGTGAGCTATTATTACTACCAATATTATGGTATCAAATTATACTAATTATATTATTATAGTATTTGAAGGTATTAAGTGAAAGATAAACAAGGCAGGGAAACCAGTAAAACCAGAGTCAATACCAGATAAGCAAGAGATCTCAAGGATGATGGCAGAGGGTTGTCAGGATGTAAAGCAGAGAATTCTTTTTTATGGATTTATTTTTCTTTTTATTTGTTAGTTTTAATATTGATATGGTCAATTATGCTGATAATTTTCCTCATATTGAACCAGCTCTGCATTCTGTATAAATCCCACTTGGTCATAGTGTATTATCCTGGTGATAAGTTGCTGTAATCTCATAAAGCAGAGAATTCTAACACCAGGTATACAAACAAGCTCCAGAGAGATTTGTTGATGAAATTTAACTGTTAGTCATTATCTGGCTGGGGGTGGGGAAGGTGTAGAGAGGGTACATAAGAGACACTTCGACCCAAATTAAGTGGAATGAAATCATAATCCAAAAAATCTCAACCCTCTAGAAATACAGACCAGACAAGGTAAGAAAAACAACAGGGATAAATATAAAGTTCCATCTGAACAAGATAGGAGAAGAATGGAAGGAGCGATTTAAATAGCTCTCTCTATAGCTAGATAGCACAATGGGTATAGCACTGTATCAGGTGGACCTGAGTTCAAATTTGACTCAAACATTTACTAGCTATATGATCCTAGGTAAATAACCTCTTTCTGCCTCAATTTTCTCAGCTTTAAAACAGGGTTGTAGTAGCATCTACTTCTTAGGGTGTTGTGAAGATCAGATGAGATAAAAATGGTAAATACTTAGCAAAGTGCCTGGTACACAGCAGGTGCTTAATAAATGCTTCCTTCCTTCCTATGCTGTGGGGGATGGGGAGCTGAAGAATAAGAGAGGAGGCTGTTGCAGAAAGTGACATAAAGTAACTTCAAAGAGAGTACATGGTACTGAAGGTCAAATTGCAACCTTGTAGCAATGGCAGCAGCTACATTGCCAGGGCCAGACCATTCACCATGGTTGAGAATAGATTAGAGGTGGCTAGAAGAGGTTGGAAAACCCCTCCAAAAATGAAACAACACAGAGAACCGTTTTCATCTTCTCGAGTCCATTCTCTGTGCCGAGTTCTAGGTACAGAGTCCCTGCAAAGTTTCTACATCAGCAATAGAGGATGAGCTCTGTTGAAACTGTTACACTTTACATGAAAACAATGTGATTTACGCTGGTTTGCCTGCTTACAAACTGCCTGAAACAGACTCGAGTCTAGATGCCTGGATCCAAATCAATCCTATATCCAGAGAACTTCTGAGATTCAGAATTGTGGGCCCCTAGCCACTTGTTAAAGATATTATTTTTAGACTTTATCATTAAGTAACATAATTAATTTGTTGTTTATTATACTTTGTTATTATATACTGTTAACTTACTTCAAGTCTATGCTAAGCATAAATGCAACATACAGTTTCCAAGAACAGCTCTCTGCCTCTATGGCCAGCCACTGTGCCAGAACCGAGAAAGGTGTGCGGCTTAGCTGATCGGTCAGTGCTGCTGGTTCGTTGTGACTAGGTAAATATACAAATCCTCTTGATGACCACCAGCACTGCCCCATCGAAAGAAGTGGAGCTCAGGGATAGAAGATAAAATCAATGACACTAAGAATGTTGTTTGTTCTTCATCTTCAGAGGACCACTGATGGTGGAGGTAATTATCTTGCCTTGTGTGTGAATTAGATTTAAGAGAAGCAGTTATAGCAAATCCTCAGCCTCACTCTTCCAGTCATCAAAGTTCATTGGCAGGACAAAAATCAGGAGATGGCCCAGGATGCTTCATGTCTTCAATATCTGACCAAGCTCTAGGTGCTGCATAGTGCCTTCATAGCTGTTGGAACAATTTGTTCTAGTCCATCTGCGCCTCCAAGCATTCGCATGCTTGGAATAGACATCCCCTAACTCACTGGGGGATTTGAAGCCTGTAATTTACCCTCACCTGCCTGCCTGTTAATCAGGCTTTAGTATATGCTACAGCTTCTTGGAGCCATAAGTAAGAATTAGTTGGAAGGAAGAAACCAAAAGTGGATGAGCAACTCTGAAAAGTCCTCAGTAAGCCCTCATACCCAAGGTGCTAGTCCTCCCTGAACACCCATATACCCCCTTCGAAAATTAGAGAGAACTTGACTTTCTTGGCATTTCTGTCTAATACAGCATGCATGTATTGCCAGGGTAATGGGACTTCTCAGGATTCATCTTTATTGCTAAAAAGGACAGGTAAGTGACTATCAATAGCCCCAACAGTTAAACTTGTAAATCAGAAAGTTATATCTATTCTCTCACTCCTTGGAAGCCCTGGTTTTTGTGGCTTGTGAATCTGGCTTCTTTAAGAAAAGAAGATAATTGGTCACAGAATTTGTAGCATCTGCCAAATATTTGGAAAAATCTGTATCCCTAAACAGTCGAATGAATCTGGGAAATAAGTATTTCCTGCTCAAGATAATAAAAAGAAAAGCATTGAGGGAGTAGGGAATTTTAAATTGTAAAATACTTAATAGGAAGCTAAGGCTGGCATGAAAAGACAAGATCAAAAAAAAATTATTGGGAGGAGGGGATCTATAGTAGGGAAAAGAGTATCAAAGAAAGGATGTATCCACTGCTGGAGTAGAGGAAATGAGACAAGGGAGAGAAAGCAAAGTCAGCCATCTCTTATTTAGCTCTCTACCAAAGAGAATGATCTTTTCATGCAAGGACAGAACAAGGATGGCTATTAGGGAGTTTATACCTAAGATAAATAAGGAAATCAAAGAACATTTAGCTGCCTTTGATGAGCTCAAGACACTAGGCACAGATGAATTACATGCTAGGATACTAAAAAGAATAACTAGATGCTACTGCTAAACTACTGAGATCTTTGAAAGATTATGGAGAAAAAAAAGAAAGAAAGATTATGGATGAGAGAGGTACTGCAGAACTGAAAAATGACAAATGTCCCAGTTTTACAAAATGGAATGAGATTTGATAAACTATAGGCAAGTCAGTTTGACTTCATCTATGAGCAAAATCCCAAAAGGTATCATTAAAAGGAGAGAAACTGAGGATCTGGGCAGGTAGGTGGGGCATTGGATAAAGCATGGGATTTCCTGAGTTCAAATCTGGCCTCAGATACTTACTAGCTGTGTGACTCTTAGCAGACTATTTGCCTTAGTTTCTTTATTTGTAAAATGAGTTGAAGAAGGAAATGATAAACCACTCCATTGTCTCTGCCAAGAAAACCTCAAATGGGGTCACAAAGAGTTGTACACAAGTGAAAAATAAGAACAAACTGAGCATCTAGAAAAGAATGTGACTTATAAAAAATCAGCATGATTTCATCAAGAACAGATTGGGCTAAATTAATCTCACATCTTTTTTGAAAAGATTATTAGGCTAGTAAATCAGAAAGATGAGATAAATATAGTTTGCCTAGATTTTTAACAATGCATTTGATAAAATCATTTTTGCTGATCATGAAAAAAGAGAAACATAGGCTAGATAATAATACATTCAAGTGGATCTGAACCCAGGTGAACAGCCAGATTCTATGAGAAATCATTAGTAGTTCAATATTTACTCAGAATAAAATCTCTAATGGGTTGTCCAAGAATTTGTGTTAGGTATTAAGGAGTTTAACATTTCTAAACAACTATTTTAATGAAGTCAGAGATGGAATGTTATAGAAAACTGATAGGTGACAAAAACTTAGGAAGCATGAATGACAAAATCATGATCAAAAAAAGATTTCAACTATCTAGAATTATAGACCAAATCAAATAACAACAAATTCAAGAGAGATAACTGTAAAATTCCATATTTGTGCCCCCAAAAATCAACTTCAAAATGGGAGAAGCCTACTTAGATAAAAGGAAATTTATTTATGCCAAAAACCAAAAAGTAAAGGCATATAGGGACATTTCTAATTATAATCAATAAATTCAAATAATTTAAGTAAACAAAAGCTATTTTTTATAATAGAAAAATGTTGGAATCTTTCTCAATAAATATAGAAGTAAAGCAAGAATGCCTCCTCTCCCTGCTATTTTGACACAGTTCTAAAATTATTGATAAGACAAAAGAAAAATTAAAGGTATAAATATTATTGTCAAATAAGAGATAAAAATATTCTTGTGAAGTGATGTTTCATTTTTAAAATATCAGAGAATTTTAAAAATCAGAAGCTTAATACTTTCAATAAATGTGACAGGATAAAATGAAAATCCATAAAATTTGTCAACATTTCCTACATAGGAAAAACCAAGAGAAAACAATAGAAAAAGAAATCTTATTCAAAATACCAACAAAATGATGGACGTGGCTTTCTTCAACAATGAGATTACTCAGACCAGTTCTAATTGTCCAATAATGAAGAGAGTCAAGTACCAGAAAGAGAACTATGGGAACTGAATATGGACCACAACATAGTCGTTTTACTTTTTCTGTTATTGTATGTTGCATTTTTGTTTTCCTTCTTAGGTTTTTTTTTTCTTTCTAGATCTGATTTTTCTTGTGCAGCAAGATAACTGTATAAATATGTATACATATATTGGATTTAACATATAATTTAACATATTTAACATGTATTGGACTACTTGCCATCTAGGGGAGGAGGTGGAGGGAAGGAGGGGAAAATTTGGAATGGAAGGTTTTGTAAGGGTCAATGTTAGAAAAATTACACATGCATATGTTTTGTAAATAAAAAGATATAATCTAATAAAAAATACTAACAAAATACAAAAAGCTACCAAATCATACTCAAGACTTAAATAAATACAATTAATCAACACATTTTACAGAAATAAAGGCATGCAAAAATTTGGATAGATTTTCATTGCCTATGGTTGGACAGGTGAGTCTAATATAAGTGATAATGAAACCTAAATAATTTTACATGTAATAGATGAGCTATCTAGTCCACATATAATAGGGAGGTAGATATGAAAGAAAGAGAAAAATGAAATAAGAATAAGAAAAGGAACAAGAACAAGCATTTATATATTATTTAGCAGCTAAGTGGTACAATAGATAGAATGCCAGGCCTGGAGTCAGGAAGATTCATCTTGATGGAAAAATGCAAATGTGATTTTATATAAACATATGTGTTTATATTTACATATTTATGATACATCAGGTATTTGAAGTCTGCAGGTATGATTCTCTCTCAAATTTGGGAATAAAGGTTCTTTCCCTGTTGGGGGGGGGGGGAAGGTAGATGGAGTTCATCCCTACATCTAGGGCAGCTACATTTACCTTTATCTTAGCCAGTTAGCTCTCTCTTCTCATCATATGCTTATTGCACATCTACAGAAGCTGCTCTAAGACACACCTAGCAGAGGAATATGCCTTTCTATGTGTGGTTCATGACAGGGACTAAGAAAAAAAAAACATTTCTTTATAATCAAAGCTACCTAACCAATCATAGCATGGACAATCTGTGGAGGGAGAGGGTTCCTGATACTTAGAGGTCTTAAAGTAGAAGTTAAATGACCACTTTCAGGGATTCTAGAGAGAAGATTCCTATTTAGGTAAGATTTGTCTTACCTCTAAACTCACTTGTAACTCTGAAACTCTGTAAATCTATGCTTCTCTTATTGAGAAGGTAGGAAATAAGCATTTGGTAAGTTGCTACCATGTGTCAGGCACTGTGCTAAGCACTTTAACAATATTGTCTCATTTACTCCTCATAACAACCCTGAGAAGTGGGTGTTGTTATTAGACCCATTTTATAAATGAGGAAACTGAGACAGAGATTAAGTGCTTTGCCCAAAATCACACAACTAGTAAGCATGTAATGTTGGATTTGAATTTAGATCTTCCTGACTTATGCTTAATGCTCTATTGCACCTCCTAGATACCTCAACAATATTAATAATATCAATCAGGGAAGAGAGGAGCAAAATAAGTAGGCTATGTAGACAAACAAGGTAGCTCTCCTCTGAGAAATGGACCATCTAAGTTCAAAGAGACCCAATATTTGATGGGCAAATGAAAGGAGGATGAATTTTTTTGGTCATGGTTTCTGTAAAAGATCATCTCTCTATGGTCCATTCCATGCTAAGATGTAAGGAGAAAGTGATTTGTATTGGTTCCTAGCAAAAAGTAGGCACTCACTTCACTGATTCACTGATTCCTAGAAAGGGCACTCTAACCAATGAAATTACAGGCCCTTAAAAAATGAAAATATTAAAAGAATTACAACAAAAAAAATTCCTACCCTGACAGTCAGAGACCTGATGCCAATCTGCACCTGCTGCTTCCTAACCCTATGATTTTAAGCCAGAAGCTTTCTCCTGACTGGTCCTCGGTCTCCCATCTGTAAAATGAAAACAATAATTTCTGCTATTAAGAAGAATGAATAAAATAATGGACATAAATTGCTTTGTAATTTGTAATAGTCTGTGTAACGAGAGAGGTGATTATTGTTCTCGTTAATACTGTTGTTTTTTATGAGATCATGGGACCTTCAAAGAACTTAAGGGGCACCTATCTCAAATTCCTTTATTTAAAAATGAGAAAAAAATGAGGCCCAAAAATAGCTACAATGTCCCCAAAGTAATGCAAGAAGTAAATAGCAGAGACTGGATTTGAATCACAGAAGTCAATGAGTGCTTACTGCTCAAGCAAATACAAGGCTTTCATTCCTTTCCATACTGATGTTGAGACTAGCTGGGTCCAAATACAACATATACTTCCCCTCCCCTATATTTCCACCAACCATGGGACATAAAAAGTCATCCCAGACTAAGCCGGAAAAAGGAAAGCATTGGCTGCAACTTCTAATTCAGAAAGTATGTATTAAGAACTACCTATATAACTAGCAGTGCACTAGGTATTAGGGAAACAGAGATAAAAACAAAGTGCTCCCTGCCCTAAGAAATGTGGGGGCTATGAGCAATATGCACACGAGCAAATACAAAACAATCGCAAAGTCAAATTTCAAGAGGGGAGAACATCAGAAGTTGGGGATCAGGAAAGGCCTGATGTAGGTGACAAGTTTTTGAAGAGCACTATGGGGTGGAATCAGGAACACTCATCTTCTTGAGTTCAAATTTGGCCTCAAACAATTATTAGTTGTGTGAGCCTGGACAAGTCATTTAATTCTGTTTGCCTCATCTATAAAATGAGCTGGAGAAGGAAATGGCAAACCATCCCAGCATCTTTGTCAAGAAAACCCCAATAGGCTCATGAACCACATTGAACAACAAAGGAGTACTGAGGAAGGAAAGGAGAACTTACATATTCAACCACTTAGGAACTGATTAAACACATACACATTCACTATGTCTGATACTACCTAGTTTTACCTTGGTGGGTGAAAGATACTAGGCAAATGTCAGCATCCCAAGAGTTCTACTCTGGGAAGTTCATAGGGCATCATCTCTGCACCCTGCAGTATTCTGCAGCACTCAGAACAATTTCCCTCTGCTTGTAGCAGGTTGTCCATAGTTCATCTTTCTTGAGTAGAAACTTGAACATTCTTCCAAGTTTTAAGAATTTCCAGAGTCAGTCATGGAACCCCGAATATGGGGGCTTACTATCCAAAATAATGGAAAGTAGTTAATATGTCTTTTGAAATGGTGAGGTGGTGATGTGCTGCTAACACTCCGTGGGCATTGCTGGTGTTGTTGGCTATCTCTAGGGAGAGAGCCATGGGGATAGAATGAATCATGAAAGCATTTGGAAGCACCATAATGGTGACTCAGGCAGGACCCAGGGCTTCAGGGAAACAGAATTGTTTTCTTCTGGTTACTGCTGTTGTTTTTCTCCTGCTTGGCAGATACAAACACACGCAGCAGGGAGCTTTGCAACTTGGATAAATTTGCCACAAAAGCTGCAGAGCTGAAATATTTCCCTTCTTCCCTGGCAACAAACAAAAACTAAGAAACAAAAGGTCCTAAGAGACAGCTTCACTGCACCTTTCTAGAAAATAGGTGATATTAGGAGTGGTGGGGTGTTTTCCTTACAAAAATCTCGGGAGGTCAGTAATGCGGCTATCATTATCTCCATTTTACTGATCAGGAAACTGAAGTGCAGTGACTTGTTTGGGATTTCACAGATAGTAAAATTTGAATCCAGCTCTGACTCCACGCTCTGTACTTGTATATTGTCCCATGAAACTCTCCACCTAATCTATCTGGAGAATACTTTGGCTTGGTTAGGCTGATATTGGAACCAGAGGATGTCACTAAAAAAAATTCCAATGGAGAAGTGGGGAGGGGGGAAAGTTGAGAGAGACACAGAGACAGAGAGAGACAGAGAGAGAGACAGAGAGAGAGACAGAGAGAGAGAGAGAGAGAGAGAGAGAGAGAGAGAGAGAGAGAGAGAGAGAGAGAGAAGAAAGAGGAGGAAGAGGAGGAGGAGGACAAGAAGGAAGAGGAGGAGGAAGAAGAGGAGAAGGAGGAGGAGGAGAAGGAGGAGGAGAAGGAGGAGGAGGAAGAGGAGGAGGTGGAGGAGGAGAAGAAAACAGAGAGACAGTATCAAGAACTAAGACAACTAGTCAGTGAGCTAAAAAGAGCCAAGGATGAGTGACAGAAAGACAGAGAGACAGTATCAAGAACTAAGACAACTAGTCAGTGAACTAAAAAGAGGCAGGGATGAGTGACAGAAACAAGAACCAATTTAAAACAGAAATCCAAAACAAGGATTGAAAATGGAATTACAAAGCAAGGTCCAGGTTTTAAGTTTTCTGTTCAACTTAATGCAATGAATAGCTA
Source organism: Sminthopsis crassicaudata (assembly GCF_048593235.1). Taxonomy (NCBI): domain Eukaryota; kingdom Metazoa; phylum Chordata; class Mammalia; order Dasyuromorphia; family Dasyuridae; genus Sminthopsis; species Sminthopsis crassicaudata. The sequence continues at coordinate 441,870,831 of NC_133618.1, read as the reverse complement.
GTAAGTATCAGCAATAATGAATAAATTTTACCCCATGTATAAGAAGAGTTATTATTCTTTAATCATTCAATTGTGTCCAATTTTAACAGCCAATGCTGTTCATGGGGTTTCTTGGCAAAGATACTGGAGTAGTCTGCCATTTTCTTCTTTAGTAGATTAAGGCAAATAGGGGTTAAGTGACTTGCCCACCATCATATAGCTAGTGAGTGCCTGAGGACAGATTTGAACTCATGAAGAGAAGTCTTCATGACACTAGCCCTGGCTCTCTATCTATTGTGCTACCTAGTTTCCCATTTGGAACCCTTAATACCATTCAAAGTTCTAAACCTCAAACACTACCTGCTTCACGAGACCTTTCCTGATTTTCTCCTTCTTTATCCCCATTAGGGGAGTATTCCTCTCATTATTATGAATTTTTTGGGAGGAGGGACATTTTTGTGAACATAATGTATACCTGTGAACATATGTATCCCCATAGTAGAGCACAAGTTCCTGGAAGGCAGGAACTGTCTCACTTTTATATTCATATACAATTGCCTCAGTACATTGCTTGGAATATAAATAGGTGCTTAAAATATATTTGTTGATTGGTTTAGATTGTCCAGCTACCACCACCTCATTAGTCTTGATGGAATCCATAGGGTGTCAAACAATGAACGGCAGCAGAGGAAAAGCCATGAAAGTGGTTGACTAAAGGCTAGAGCTATTACTGCATGGAAGACAGCCATGAAAGAGGTCTGAATGTCCAAGAACATTCAAGGGAGGACCTAACACTCCATGAGAGACCAAATCTACCTATCCAGGACCTGCTGAAAGTCCCCAGGAAACCCATACCTAACATCCAACATGGCAACTAATTTCTGTTGCATTTCATTTCTGATTATAGAAATCTGGATCTCTTGGCCACACCATGAAGAACTTTGCAAAGCTCAGTATCTGATAGAAAAAAACTATCAAAGTATGGACTTAGATAGTCAGCATGCTAGTAAATGTTTAACAATCTTTTTTTCTTTTCAGGGATGGGGGGGCAAGAGGAAAGGGATGCACACAGGATACACTTTAAATTTCATCTATGTTACTAATGTTTCCTCCATCACTTTTTAATTAAGGAAACAATAAATCAAGACCTGACTTGTACTTTGCTAATTTCCAAAGCATAAATTCTCATATTGAAAATTTAATAACTGGATCTCAAGAAGCTCCTGACTTTGACATTCTTTGCTGGTCACTACCCTCTGGTCTCCTCCCATGTTGTAAGTCTATATGCATTTTTGTCATTAATCAGATGAGAAAAGCAAGATTCATAGGAGGCAAATAACTTATCCAAGATCATCCAATCAATGCTTACTAGCAAGTCAGTATTAATCAGAATTAGAACCCAGAACTCCTGAGTCCTAGCAGTTCTTGGTCCATCTGCCACCTTACTCTGTGCTGATATGTGGCAACTTGAATGGCTCCTACCCTCTCTCACCCGGAAACCAAATCAGCACTTACAACTTACCAAGAGTTAAATGCTACACCGATTTGCCAAATGTGCTGTCTCCATAGCTTGCAGGCTGCAATCTTCCCAATGCATATTCCTGAGACAGTTAATTTACTCTTGAATACGTTCCTTTGTCTATCGGCTACTCATTTCATTAGATGTGATATTGAGAGAGACTGGTACATGTGGGAGATTTCTCCGCTGAGTGAATGAAGGCTTTTAATAGGCCTGATGATCACAGGCTTTTATGGGGCCGTTTGATGAGCAACAAACGTATTCATTCGGCAGCTGCATCCCTTAATCAGGTATTCACTCAGCAATAGCAGATATAAATATGGATAAACATGGGATTTATGGTGCTGAGCACAGACATTTTTCATGGAAAAGGTGCACTGTGGGCCAGTCTCTGGCTGTCTTTCCATCTCTGTGGTTTTTCCTCAGTGTATCTGGAAGCTTACATGTAACCACCTAGTGTCCAAAGGTGACCTATAACCTGACCAATGCAGGACAGAAACCCTAAGGAGTCATGAGCATTGTAGCCTGAAGATCTGGATTCAAATCCTAGCTGTTTTGCTTACTATCTGTGTGATGAGAGCACATCACTTAGAATCAGAGGAGCAGTTTTATATCTGGAATCTATCTGGGCCTTAATTTCCTCATTGACAAAATAAAAATAATAAGAATACTTACATCACAGGATTGTTATGAGAATTAATCATTCAACAAACATTTATTAAGAATCTACTATACAAGTCCTTGTGTAAAGTGTTACAGATGCAAAATTGAAATTAGACAATCCTTGCCCTCAAGGAACATACATTTTATTAGGAGAAAACAGCGAGAGAGAGAGAGAGAGAGAGAGAGAGAGAGAGAGAGAGAGAGAGAGAGAGAAAGAAAAAAGAGACAGAGACAGAGACAGAAACAGAGACAGAGAATGAGAATTGTTTGTTTAGTCATTTCAATTGTGTCCAACTCTTTTTTACTTCATTTGGGGTTTTCTTGGTAAATATCCTGGAGTAATTTGCCAGTTCTTTCTCCAGCTCATTTTACAAATAAGGAAACTGAGGCAAACAGAATAAAATAACTTATCCAGGGTCACACAGTATCTAAGGCCAGATTTGAACCCAGGAAGATGAGTCTTCCTGACTCTCAGTCCAGCACTATATCCACTATACCAACAATTTGCCAATGGGTGGACAGATAAATAGATAAGATGAGATGAGATAAATATATAGCCCAGATGGCTGGATGGCTAGATAAACAGATTAGATGATAGATAGATAGATAGATAGATAGATAGATAGATAGATAGATAGATAGATAGATAGATAAAGTATATGCAATATGAATACAAGATAGTAGAGTCAGGTTGAGAAAGCACAAGCACTTTTCATTCTATCTATTTTAGAGATTATGTGTATTCAGCATGTTGACAAGTTATTAAAAATATAGGGACAGCTAGATGGCACAGTGGATAGAACACCGACCCTGAAGTCAGGAGAACGAGTTCAAATCCTGCTTCAGACACTTAACTAACTGTGTAGCCCTGGACAACTCAACCCCAATTGTCTTGCCAAAAAAGAAAAAAAAAATATATATATATACACACACACACATATATGTGTGTGTATATGTATGAACACACACACACACACATACAGATACTGTCCTTAAATTGTTATGGAATCTTACATTCATAACAAAACAGTATAACAAAAGACAGATGCCCCAATTCACACAATGTTGCCCAGAGAAAACTATCCCAAGTTCAAGGTACCTTCAGGCCCATATTCACTCAAAAGCACAATTTATAAGCCTTCGCCAATGTATTTATCATTCTAGTCATCTGGAAGAAACAATCAATCAACAAGTATTTAAGTGCCTACCAAGCACTGTGTAAAGTGGAAAATATTAAAACAAAGAGGAAATAATCTCTGCCTTCAAGGAGCTTATGTTGTATTGAGGGAGAGAGCATATATAAAGACAAGTATATTGGAAAAAATGCAAGGTGATGTAAGGAGAGCATTAGAACACAACAAGAAAGGCTTTATGTAGAAGTTAGTGTTTAAAAACTGAGACTTTCAATTAAATTGCATTATAAGAAAAGTAGCAATGAAACAGTTTCCCCATAAACTCAGAACATATTGCCCATGAATTTATATATGGAGAGAGAGAGAGAGAGAGAGAGAGAGAGAGAGAGAGAGAGATCACTGGGCTATTAACCCACTTATAGCCCATGAATCCCAGGCTATACACATAGGTCAGAAAACACCTGAGAAAGAGCAATTCATGTTTCTGACATTTCAGGGTTCCTTATGACTTCTGGTTATGTCACTGTACAGCTCCCACAGGACATTCCTATTCATCCCTGCCCTAGGACTGTCTAATTTCAATTTTTGCATCTGTAACACCTTGCAAACATATGGTTTGCAGTCTCTGCCAGGACGACAATGGCTGCTGGACTTTTGGTCCTTACCTGGCATGTGAACATAGCCTGCAAGCTCTGCTGGGCACTGCCCCCTGCTGTCCCTTTCTGCTTGCTGCTCCACTGATGCTCAGCATAGCTGGACTAGTCGTGATGTTATGAAATTTTTCTCTATTTTGAGCATGTGGCTTTGGCTACAGTCCTCAGCTGAAGTAATGTTTCATCCCTAGAAAACCAAGTTATGCTAAGTTTCCTCTTCCAGTTTTTCTTCTTTGCAGTCCTTCTGTCCCATACGTGCTATACGGGACAGGGCTATAATATGAGGCTCTATCTCAGATGCTTTCTCCCCCCCCTTTTTTTTTTACTATACTTTCTTCCTTGATTATCTTTTTTGGGTTCAATTATCAGCTCTATACCAATGACTCCCACATCTTAATATCCATCCCTATTCTCTTTCCTCAGCTCACATCCTACATCATTAACATTTTGTTAGGCATCCCCACCATAATGTTCCATAGGCATCTCAAATTGCCAATTAAATCATGGCTTCTGATCCCTCCAAAAATATCTGAGACACTGAAGAAACAAAGACAAAATGAAAAAAAAAATCAGTACCTTACCCTCAAGAAGTTTACCTTCCATGGTGGTGGCAGGGGAGGGAGGCTGATACACTATGTAAACAGCCATATGATTATTTGAAGAGTGAGAGCAATCACAAACAACGTGAATAATTTGAAAAGAATCTGGAAGGAAATGGAACATGAACTAAGTGTGAATGAAGCTGAGTATCTTAAAAATAGAGGTGAGGAAGAACCCAGACATACAAGACATTAAGACATCCCAGATAAGAGTCAAAGCAATCCCTGTCCTCAAGGAGTTTACATTCTAAGATAGCAAGGAAAAGCCACGTGCTCCATTGCTATCTTCTCCAAAAGGCTCACAAATCTATCTGAGCATCTTGATTATTTATACATTAAAGTTTGGCAGCTAAATAGTACAGTGGATAGAGCATCAGGTTTAGAATCAGGAAGATTCATATTTAAATACAGCCTCAGACACTTACAACCTGTGTAATACTAAACAAATCTCTTAACCTTGTCTGCCTCAATTTCCTCATCTATAAAATGAATTAGGGAAGAAAATGGCAAACCACTTGGCTCTTTGCCAAGAAAGCCACAACTGGGGTCATAAAGACTTGGACACAACTGAACAAAATAATAAGATATGTATAATGTTTGCCTTCATGAGATAGGTATTGCTAGTTATATTATCTCCTTTTTACAGATGAAGAGACTGAGGAAAGGAAAAGTTAAGTAACTTTTCTAAGATTATATTTCTAGTAAGTGCCAAAGCTCCAAATGGAACCTGATATCTCCTAATTTAAAGTCCTTCATTCTTTAATTAGATTCAATTCAACAAATATTTATTAAGTGATTTTTGTCTATAAAACACTGAGACTATGAAGACAAAAAAATGAAACCTTCCCTGTCTTCAAGAGCTTATATTCTAATAGAAGATACTATATTCTCCAGATAAGTAAATTCAAAATATATATGAATTATACAAAATATTTTCTATTTAGGGAACTAATTGAAACTTAAAAGAATTTGAAACATTTTCCTAAATAATAAATGCTCAAAGGATGTGAATAAGCAATAGAAATCCAAACTATCAATAATCATTTTTAAAGGTGCCAAGTCACTAATAAATTTAAAAAAAAAACTAACTAAAGTAACTCTGATATTTCACCTCACAACCATAAAGTTAGTAAAGTTGACCATAAAATGGAAAAAGACAAATACTGGAGGAGCTGTGGAAAAAGAGGTATATATAATGCACTGTTAGTAAAGTTTAAAGTAATGCAGCCATTCTAGAAAATAGCCCAAAATGTTACTAAACTGTGCATACTCTTTGACCCAATGATACTACTACTAGTTCTATACTATAAAAAGATCAAATGGAGAGAAAAAGGACACTTATATACAAAAATATTTATAGATGATCTCTCATGGTGGCAAAGAACTGGAATCTAAGGGGATGACCATCAATTTAAGAGGGCTGAACAAATAATGGCACACGAATGTATAGAATATTATTGTACTATAATAAACTGTGAAAGAAACAGTTTCAGAGAAACCTGGAGAGATTTGTTTGAATTGATGCAAAGTGACCTATATAAATATGTAAATAAAATGAGCAGAAATAGGAGAACAATTTATATAATAACAACAATGCTGAAAAGATAAATAACTCTGAAAGACTTAAGATCTGATCACCACAATGACCAATCACAATTGCAGAAGATCCATGGTCAAATTTATTACTCACCTTCTGACAGAAAGGTGAGAGGCTAAGGGTACATTTGAACATGGCCAGTATAAGAATTTGTTCTGCTCAACTATGCATATTTGAGGCGATTATTTTGTTTTTCTTTCTTTTTCAAAGAAAAAAAATGGATTCTTGTTAATTGCAATAAAAATAATATTAATTCCTTTTTTAAAAAACACAAACTAATTTCAAAAGGAAAAGATAACTAAGACTCAAAGAGATCATAAAAGATCATGTAGGAGATAATACCTGAGCTATGTTCTGAAAGAATCTAGTTGAAATAAGCTTGGACCAATTTGATGTTTCAGGTTCAGAACTGCAATTAAATAAAATGCTCATAGACCATTTTGACAGTTAAGAAAAAGAAGAATTATCTGCTCATAGAAGGGAAGGAATATTTAGGAGGTGCAATATTGATTCACTTGAGTGCTGCTTCCTTGCTTCTCTGTTGCCATGTTGATCTGTAGATCAGAAGTCTGTGAGAGGAGGTTATGACTCCTTATGGTCTGACTTTTTGTATTTAGGCTGCCAGAAAACTTTGTCAGTAAATAGAAGGGTTATTCACTGGTACAAGTAAGTATCAAGGACACTTTCAGTATCTTTTTCCCCCAAATAAGCTATCCTACATGGAATAGGGTCATAGGAACATGAGTCCAGTAAACTTGGCAGGGCCTTAGGAAATATTGCTAATACCACACTCAGGATCCCACTGAGCTGGAGGTGTGAAGGGAGGACTCTACACAGCTATTTCTCACCATCTCAATGCAATATACAAATGGAACATTAAAATTTAGGAAACCTCAGGTTTTCTCTTTTGGACCATTTAATCCAATGGAATCTGAGGTAGAGAGTTGCAGGGCCCACTAATCTAATGAGCCTTTGGGGAGACAGGATGAGCTATAAGCTTCCTCCTGAAGAACTCCAATCTTCCAAGGTCTCTGCAAGGTTGTGGGGCTGCCTGAGTCTATAGTCTGCATTTCTTTAAACTCACCATCTATTGTCCATCCATACCTGATCCTTTCAGGTCAATCCGATGAATTAGACACTGCAGGCTGGCGTCTTCCTCTGGCAGAAGCAGTACATCTGTGCTAAGACCTCAATAGAAATTCTTGACTCCTGCAGTTCATAGAGTCTCTGGACTATTTTCAATTGTTTTCCAGAGGGGAAAGAGCAATGGTTTTGTCTCTTTTTTCTTTACTCTCTTTCAAAGAAAATTGTTAAGACTCTAACAGAAATACATTCAATAACCACACCCTGCCCTTTTGAAAGGGAACTGTGGGATCATATCCCAGAAGGTGGCAGAGAGGAAATCAAAGGGGAAAGCAGCCTCAGAGGCTGCAGATACTCAGAAATATTTCCTATTTTTTGGTGATATGACTTTTTGGAGGAAGTCTCATGTTCCTGAATGCCTAAAGTAAGGAGGAATAATTAAGCATCCCCAGGTAGTAAGGCCATTAACTTTCATTTATTTGCTAAATTCTGTGTGTAACTTGGTTATTTATATATTGCTATTTATATTCATTCTGAGCCAGTCTGGGCCCAAACAATAACTAAGGGAGCTTGGCCTGGAACCAATTGTTGGTCAATCAGTACTAGAGTGATTTGGGTTTAAGACAGTATTCCTAGATGAATGCCTGTTCTTTCCCTTTTCAGATGTTCAAACCATGGCACAGAGTTTAAGTTACTTGCTTAGATTCACACAACTAGTAAGTCTTTGAAGCAAAATTTGAAATTACCTCTTTCTGCCTTCAAATCCATATTCCAGCCACTGAATCACCTAGCTGTCTCTATGACTTATTTTGGAAGTAAAACAGGAAATAAGATATGGCTGTAACTAACCATCCTGAGATGGTTACATACACACATACATATTTACATTCTTAGAAAGCAAGTGCCAAAATACATCCCCTGGAGAGAACAGGTACTTTAGGAAGAAAACTAGGACTTCAGAACACAAGATCCCAAGAGGGAGGAGATCGAGGGACACTGTGCCATGGGAGAAAAGCAGAGTCCCCAGGATGCTTCTGTGAGTGAAGACCCTATGATTCTGAGAAGTTGCTGCTGGTGAAGCTGCTACCAGGGGAGAAAGCAGGGCATGGATGTGCTTACCCGCAATGCAGCTTTCTGGTACCAAGGTATCTTAACTAAATATTCTTGTTGAGATTCAAAGAAGACCCCAAAAGGTTGGGATTGCAGACCAGATGTCTTGAGGTTTTTCAAAAGAATTTGCAGGCTTGAACTCATTTTCAAGTCAAAGGGCAAAATTCATTATAATTATAATGCCAATTGAAGTGCCTAACTTCCAAAAGAACTTAGCAAAGAACCAGTAGCAAGAAAATAAATTTATAGAAAAGTTAGAGAAACCAGGAACTTCATGTAACTTTTTTGTTAATTTTATGGCTTACAGGTAGGTTTGAGGAATGGTCTATTCACTATTAACATAGTTATTACTGACCAACAGATTGTTTATCTGACAGTCATAATTTTTATAGGACAATACTATAGTATTTCTAAGGCCAGGAGACATTAGGATTATTAAGAAACAGATTTTTAGAACAATAGAACTCCTAAAGTAAGGGGACTCAGGATTATTATGACATTTCCCCTAGTAGCTATACCCCATTAATAGGTAGGTACTAACTCAGATGTTTCTATCTGCCAAAGATGTACATGTGTTCTTAATGCCCACTAACTTCTGATACCTTAGAGCAAAATCAGAGTTACCCAAGCTTAGCTGAATTTTAATAAAGCTTACAATAATAGACAGCAGATCCAGAATTTAAATCCAGGTGCTTGGATTCCAAATCCAGCAATCATTCAACATCACTAGGCTGTATCTCTCACTGCTTCATTATTCCCTCTAGGTTAAAATACAAACTCCTCAGCTTGACATTTAGAGCTCTTCACAATCTGACACAAGCTTGCCTTTTCAGGCTAATCATGCATTGCTTCCCTTCACAAGTTCTATATTCCAACCAAACTGATAAATTTGCCTTCTCCCTAAATGTTGACATTCCATTTCCCACCTCCTTGATTTTTGGCATTTTGGAATTCCCTGCTCAATAAACAAGTATTATTATTAAGTGCCTACTATGGGCCAGGCAACATAGTGGATATAGAAGATACAAATAAAATAGTGAAGCAGTCCCTGCCTTCAAGAAGCTGCCATGCTGCTGTGAGAAATGATTACTAATGACCAATAATTTGAGGAGATACTCAGAGCTCTTCCCTTCTTCTAAAGTCTTTTGAATGTCCTTATATTACTGGGAGGGAGGGAGGGAGGGAGGGAGGAGGGAGAGAGGGAGGAAGGAAGGAAGGAGGGAAGAAAGGAAAGAGGGAAGGAGGGAAGAAAGGAAAGAGGGAAGGAGGGAGAGAAAAAAGGAGGGAGGGAGAGAAGGAAGGAGAGAGAGGGTGGGAAGAAAGGAGAAGGGAAGGGAGGAAGGGAAGAATGAAGAAAGGAAGGGAGGGAAGGGAGGAAGGGAAGGAGGGAGGGAAGAAGAGAAGGAGGGAAGGAAGAAGGGAATAAGAAAGGAAGGGAGGGAGAAAGGAAGGAAGGGAGGAAGGTAGAGAAGAAGGAAGGAAAAAGAGATGGAGGGAGGGAGGAGGAAAGGAGGAAAGAAAGAAGGAAGGGAGGGAGGAAAGAGGGAGAAAGAAAGGAAGAGAGGGAAGGAAGGAGGGAGGAGGAGCATAAAAATAAGAGCAATGACAACAGCAGTAGTAGCCACAAATACCACCTTTATTTGACTTGCTCCTTCAATGCATAATACATTAGCTATGTCTTATGAGAGAATCAAGGACATCCACAGAGTAAGAAAATCCCAACCAGAATAATATTCCAGCAAAAACTTTGGGTGCCCTGTGACCACTATAGGAACTATTGTATAGAACATAGAGAGACCCCGCCAGAAACCTGGGTTTCAAGTCTTGTCACAGAGTCTCAAGACATCCCAAGACCTGCCACAAGAAGGCAAGCTGCATTAGAATGAAACAGAAATGCTGAAAATGGTAATCATTAAAGCAGGCAAAACCCAGGTGTAGGAAATAAATCAAAAATTTGAGTGCATTTATTATTCACCAGTTCTTGCTCAAAAAAAAAAAGGTAACATTTTATCAAGTTTAGAGTTCATACTACTATTTGTTGACAACATTCTCTGATACACAATAGCATATTGCAAGAACAATTCAGGGGAGGTGTAAAAAAAACCAACACTTTTCCCCTAAACCTTGGTTAGACAAAATAAGAGCAGAATTTGAGGAGTGAGCTAATCTAGATTAAGAAAAACCAAAGAACATTGAAAATCTATATGTAATCATTTCCAGAGCTATTACATAATAATGAATGGACAGCAAAAATAATCCCAGTGTCTTGAATACTTTTCAAAGGGAGATGGGCATACTTAGAATGGAATTTTGAAGAGTAGTTTTAGAGATGGATGACATGAATTCAGCTAATAAATCAACTACATCAAAGCACAGCAATCCCAAACTGATGTAATCATCAACAAATGTATTCTCCCACCATGTTTCATGGTAAATTTTTAAATGGTACAAGGTATACAGAAAAAAAACTGAATAGACAGCTAAGGGGCACAATAGATAAAGTGCTGAGCCTAGAGTCAGGAAGATCTGAATTCAAATTTGACCTCAGGCAATTTCTAGCTTTGTGCTGAGGATAAATCACCTAATCTCTATCTCCATCAATTTAATCAACTCTAAAATGAGAATAATAAAATTACTTACCTCCCAAAATTCCCATGAGGATTAAATAATTATAAAGTGCTTAACATTATAACTGACACATAGTAGGTGCTTGCTTGCTTCCTGTAGCCATTGCCAAGATAAAAATCATCCAATAAAAGATGGAGTTATCTAGTAATATCCCTAATAAGCATCAAATACACTCTTGCTCAGTGATCTGAGAAAATTACTGAAGACCTGGAGGGGAAAAAAAAAAGGAAGAAGATATCAATATCTAGCTATCACAGACAATAGTGAACTTGAATGCCATATTGTCTGACTAAAGACAATGAAGTAGGAATAACAGAAACAAGAAAAACATAAGCAGATCAAGAATTCTTGATGTGCTCTGTGAGAAATGATAGTCAATTATGTTTCCATAGAGGAAAATCAGATGGCTTATACAGGAAATAGTCCGGAGGAGAGAGGAGAGAAATTTCTGAACCCAGTTAAAATTGAGTAAACTGGTTGTGTCATTAATGAACTTGAAGGTAGAGCAAAAGTCATAGAATAGTTGGAATACTCATGCTTAATTGCTTTATGAATATTAATTTCTTCATCTCTGGGTAGAGTTGAAAAGCCATTTTTTGAACATGTAATATATGTAGCAGGAAGAGGAACATGTTAAGGGGTATATATTTGAGGCAGATCAGGAAAGTGTATTAACTTCACTTATTCCTAGTGAATGGAAAATGAAGGAGGAACTCTACAGATCAGGAGTAAGATAAAAGACTTGATCTCAGTTCTGTATAGTGTATGTGTGCTCACCTAGAGCACCTGCAAGAATGCATTAAAAGTTTAAGCTTCTTCCTTCACCTTGAGTCTGTTTGATCTACTGTACCTTTTTAGGTCAGAATAGTTTCTAACAGCTCATTCAACAATTAAAAGTGAAGGTCAAAAGGTTAAGGCAATACAAGAAGCAAACGCAGCACAAAGAAGAAATAATTCAACATCAATAAAAATTTTTAAATCTTATCTATTTACATTCCTACATGGGAAGATGATACTTATAAGAACTTTTTCATTAATATAACATTTAGAAAGAATAGAGAGACAGAAGGCACACATGTGACTTGAATATGAAGGGATAATATATAAAAAATTAAAATCAAAGGGTGAAAGAGGAATATACTAAGAAAAAGAGAAAAGAAGAGGTGAAATGATGTAAATTGTCTGCCATAAAAGAGGCAAGAAAAAGCTTTTAAAATTGTGGAGGAGGTGAATGAACCTTACTCTCATCATAGTTGGCTCAAAGAGGAAATTACATATGCACTTAATATAAGTATAAAAATCTTACCCTGCAGAAAAATAGAAGGGGAAGGAGATACAAGAAGGGGGATGGTGATAGAGGAGAGGGCACATTAGGGAAGGAGTTAGTCAGAAGCAAAAAAACTTTTTGAGGAGGGATAAGAGTGGTAGAATGAACAGAGGGAGATATATAATTACCAGTAGTTAAGTATGAAAAGGATTTTGAAGCAGGTCCTCATTTTTCAAATATATAGGGAACTGAATCAAATTTGTCTTTAAAAAAATAAGAGCCATTCCCCAGTTGATAAAAAAGGGAAAGAATCAATATATAAAAATATTTATAGTAATTTTTTTTCTCACAGCAAAGAATTGGAAATTGAGGAGATGCCCATCAATGGGGGAATGGCTGAATAAATCATAGCATGTGATTATAAAGGAATATTGTTATTCTATATGAAATGATAAGCAGTATGCTCTTAGAAAAACTTGGAAAGTCCTCTATGAGCTCAAGCAAAATGAAATATATAGTATAGTAGTAGCAAAGGTGGGATAATCAGATGTGAATGACTTTGTTGTTTTTAGCAATACAATGATCCAAGACTTCTCCGAATAAGTTAGGCTGAAAAAATTCTATAAATACCCAGAGAAAGAACTAATTGTATCTGAATACAGACTGAAACATACCTTTTTTAAAACTTTTTTTTTTCTTGAGAATTTTTTTGGGGTGAGAGGGAAAGAGAAAATCTGTTTTCTTTTGCAGCATGATTTTTATGGAAATGTTTTACACAACCTAGGCCTTCTCAATGGACATGTATGGGGAGAAAGGTGGAAAATCTAGAACTCAAAATTTTAAAAACAAATGTAAAAAAAATTATTTTACATGTAACTAAGGAAAATAAAAATATCGAAACATAAAAAATACTTATACTTATTTCCTTCAGCTATATTACCTTGGGTATTTAGGCCCCTGAGGGTTTTAAATGTACTATATGTTAATATATTAAATAGTACCCAAGTACCTTTGAGGATTAATCCCCTTTCCTCAGCATGTCCTATCAGAAAGGGATTAATGGACATAATTCAGAGGTATGTTGGAGCTGATTGCTAAATCTTGATTATGAATATTTACACCTTGAAAATCAGCAAGGTTACAATTTAGGGTTGATTCATTATTTTGTTAATTTTCTAGATTTAAGAAAATGATAGAGAAAATGTTAATAAATATTAAACTTTAAAAAATTAAAATCACCACATGATAAGAGGCTTGAAAAGTGAAAAAAGTAAAAAAAAAAGAACACCCAAAGAAAGGTATAGAAAATTTCTTGTCAACTCTATGGTCAAAAAATGATGGAGCAATTACAAAACAAAAACTTGTGTGTCATTAATATGATAAATTATGAAGAAAGATGAAGAAGGGATGTAACTGAACTTATGCAAAACTAGAAAGCAACAGCTACAGATAAGATCCATAACTGTTGGTTCAAATGATTCATAGTGATGCATGAATTACTAACAATGTACTTTTCTTGGGGAGCAGATGATTCCCATCAGCAAGTTTTTATTTAGTAAATCAATGTATGTGCTTATTGATCTGGCAGTGAATATGATGACAATCACAAATGCCTGTATAATTTTATATCATATCTATATAAGCTGTAGACTAGAAGAGGAATGCCATGAAACTACAAATCTCTATTACACAGGAGAGGTGTTAAATATGTAGTTCATGGATTGCAACTTGTAATACTCCAGACCACACCCAAATGAGATTAAAATGTATTTTGGAAATATTTTTTAAAATTTAAAATAGATAACATATTTTTAAAATTAAGTCAAGATGGGGGCCATAAGAATCCTTATATATGATTTAATGATCCCTGCTTTTATTGGAGTTGGACCTCAATGAAGAAAAGCTTAGCAAGAATACTTTACCATTTTCCTCTGTGATGCAAACCTGATCCAATTTTTTTAATAGAAAGTATCATCTACTTATTACCATAAAATGAGAATATTTTCTAATTGAATTCAGTTACATGTTTATGAACACAGTATTTGTAGCTTGTTGCACTCAAAAGAATCTTTCCTTATAGGAAACCAATGATTACAAAAAGTCCTAGTATAAATATCAATTATCAATTAGGTGATTATTGGATAAGCTATCCAAAAATGGCATTGCATTTATATCACCTTTATTATAAACCTTTGGTTCACTTTTGCACTTATAGTTTTAATCAAATACATAAAAGAGATCCAAACATGTTGAAAATGCTTAAGTATTTTTCATCTATGTGGGGGGGAAAGGTTCTCTATTTAAAATATGCCACCAATAAGAATATAAATTAATAATCAATATAAGCATCACCTTCCTGGAAGATAATATAAGCCCACCATGATTTTTCCTAACACTCAATCCATTGTCCTCACTTCTGAATAGAATTGAGTATGGATTTCAAGACAAAGAAAGAGTCATATCAAAACATTATCTTAATCACTTGATATATGTGAATAACACTAAGTTTTGTGAACTCACTGAAAAGTATATTAGGGCAAAATTTATATTGTATGCCAAGGAAGAATAGGAACTAAACTTCAATGTGAAGGTCAAATTGAATCAATGAATGAAGGTGCTACTTCCAAATACTTTACACTTCTCCAGGCAAAACACATTGAGCATAACATTTTGTTTGTTAAAGAGCCGGGCATCCTGTAATCAAAATTTAGAGGAAGAAGCTATTTGGAGTCACAAATACCTACATAATATCACTCTTCATGTATACTTTTGGCACCATAAATGGACAACAGACCAGAAGTTAACCAAAAAATAATCTATGCAATGTTTTAAAAAAGCATTTTTTAATTTTTTAAAATCTAGTGTTCATTATCCCAACACAACTATAAAAGCATCAAAACTTTCTCACCAAAAAGGAAGAATAAGACTAATCTTCACAAACCCAGAAACTGTATAAATAAAATATTTTTAAAAGAAAAATGCTTTTTATATAAATAAAATCAGATTATAAAAGTTGGAAATATATTAATTGTTCATATAGATAATATAATAAAAATGACAATTATATCTAAACTAATTTGTATATTCAATGCCGTCCCAATTAAATTACTAGAATTTATTTTACTGAACTAGAAAAAATAATAACAAAATTTACTTGAAGAACTAAGTCTAGAATAAAAAAAGAAATAATGAAAAAATATATAGGAAAGAGGTTTAGAAGTACCAGGTCTTAAACTATATTATAAGGCAATCATTCTCAAAACTATCTGGCACTGGTTAAGAAATAGAAAGGTAAATCAATGAAAAAGAACAGACATACAATTTGCAAAATAAATATAGTAAACTTGAATTTGGCAAATGTAAAGGCTTAAGATTTGGGGATAGGGGGCAGCTAGGTGGTGCAGTGGATAGAGCACCAGCCCTGAATTCAGGAGGACCTGAGTTCAAATCTGTTCTCAGACACTTAACACTTCCTAGCTGTGTGACCCTGGGCAAGTCACTTAACCCCAGCCTCAGGGGGGAGGGGGGAAGATTTGGGGATAAGAATTCATTATTTATTTATTTTTTTTTAAATGGAAAACAGTATGACAGAAATGACAGATAAATATCTTATTCCATTTGCCAAGACAGGGTCAAAACAGATACATGACCTAGATATAAAGAGAGACATTACAAAAAACTTTGAAGAAAATGTAACATATTACTTATATTTGTAGATGAGTCAACAATTTATGAATAAACAAGAGACAGAGGGCAGAGTGACATACAAAATGGATAATTACATTAAATCTTAAAAAGTTTTTGGACAAATAAAACAAATATAGCCAGGATCAGAAGGAAAGCAGAAAACTTGGAAATACATTTTATAGATGGTTTCTCACATAAAGGTCTCATATTCAAACATATAACTTTATCAGATCTATAAAAATACAAGTCATTTCCCCAATTGATAAATAGTCAAAAGATATAAAAAAATTTTCAAAAAAAATTTATGGTCATATTTTAAAATACTCTAATCATTATTGATTAGAGAAATGCAAATTAAAATAACCTTGAGATATCAATCTATATCTATCAGATAGGCTAAAATGATTGAAAAGAAAATGAAATATGTTGCAGCAATGTGGAAAATTTGAGACATTAATTCATCATTGGTAGAATTGTGAATTGATCCAACCACTTTGGAGAGCAATCCACAATTATGCCCAAATAGTTATTAAACTGTCCATATACTTTGACCCACAATGCCACAAAGAAAGGGGTATCCTTAAGGAATCCAGACTTTAGGATTTTTTACAAGAAAATGGTAGAAACTATACAACATATGACAGCCAACTTGAAAATTTTGATATTATAGAATACTTAGAAAGACCCAATTAAGTGGTCAGAATTATGATGCAAAAGTGTACTATCTACCCCCTTTGTAAGCTAATAAATTCCACAAAAGAAAATCTCAAAAATATCCTAGAGAATTTAATAAAGAAACTATACTAGAATCAGAGCATCATCACAGACATAATTCTGACCCATAAAATTTGAAGAATTTAATAATGCCATAACAAATACTACTATCTTTCAAACTACATGGAATGAAAAATTCAAAATATAGAGACAGGGTAGAATTAATTTCAACCACATGAGGATAGAATTAGGTACATACCCACCTCATCATCCCATTAACACTAGAGTTGTTTCAAAAATGTTTTTAGTGCAGCTAAAGAAAATGAGCTAACATCCCAACAATTTTATTCAATTGCTGAGAGTTATCATTTTATCTACCCACAGAAAAAATCTGCTGAATATTAAACTTAAAAGAAGAATAGCTGGGACAGCAACTTGTTCTAGAATCATTCTACCTGAATTCCATCAAAAATAAAATGAGAATGAGGATGATAAATGATATTTATAGAGCAATATAAGGTTTACAAAGCATTCTGCTAATATAACTTCCTTTGATTTTCACAACAACCCTATGAGGTAGGCACAAGCTCACTAATTTCATAGTTGAAGAAACTGAGACTGTGTTCACAAACTAGTAAGTGTCAGAAGCAGGATTTGAACCCAGTCCCCTCCTGACTCTAAGTCTAGACTTCTTTCCACTACACTGTACTGCTCATCCTTTGATTGTGTATCTTTCTTCTAAAGACCAGATTAACCAATATTGGAAAAGCTCATCACCAGAAAGTTGTAAGTGCTTTCACACACATTAACCCAATTGAGTTTCACAACAGTCCTACAAGGTAATTAGGGCAAATATTATTAGCCCTGCCTGTAAGGTATCGAGGTTCAGAGAGGTTAAGTGATTTGTCCCAATATCACACAGCTCATCAGTGAAAGAGCCAGGGCCCAAGATCAAGACTTCAGGGCAGAGAAACAGTCTTTCTGATCAGAAAGTCATCAGTCCAGATGTAACTGAACTAGAAATGCCAGGAATAATATGCAAGAAGAGATATTGTTTGGGGTTGGGGTTGGGGGGGGGGAAGAGTTCCTAAAACCGAGTCTTCATCCTCATCAGCAAATTTAGAACAAAGTTTGAACTTAACACATTCCCCTCAGTGAGTTGCCATGGTTACCGAGAAGGCATTCTAAATGTAGAGAATTATATAATCAGTCGGAATGACTCTTTTTGCCAAAATAAGTTTCTTTTTTTTTTTTTCCAGAAAGGAAATATTCTGGGATAAACCAGGGTACAGGTATGTGCTGAGCATTGTCAGAGGCATCCTTAGGAAGTGTGGCCCAGAGCCCAGTGGGGCTACCAGTAGTAGTCCATTCAGGGCTTCCAGAGTTAAAGAGGGAAGGGGCTTGATGGGGAATTGATGATTCTGGGCCATGTGCAGGGACAAGGGGCAAGGATTAGTACAACAGCTCCACATCTTTAAACTCAGGGTCAGAGTAAGACAGGCTGCCCGTAGAATAAAATATTCAGCGTAGCTCTTTTTAGTGAAGCAAAAAACCTAGAAACAAAAATAGGTGCTCATCTCTTGGGAACGAGCTGAACAAATTATAGTACATGAATGTAATGGAATATTATCGTGTCTCAAGAAACGACAGATATGAGGAATTCAGAAAAACGTGGGCAGGCTGGCATGAACTAATGCATAGTGAGCAAAGTAGAACCAAGAGAACAATATGCACTATGTCCACGGTGATATAAATGAAAGCAACACTAAAATCAGGCTGAGCCAATCTTGATTCCAGAGGGCAAACCGTGGAAAATAACTTTCCTCCTTAATCTAGAGGAGGGAAGTTAGGGAAAAGGAAAAGACTACGAGTGCAGAAGGCTATTGGATGGTCATCACATAGGTTGGATTTACTTATCTGGTGCACACACAGACCCCACCGGCTTCTCTAACTGTGTCCTCTTCTTAGGGAGGATACTAAAGAGCTTGTTTATGGTGAGCTTCTGCACAGATTTCCATCACTGGCTCAGTTGGCTAATCACATGATGAAATGAAGGGTCTTTGGTTCTCTTCAGAGGCATTTCAAAAGGTCTGTCAGCATCAACTTTATTTCATCTGAAACTAGGAGAGTTCAGAGACTCCTTTGCTCAAGGTACTCTGTGAGAGAAAAATGTGGCTAAAAGGCCTTAGACCCTTTTCCAGCTCTGAGCTCATATATAGCCCCAGAATACTAAAGCCTTGTTCATTCTTTTCCATTCTGCTTAAAGGGAGCAAAGTCTCCAAGCAGAAGACTTCCAAAGGTCAGGAGAGCAAACTACTGTATCTGAGAGTCCGAATCTGGGGTAGCCTCAATGCCCCAAAGGCTGACCTTCAGGGCTGACCTTCAAACCCTCAGACCAGCAGAAGGATTCACCCAGCAGTCATTCTGTACCTGATAGTCCCGATGCTATATGGGAGACAAGCTAAACTTCAAATCCACTTCCTGAGACTAAAGCTAATGGGAAAAAATTGCCTTAGAGGTACTGGGGGAAATGACTGTATGTTTGTTCTTGTTTTATCTTTGAAGCAAATATCCACTTACAAAAGCTATCATCATGAAGAAGCTATCCAACTAGAGGGAGCGCAATCCACTGGCCTTAGAGAAAAGCACACCAGGCTCAAAAGACTTTAGAATCCTGAGGGGAGAGGTAACCAGCCTAACCCAGAGCTTCTCACTATATTCACATTTTCCTTTGTTACAAGGAAGAACGGAGGAGAAGAGGGAAGGGAAGGGGTCATTTTTATCAGGAAATGACAATGGCATGAAAAACCAAAAGCATCAGTCAAACTTACATAAATATCATCCACCTATTCTCTGACCTAGTTTTTCTTTTTCTCTGTATTCCAGGGGACTCTTCCCATGTTGAAGGCACCCAAAGCAATGGACAATATGGAGGCTGAGTAACTTCAGGGGATTAATTTAAAAGTCAGTTGATGAAAGTTATTCTATGTTATATCATGAAGGGAAGAGTTGAAAGAGAATCTATATGCTTTGTAGGAAGGAAGAAAAAGCCATAGGAAGCCATAAGAGGATACATAAAAATTATGTCTGAGATGCGCATCTGGATCCTATGAGGGCTTCATCTAGCTGCCAACTAGAAAGACACTGAAGAACCTATGAAGAAGTTTGAATAGTGATCTCTACAAGTCCATGCAGAATATGGGAGGCAAATGCCTCTGTCTTTGAAGTCAAAATTTTTGAAAGGTAGACCACTACAAACTATGTACCAGTACAGAAAATGGGTTAGTGGAATTAAGAATTCGACTTTATTAGGAGCAGTTGGGTTCATTTTTAATGCTATTATACCTTTCACTTTTCATTCCATCCAATAAATGTACTTTTCTAACAGGTAACAGAGTGAGCAATAATTTTAAATCATGTGAATTTAGAAAGGAGATTCAAATCTCAAATGGGATGATGGCAAAATGACCCAAATATGTAAAGAATTTTTATCAGGAATTTTCATATTTAAACTAGGTAAGACTGAACTTGGGTTAAGGCACTAAGGCCTCAGGCAAGACCCATCTGGGCATGTGCAAAAAAATAGAAAAAAGCCTGTAAGTTGGAGTAGCTAAGTCCCTTTTGTGCATTTGCACATACCCAAAAGGAAGGAGCTGGAGGAGCTAGTGACCTAGGGCCCTCTGGTGGCTTAGGCAGATATTTCACCTTGAGTAGCTCTCCAGCCCAATCCCATTAGAGGGACCAAAAAATATTGTTTCCCCCAACTCTGTGTTGGTAAATGTGTTTTGCTTGACCTTTATATACCTGACTTTTTATCTCTTAATAACAATGTAAGAAAAAAAAACCCTAAAATTAGAAATAAACTCAAGGCTGGGAGTTTGTCTTTATTTATCTTGGAATAATATAAATATCATTTATAAAAATGAATATAATAATATTATTAGAACTATCCACCATATAGGACTGATTTGAGGATCAAGTGAAACAATGAGGACAGAGCTCTATGACTGTAAAATGATATAAATGTATCATTCATGACCCCATCCTTCCCACTCTCTAGGAAGAAGTGACCTCTTCTTCCTCAAATTTGTTGGGATATTTTAACTGGACTTCTCCTAGGAATCCTCACTGATAGCAAAGCTGTTTATTGAATTAGTCCTTTATCAAAAGCAGGGTCTGTTTCATATCTCTCTATATATTTTTGATGTAGAGCCCAGAACCTATAGGAATTGAATAATATTTCTTGAATTGAAAGGATTGCCATCATCATCATCGTTGTCATCATCATTGATAATCAGGTGCATAAGAGTTTTTTGTTGTTTTTTTTTTTTGAAGATCAGGGAGACTATCTATAGTGGAAAGGGGTAGTTAAAACAAAATATCTTGTTGAAATTCTGAGGTGAAATTTATGATGTGACAGTTTTAAGAATAATTAATAATCAGAGTATGTAAGAGGAGCTCAGAGAATCAGTTCAAACTTTAGTATGGATGTAGTGTAAAATGGTAATGTACCTACAGAATATGTTCAGACTTCTGGGAAAGGTTGAGAATGTCATTTCCCGCCTTTTCTCTTATTCCCATTTTGCATACACTGCTGAGTAATCTTGTTAAGGAACTTCTATAGTTATATCACTCAAAAACCTTCAGAAGTTTCCTCATTACCTGATGGTTTAAATTCCAGAGTCTGGCTTTCAAGGCTTTCTGTAATTCCTATATATATACCTTTCCATTATTATATCTCATGTTATTCTCTCCCATATATTCTATCTTCTGAATAAACTAGATTCTTGTCCTAGCTCTTGAACTTTGTTCATGCTACCCCTCATTTTTAGACTAGATTTCCTTCCCCATATCAATCCATTGAAATATCTCCCTTCCTTCAATGTCTAACTTAAATTCCTTTTCCATAAAGATTTCCCTGAGTCTCCTGTCTCCTTGATGAAAAATGTGCTCTCCTTCCAAAGCAATCTCAATATACTTTGGACAGAAAATGCCATCTGTATCCAGAAAAAGAACTATGGAGATTGAATGTAAATCAATATGTGCTATGTTCACTTCTTTTTACTGTTTTTTCCCTTTCCCATGGTTTTTCACTTTTGCTCTGATTTTTCTCTCCCAAAATGATTTATAAAGCAATATGTATCATAAATAAATAATTTTTTAAAAAAGAAAAGAAAAATGTGCTCTCCTTCCTCAATTCTTTTTATCACTTTCCTCAGCAAGCCTTTGATACTTACTAGATGTATGGCACTAGGAAAGTCAGCTATCTCTCATCCTCAATTTCCTCAACTGTAAAATGGGGATAACAATAAGACCTACTTCCAAGGCTTATTGTAAGGATCAAATAAGATAATATTTGTAAGGCACCTAGCACAGTGTCTGGCACATGCTAGGTAGTATATAAATCCCTTCCCTCTCTTACTTCTTCAGACCTCTCCTTCACATTAATCATATCATCTCCTATAACATGGTTACTTGAGACAACATTCTCCCCTTAATTACATTGTAAAGATATTGAAGGCAAGGAGTCTTTTCTTTCTTTTTATCCCTAAGCTGAAGGATAGACTCTTGCACATAGTAGGTGCTTAATAAATTTTTTGTTGAATTAAATTGAATCAGGAGAGGTCAGATGAAAAATAAATTCTTGACTGTTTATAATAACTATGTGACAACCTACTTCACAATCACTGGAAACAGTCTAAACATGTAGATAATTTCAATGTATCTGTAACTAGACATATTTTCCTTTGGAAGCTTCATACATAATTCTCAGGACCTGGATTCAAATTCTGACTATCACAAATATGAATGGAAGTGAATAAATTGCAATCCTCTAATTAAATGAGGCATGAACCAGGAAAGCATATACTCACCAAGGTTGATTGGTCACTGATATGTACTCAGTCCAGCATGGAATTCAATAAAAGAGACATTTCCTCAGAGCCTTCATGACTTCATCAAGAATAGGTTATACCAGACAACTTTGTTTTCTTTTCTGATGGGTTTTCTAAAATGGCAGACCAGAACAATGCTGTATAGTTTAATTAAATAATTTTTAAAAGGATTTCACAAAATATCTCATACTATTCTTGTGGGAAAAGATGGCAAGAGGTAGATTAGATTGATAGTATCAAACTTAAATAGAAGTGGAGGCCACTGATCCTTACTAAGAAGATGCAGATGACATATTGATTTAGTTTTAAAATATTATCTATGTTTTATTGTATTTTTATTTATTTTACTAAGCATTTCACAATTACAATTTAATCTGGTTAAAGCCCTGATTGAGTGTGTTGTGGGCCATGCTGTAATATCCGGGCAGACTTTCTGGAGGATCTTGGGACCAGCCTGAATCCTTGGTCTTAATGGAGGAGGCAGGAAAGCCACCCAGGATGGTCAAAGATAGAATGTGTCCCTTCCAGTCCTTCTTAGCCCTCTATACTCTATTAAATTACATCATTACAGCACACTATGTATGTGTGAACTAGAGAACCATGCTAAGTACTAAGTATGAATGTGAACCAGAGAACTATCATCTCATCAATTCCACTGAGTTAACACCTAGTTTCAAGCATATTTCTCCAGGGTTCTGGCCCTCTACATCATGTACCATGTCTTTGACACTTTTGGACTACATGACATAATACAAGTAAATAGATTTAGAATATTTGATTGATTCGATTCACCTTGAAAGAACTCTTTTTGTATCTTTAGCATTTAGCACAGTTCCTAATACACAGTAAGTGCTTAACAAATGTTTATTATTCATTAGAGAACTGGTGAAAATGTTGTTCCCAAAAAGTATATATTGAATAAAATAGTTCAACATCAACTTGAGCACAAGACCTCTAGTGATGTGTCTCAGGGGTCTATGGTTGGCCCTGTATAATTTGTATTTTTTACCAATGATTTCTTAAGGTCATTAATAAATTATACAAGTGCATATTTGGTAAAGGTATGGATGGTATATTTACCAAATTTGCAGATGATACATCGCTGGAAAGGAAACCTAACACCCTGAATGACAGATTCAGGATCCAAAAAGAACTTGGCAGGCTAGACTATGGGGCTAAATCTAATCAGATGAAATTTAGTAGGCATAAATATAAAATCTCACACTAGGATTCAAAAAATAATCTCCATAAGTATGAGACAAGAGACATGATTAAATAGCATTTTATCAGAAAAAGGTTATTGGAGTTTTAGGGGAATGTTATTGTTATTGGTGTTTGTCCTTTCCTCTGGAAGAGGACCATGACTTCAGGGAGGGGATGCCATGACATGCAAGTGAATTGGATTTAAGTGAGGGAGGGCTGTATGAGGTTACCTGCCACACTTTCTCCTCTGAAACCATGTGGGTCCAGTGGCCAGATGTAGAAAAAGATAACTAGAGATGTCCCTCAGGGGAATGTGGACTTAGTATGAATCAACAGTTTGATATTGATGGACAAGAAAACAAAACTGGTCTTAAACTACAATAGGAAAGTCATTGCTTGAATGAGGAAGGAGGGAAAAATCTTGTTATCTGTCCTGGTCCTGTCACATCTAAAATTTTGTGTGCAATTTGAAGGACATTAAAAAGCAGAAGAGTAACCGAAAGATGGTAACAAGGATGGAAAAAAGACCCTGAGCCCATGCCATATGAGGACTGTTAGAAGGATCTGGGGATGGAAGAAAAGATTTGGGGTGGGGAGAGGAATGGGAAGGAAGAGGAGAACATAATAATTATCTTCAAATATCTGAAAGGCTATCCACACAGACAAAAAATTTGACTGCTTGTTCTACTTCCAGAAGGTAGAAAGAAGTAGGTAAAAAAAAAAGGTAGAAGGAAAGAAAGAAAATTTTCCAAGAAGGAAATTTAGGCCTGAAGTGTGGGGGGAAAATCCTAAGAATTAGAGTAAGCCAAAAACTGAAATGGGCTATCTAGGTGGGTGATGGTCTGAACAAAGGCTTTCCCAGTTTGTCATAAAGAGAATTCCTTCTTGGACATGAGCTAGATTTAATAGCCACTAAGGTCCCTTCTGGCCCCGAAATTCTGGGATTCCATGCTGGAGATAGGAGGCAGGAAAACCAGCATGAAGACTACTGCAACAATCCAGTGAAGAAGAGAAAGATGAATGATATTGATCCAGGCAGTAAAAGCAATAAGACTTGGAAACTAAATTGGATGGGGGGGGGGGGAGTAAGGGAGGGGAGGGGAGAAAGGAGAAGAGCAAGAGGAATGAGGGACAAGGAGAAGACCAAAATGATTAAGAGGTTTATGATCCTAGGAGACTGTAGGTACCAATTAGACTCACCATAGCATTTACCAAAAAGGAATGGCCATTCATGTCCCAGGTAGAGGTGATGGTTTCAAATGTTTCTAATCAATGGCTGTGCTAATTACACCCCTATTGCAATTAATTTCATTTCAATTGCCCCTTAATTACTAACCCTGGCAGAGGTCGGACTTTTGGGGGAATGGTTGTCACTACAGAGCAGGAACCCATATAAATTCCATCCCTTCTATTGTTGCATTAGAAGGTGGTCGCCTGCCAGCAGCTAGAGGCAGAAAGCCGATTAAAGACAACAATTAATTATGTGCATCTGAAATTGAACAGGAAAAATGAGGCAGCTGTGCTTGGGCATTAACCAAAGCTCCGTTGTTTTAATTTGGTTTTCATTGATGCTTCTAATGTCTGTTTCATTAGGTTCAGGAGCTGGGATAAATTCCCCTGAAATGAATCCTTTTTCCAATGTCACAAGATTTGTTTTCAGTTCATTTTTGGTGCCTTCCCTCAGAAAGATCTTATCGGTCTTGTATTCCTCGGTAGAACTCAATGAGGTTTGGAATTTGGGGGAATAGCAACCTCAACCACCGCCTGGCCCAGGCATAGACAGGATGGGCCATGGCCATCAATAAATCCAAGCATTCTAGCAGCCTCTTCATTAAGATAACCCAGAAGACTTCAAGATGCTCAAGCCCTAAGCAGTTCCCATAGATTTAAATAGCATCTCTATGTGGATAACTTCCAAAAATATCTCTAACCTTAGCCTCTCTCCTGAGCTCCAGAAAAGAGCTGGAGTAATAAATGGAGAATTAAACCTGGAGTCGAAGAAATCTGAGTTTTGAATCCTGCCTCAATCACGTAACGTGTGTGATCCTGAGCAAATCAGCTAATTCCTCAGCCTTAGTTTCCTTATCTGTAAAATGGGGATAATAATAATAACTACTTTATAGGACTGTTGAGTATTACATAAGATAAGATGAATATAAATGCCAGCTAACATAATAATCATTATTAATTCCACATCGCTGTCTATTAAAAATACAAACTGAATGTCACCCATAGAAATTCCAGGATCAACAAGGCCAAAATAGGACTGCTCATGTTATATATATATATATATATATATATATATATATATATATATATATATATATATATACATATATATGTATGTATGTAAAACCTTCTGCCCTATTATTGTTGAGAATTCTACCATCCTTCCCAATTGCAAAGTTTATAATCTCAGAATCACCTTCAATCCCTCATCCTCAACACAGGCATCTAATCAAGTGTTGTCATTTCTACCACAACTCTTAAATCCATCTCTTTTTCTTCAATAGTACCATTATACCTTAGTTCATGCCTTTACTCCCCCTTCTATAGACTATTGAACAAGCCTCCTAATTGATCTACCTCAGGTCTCTCCCTTCTCTAATGAATCCTCTCACAACTGCCAAAATGACTTTCTAAAGTACAATTCTGACCATGTCATTCTCCTACTCAAGAAGCTCCTTATTACCCCTAGGATCAAATATAAACTCCTCTGTTGGATACTTAAGGATATGAATAATTTGCCCCGATCTATCTTTCCAGCTTTATTTATTATATTATTCTATTTTACACCCTATACAGTCAAGCCAAATGAACTTTTTTCCATTCCTCATATGGAGCAGTCCATGCTTTGCTCTTCCACATACAAGAAACACACTCCCTTCTTACCTCTCCTCACTTTCTGTCAAAGTTCAGCTCAAGAATTAGCCCAACAGAGAGCTATGGGGTACAGCTCCAGAAAAGGAGCAGATCATGGATGAAAATATAGCATAGGAGACTGAGGAAAAATTAAATAGCTAGAAGGAGGGCCAGCAGAAGACAGGGTCATCAATAGTCAGAGAAGAAGGGCAACCTGGGTGAGATTGTGGTCAGAAGTATCAGATAGTATAAAAAGACTGAGAAGAAATCTAACCGTGGCATATGCTTAGAATCTCAGCAAGGAGTGGGCAGGAGCTAGAAGGCTTACTTTCAATGTTTTGTCAAGGTAAGAGAAATAAAAAAAAAATCCCTTTGTTTAAAAAAAAATGTTACAAATAACACTCTTTAGAAGAAAGAGCCCGAATAAATCCAAATGCTTATCACTTGGAAATCAATTGGCAATTATTTTATTGAATAAATAAAGAAAAGGATTGAGGAAAGACCATAGATTTCACAATTAAGAGATCGTTGGTAACCTTGGAGAGAATAGTTTCATTTAAGTGGTAGGGGCAGAAGTCAAGTATCAAGGGACAGAGAAGTGAGAAATATAAAGTAGAGGCAATGAGTGTAAACAGATTTTTCTAAGGGCTTGGCTGTGAAATGGAGGAGAGAAATAAATTGATAGACTAAGGATGGCTAAGCAAAGTCAGAATTTTGTTTTTGTTTTAAGGATGGGAAAGAGCTGAACATGTTTATAGGCAGCAGAGAAGAAGTCAGTGTATATTAAGAATGAATGAATAAATGAATATCTAAAAAGCCTATATTAAAAGCTGACCAAGTAAGTAGCACTACGCTAGATACTAAGGATTCAAATAGAAAAGCAAGACAGTCCCTGCACTCAAAGAACTCACATTCTGGTAGGAGTAGGCTACATATATCAGGAAGTGGTGGTCAGGAAAAAACATTTTGCTTTGGGAACAGAGATGGGGAAGGGAATCATAGGGGGAGTTAAATGACTTGCTCTTTTTAGAAGTAATGCTAGTATGATGTAATCATGAAGTAGAAAACTGGGAGAGTAAGAAATTAGGATTCAGGTTAGTCAACAAGGCATGGTCTCAGGATGTCCTGGTCCTGAGAAAGTAACTAAATATGTTGGATTATTTGGAGCTGCCCTGGCAGCTTGGGGCCAAAGTTGAGTGTATTAAATCATCCAGAATATAGTTTCAAGGGGTTTTATTTATTCAATAAATAATTGTCAATTGATTTCCGAATGCTAAGCACTTGCATTTATTCAGAATCTTTTCTCTAAATGTTATTTTTAAAAAGAGAGGAATGTTTTCTTTATTTCTTTTACCTTGATAATACACTGAAAAGAAGTCTTCTAGCTCCTGCCCACTCTCTGCTGAGATTCTGGGCATATGCCAAGGTTAGATTTCTTCTCAGCCTTTTTATACCATCTGACACTTCTGACCACAATCTCACTCAAGATGCTCTTCCCTGACCTATTTGCAACACTGGATTAAAAAATGGAGGGAGGGCTTCAGCTGCCATCGCTTAAAGGATGTCCAGACCTAAACAGGGACTCTAAGGAAAATAAAAAGTCTACAGCTATTCAGATATAATTGGGGTGAAACCAATGTTCCATTCCAACTGATAACCCAGTTATTTGTGGAAGATGTGGCCACCATAGTGTTATATAAACTCAAACTCTGATTCTTGAAAAATTAGAGAAAATGCAGTAAATGGTACAAATAAATAGTGCCATGAACACAAAAATTACAAAAAAAGGAATAGCACCAAATAAAATCAATGAATAATGACATGGTTTTTATTATCTTTTTAATGTTGTAGTTTAGTGGTTTTCAATTGTGTCCTATTCATGACCATATTTGGGACTTTTTTTTTCTTTTTTTTTTTTTTTTTTGCTGAGGCAATTGGGGTTAAGTGAGTTGCTCAGGGTCACACAGCTAGGAAGTGTTAAATGTTTGAGGCCAGATTTGAACTCAGGTCCTCCTGACTTAAGGGCTGGTGCTCTCTCCACTGCACCATCTAGCTGCCCCTATTTGGGACTTTCTTAGCAAAGAGACTGGAGTATTTTGCCCTTTTCTTCTCCAATTCATTTTGTAGATGAGGAAACTGAGGCAAACAAGGGTTAAGTGACTTGACCAAAGACACATAGTTAATTAATGTTTAAGGCTGGATTTGAACTCAGGTCTTCCTGAGTCTACACTTGGCATTCTATATACTGTTTCATCTGGCTAACTCTATTATTTCTTTTACTTGTTCATTTTTATGATAATTTTTCAAAATAATTATTTTTGTTAACCAAACTTATTGTTATTAAGGTTAAAATTTCTTTAAAATTAAATAGATATAATTCATCAAAATAGCAGAATGAATTTAAGCTTTTCTAACTCTCTTACAGACTGTTTTAACTGTTATTTCGGCCATAATTTATTTTAATCAATCCTGTTGGGTGGTTGTTAAAATTCCAAGTTCTTCCACAAGGTTACTATTTGTCTAGATGTTGTTTAACATTCCTATTTTTATCAATTTTAACAACCCACATAAATGAGTAACTTCATGAAAATTCTACACATTGGCCTTCTGCATGTTATATAAAAATTAAAAATAAGATTATCTTTTAAACAATTTGTTTTCTGCATGCATTTGTTTTTATTTTAATGGCAAAATAAATATTTGTTAGTCAAAAAGAACAAAGAAATAAAAATATACTCAATAGATCGAGATATGTTTGCAAATGCTTTAAATTCACATCAAAAATAATTTAAGTTTGGCTTCAAGGATTCATCTGGAAATCTAACGCAGAGAGAAAACCTGAATATATTTGGGGGAAAAAAAAGAGTACATGGTAGACTACTTTTATTTCACTTGATACAGCTTATATTTATATAATGTTTTGTAACAGAAGTTTAAATCAATCTTGCTGGCCAGTGAAAGCAAAAGAAATATAGATATGTATCTGAACAATAATAGGAGTAGGGGAGGAAAGATTGAAGGGGAAACTTCTTGGAAAAGATACGAGAGTATTAGGGGAGTACAAATAAAAGATTTTGCTTTGGCAAGGAGAAAGACCACTTCTTTCATTGAGACTAAAAGCAAAAGGAATGGGAGGAGGGAATATTGAGGGAATTGGAGATAGAATGGGAATGAAGAGCACTCTCTTATAATGAAGTCTAAAATTTCTCAATAAAATATAAGGCAAAGTCCTCTGCTAAGGAAGTTAGAATCATACATGCAGCCTTTAGGTGGGACCTGAACCAGATTAAAATGTAATTGGGAAATATATGACAAAAATCAATGAAAATACAATAGAACATAGAAATTGTTAATATGTGGTTTTTTTTTTTTAAATCAATATCCCTCCCAGAGAACTTTATGTAGAGTTAGGAGCTATTTGACACTATCTGAATTTGATTATAGTGATGCAGATGGTTTAAGGAGGAAAAAGGTTTAAAATAGATGCTATGGATCAAGTAATAGATTCAATCTGGAAAGAGTAAAAGGATTTACTTGTAGTAGTAAGGATGTGGTTAAGACTAAATAACAAAGTTATAGTGGATTCAATCAGTAGAATGCCAGAGAGCAACATTTGTAAAGTAGGAGAAATACACAAAATTAGAGAAGTCATATCAAATATTCAGAGGGACTATTTGTGTCCGACCTGTGGCAGAGCATTCTGAGCTTGTGTTGGTCTGATCAGCCACAGTCAGACACGCTGTAACTTGACTCTGACACAGTAATATCATTTTGGTCCTCTTTGAGAACAGAGGGCAGCAATCAAAGGTAGGAGAATTTTCAGCCAAATCAGGATGAATGGCACCATGGGACAAGACATCAAGGGATACAATGGTAAAGGACATTATAAGCTTGAAGTGGTTAAAAAGGTCAGTGGGTAATGGGAGGAAGATGAGACTAGAACAGGGACAGCCTTAGTCTTCCAAGATTCTGTGACTTCTGATACAGTAACACCCAAGAAAATAGAACAGGATTAACAGAGATACAGCTGTCATTGTTCCTGTGGTACATCACCATTACTAACCAGCTCTCCAGGAGTACCCACAGCAATAATACTCTACTTTTCCCAAGTGTATTTTGGACATCCACGAAATAAGGGAACCCAAAAACAGACATTCAAGGGAAAAGCACCCAAGTGATCATACTCCCCCAACCTATATTGCTCTAGGAATGGAGGAAATAAGCATTTATAGAGGGCTTTCTGTACCAGTCACTGTGCTAAGGGCTTTTTACATGTTACTTTGTATGATCTTTATAACTATCCTACAAAGTAGATGTTATTATTATCATTTTATAGTTGAGAAAACTGAGACAAACTGGGTTAAATGACTTGTTCAGGGTCACCTAGCTAGTACCTGAGATCAAATTTGTTTTTTTTAATATATTTTTAATTTCGCATTTTATTTTTCCCCAGTTTACATGTAAAACAATTTTTGACATTTCTTT
Organism: Sminthopsis crassicaudata; assembly: GCF_048593235.1. NCBI lineage: Eukaryota > Metazoa > Chordata > Mammalia > Dasyuromorphia > Dasyuridae > Sminthopsis > Sminthopsis crassicaudata. The sequence goes on along the minus strand of NC_133618.1, from coordinate 441,839,755 downwards.
TTAAACAAAGTTGAACTCAGGTCTCTCCAAGTCCAGTATTCTATCAACTCTCCACTAGCAGCTTCCCAAAGAGTCTCACCATACTCTCTCAATTTACCTCCTTCCAAAATCTTCAGCTCCATAACCATAGTATAAAGGTCAATGTTAGACTGAGCAGGGTAGAGTGTCAAGCTCTTACTGTCTTTAAAAGCTACTTCTAAGCAGCCTTGCTAATTCCATCCTTAAGTCTATTCTCAGCAGGTTGCTCTGCCTTCTTGGCTCAATCAAGAACATTGGAGATGGAATTAGAATGAAGTTCAGATTCCATCTCTTCTAGTTATTATTCAAGTGACTGCGGACTATGAACTGATACCTACAAAGCCTTCCTGCTTAATCAGTAATCATAAGACAACAAACAGGACTCTAATATTCCAGTGGTTCTGTAGTCTTATCCATGTGAATACTTTCTCCAGTGATGTAGGTAATATTCCATCCACTACTCTCCATGCTGTGTGATACTTATCTATGCCCTCTTGTAAATTCACCACAGGGAATTTACAACTTATTGGGGGTTCTTTCTTTCCTTCTTTGATATTACATAGATATCAGTAGAGCACCCAAGCTGTCTATCAATTTCTCTATCTAATCAGCTCCTCTTTTTTCCAATTATATATTTCTCCACTGATAATCTTTATACAACTTTTCCTGCATAATTCTTTATTTAATCAATTGCTCACACCTTCGATGCACCATATCTTTCCACTGTCCTTTGAATAACCTGCCTTATCATTGATTTTTTAGAGACTGGGGTGCCTTGTGATCCATAGCCATATGGCATGAAAAAGAAATCAGCAATTTTGATTATTTTTATTTGTTTTTAGTTTAACTATAGAATTAAGTTCCCTTCTTTAGGAAAAGCTAGCCTTAATAATTAAGCCAGACTAACATAGTCTATTAAGTCTAGTTTACCTATAGATTTAGTGAATAGATAGATAAGATTTTATCAGTTATAGAAGCAGATAATTTAGAATAAGGTAATTTAGGATAAAATAATCATAGGATTGCTCTTTTAAAAAGCTAGGTTTCCCTTTCTAGAAGAAGGATTGACCACAGGTTGACAAAGGTTAGCTAGAGGCTAAATTCCTTTTTACAGTCATAATACATAAAAACCCTTTTTTCCCTCAGCGAGAGTCTAAGTTGAGTTATGGATCTTTTTAAAGAATATGGGGTTGGGGGTGACTGCTAATCATTACCAAAAATTCCTCTTTCCCCCTGCCCTCTGGTTACAAAAAGTACCACCTGCAGAAAAGGACTTCTGGTATAAGATTAAGAAAGTCTAGAAGACCTTCTAGTCCCTTGACTTACCCTATATAATTATGTTCAAAACAAATTTTTGTTTTTGTTTTGCTGAGGCAATTGGGACTAAGTGACTTGCCCAAGATCACACAGCTAGGACATGTTAAGTGTCTGAGGCCAGATTTGAACTCAGGTCCTTCTGACATCAAAGCTGATGGTATCCACTGCACCCCCTAGCTGCCCCTCAAAACAAGTTTTAATAATTTTTCTAATTCCTCTTTGTTGTTATAAAAATCTCTCTATAAATCATTCCTACTCTTTGATGTCTGAGGAATCAGGTGACATAGTTTGATATGTAAATGCTAGTTTTGCAAATTTGTCCTCCGTTTTCTTTTTATTTCAGATAATCAATTTTAAGAGGCATTACTGAAAGAATGTTAGTGTTTAAAAAATAAATAGTCTTGTTCCAGGGAGAAGTTTGGAGTCATTAAAAATATCCCATATAAGCACATTGGGGGTTTGCAAGAATTGGAAACAAAGTAGCTATCCATAAATTAGAGAATGATTAGATAGATTGTAGCATGGTGTTGTTGCATTTTACTGTGCCAAAAGAAGAGATGAATTTGAGGAATTCAGAAAATCCTGAGAGAACTCATATGAATTGATGTACAGTGAGGTAAGCAGTATTAGGAAAAGAGTGTGCAAAACAGCTATAGCATTAAACAAAGATGGGCTGCTATATGTAAATATAATAATCAATCTTGGCCCCACAGAAGAGATGAATTGAAAAAATGCACCTTTTTACTTTTTCTGGAGATTTATAATGACATATCTATATATAGATCCTTGGAACTATAACTATGGAGTTTTGTACATATTGTCAGATGTGACAGATGTTACCAATGAATGTGCTTAACTGGTTTTCTTCTGTGATACAAGGGGAAGATTCAGGAGGGGAAGTTTAAGGAAAGAGAAAGAATGATAAGACCAAAAATGGCTAATCTAAAAATCAATTAGATTTTTTTCAAGTCATTTCAAATAAAAGTGCTGCACAATTACCCAAAGGTAATCCAGATTGCTCTCCTCCTATTCAATTCTTCCCACTCCATTGTCCATCTGCTGTTCTGTCCTATACATATATGCCTGTATATACATATACCTGTATATGTTGATGAGACATCTCAGTGAGATTTTTGGATGATAGTCATTCTCTCTTCACTTTCTTTTTCCTGTGTGGATAACTAGGTCAGATTCTTGAGTGATTAAGATTAGAAGGTTCTGCAATGTTCCAAAACTTTATGCCATCAGCATAGGACTGAAACTATTTTGTATATTTCTTTGGTTCATGAGTTACAATAGACAAGTCATTCATATCTAAGTGGCCAATCAGAATTGATCATGAGATTTTTCATACTTAGCTATGTGATCCTAGAAAAGTTATCATAGCTTTATTGAAAATTATGTTGACTGGCTAATATAGAAATATATTTTGCATGATTGCACATGTATAATCTATATCAAATTGTTTACCATTTCAAGGAGGGGGAATAAGAGGGAGAGAAAGAGGAGAGAATGAAAATGTTTTTAAATAAATGTTAAAATTTGTTTTTACATGAAATTGGGAGGGGAAATATGATTGTTTTTTAAAAGAAAGTTATGTTGACTCAGTGACCCATTGTTCCCAGCCCTGCTTATCAATCTGTCTTGGAGGAAGCACACCAATTCTGTAGCTTTTCACATTGCCTGCTCTCTGTCACATACCTTTCCTTGCCATGTTTGTACAGCTACCTGCTACCTTGCAGAGGAACTGAGATACAAGAGTCCAATCTCTTTTGCTGACTTTGATCTATCTGAACCATCCTTATCCCATACAAATAAAAGCTGATCTCATCTTGAGCCATTGGCTCCATCCATGTACTTATAATAAACTTATAATTCTCTTTGTCTTCAGTTTTGCTTCACTAATCAGAGTAAAAATCCAAACAAAGAATTTTTCTTTCAACAGCTTGTTACTGAGTTCCACCATAACTTAAAGTTATGTTGGGGAAGCTAGATGATGCAATAGATAGAGCAATGGTCTTGAAGTCAGGAGAATCTGAGTTCAAATCCAGTCTTAGACATTTAATATTAGTTGTGTGATTCTAGGCAAGTCACTTAACCCCAATTGCTACACACACACACACACACACACACACACACACACACACACACACACTGTAGTACATGCTACAGAGCTTGTGCTCTAAGGGCTTTCAAAAATAAAGGCAGACCATGTTGTGATGAGGCTTCAGAGAAGCACTTAATTGGGGGAATTCTGAATAAAATGAGGGAAATGGACTAAATGATCTCTGGTATCTTCTACCTCTAAATCCTATGATTGTTTTTATTATAAAAATAGAAAAGGACAAAAGTTTAAAAAAATGAATAGGTCTGGGAACTCATCAATGTGGATATTTCCCCAAAGATCCAACTTGCAACCCTATCCCTACTTTTTCATCCTATGCAACTCTTGTCCATATCTTCCCATAAATCCTCCACTGGGAGGTCCACAGTTTTGGGATTTTCTAACATTATGTAAGCAAGCAAGTGGTTGATCATCTGTTATCCCATACTCTTGCTATATAATTATTTTGCCCTCATTTCTGGGTTTATGTAAAATCATAGGAAAATAACTGAAAGAGACTTTAGAGGCCATCTAATCCAAGTCTTTCAGTATAGGCTAGTTGGAGCAATGACTAGAGCATTGGCTCAGGAGTCAGGAAAATTCCAACAATATGGTCTCAGTCACTTACTATCTGTATGCCTATGAGTCAGTCATTTAACCTATTTCTGCCTCAGTTTTCTCAACTATAAAATGGGTTTAATAATAACACTTACTTCCCAAGGTTGATTCCCAAGAGGATCAAATGAGACCATATTTGCAAAGTATTTAGCACAATGTCCAACACAGTAAACACTTAATAAATATTAATTTCCTTCCTTCTTTTGTTCCTTCCTTCTTTCCTTCCTTTGTTCCTTCCTTCTTTCCTTTCTTTGTTCCTTCATTCTTTCCTTCCAGTTAACTGAATTAACTGAGGCCCACAAAAGTAAAGTAACTATCTTGCATGACACCCCAGACTCTGGAAAATGGCATCTTTTCTGGGTACCTGAATTATCAACATGTGTGATAACTGGGGAATCAGCCCAGAGGGATGTCAGACTTAAAATGAGTCTCATCCCAAGCTTTCTAGAAATTAAATTTTCTGCATTGCTTCACTTTTTGCAATAGATAATTTTGCCCAATCATTCACCAGATTATTCCAGAAAATTTTGTGAATTAATTTATAGTCTAGACAAGGGGTCAGTGAAACCAAATTCTTCTAATTGCCTATTTTTACATGGTCATTGAACTGAGAAGGGTTTTAAAATACAATAAGCCTTTATTTTAAAATGTAAAGACTACGTTTAGCTGAAGAGTCATACAAAAACAGGTGATTTGCCAACTCTTCTTCTAAATCAGAATTGCCATGTTTCTCTCCATAGTAAGGAGATCAAATGTTTGTTGGTATAGGCAGTTTCTAGATTCTTTTAGTCTCACCTTGTGACAGTTGTTTCATATCAGCTAAATTTTATTAGGAATAGTGAAAATTCATGTGGATGCCTCTCCCCATACATATAGACACACATACACACACAAATGACATCTTAATACCTGGAAGGATGGAAGGATTGTTGGCAGTTACATATGTATAGATTTTAGAACATAGTATTGAGGCAGAAGACTTATACCTCACTCCTTCCATTTATAGAAACTAAGCCTTCAGAAAAAAAAATCCTTATATGTTTTTATCAGCAGAACACCTGCACCAAGTGAGTCTAACAATATAGAATTCCCATAAAGGAATCTGACCTTAAGTCATACGGAGACTTGGGGAAGATATTGTTCCTATTGAGCAAGGTTAGGGTTCAAAGACAGATAGATGTTTTCCACTACACAATAACAATAACTTGGCTCCTACAGGGAAGACTCTCCTGGACTTACACACACACACACAAACACACACACACACACACACACACACACACACACACACACACACACACACATACACACACACACAACCACTTCTAAGATTCTGGAAACCACCAGATTTCCCTCTTTGTGAGAAAAAAACAACTAAATATCTTTTCCTAGCCAGGTGACTGGACACATGGAAGACTTGCCTCCATCACTAAACAGCTGAAGCTTAAGCCCCTGATTCTCAGCTAAAAGAGAAATAACAGCACATTTCCCCTCTTTAGGGGAAGAGATAGCACCTCAGCTGTGGACTCCAGCTGAAACCAGAAGCTAGTATCAAAGAGAAGCTTTGGGACCACATGCTTAGAATAACAATCTCTAGCAGTGACCATGAAAACAGCAGAGCACCACCTGGCAAAAACCTCCTTTTTTCTGATGCTGTTCAGTGCTTCCCATGGCCAGAACCTTTTGACTTTTTTCCTGAAAGAAAATATTCATGATGCAGAAGCTTGAGAATCTATACAGCCTACACACCTTTGGTCATTTTTGTTTCTTAACTTGAGTCATAATTTTGCTTTTTCTCTTCCTCTGTAACCACCTTTTCATGAAAGTCACTGATTACTAAAATATATGTTGATTTAATTCTGAGTCTTCTCAAGTTTTTCATATAATTTCTCTATGTCATCCACTGCAACAGATGTTGGTACATAAATTGCAATTATCTTCATGGTGGTCTTTTTGCTTATGTTTATCATAACCACTGCAATCACCAAGTATCTCATGAAATTATGTTTCTTGTTGCCTTTGGACACAAGATAAAACAAGGCCACTAGCTCCTTCATTTGCCTTTCAGGGAAAACCTGTGAATCATCCTTTCATTCAGCTGCAACTTTCTTATACAGAAAGTGAATTGGACATTTTTAGATATTTTGAAAGAGGGAGGAAGGAGAATCAGAGAAAAGATAAGACCATTGCTTGAGCTAGATCAAATGAAATGAAGATATTTGTTGTTTTTTTTTAAAGCACGTAGTACAGTGCCTGATACATAGTGGATGCTATATATTCTCCCTCCTTCCCTGAACCCTGAATTGGACAATGAAAATGAATGACTGGAAGAAGACAGAACAAATTAACTTTTATTTCATTTGTTTCCCTGGCAAAGAGAAATATCTTTAGAAGTGACAGAACAGAACAAAAATAGTTAATATTAGTAAGTTGACACTCAAGACAAGTAGTGCGATTGTCAAAAAAGCCCTAGCAGTCCTAAATGAATTCAAGTCACCTGTCCTAAACTACATTTCAAGATACCGCAAGGTCTTTTGTATGTGTCTGTTAAGCCATTGTCAAGGATCTTTGAAAAATCACCAACAAAAGAGCTACAGCAAAACTATAGAAGGGCAAATTTCCTGATTTAAAAAAAAAAGAAAGAAAAAGAAAGAAAGAAAAAGACAATATTATCTGCAAGCTAAAAACCAATGAGTGACTTTGGTTACTGTCAAAATTTTAGAATGTATGATTAAAACAGTGGTTAGTGAACATCTAGAAAAGAACCTCATGATTACAAAGAGCTATAACTGCATTAATAATAGGTCATAGCACAGGAACCTTCTTTCCTTTTTGGACAGACTTTCCAAACTATAGATCAGGGGAATGTTGTACATGTTATTCAACCTAAATTTCAGCAGAGCATTTAACAAAGTCTCTTCTCTACTATCTATTTTTTAACACTCAGCCAGAGGCTCAAACTGCTATCCTTTGGATAAGATAGAAAAATATGAGCTAAACAGCAGTACCTTCAAAATAAACAAATGGCTGCACTCATCATAAATGTATCATTGTTAAATTGGAAACCAGTTTCTCTAGAAGGAGTAGCCTAGGGAGTCTGTCCTTGGTCCTTAGCTGTGTAACATTTTTATCAATGACTTAGATAAAGGCATAGATAGCATGCTTATCAGATTTGCAAATGACAAAGCTGAAAGGGATGCTAGTACACTGGGTAACAGAATCAAAATCCAAAAAAGATTTTGCTTAGTATCTTTCGCCCCAGTTACATATAAAAATAATTTTTAATATTCACTTTTAAATTTTTGAGTTTCAAATTCTCTCCCTTCCTCCTTCTCCAACCCCCCGCATTGAGAAGGCAAGCAATTATATATAGGTTATGCATGTGTAGTCATGCAAAACATTTCCATGTTATGCATGTTGTGAAAAAAAAAAAAAACAAGAAAAAAATTTTTTAAGTTTAAAAGTGTACTTCAGTTTGTATCAGATACCATCAGTTTTTTCTCTAGGGATGGATAGCATTTTTCATAAGTCCTTCAGATTTGTCTTAGATCATTATATTACTGAGAATAGCTAATTCCTTCATAATTATCTTATATTATTGTTGTTATTTTGTACACAGTACATTTCACTTTCTATCAGATCATGAAAGTCTTTACAGATTTTTCTGACATCCTACTCATCATATCTTATCATAGCACAGTTCATTCAGTCATTCCCCAGTTGATGGGCATATCCCCAATTTCCAGTTCTTTGCCACCAGAAAAGAGCTGTTGTAAATATTCTTGTACAGATAGGTCTTTTGCCTTTTATTATCTCTTTTGAGATACAGACTTAGTAGTGATTTTGCTAAGTCAAAGAGTATACATTATTTTACAGATCTTTTTTAGCTCCAGAGTGTTCTATATAAAAGTTGAATCAGTTCACAACCCAATCAACAATGCTGTAATGTGTCATTTTCCCCCATCCCCTGCAACATTTATCATTTTCCTTTTCTATCCTATTAGTCAATCTAATAGGTATGAGGTCGTACCTCAGAATTGTTCTCATTTGCATTTCTCTAGTCAATAATGAATTAGAGCATTTTTTGTGTATGTCTATAGAGAGCTTTGATTATTTCATGTGAAAACTTCATATCTTTTGATCATTTATAATTGGGGAATGGCTCTTATTTTATAAATTTAATTCTATTCTCTATATGTTTAAGAAATGAGGCCTTTATCAGAGAAATTTGCTTCAAAGTTAGTTTTTTTCACAATTAACTATTGCTAATCGTATTTACCTCCATTCTATTTCTCCCTCCTTCTCCTGTTTATTCCATTTTCCCTCTTTTCATCCTCTCTTCAACTGTTTTGCTTTTGACTATGCCCTCCTCAATTTGTCCTCCTTTCTATCACACACACACACACACACACACACACACACACACATTTTCTCCCCTTCCCTTCCTACTTTTCTGTAGGGTAAAATGGATTTCTAATGTGTATGTTATTCTTTCTTTGAGCCAAGTCTGATGAGAGTAAGGTTTAACTCATTCTCCCTCAACCCCTCTCCCCCAAATGTAAAAGATTTTTTTGTCTCTTTAATGTGTGATAACTTACCCCATTCCATCTGTTCCTTTCCCTTTCTCCTAGTACCTCTCTCTCACCCCTTCCCTTTATTCTTTTAGATATCATGCTTTCATATTCAAGCCACACCTGTGCCCTCTGCCTATATTTACTCCTTCTAACTACCCTAATAATGAGAAAGTTCTTAAGCGACAAAGTATCATCTTCCCATGTAGGAATGTAAACAGTTTAACCTTATTAAGTCTCTTATGATTTCCTTTTCCTGATCACTTTTTTATGGTTCTCATGAGTCATATTCGAAAGTTAAAATTTTTATTCAACTCTAGTTTTTCCATCAAGAATACTTGAAAATCTGGGGCAGCTAGGTGGTGCAGTGGATAGAGCATCAGCCTTGAATTCCGGAGGACCTGAGTTCAACACTTCCTAACTGTGTGACCCTGGGCAAATCACTTAACCCCAGCCTCACGAAAAGAAAAATAAAACAAAACAAAAAAAAAAAAAAGAATACTTGAAAATCCTCTATTTCATTGAATATCCATTGTTTTCCCCTAAAGACTTATAGTCAGTTTTGCTAAGTAATTGTTTATTGTAATCCCAGCTCCTCTAGTCTCCAAAATATTATGTTTCAAGTCCTCCAATACTTTAATGTAGAAGCTGTTAAATCTTGTGATATTCTGATTGTGGCTCCATGATATTTTAATTGTTTTTTTTCTGCCTGGTTGCAATATTTTCTCTTTCACCTGGGATGTCTGGAATTTGGCTATAATATTCCTAGGAATTTTCATTTGGGGATCTTTTTCAGGAAGTGATCTTTCAATGTATTCTTTCAATGACTTTTTATACTCTGATTCTAAGATATCAAGGTAGTTTTTCTTGATAATTTTTTGAAAGATGATGTCCGGACTCTCTTTTATTTATCTTGGCTTTTAGGTAGTTTAATAAGTTTTAAATTATATTTCTTGAATCGATTTTCCAGTTCCATTGTTTTTCCAATGAGATTTTTTTTGCTCTTTTTTTTATTCTTTTGGTTTTATCTGACTGTTTCTTGATTTTGCATAAAGTCATTAGCTTCCACTTGCTCAATTCTAAGTTTTAGGGAATTATTTTCTTCAGTGAACTTTTGTATTGCATTTTCCATTTGACCAATTTTATTCTTTAAGTAGGTATTTTCTTCAGTACATTTTTGTGCCTCTTTTTCCAGTTGGCCAATTCTGAACTTCTTAAGACATTCTTTTTTTCATTGTTTTTTGTTTTTTTTGGTTTTTGTGCACCTCTTTCATCATTTGGCCTAATCTGTTTTTTAAGATGTTATTTTCTTCAGAATTTTTAATATCTCCTTTACCAAAATATTGACTCACTTTTCATGATTTTCACTCTCACTTATTTATTTCTCTTCCCAATTTTTCCTCTACCTCTCTTACCTGATTTTCAAAATCCTTTTTGAGTTCTTCCATGACCTGAGAGCAATTCATATTTTTCTTGAAAATTTTGGATGTAGAAGCTTTGACTTTGTTATCTTCTTCTGAGTGTTTTGATTTTTCCTGTCACCATGGTAACTTTCTATAGTTAGAATTTTTCTGCTATTTGCTCATTTCCCCTTATTTCTTGACTTTTAACTCTTTGTTAAAGTAGAACCTTACTTCCAGGACGGAGGGCATACTGTCTCAAGCTTGTGTATGACTCTTCAGATATATTTCTAGGGATCTCTAAATTTTCAGTTCTTCCAAGGTGTTATGATCTAAGGAGAGGTCTATTTACTATTCTCCTGGCCTGTGCTCTGGTCTATGAGAAAGCACAAGTATTCTTTTTTACTCTGGCACAGTGTCAAGGGTCCCCACTCCACTGTGACCACTAACTCTAGTGTGCTAATGCTCCTCCTTGCCTTGGACCCAAGACTTTGACCCAGATCTGAATATGGGCAAAGCAATAGAAACCTGCCTCAGTGCTAACATATAATCTTCTACTGACCAATTATTCTACCTCTTACCATATGTGGATTAAAAGCTTTAGGAGCAGCTGCTGCCACCGTTGATTCAATGTCTTTTAAGACCTGCTCCTAGATTTCTAGGACTGGTGCTATGATCTATTTTTACCTAGGTGCACTGGGTGCTGCTAATCTTTCCTACTGACCTCCTAAGTTGTCTAACTCACAAGTTATTTCATCCCATCCTTTTGTGAGTTCTGCTGCTTCAGGAATTGTTTTATGGTATTATTTAATGGTGCTCATAGGGCTCAGACTACCTCTTCTTCATTATCTTGTCTCCATCCTCAGCCAATTTCCAAAATGACTCTAACAGAATAGAATGATGCACCATATTGAAAGATCAAATTCAATAAAAATAAATGCAAAATCCTCTGCTCTGGGTTTTTTAAAAAGCAACTTTACAGAACCATAGGCATTCAAATATGCAAGGAACCTCAGAGGCAATTTATTCCAATAGGCATCTCAACTAGAATCCTTTCTATGATTCCACCAACAAATGATCTTTTTAAAGGTTTCCAGTGAAGAGAAATCCACTACATCCTGCAACAGATCATTCTATTGATGAATAGATCATTAGGAAGTCCTTTCTTATATTAAGCCTAAATATGTGACTTTACAATTTCTATCCATGGTTCCTGAATTTTAGTCCAACAAATCTAATCCATCTTCTATAGCCTTCCACAACAAATCTTTCAAATAGTTAAAGGGTGGTATCATGTCACCTCTTTTTTTCTCCTGGATAAATATCACCAGGTCCTTTAGCTGATCCTTACATGGTAAGCTCTCCAGTCCTCTCACCATCTTTATCTCTCTTCTAAATACATGTTCTATTTTCCTAAAATGTGGTACCCAGAACTGAAAGTAATATTCCAAAAATGATCCCACTAGGACTGAATATAATACAACCTTTCCTTCTAAGGTTACTTTATATCAACTCAATATTTATCTTGTATTTACCTATTTATGTAGTTGCTAGCTCCCCCATTCATTAGAACATAAATTCCGGGGCAGCTAGGTGGCACAGTAGATAGAGCACCAGCCTTGAATTCAGGAGGACCCGAGTTCAAATCTAATCTCAGACACTTAATACTTCCTAGCTGTGTGACCCTGGGCAAGTCACTTAACCCCAGCCTCAGGAAAAAAAAAAAAAAAAAAAAGAACATAAATTCCCAGAAATTGAATGGATGCCTATCAGTCGGTGAATGTCTTAATAAATTATGGTATATGAAGTTAATGGAACATTTTTGTTCTATAAGAAACTATGAGCAGGCTGATTTCAAAGAAGCCTGGAAAGACCTGATGCTGAGTGAAGTGAGCAGAACCAAAAGAACAGTGTACACAATAGCAACAAGATTATGTGATGATCAACTATGAGGGACTTGACTCTTTTCAACAATGCAGTGATTCAAGGCAAATCCAATAAACTTGGGATGGAAAATGTGAATCACATCCAGAAAGAGAGAACTATGGAGACTGAATGTGGATTAAAGCATAGTATTTTCACCTTTATATTTGTTTGTTTGTTTTATTTCTTATGAGGTTTTTTCTTTTGATCTGATTTTTCTTGCATAACATGACAAATATGGAAATATGTTTAAAAGGATATAGTACATATTTAACCTATATCAAATTGATTGTTATCTTAGGGAGAGGAAAGATAAGGAAAGAAAGGAGAAAAATTTAAAAAGCAAAGTTTTATAAAAATGAATATTGAAAACTCTTCAAATATATTTGGAAAAAATAAAATATTATTGAGGAAAAAAAGGAATATAAATTCCTTGAGGTCAGGGATTATCTTCCTTTTATCTTTGCATAGCATAATACCTAACACATGAAAAATACTCAATAAATTTTTGTTGCTTGATCAATAAGGCTTCTCTTAATGCAGCAAAGGATAATATTTAATTGCCTTGTCACACTGTTATTGAATTTATAGTCCCCCCCAAACCCAGCTGAGGCTCCCCCATTCTCTACTTATGAAGAATATTTTAACTTAAATATTTATTTTGACATTTATATCAATTAAATTTTATCAGACTCATTATGGTCCATCCATCTAGCCTTTTGAGATGTTCAAGGTATGAGATCAAGATGGAAGAAGCCTGTATCATTAGTCTTCAGTTTTAAGCAGAATTATGGCTATAGATATGAACTCAATGACAGAAGCACCTTTAATTGGGTCTGGAAAGAACCTGCCACTAGAACAAAAGCAGGCTTTTTTAATTCATAAGTGTCATGGATTGTTAAAGTTAGAAGGGACCACCTCCACTAGTCAAGCACTCTTCTCACTGTCTAGTTGAAGAAACCAAATGTCTTGCCTAAGAATACAAAACTATTTAGCATCAGAGTCAGTACCTAATCCCAAGTCTTCTGTCTCCAAAGTTGCACTGTATCGCATTGCCTCTCTTATTGGCAGGCCCTGACTGCCTTCAGAAAGCACTAACAGTTTTCTTCTGTCTCCTTCCCTTCCCCCAACTTTTAATTTTTATTTAAATCATCATTCTTGAAGGCTCATGTTGATTTACCAGAAACAGCTTATTTCTAATTGCTCATCCCCTATCAAGCTAGAAACCAAGAAATAATAGCTTTAACTACAGGTATTGACAGGAGCCCAGCAGGAGAGTAAGTCAAATACAAAGCTGGTCTTTCTCCAGAAGAAATACTTAGGTATGCCGCCTCCTTGAAGGCCTGGAGAGTTATATCCTCACCCCACTTTGAAGCAGAATGATGCAATTTTCAAAGATGCTGGGGTCTCTTGTAAAACATTCACTATTTTAAAAAAAAGAGTCACAAGTCTGAGCAAATGAGACTCTGGAGAGTCTCAAAGGATGCAACAATAGTTCTGTCTTTACAGGCTCTCTCTTTCCGAGGTTGGGAAAAGAAAACTGGATTTGGAACCAAAAGGCCTAGGACTGTGATCCTACCACTGTTGCAGACTAACTTCTGAGCTTGGACAAGCACTTTAAACTTCCAGATCTCAATCTGTAAAAATAGACACGATAATTCTTATACTGCCTAATCCACAAATTTGCTTGTTTGTTTTGGAGCAAGAGGTTGGTAGAATGGGGAGCAGAGTGCAAGAAAACCATTTTAGAAACTGTAAAACTCTATAGAAATGTGAAGAAATAGATATTAGAACTGTCAGGGCTGATGATGATGAATTACAATCCCCTCCTTTCACAGGTGAGGAAAATGAAGCTCAGAAAAGGGAAATGGCATATCCACTCACATTGCTTGGGTGAGCAGGGAACCAATTACTGTGGACCTTCCAGTAAGATGGAGGACCATTGGGCCCTATCATCTGCCCTGCCAGTTTACTCTATAAGATCCTTGGATTTTGCCATCCTTCTTGTGGCTAAATCCTTACAACTACCAGGCCCTCCCATCCATCCTGCATCTGAATTTTCCTAAACAAATTATTTCTCCCAATTAGAGCAGTTGGAATTGCATCACTTTTCTACCTGTGTTTCCAGTTCTTGGTTCATGGCAACTGCTTAATAAATGTTTTTCATTCAATAATTCATTTATTTCTTCATAACTAAGAAGGAAGAAACCCAGGAATTGAATCTATGTCTTTTGACAATAAGCTTTACCTTCTTTCTCCTAATCCATGGCTACTATTTTGTTTGCTAATGAAATATAAATTGTAGAGTTTTAAAACCAGAAGGGAATTTGGAGATTACTAATCCAATTTCCTATTTTGTAGATAAGAAACTGAGGTACAGTTATAGCAAAGGTCCCAAAGAAAGTCAGGAGCAAAGCCAAGATTAGAATCCATGTCTCTTGACTTCTGAGGTTCTTAGCCCAGGGTCCTAGCTGTTGGTTCTTTATACTTGACATTCCATCTTCTGCCTCCATGGCTTTGGATAGATTGTACTCCTATACTTAGAATGTTCTCCTCAACTCTAAATCCTGGAATTACAGGGTCAGTCCAAGGATTATCTCCAATAATTCCCACCTCCCAAATTCTCTCCCAACTGTCTTTGTATAGTTTCTGTACTTAATTATCTCTGTTCTTCTTGTTTACCTGAAGTAGAATATAAACTTCCTGAGAGTAAGAACTGCCTTATTGTTGCCTGCCACATAGGAGGCAATAGAGAGGTATTTGTAAACCAGTTAATGATCTATCATTTTTTCCTAGGTCTTTCTTTTAGTGAAAGAAGTTGTGACAGCATGAGAGAAGAAATAGCTGTTAGAAATGGGCTTAGGTTCCAGGTCCTCAACAAATTGCTGCCTCCTCCAAAATATCAGATACTGACATTTGCAAGACTGGGTTTCTTATTTGTATGTCAAGGCCAGGTATGTCTGATACTCAAGTAATCTGTCAAGGAGGTCAAAAAAGAGAATAGGGATTATAGAAAAATTTGTTTCTATCACATCTCCTTTCTAGACAAATTATAAACTCCATAAGGGCAAGATGGTGTCTTGCCCTCCTGGTTAGAGCATTGCCCTACAAACAAAAAATGCTTAATAAATACTTTTTGAATATTATTGAAGTAAGTAGGCTGTCAAGTCTAACAAAATATATCTATATATGCACAAATATATATATACATACATACATACATACATACATGTGATATATTCTATTGAAAACTTAATCTTTCATGCAATTTTTCCATAACTTACAACTTTTTTCTCAGGCTGAAACTAATTACTTAACAGATTCTTCTTGTCACAATAACTTAATATTAAAATGTCAATTAACTTTGGCACACACTGCAGAGGGCATAAATTAATGATAAACATCCAAAAAGTAACAAAGTGAGATGGAGACTTAGAAATAGAACTCCAATGTAGCCCTCACACCTACTCTAATTTCTTCTCCACAGTTCTGTCAATCTCTATAAATCCATTAATCTTCATGATGATCCTAGGCTTGTTATATAGAATTATAAAAATAGCTGTCATTCTTTAAGGTTTACAAAGCTCTTTATGAAAATCATCTCATCTCACCAATAAAATATAAGCTCTTGGAAGGCAAAGAACTCACACATTCACCATCACTACCAAAAACACTTGTGATTTCATTGGTGCAGGGAGCTGCCACTGAAGAAATTCCTATGAATTCAAGTCTAAAACTATTTTGTAATTTAGCATGTTAGGGAGCTGCCTCAAGGACCCAGAAATTGACTTATTGGTCATATGGTCAGTATGTGTTAGGAGAGACTTGAGCCCATGTTTTCCTGATTCTGAGGCAGCATTCTTTCCCCTCTATCTGCTATCTTTCAGCTAGCCCATAATAGGTGCTTAATAAGTGTTTGTTGGATTATGTCTTTGAATCTCATCACAAATCCTGTTTAGTAGTCATTCCAGGTGACTCATATTGAGTTTGTAGGCAGAACTACTCCCTTTCCAACTTCTCCTTATCTTTTCTAAACAAACTATTAATCTTGCTCCAGCCTCCAAACTGCACTTTACATTAAAATACTAATTTCACAAGGCTTTTACATTTATTCTAATTAAATTCATCTAGTTTTTTTAAAAAATAGATACTATGGGCATTATTATCCCCATTTTACAGATAAGGAAGTTAAGATTCATAGAAGTCAGTAACTTTCTCATGTCACATAATTAATAAATGTCAGAAGCAGAGTATGAACCTGCTAAGTCTAATACTCTTTCTATGCTACTAACCTGTTTCTCTGGCCCATTTTCAACCAGGGAGATCCACCTGCACATGGACTAGCCAGCTCTGTCCACATGTGAAGGACCACTTAGGGACCATTCAGAACCACTAGCTGTTGGATGATATAATTTCCAAAGCTCCATGCAGTTCTGAGGTTCAAGGATTCTCTGAAATCATGGACTTTCAAAGCAACAAGAGCCTTCACGCCAACCTCACTCAGATTCCATGAGGGATTTGGGACAGATTTGAGTAGAGTCTCACACACACACACACACACACACACACACAGAAAGAGAAAATTCTTCAAAGCCTTCTCTTACATAAAAGCTTGTGCCCAACAGACCAACAGATGCAGGTAGAGGCAGAAGCTGGATCATGAGGAGTAGCAGCTTCAATGCTATGACCATTGAGCAGGTTTACCAAGGTGATACAACCTCAGTCATCACCCTGAAAGAGAAATCAGGATGTTTCCTATTTCTCAATTTAAAAAAAAAAAAAAAAAAAAAGCATGCTTGACTTTTTTATCTGTGGACAAGTCTTGCTCTGCCTCAAACTGACTTTTCCATGGCTAATTATCTCTTGACAAAGGATTCTGAGCAACCTGGTGTAGAACAGGGGAGCTCAATGAGAACCAACAGCTGAAAATGAATGAAGATGAGAAAACAAAGAAACTACCTTAAGGAAACCTATCAATTCTCTTTAATATGCAAATAACCTGAGAACTATTCTTCTAATAAGCATGATTATAATAAAAACAATAATAACTCACACAAATAGCCCTTTAAAGTTTACAAAATGCTTTACATAAATGATTCTATCTGAGCCTCATAATAACCCTGCAAGGTAGTTGTTCAAGGTTCTATTCTCTCCATTTTATAAATGTGGAAACGGAGGCTTTAGGGCAAAGCCTTAGATTTTGAAGTCATAGGTGCTAGGTTTACATCCCAGCTCTACACTACCAGCTGTGTGACTGAACAAAAAACCTAACCTCTCTGATCTTCTGATCTTTCCTCATCTGTAAAATGGTGGAACTAAAAGACTTCTGAGATCTTTTCCCATTCTAAATTTATGATCCCATGATCATAGAATGTGACCTTGCTGATTGCTAATAGAGGCAAGATACTAATCTACCACATCAAAATATACAGTTTCTTTCTAAATCATAAAACTGCCAAAGACTAAAGCCGTTCCACAATGGGCTGGTCGGTTTTGTGAAGTAGAGAGTTATTCCATCCCTAAACACATTCAAACAGAATGCCTTCCTACTTCCCAGGACCATGGTAGAAGAGCTTCTTATATGGAGCAGAAAGAAGGCTGAACCAGATTACCCTAATTTCTTTTGGAACTCTCAGAGTTTATGACTTTAAAGTTGGAACTCTCAGACTATGATTGTAAATTCTAAGTTCTTGAGCATCAGCAAGTTGGGTGGGCATGGAAAGTGCAAAAGGATTTGTTGTGAAATGCACTTTTTGCTTTAACATTGACCTTCAAGTGGGAAATAAATTGATGTGCCAGTTGGATCTTGTATGTAAACCTCTTCCTGAGCCTTAGAATTTAGTAATAGGGAGATTTATGTAACAAGTAAAACATAAATAAATGCACTAAAGTATTCCTGCTACCATGGAGTTTAATGATCAGGAAACTAATTGTCAGAAAATGGAAACAACTACAGAATAAATATAGCAGAATAGTGCTTGAGATTTAAACAAATCTAGAGATGGCCTGGAATCAATGCAAGGCGGGATCAAAAGTGTTTGCTGAAGCCCAGGCCAACTTGGAAAGCTTATAAATATGCAAAGTTTAAAATAATAGTCTAAATTTCCACAGCATAAGGCTAAATGCTCTCCTCACAGCAACTCTGTAAGACAGGGAGAGTAAATATTAAGAATCCCATTGCACAGATAAAGAAGCCAAGCCTCAGAAAAGCAAAATGATAATTCCCATAGTCCCATAACTATAGGACACAACTGAGATTTAAATCTTAGAAACATTCACCACCATTACATCTTGTGTTCCTGACATTTTGACATGCATCCTTTGGATTTGTCATCTCGTGCATTAACCTGCTGGTCATAATATTTTTCTCTGTTTTCTTGTTAGTATTTGAGGATGGGAATCGGGGGAGACCACTGTCCATCTGATTCTATTGGGTTGCATCCCCCTCCACCAAAGATCTTAAACATTCAATTGTCATAATAACCATAGGGTCATAAATTTTAAAGCTGAAAAGAGCCCTAGAGATCTTTGCATCCAAACTTCTTATTTTACAGATGAGGAAAGTCTTGTCTGATTCTTGATCACTCCAGGGTTTTTTTTAGCAAAAGTTTGCTAAGGAGTGGTTTACCATTTCCTTCTCTACCTCATTTTACAAATAAGGGTTAATGGTTTGCCCAGGTCACACAGCTAGAAAGCGTCAGATTTAAACTCATCTTCCTAGCAGCCTATCCACTATACTACCTATCTGTCTTTTTGTACATAATAAGTGCTCTACAAATATTTTTTGAATATGAAATAGTATTTGAGATGAGCTCTGGAATATGAATAGAATGTAGAAAAATAAAGAAGAAAAAAGAATATATTCCAGGTGATGGCAATGGGGTATGTAAAATGAACATACAACATACAGGAATTTAGGGTTAGGGTTAGGATTAGGGTTAGGGTTAGGGTTAGAGTTGAAAGTAGGAAGGCACCTTTTTGAATTAGGATTAGGGTTAAGATTAAGGGAGTCAACAGTGTGGCTGAGTTGAAATCTAACATAAGGAACAGAATCAAAACAAGATTAAAGATATGATTAAATGTAGAGATTAAGGTCAGACAATAAAATTCTTGAAAGTCTTTTGATTTAGTGTTTTTTTGCAGAGCTGTTTGGATAGTTTGAATTTCAACAATTCAGTTGACATAAACTCTCAACAAAACAACCCATGACCACCGGGCAGAAATCGCTCACATTTGTTTTTCAAATTGTCCGGCTATTCAATGGAATGGATTTTTTCTATGTCAAGATCAGTCCAGTTTGAGGCCAGACCAAGCTAGAACAAGAAGCCCACCTTTTCTACAAAAAAGCCCTGGGCGGGGAGGAGGGAGCTGGGGACTCCATTCCTAGCTTTGTCTTTCATTTGTGGTGTACAACTTCCATTTTCCAAACTCAGTTTCCTCATCTTTTACAAGGAGGGTGTTGAACTAGATGACCTCTAAGGCCATTGGAAAAAAATAAAATAAACAACTATAATAAGCACTTAGCCTCTATTCAAATGCTCTTAGCTTCCCTCTGAAAACACCAGGGCCAGGTAATGCTGCCACTGGGGATCCCAGCAGGGGATACAAAGAAGCTTTCTCCCTTTATAAATTTTTCAGGTCGATTTTATTGCTTTAAGTGAATTTCCCTATTGTAGGAATAGAAATAGATTGTTGGATTCCCAAATAGAAAATCTGGGATGAAGGACAACCAACTGGTGTCCACTCATGAAATACACAAAGGCAGCCTCAAGTTCACGAACTCAACCTGACAACTTGGTCACCCAGAAGCACAAGAATCTCACTAACACAAGATGGAAACACTGGAGAAAGCTGAAACTCGTTGAATCATAGAATATCAAAGCTGGAACAGCCCTAAAGATCATCGAGTCCACGACTTTTATTTTATAGATTAGGTAAATGCAGCCCAGAATGGTCTTTCAGGACCTTATAGTGAATTAGTAACAAAGCTGGGGCTCAGGAGCATTGTTCCATATGCAGGAGTTCATTTAGTTTTTAATCTCACTCTGGGAATAATCCAAACCACCAAAAGGTACAATGTTACCTGGCCTAATTAAATCTAGCAACATTTATAATCTCTCTTTCCTTTCCTTAAATATTTTCCAGAAATTATCTTTCAAAGTTGTTTGTTTTTGCAATATTGTTGTTAGCGTATAAATTGTACCCCTGGTTCTAGTTAATTCCTTCTACATTAGTTCACACAAATCTACCTAGGTTTCTCTAATACCTCCCATTTATCATTTTGGGAGGAGAGAGGGAGGGAGGGAGGGAAGGAGAGAGGGAGCAAAAAAGAGAAAAAGAGAGGGAAGAACGGAGGGGGAGGGAAGGAGAAAGGAAAAGAGGAAAGAACAAGAGAGGGAGGGAAAGACATGAAGGAAGAATGGGAGGGAAGGAAGGAAGGAAGAAAAGAAAGAAAGAAGGAAGGAAGAAAGGAAGGAAGGGAGGGAGGGAAGAAGGAAAGAAGGAAGGAAGGGAGGGAAGGAAGGAAGGAAGGAAGGAGGGAAGGAAGGAGGGAAGGAAGGAGGGAAGGAAGGAAGGAAGGAAGAAAGGAAGGAAGGAAGGAAGGAAGGAAGGAAGGAAGGAAGGAAGGAGGGAGGGAAGGAAGGAGGAGGGAAGGAAGGAAGGAAGGAAGGAAGGAGGGAAGGAAGGAAGGAGGGAAGGAAGGGAGGGAGAGAGGAAGGAAGGAAGGAAGGAAGGAAGGAAGGAAGGAAGGAAGGAAGGAAGGAAGGAAGGAAGGAAGGAAGGAAGGAAGGAAGGAAGGAAGGAAGGAAGGAAGGAAGGAAGGAGGGAAGGAAGGAAGGAGGGAAGGAAGGGAGGGAGGGAGGGAGGGAGGAAGGAAGGAAGGAAGGAAGGAAGGAAGGAAGGGAGGAAGGGAGGGAGGGAGGGAGGGAGGGAGGAAGGAAGGAAGGGAGGGAGGAAGGAAGGAAGGAAGGAAGGAAGGAAGGAAGGAAGGAAGGAAGGAAGGGAGGAAGGGAGGGAGGGAGGGAGGGAGGGGAGGGAGGGAGGGGAGGGAGGGGAGGGAGGGAGGGAGGGAGGGAGGAAGGAAGGGAGGGAGGGAGGGAGGGAGGGAAGGAAGGGAGGAAGGAAGGGAGGGAGGGAGGGAGGGAGGAAGGAAGGAAGGAAGGAAGGAAGGAAGGAAGGAAGGAAGGGAGGGAGGGAAGGAAGGAAGGAAGGAAGGAAGGAAGGAAGGAAGGAAGGAAGGAAGGAAGGAAGGAAGGAAGGAAGGAAGGGAGGGAGGGAGGGAGGGAGGGAGGGAAGGAAGGAAGGAAGGAAGGAAGGAAGGAAGGAAGGAAGGAAGGGAGGGAAGGAAGGGAGGAAGGAAGGGAGGGAGGGAGGGAGGGAGGGAGGGAGGGAGGGAGGGAGGGAGGAAGGAAGGAAGGAAGGAAGGAAGGAAGGAAGGAAGGAAGGAAGGAAGGAAGGAAGGGAGGGAGGGAGGGAGGGAGGGAGGGAGGGAGGAAGGAAGGAAGGAAGGAAGGAAGGAAGGAAGGAAGGAAGGAAGGAAGGAAGGAAGGAAGGAAGGAAGGAAGGAAGGAAGGAAGGAAGGGAGGGAGGGAGGGAGGGAGGGAGGGAGGGAGGGAGGGAGGGAGGGAGGGAGGAAGGAAGGAAGGAAGGAAGGAAGGAAGGAAGGAAGGAAGGAAGGAAGGAAGGAAGGAAGGAAGGAAGGGAGAAGAAAAAGAGGAAGATAAGGAATGAGAGAAAGAGGAAGAGAAAGGAAAATTGCACCATTTGACTACTTGACCAAAGAAGGCTGTGTGTGAATGTCAAGATTCTTCAGGAGAACATCCCACTGAAAGTGGTTTTGAGGACATCAGAAGTCACTAGAATGTGGGGCAAACCTGAGGCAGAACCCCATTTCATGAGGCGACAAGGAATGGAATTCAAGCAAATGCCAACATCTGACTCTGGGTTCATAGTGGCCCCACATACTCTCTGACCTACAGGAGACACCAAAGCAGAAATAATAGTGAAATTGGACTCATAAGATCTGGTTCTAGCCCTGACTCCTCAACATACTAAGTGACTGCACCTCTGACCTATTTTCTCCTCTGTGAAGGGGGAATAATCCTTTCTTCTACCTTCTTTATCCAGTTGTAAAGAAAAAAAACTCACTTGTAACATATAAAAAGTTCCAGAAATCAGATTTAGAAATAATTTGGGAAAGAAGTCAATGATGATGTGCTAGAGCTTCTGCTGTATTATTGAAACAGAGCTTTAGCACTGATAGACAGTTACTGTAAAGTATTCTAGAAAAGACTCTGGTTTTGAAGTAGCATTAAAACAGAGCTCTAGGAATGGAAGCATTTAGAAAGTGTGAAGAACTGAAACAAGTGTTTATAATGTGTCCGGCATTGTGTTAAGTGCTTTACAAATATAATCTCCTAGGGGCAGCTGGGTGGTGCAGTGGGTAGAGCACCAGCCTGATCTGACCTCAGACACTTAACAGTCCTAGCTGTGTGACCCTGGGCAAGTCACTTAACCCCAGCCTCAGGGGAAAAAAAACCACACAAATATTGTCTTCTTTGAACTTAAGCATTTATATGATTTTCTAGAAACAATAATCTAGAAATAGGATTTATTATAAAGAGTTCTTGAAATGATAGTAATTATTATCAGTTTGTAACTGAGAGATCAAACCCCAAGTCATATGACCATTCATAAAATGTCAGAAACGAGGCTACTCTGGCATCAGGAAGATTCAAGAACCCCGAATCAGCCTAGGAAGGAACTGGAAAGATTGGTGACATGCTGAATTATGGCACGCCTCAGAGGAAAGCCTGGGGGCGGTATAGCGGAAGGGCAGTTGGTGCTCCCCCGGAGACCAGGAGCCACATCATTAGCCATCTGATAACTACAGATGTGCCTGAGGGCCTCACCAGCAGGCTCCAGTGAGAGGAGACTTTTAAAGAAGGGAGTTGGGCCTGGGTCTCAGCGAGCCACAGTGGGGCTCTGAGAGGTCTGAGGCCCAGTGACACTTTGTGTTTGAAGCGTCCCTCTTTGTAAGACTCCATCGTTAGATGGGTCAGGCTCCCCCTGAGCCTCGGATGGAAATGCAGACACAGAGAGAGACTCCTGCCAAGAAGCGACTACTAAGCTGACGGAGTGTTGTGGAAACATCCAGCAGGGCGGAGGACTGGGAGCGGATTTGATCAATATTTCAAGAATCCATGATTATATTGGTGTGGGCACTTGTTCCATAATCACAGATCACAGTCCCTTGATCAAGCAAGCAGCAGATGTTTATGGAACACCTCGAGGGAAGGGAAAGAATGTGTGTAATGAGAAGAAGGAATGGGGAAGCCTGAGTTCTTTTCTGTGATTTCCATCAAAATTTAGAGTTAGAAGGAAACTCAGAGGCCATTCATTTTACAGAGGAGGAAACTGAGGCTGACAGACAAGTGACTTGCCCAGAATCACAAAGAGAAAACAGAATTGGTTCAAGCCTTCCTCATTATTTATTATCACTTCCCAAACTTTAAAGTGCTATGCAGATGTCAAGCATTATTTGCAACATTTACAGAGCCCCCATCTCAAGGCTCTGATCCCAGAGCCTCTCTGCTAGACGAAAAGGAAGAGGGAGCAGGTCCTTCAAAATCGGGTCCCTCTCCTAGCAGAAGCCACAGATGGCCTACTTCAGACAGAAGTCATCTTCAAAGCTGACTCAATCACCCTCAGGCCAATTGGGGAAGGCAGTGATTGGCTACTTCAAAAGAGTACTAGCTACTTGCTGGAGTGACTCTAATCAACAATTACGGGATTTCTTTATAAGAAAGGACATCCTTAAGATGTTCTTGCCATCTTCTTAACAACCATAATCTGACTGGACAATGGTACTGAATTATGTTCCAACCATTATGCAAATTATAGAGCTGTGAGATCATCCCAGGCAGAGAGGTTACAGCTATGACCTCCCTGTCTGGGGGATGATATCACACCTCCAATCTGCACACATTATATAAATAGGTATGCACACATATATGTGAATATATGTATATTTGGTAATTTATATATGTAGTATACATTTTGTATGTTTGTGTACCTAGATAGATCAGATAGATAGAATATGGATATGGATACATATAAGATTATGTAAAAGGATCTTTCTGAAATGCCAGAGTGTCTGCCCATGGCAAATTAGAACTGTTAAGAAAATAGGCCTTCTTGACCTTCCTTGGCTCAAGAGATCTCTTTTCCCAGAAAATGTCTCTTCACTTTGTACTTTTCAAAGTGTTCTTGTAAATTACTTCATTTAATCCTCAGGAGAGCCAGGGAAGGTTTTGTTATTCCCATTTGATAGATGGAAGCCAAGAGAGGAAAAAGTCACTTTAAATAAACATTTTCCAATTCTCCACTCTTATTGTGAAATGGCTAGCTGATCTCTATCCCTATTCCTCGTTTGTGAGATAGTCCTACTAATGTCTTTAGTTAGATTATAATTGAAAATCCAGGTCTATATCAGGCCTACAGAGGATTTTCAAGGGAAATATATCAAATAAAGGTAATTTATTTTATTTAATTTTTATTAACTCAACCAGCTATGTATGATGTTTATCTGAGTTATATGTTTACCAAGAAGCTTGATCTTAAGGAAACCATGAGTAGGACTTTATATCTTCTAAATAAATTGTATGTGCTAGTAGTCTCACAGGGAAGCCAAAACTATAGAAAGGGCTAAAAGCAAAACATATTCATTTTCTTTAATTTTTTCCCCACTCCCTCATTTGTGTGTCTGATATCATAACACTACCCCCCCCCCCGGCCATTTTCTTTTTTTATATCCTTTGTTTAATTTTTATGGATTACAGTCTACTTTTGTACATTGGGGGGATTATTTATACATATGTGTGTACATATACATATATATGGCTGTACATCTACATTCAATTTTTTCATATTTCTATATGACCCATGTTGGGAGAGAAAAATGAGAATAAAAGGGGAAAACTATGAGAAATAAAAAAGGGGAAAAAAATTGAAAATAGTATTTTTGATCCACATATGGTCTCCATAGCTCTCTCTCTAGATGTAGATGGCATTTTCCATACAAAGTTTATTGGAATTGCCTTCCCCAATCATTTTCAAACTCTGACACTGCAACATAAAACCATTCCAACATTTCTAGATTCTTTTTATATATTGCTTTCCCTCATTGTCCTCCTAGAAAGGAAGAGCTATCTTGTTTATTTTTCTATCCCCAGTGCCTCAAACATTTAATAAATATTTTTAATTCATTCATTCCAAGTCCTCACCTATGCAATATTTTCACATCTCTTTTTTCAATTCTCAATGCCACCATCATAGAATGGACCCCTATTACTGTGATAGAAAAATTCCTGTTTTAACTTTATTACCACCTTTTACTTAAAATGAGAAAGCCACAAAAATAGCTAGAGCCTGTGTTAACTGGTTGGTTTTTACTCTGTATCTTTGCAAATTCCAGCTTGAAATGTCAACAACAGTCTTGGTGTAAACTGGTTAATTTCCTGTTTAATCTGATACAGATCTTTCCCTTCTGATATCTGTTCTTTTGATGTGTAAATCATTATCTGCTCATTCTGCTTCCTATAAAATTCTATTATACCCATCCTGCCTAAATCACCAAAATTTACCTAATGCTGCTCAGGGCTCACTAATTTTTGTATGCTGTGATGTCTATGCTCTGAAAGCATTAAGTTGTTTTTTCCACTACTCTACATTATTGATTTCTACAATTGATCCCAATATCTATCAACATATTCTTAGGCAATTTTTGTTATAATTCTACTCATCTAGATCATTGCAATAGTATCCACTTTCTTCTTTTTTCTGCTTCCATTTTTCTCTCCTCCTCATCATTTCATACCACCGTCAGAATTGCCATTCTTATGAAGAAATCTGATCATGTCACTCTACTGCTCAAAAATCTTCAATGACTCCCTATTGCCTTACATGATGAAGTGTTATACTACCTTTCCAGTATTCATTTGTGTACATACTCTAACTACACTGGAATCCCCAAATACTCTCTGTCCCCAAATACACCTGTCCTTTTTCTTACCAAGTTTCCTATGTCCCTTCCCCTCCTTGATTATTGAATCAAAATTACTGATGACCCAGAAGCTATGAGGTGACTGTAAGTATTAGAGGGATGACATTAAAAGGGACTCAGATCCCTGAGAATTCCTTGTCTCAAAGAAGAGGTGACAAGTCTTGTTGAAGCTAACTCCTTTACTGGTTCTGTTGATTCTCTCCCCTCTCATCTCTCTGGGAAGCTTGCTCCGGTATCATTCTTTCCTTCCCTTTCATCTTCAGTTTCTCCCTATTTCCTGGTTCCTCCTTCTTTACTGCCTAAAAATATATATTCAGATCTTCCCTATATTTAGAAAATTCACTTGACCCTGTCATCCCCTCAAGCTATCCTATATAACTCCCTTTCAATGCCGAACTCCCAGGAAGTATTCTCTTTTCTCTCTGAAATGGTACTCCCTATGGTTACCAATATCTTTTAACCATTAAATTCAAAAGATGTGTCTCAGAATCCATCTTTCTTGAGGTTTCTAAGGCTTTCAGCACTGTTGATTGATAATAGCTGACATTTATAGAGAGTTTTAATGTCTGCTCTATATTCATTACCATTTTTGAGCCTTAAAACAACCAACTTTGGATATAGGTTAATATGAATAGTTATTTCTATCCCTTGATACAGTGAGAGGCTCATTGATTTCCCCACAGTAGTGGGGTCAGGTGGGCTTCAAACCCAAATCTTCCTAAATCCAGCACTCTATCTATTTGAACACACTGCTACTGGATGCCTGAATACCACTCCTTCTAAATACTTTTTTTTCCTTTTAAGCTTCTTGGTTCTCTCCATCTCTATCTGTCTTTCTTTTTCTGCCCCTCTCTCTCTCTCTCTCTCTCTCTCTCTCTCTCTCTCTCTCTCTCTCTCTCTCTCTCTCTCTCTCTCTCTCTCTCTCTCTCTGTCTCTGTCTCTCTGTATGTCTGTATCTCTGTCTCTCTCTCTCTCTCTCTGTCTTTGTCTTTCTCTGTCTCTGTCTCTATCTCTTTCTGCCTCTCTTCTCCTTTCTCTTTTTGCCTCTGTCTCTATTTGTCTGTCTGTCTGTCTCTATCTCCTTCTTGCTTGCTTTCTGTGGGTGTGGGTGTGTCTCCATTTTCTTCCCACCAGTTTCTTTTGTTAGTTCATCATTCATCTGCCTAACTGTTGGTACTCTTCAAAGTTCTATACTGAGCTCTATTTTCTTCTTCTATACCTTCTTTTTTGATGAATTTATCAGATTGCCATGGTTTAATTACCATCTCTCAAATCTATACAACTAACTTAAATCTTTCTCTTAAATTCCAGTCCCACATTATTAAATACCTTCATATCTTTTTGTGAATTTCCCTTCATCATCTCAAAAGCAACACATCCCTGCCTTGGGCAAATCACTTAAGCCCAATTGACTCAGAAAAAAAACAAAAAGCAACACATCCCAAACTATTTGTAAACCTTAGAGCCTATGTAAGGTTTTTCATACAGATATATGTTGTTATTATCATTATTTTTCTCTAATCCATGTATCTCACCCATTGAGATAATTGAGATATATAATAAATTCGCACAGGACTCTGCAAAAGAGCAGACATTTCATGTTTGTAGAACTGAATTAAGTTGACTTCTAAGATTCCATGATTCTATGAGAGGGAAATT